>NC_059164.1:7500000-8125000 GCF_019923935.1 Bubalus bubalis | reverse complement strand
ATTTCCTTCTCCAATGCAGGAAAGTGAAAAGTGAAAGTGAAGATGCTCAGTCATGTCTGACTCTTAGTGACCCCATGGACTGTAGCCTACCAGGCTCCTCCATCCATGGGATTTTCCAGGCAAGAGTGCTGGAGTGGGGTGCCATTGCCTTCTCCGAACAAAAAACTAGTGCAGTCAAAAATGAATAAACTAATTAAATTTAAAAAAAAGAAGACTAGCTGATAAGTCTGATGCATGGAACGAGTAAAGGATAGAAATTAAAAAATGACTTCTAAATTGCTGGCTTGAACCACTGCATCAGGAACACTGACAAAGGAAAACTTGCGGAGGAAAAGATTTGAATGATTTTATTTGTGATATATCAAGAGTCATGATTTAGATGGATTACGTCTGATATTCTTATTAGACATCCAAGTGCATGGATTACTCAGGAAATTGGATACATGAGGCTGGCACTCAGCACTTCAGTTCAGTTCAGTAGCTCAGTTGTGTCCGACTCTTTGCGACCCCATGAACCACATCATGCCAGGCCTCCCTGTCCATCGCCAACTCCTGGAGTTTATCCAAACTCATGTCCATTGAGTCAGTGATGCCATCCAACAATCTCTTCCTCTCTCATCCCCTTCTCCTCCCGCCTTCAATCTTTCCCAGCATCAGGGTCTCTTCCAGTGTCAGCTCTTCGCATCATGTGGCCAAAGTATTGGAGTTTCAGCTTCAAAATCAGTCCTTCCAGTGAACACCCAGGACTGATCTCCTTTAGGATAGACTGGTTGGATCTCCTTGCAGTCCAGAGGACTCTCAAGAGTCTTCTCCAACACCACAGTTCAAAAGCATCAATTCTTCAGTGCTCAGCTTTCTTCACAGTCCAACTCTCACATCCATACATGGCCACTGGAAAAACCATAGCCTTGACTAGACAGACCTTTGTTAACAGAGTAATGTCTCTGCTTTTTAATATGCTGTCTAGGTTGGTCATAACTTTGCCTCCAAGGAGTATGCATCTTTTAATTTCATGGCTGCAGTCACCATCTGCAGTGATTTGGGAGCCCAGAAAAATAAAGTCAGCCACTGTTTCCACTGTTTCCCCATCTATTTGCCATGAAGTGATGGGACCAGATGCCATGATCTTAGTTTTCTGAATGTTGAGCTTTAAGCCAACATTTTCACTCTCCACTTTCACTTTCATCAAGAGGCTCTTTAGTTCTTCACATTCTGCCATAAGGGTGGTGTCATCTGCATATCTGATGTTATTGATATTTCTCCTGGCAATCTTGATTCCACCTTGTGCTTCATCCAGCCCAGAGTTTCTCATGATGTACTCTGCACAAAGTTAAATAAGCAGGGTGACAATATACAGCCTTGACATACTCCTTTTCCTATTTGGAACCAGTCTGTTGTTCCATGTCCAGTTCTAACTGTTGCTTCCTGACCTGCATACAGGTTTCTCAAGAAGCTGGTCAGGTGGTCTGTTATTCCCATTTCTTTCAGAATTTTCCACAGTTTATTGTGATCCACACAGTTAAAGGCTTTGGCATAGTCAATAAAGCAGAAATAGATGTTTTTCTGGAACTCTCTTGCTTTTTCGATGATCCAGCAAATGTGGGCAATTTGATCTCTGGTTCTTCTGCCTTTTCTAAAACCAGCTTGGAGATCTGGAAGTTCACGGTTCATGTATTGCTGAAGCTTGGCTTGGAGAATTTTGAGGATTACTTTACTAGCCTGTGAGATGAGTGCAATTGTGTGGTAGTTTGAGCATTCTTTGGCAATGCCTTTCTTTGGGATTGGAATGAAAACTGACCTTTTCCAGTTCTGTGGCCACTGCTGAGTTTTCCAAATTTGCTGACACATTGAGTTCAGCACTTTCATAGAATCATCTTTTAGGATTTGAAATAGTTCAACTGGAATTCCATCATCTCCACTAGCTTTGTTCGTAGTGATGCTTCCTAAGGCCTTAATGTATCTTAGTGATCTGCTTTCTTGTTTTTTTCCCTATGAGTTGTAGTCTGTTGGCCAGACTATGAGTTCCTCAAAGGTCGCAGAATGTCTTATTTATTTTTACATCCTCGTTTCTAATACAGTATCTTTCATAAAACTGATATTCAATAAATGCTGGTGAATTAGTCCATGAATTCTTAGTTTTTGCTGTTGTTCAGTCACTAAGTGCTGCGTGATCCTGAGTTTTAGTGAAAGGCAAGTCATACTATGAGCTATACAAAAAATTGCTATGGGATCAAAATACTTATCTACACTTCACACTGATCAAAATAGTTAACTAAGTAACGAAAGGAAATCAGAAGACAAGGATAAGGATTTTAATGAAGGCAATATATTTAAATCTATTGAGGCATAAAGGGATCCTTTATGACATTAATGTTAAAAATGTATAAGAGATACTATATAACAAAATTGTAAAAGACTCTGATGCTTGGAGGGACTAGGGGCAGGAGAAGGGGACAACAGAGGATAAGATGGCTGGATGGCATCACCGACTCCATGGACGTGAGTCTGAGTGAACTCCGGGAGTTGGTGATGGACAGGGAGGCCTGGCGTGCTGCGATAAATGGGGTCGCAAAGAGTCGGACATGACTGAGCGACTGACCTGAACTGATACAACAAAATTAAGTACAGTGGAGGAAACTCACAATTTGTGGGGATACCATGAAGATCATCTAGTCTTGCGGTTCTCACACTATGTTCCTTGGAATTATACAATTTCTTGGAGGCACATCAGGACTATTGTGGGGACAAAGCGAGGAGGTCAAGCGGGTGGGACTTGGGATTTCAGGATAACAGGTGAATTGGTTGCTCAGTCGTGTCCGACTCTTTGCAACCCCATGGACTGTAGCCTGCCAGGCTCCTCTGTCCTTGAAATTCTCCAGGCAAGTATAGAGAGTGGGTTGCCACTTTCTCTTCCAGAGCACCTTCAGGGCTCGAACCCATGTCTCTTACATTGCAGGCAGGTTTCCGAATTGTAGGCGATTCTTTACCACTGAGCCATTAGGGAATAGATTTTACTTCAAAAAAGAAACTATTTTATTAAAAAAATTTTTTTGGCAAGTTATGTTTACTCTAGCCTACAGATGAAGAAGCTGAACTTAAGCATGCCACAATTCGAATTATGACACAGAAATTGGATATTCCAATAGCCAGTCCAGAGATTGTGAGCTTTCATTCCAGAATTCATCTAAGAATACAACTAACATACTTTTATATTTACTATCTATTGCCTGGTAGGGTCATAAGTTTCATAAGTTTATTATTGATGGTTGTACTGCTTATACTGGGCTTAAACACAGTAAAATGCAACGAGAAAGAGATTTGAAGGCAACATCGGGGTTTACGCTCCGCTGGCTACAGTTACAGCAAAGACGTACGCATGAGTTATTTTAAGGGATGAGCACAGAGCATTCAGGTCAACCAACTCTGTTGCTCAAACTACTAGGAGGTGAACACAGAAATTCCTGTAACATATCCTAATTTTCCCCCTGAGGTTTCAGTGGAATTAATTAAATACTAATCAGAAGTAAAGGACAAAGCGATAGGATAAAAAAAAATCTTTTTATATTTACATTTGAAAAAGGTATTGCCTTTTCCAAGAAAGGAAAAAACAGAAAGCAGGGTACAACTGAAGGTACCTTCATGTTATGCTTTCATTATCACTGTATTATTTCCTCCAGCAGGTTCTGTGGATAAAATCCCTTCATTTGCTTTCTTCTTTCTTTTCTGATTTTTCTTTTTAATCTTATCTGAAACGACAGGCTGGTATTATCAAAGCTGTGTATCCTGAGAGTGAATAGCAGGAATGCATTTCCTTTTTTCATTATTTGTGGTAGAACACGCAGACCTTAGGGGTAAGCTCTCAGTGCCAATACATCTTCCAATTCTTACTAGGCTCCCTTAAGGGGAAAACAAGGTAATTAATCTGTCATCCTAGACAGTGTACCGCTCCTTCACAGTATTTAAAAGCCTATTTCACTAAGGATAAAATGCTATCATAAATAGATGAACCAGAACAAAAGACGAGGAAAACATTTCTAACCAAAAGCTGCCGAAGAGTACAAGGGGAAGTACTGAATTTTGGGAAATGCGAAGACTAAAAACCAAAACTAATTGCAACAATATTTTTGCCTGCTAAGTTGTACTTGCTATTTCTGCATTTAATTACACATTTCTGAAAACTAATCTGCCACAGGAGGACTACCTTGCTGCCATAAACTTTATTCAAGTGAAGACAAAATACGAGTAAAAAGATTTAAAGATGCCGTGGCTCTTAAAATGCACAATCCTCTTAGTTAATATGTTGATGTCTTAGTAGGGTTTCCTGAAGCTCGGAGAAGCATCCTGAATCCTACCCTTTACAAGCTACTCTTGTGAAGTTGTCACTAAATGTGCAGTTTCTCATTTGAATATCTCCTTTTTTAGGGGGTTGGGAAAAAGCCTCTTAAAAATGAGTTCTTACTTTTGTTTTGTCTTGTTTTTTTCTACTTTCTAAAGCTCATCCTAAATACTGTTGTAAGGCAGGCCTGAAGCATAAAAGATTATTAAAGAGCAGGCCTGGGGTATGTTGGAGGGAAAACGTCAGGGTACCCTTCTTTATCGCTGGAGCAACATCTTAATGAACTATTTACACCAGTGGGTTTCCCTGGTGGCTCAGTCGGTAAAGAATCTGCCTGCAATGCAGGATACCTGGCTTCATTCCCTGGGTTGGGAAGATCCCCTGGAGAAGGGAATAGCAACTCACTCCAGATTTCATGCCTGGAGAATTCCATGGACAGAGGAGCCTGGAAGGCTACAGTCCATGCGGTCAGAGTCATACACAACTGAGCGACTAACACACATACCGCAGTGGGACTCGCAGCCTCTTTTTCTGTACCTGCAGGGGTGGCCACATCCTTCTAAGACCTTCCTGGATCCCATGCTAGTGCTATAAACAAAAGGCTTGGCTTGTCAGGCCCAGCTGACATCAGTGCAAACAATCTGGAATAAGTGTGCACATCAGCACAGCTGCTTTGGACGCAGGGGATGAGAAAGCACAATCAAATATTGAGCAGTGAAATGGAAGGAGCCTCCAGTCAACATATCTGTAGTTCTTTGGACTTTAATATAGGGTTTTGAACACTAAACTCAAATTATCAGCTAGATTCCTGGCATTTGTCAGACTCTGTTCTTGGGCTGGTTAAGTCAAAAGGCAAGAGGAAACGAGCGTTCTGTTGTGGTTCATTCAGCTCCCTAACTTTCTGAGCAAAGAAATAGCAAGCAGTTGGCTTATTTAAAAATCACAGCTTGCTTCTTGAAGTCTTTTCATGAATAAAATCATCTCTTTGGCAACTCAAAGACAAAGAAACTCATATATCAGTAGAGAGAACGAAACCATTTCATCCTATGCCTGAGTCATTATTGTTTCTCAAATTGGTGTTAAAGAAATGCTAAAGTGGTAGCTAAGGGAACTTCCCCGGTGGTTCATGAACTAGAACTAAGTACCCAAGACGCCAAGCTCCCAAGGCAGGGGCCCCGGGTTTCATCCCTGATCAGGGAACTAGATCCCACATGCCACAGCTGAAGATTCTGGGTGCTGCAATTAAGACTTGCTGCAACCAAATAAATAAAAATAAACCTTAAAAATAAATAAAGTGGTGGCTGAGACAATTATTTGCTAGTAAGTAACAATTCAATATTTGTAAGTCAGGCAGGGTGGGGTGGGATGTGAGAGGGAGGCTCAAGAGGGAGGGGATATATATACTTATGGCTGATTCATGTTGTACAATAGAAACCAACAGAACAATGTAAAGCAATTATCCTCCAATCAAAAATTTTAAAAATTCGTAAGTCAGAAATATATATGTTTTAACAAATAGACCACTCTCTACCTTAGAGCTCAAAGGTAAAGTGTTCATTAATTTCTATTAACGTCATTGCATTTTGTGTGATAGACAACATGCTGTAGAATCTCTTACCTTTTTTTTTTAGTAATGTTGACGCAAGTTCATTCAACTGAATGAATGCACCCCTTATATCTAACTCACATCAACTTAAACACACACAGGAAGAGGAATGATCACCAGCAATGTCCCCTAACCATACTCCCTACTCTCAAAGTACCAAGTAATGCCTCACCTTGATCTTGTTACTATCCTGCCGGCCAAACTGCTTCACGACCTGATATTGGCTTATCTTTGCATTTCCTGGCTCCACTTAGCACAGTTTCCATTAAACTGCCATGAAATAAATATTTTTATTGCCTAATTGTCTACTCCCTTCCACAGTGACTCCCTGGCAGGTAAAAAAAAAAAAAGGTATAATTCCTAGAATTACTATTGAATCTTAGTATTGACTCAAAAGAGGAGAACAGATTTTTGAGAACCGTATTCTGCTTTGATTCATCTATGGCATCTTTTCTTTTTTCTTTCTAATAGACTTTATTTTACGGAGCAGTTTCAGATTCACAGCAAAATTGACCGGAAGGTACAAAGATTTCCATAGAATAGCACCTTATGATTTGCAAAAATTGAGCTTAGTATTTGGAACAATGAAAAAGAAATTGTATTACATTTGTTTAAATTTTTTTTTCACCAGATAGAAGGTTATAATTTCACCAACGTTAACGCCTTGTCCATTTTACATCCAATTTGACATTATGGTATATCAGGAAGATCACAATTATAAGAAGAGTCACTCTATATATTACTTGATTATGTCTAAAAATGACTTTAACTACAAGAAAAAAATTAATAAGGAATTAGCAATCAAATTTACTTCCCTTATGGTTTTAGCTTCCTGATTTCCTCAGAGTGGCACTCCCAGTGCAAAGTACTAAAAAGACAACTCAATGAAACTTTTGTCAAACTTCTTCAAAATAGAAATTTACTGAAACCCACTTCTGGGTATATAATAGGTACTCACAAGTGCTTTGAATCACATCCCAAGAGGCAATAATCAGATTGAAATGCTCATACATTACTAATCTGTGTGAGAGACAAACAATATTTCATTTTATTGGTAATAAGGTGGGATCCAAAAATGAGCCTAACATTACTCTCGGAAAAAGGTTTTATTAACACCTTTCAGCTATTTACTTTTCACTTGGCAAACATGAAAAATTTTTAATACTGAATTTTACTGAGAACAAATTGATGGTAATTTGTTGTACTGAGCTTCAATAAAATGAGCTCTGTATTTGAATGTTAAATGTTATCTGCTGTGAGTGATTTACATATTATTAGAACAAGGAACTGCAAAAGAAGAAACTAAAGAAAAATATGAACTCATAATTATTTTAAAACAAACAAACAAATGAAGGAAGGAAAATTGTCTTTAATTTTTAAAGTGGTTCTTAATGTCATTGCCACAGAGATCCCCCAAAAGACGCATTTTAAAAAGAACACAGTGAAGTTTTAAAAATGCAATGATTCTCTCGTCATGAGTTTACTTCTGTAGCATTAGGGAACACACTAATGCTTAATTTGCACAAAGTACTCCTTTCTTCCCCACCCCTACTCCCAAATCCTAAACTCTATCAGGGGAATAAGAGCAAAAACAGCCACAAGACAAGGTCGAAACAAGAGAGACAGCAGAGGGGTTTAGGGGAAGAACCAAGAAGTTCAAAAGAAAGAGAGAGAATTGGTAATTGGGAAACCAGAGAAAAATTCATTAGGGGGAAAACATTTCTAATATTTAGAAGAATGGGTTAGATTTAGATGCTGGAGACAGGAGGAATTCCTGATGGGGGTAAAGGCATAGAACTTTGAGGATGTATTTCTATACCAATTCTTGCCTCTTTACCAAAGCCTGGCCAAGATGAAAAGCAAAGGCTAAGACTATCATTTGCTCTGACCATGGAGAATAATATCCTCCAAGCAGAAACTCAAGTTCACTGATGATTTTAATATGTAGAGTTTTCCAAAACTAACAAAAGTCTGAGGATTGGACACAATACTGAGGAAAAAATTCTTTGAATGGTACATTTAAAATAGTTCTCAAGAAAATATGGTAATATATACAATGAAATATTATTCAGTCATAGAAAAGAACGAAATCTTGTCATTTGTGACAACATGGATGAACCTTGAGGGCATTATACTAAGTTAAATAAGTCAGACAGAGAAAGACAAATAGTGTATGATCTCCGTTATATGTGAAAATCTAAAAAAACAAACAACAAACCAAGCTCGTAGACACAGAGAACAGATTGGTGGTTATCAGGAATGTAGGAGGGGAGGGGGGGTATTTAGTTGGGGAGAGATGGATAAAATGAGTGAAGGGAGGGGTCGAACTGTGCAAACTTTTAGTTATACACTAAATAAACTAGGGATATAAAATAAATAAATGGCAAAAACTATGATACATGCTTATCAACACTTTTCCAGTACAACTAAACTCACAGATAAAGGGATTTTTAGGAAGAATTTTAAAAATGCAATCGTCCACACACTACCTGTCAGATGTATGCCTGGCATGTTTGAAAGAGGCAAGTGAAAGAGCAAATTCAGCTCCAAGGTCATATTTGTTAACCCGACTTAGGATTAAACTGTTCTCTGGGAGACATACTCCAATGACTTAGGTAGATTATTTTATATGATAAATTTTAATCAAACAGCCACAGCTTTCTTTCAAGATATAAAATGATGAGGCAATTTACAACAGAATGTTTTGAGGATGCTCCTTTGCCTTGTAGGGGTAGAGCAAGAGATGATACAAGGTCAGGTTTTAAATAAACTCATGCCTCACAAAAAGATGAACAGCATGGACAGATTTAGCCTTCTGGGTAAAGTCTTCTGAGGCCTAAGAAGAGATAGGTTGCAAAATGAGGGAGGGAACCAAAATTTTAATCAAGTAATCAGGCCAGAGAAGAAGTTACAGCATCTGGGATATGATGATTACAGATCTCGGTTTGCTTGTGTACACCATTCTAATAACAGTTACATAATATTATGAATACAAAGTCATGTGAATGAAGCCCCCAGATATACTCATTTTTAGGCATGCCCCTTGAGAAACATATCAAAAGGAAGAAACACAGGACATGGTCTGACTGATTAATGATTTCTGTATTCTGGATAGGAAAGCCATACTACCTATGTTTTTAGGTTGTCACATCAGGCCAGAAAAGTTAAAACATGCATAATTTGAAAGTATGACATGCATCTTTTTAAAGTAAGAATTTCTTAATCAGGAGGACTCATCAACTAGGGTCTGCTTGTTTGTCTGAATACACAAAGTCCCATCCCCAGAAACTCTGATTCTCAAAGCCCTGTGCCACGTGCTAAGTTGCTTCAGTTGTGTCTGACTCTGTGCAACCCTGTGGACTGTAGCCCGCCAGGCTCCCTGTCCATGGGATTCTCTAGGCAAGAATACTGGGGTGGGTTGCCATTTCCTCCTTCAAGGGATCTTCCCAACCCAGGGATTGAACCTGCGTCTCTTACGTCTCCTGCATTGGCAGGCGGGTTCTTTACCACTAGCACCACCTGGGAAGCCCTGAGTGGGGCCTAAGCATGTATATTCAGGAATTGATTCCCAACATGGAGACTTTGCTGTGATATTATGGAGACACTAAGCCAATGCCAGCATTTGCCTACCCCAGATTACTCATGATATGAGAAAAAATAAATTTTTATACTGCTTAAAAATAAATAAATAAAATTGAAAACAGGAAAGATTCCGAAGATCTTCCCTTTCTGTACACGAGAACCACTAAGTTTCCAGCCTCATCAGGACCAAACGAGAAAAAAAAAAAACCCAAAACACCACCACCAGCACAGGTTGGCACAGATACACAAAGATCTAAAAAGGTCTTTGGGAAACTGAGGTTCATTGTGCTGTATTTGTAATAAATTAGCATTGAGGTTTTCGCCTCCCCCAC
The DNA here is from genome assembly GCF_019923935.1 of Bubalus bubalis. NCBI lineage: Eukaryota > Metazoa > Chordata > Mammalia > Artiodactyla > Bovidae > Bubalus > Bubalus bubalis. The sequence goes on along the minus strand of NC_059164.1, from coordinate 8,115,144 downwards.
CCCCACCCATCTGGCAGGGTATGCTTGTGTGCTCGTGTGTAAGAGCCTGTGCACGAGGAGAAAAGAGACATAACCTAAAGCTGTCAATCGCCCTGTCAGTCAAATGTCAGGACACAGAGAGGGGCTTGTCACCAACCAGACCCCTATTGCAGTTCTGCTTCTGGTTTCCAGACTATTCACTCCCCCTTCTGTCTCTCTGGAGCCCACTTTTGTTTGCCTAATAAAACTCTTGCTACTTACTATGTCTCTTGCCTGAATTCTTTCCTTCGGGGGACAAGGCTTGAGAACACTGCCATTTTGGTGGTAATATCTTTAAGTGGGTGCCTCTGAGTCTCTCAAAAGGTAGCAGTTAAAGTGTTAACTGGGGCTTCTCTGGTGATCCAGTGGCTAGGACCCCACACTCCCAATGCAGGGGGCCCGGGTTTGTTCCCTAATCAGAGAACAGGATCCCACATGCTGCAGCTAAGACACAGTGCAGCCAAACAAATTAATAAACATCTAAAGGAATAAAGTGTTAATTACGGCTGCTGTCTCACATAGGAAGGGCTTCCCAAGTGACGCAAGTGGTAAAGAACTGGCCTGCCAAGGCAGGAGATGCAAGAGACACAGGTTCGATCCCTGGATTACGAAGATCCCCTGGAAGAAGAAAATGAGAACCCAATCCAGCATTCTTGCTTGTAAAATCTCAGGGACAGAGGAGATTCAAAGGTTACAGTCCATGGGGTCCCAAAGAGTCAGAGACACCTGAGCGACTGAGTAACAGCGTCACTAGCATCTCGCATATAAGGAGTTCAACCAGCAGAGGATTCACTTCCAAGCGCACTCACACTGCTGCCGCCCAGCCTCAGGTCTTCACTGGCTGCCAGCTGGAAACGTCAGTTCCTTGACACGAGGGGCTCTCCAGCTTACATGGCAGCTGGCTTCCCCCAGAGTGAGCCAGTGAGACAGTAAGAGAGGGTGAGCAAGAAGGGAGTAGCAGGTTTGTAACTTAGCTGCTGAAGTAATATCCCATTCTCTTTTGTCATAGTCTATCCATCGGAAGCACGTCTCTAGGTCCAGTCCCCACTCAAGGGGAGGGGATTACATAAGGGCATAAATACCAGGAGGTGGGGGTCACTGGGCACCGTAGTAGATGACCTGCGCCATACCACAAGAGATGACATGTGACAATGTGAGGAATGAAAGATCTATATGGAAACATGTTCCAAATGGGAAAAAAAATAAGGCAGGATTTGAGCTACAGAAATCTACTTTATGGATAACATTCTGAGAATTTGCTAAGCGTCACCGCCTTCTCACTCACCTCATATGTGCAAGCCTATGGCGGGATATCACGATTTTTTTTTTCAGGCTGACACATCTGTGAACTTGTTAGTCAAAAAAGGAAGAAAAGGAGGATGAGCAAATAAGGGACCTCATGACCCATCAAGTAACACTCTGTGACAATTCGCACTTTCATATTTATCATGAGAAGCAGTATGGTGACGGCCATAAGGAGTATGGGAAAAAATAACAACAATTTTAGAAACTTGACAAAAACTGTTTCCCAGATTGTTTTTTTTTTTTTTTTTTCCCTACAAAGCTGTTTTATCAGCTCAAAATGGCAATACATGCTAACGGGAATGTACATAAGCAATGCAGCAGTTTTAAAACATGGCCCCAGGATTCTTGACACTCGTTTCCATCTAGAACTGGAGTCTATGTCCCCTCCCCTTGCCTGTGCCATAAGATTTGTGATGACTTTGACTGAGAGACTCACTGTAAGACCTCTGAAGCTAAGAGAAACTAAGAAGTTTCTATCTGGTCCTCAGGAAATCCACTCTTGGGATGCAACCACCATTCCATGAGTGAGTGAGTGAAAGTCACTCGGTTGTGTCTGGTTCTTTGTGACCCCATGGACTGTAGCCACCAGGCTCCTCTGTCCATGTAATTCTCCAGGCAAGAATACTGGAGTGGGCTGGGCCTCTGTTCCCTTCTCCAGGGGATCTTTCCAACCCAGGGATTGCACCCAGGTCTCCCACATTGCAGGCAGATTCTTTACCATCTGAGCCACCAGGGAAGCCCAATGAGAAGCTCAAACTTGCCCACATAGAGAAAAACCCACACAGGGCCTCAAGAACACAATGAGAGAGAAATTTGGCTAGTCCTCAACTGCTCCAGCTTCTGATTGCTTCTGCTCCAGCCATCATTGGTCTACAACCATAATATATGTCACCATATGAGAGATCCTCCTCCCAAGTCCAGAACGGCCTGGCCCACCCCTTACTGAATTCTTGACCCTGAAAGGATGACAGATAATTTAAAAATACAACTGTTGTGATTTAGCCCACTGTTTTGAGGTAGTTACATAACAAGAGATAATTGTAACAGCCAGTAAGTAATCCCACAATAAATCTGACAATAAAGTCATGTATAAAGAAAATGGTAATATCAAAGAGGGGTATATGAGGTTAAAATATTCTCCAAACATTTAAGACTGTTAGACAACATATGTGAACCACTGCCTCCAGGAAGGTCTTTGTGAAAACTATTACAATTGGGAAACATTAACAGTGAAGATGGATATGTCTAAAAGTAATCTTATGATAATAGGAAAGTAAATGGTTACAAATTGTAACAATTAGAAATAGAGCATTTTTATTCCTATAATATGTCTCAGATCAACTGATTAACAAATGTGGTCAGCCATGCCCTCCTTCCTTGTCATATCAGAAATCATAATACCATTTGGTGTTACAGGAGCTTTGCAAATATTATCCATTTCCCTCAACATTTATCCCCACAGATGTGCATCACCATCAGTCACACACTGTCCCTTTCATTGAGAATCATACAGATCACGTTATCTTCAGCTTCCTTTTTTCCTCCTCTACCACATGTATTTACATCTTCCTCTTCTTTCCCTTTCTTCTTTCTGATCTTCTGGAAAATCGTTTCATCCCCATTTTGAAGACCCTGTCTTTTCCACCCATCCACTCTTGCCTACCAGTACCCTGACCCATCAAATATGCTTCCTTAGATCTCTGGTGTCCCTTCTTGTCCTCATGATTATAAAAATCTTTATGACAGATTATAAAATTTATGTCTTGATTTCAAAAATACCCTTAAGGTGATCTCTAATCCTCTTCACTCAGACAGTTCTCCAAGAGGTTGTCTATACTCAATGTTTCCAATTTTCTTTTTGCTGCACACTTACTCTTTAAATCCATTGTAACCTGACTTCAAATAGCCAACACTATCAGACCTATTCCTTTAAAAGGTACCACCAGTGGTCTTTTCTCAGCACTGCACCCTTTTCCACCGACTTCACTGTCATATTTGGCACAGTTGATAAAGCTTTCTTTCTGAAATTCTTCTATTTTTTTTTTTTTTTTTTTTTGGCTGCACCATGTGGCTTGTGGGAATTTAAGTTTCCTGAACAGAGACTGAAACTGTGCCTTAGGCAGACAGTGAGGGCTTGGAGTCCTACCACTGGACCACCAGGGAATTCCTGAAATTCTTCTACTTTTGACTTTTTTTTTTTAAAGTGTTCACTGGCTTTCTTTGACTTGTATGTATTCTTTCTCTGTTCTTTCCTCTAAATCATTATCTACTCTCCAAATATTCCAACAGAAACATTCCTCATCTTCTTCTCTCTATACCAACATTTCCGACGAACTAAATCAGGAAGCCCGATCTCTTGCTCCACCATAATTCTGACTTGAAACAGGCACACAGGTGTACTTCAAACTCTCTTATTGATTTGCTCAATCTGATGTCTGAATATCAACCTATACAGGAATTTAATGCTTCACACAAAGCAAGGACTTCTCATATAAAAAAATGCTTTCTACATAGGAGGTCAAAGCCACAAGAATACTAGCATCACCTTGATGCACTGAGAAGAACCATCCTTAATTCAACAAATTCAGGTTTGAGAACTCTGATTTTATGCACCAACTTGCTATTCTCTGCACCCAAATGCTCTGATCCCTGGTACCTGCATGTCTCATGCCTTGATTAACTTCACTCGGCAAGTACCACCACCCTTCTGAAAGAGACCTCCCAGGAATGCCATATGTAAAGTGGCATCTCTCATGCAACACTCAGGAGACACATTATATATTAATTTGCTCGTTGTCTATTTTCCCTCACAGGAATATAGGTTTCGTGAGACCACACGCTTTGGTGCAATGCTGTCTCCCTAGAACATGGAAGAGTATTTAGCCCATAGTAGGGGCTTCCCTGGTGGCTCAGAGAGTAAAGAATCCACCTGCAATGTGGAAGACCTGGGTTCAATCCCTGGGTTGGGAAGATCCCCTGGAGGAGGGCCTACTCCAGTGTTCTTGCCTGGAATATCCCCATGGTCAGAGGAGCCTGATGGGCAACAGTCCATGGGATTGCAAAAGTTGGACATGACTGAGCAGCTAACCACATAATAAATATTTGTTGAAAAATGCATAACAACTACAAAGTGAATGATTTAATGAAAAAGTTCTCATTTCCATGTATAGAAAGTTTGTAACATTATAAAATAAATGTAAGAACCCTCAAGGTAAAACAGTATGTTTTTCACCATGTGAGTCAATTCATATATTTGGGTAACAGCCAGCTTAATCAAACTTTCTTTGCAAAAAGTAATGTGATTATTCTACAGTAGGACATTCCACTATCTTTCTTTTTTTCTCAACCGAAATGATCTTACTGAAGTTTGCTACCAAACTTTCTATTAGCTTACTAGCACAGAACTTTCTTTCTTAGAACATGTGGGAGAAGCTCAATTTTTATTTCTCTAACATCTTTGCTTTCTCTCCATCATTTTTCTTCCACATGGACTTTTCTTTTTCATAGAACTCTTGACCTGGGAGGAACTTAAGGTATTGTTAGCCGAAGGGTTTCTAATCTTCCTTTCAGCAGTGAGACCTATTTCACATACAAAACCTTAATGAAACAGAGTCCTAAGTGGAGGGGCTGGAACCTGCTCCCCTGCTCACCTTCATTCCAGCATCCATGAGACACTGAGGAGAATCGTTAAGTCTCCTGTGAAAACCCTAGATAGCGCTGTGCTGTGCTAAGTCGTGTGTGACTCTTTGCGACCCCGTGGACTGCAGCCCTCCAGGCTCCTCTGCCCGTGGGGTTCTCCAGGCAAGCATACTGGAGAGGGTTGCTGTTTCCTCCTCCAGGAGTCTTCCCGACCTAGTGATCTAACCTGCATCTTCTTGCATCTCCTGCACTGACAGGCAGATTCTTTACCACCGTGCCAGCTGGGAAGCCCTGTGGCTAGTCTGCTATGCTTCCTTAACTAAACTCAGATGCATTTTCCATGTCAACTCTTCCATTTCTCCAACAGGACACTTAGTTCATCCTCCGGGTTAAAAGCATAAATATAGTAAAAATACAGTATGTGTGTGACATACTCTGTAGGCAGTGAGGGGGCCATGCTGCAGAAACACAGAAACGAAGGGCACTGGTCTCGGCATTTCTCACCCACCAGATAAATGCACCTGAGTAGATCTATAATTTCCCTCAAGGGACTGATTTTTTTTTCCTTTTTTTATCCTCACGTCCTTGCTGCCTGCCCTTACCTTGACTTTTGTGTCATTGTCCCAGTTCTCTCCTGGTTTGGTTCCCCGCCCCCACCCCACCCCCACAAACCATAAGCATCCCCGAGGGCTAGGCGGGGCCTTTCTCCTTCTCCTCCAGCTTCTTGTTATTCAAGAACGAGCATGCTTTAGGACCTAGCGCTGTCTGGTCCTGGTGGATGATCCCTGGATCCGCACTTAGCTCCCGAGTCCCTTCGGTAAGAGATGGGTGCTAGATGTCTCCGTCGGGGTCAGCTGCTATCATCTGAAGTCCACTATCTGGACCTCTCTTCTCCTCCCTCCGATGGCACTCCTTTCCACCGTCCCCATTATTTTCCATGACTTCATGGCTCACTTAGTTCCACAAGCTTGACACTCTGGAGTCATCTTTGCCTCCTTTCTCTTCCGAATCATTATGGATCACCACAGTTTTGTGACAACATCCTTCTGATCTGACTTTCTAGAAGCTATTCCAATGTGCGCAGCTAACAGTACACTTGAGGTGAGCAGAGACCGTGTCTGCTGGTTTCCCACTGGCTGTAGGCAGAGCGCGTGGCACAGAATAGATGCCTAACAATTCTTGATGAAAGAATAAGTGAATGGAATAAAAATGTGTGATGTTTACTATAGCATAAAAACTTCAAGTAAATTACCCAGTGATGGTGCAATGTGTGGGCACATTAATAAGATATTATAGCATAATTAAAATATTTTCAAGCGTATATTAATGGCATGGAAATTGCTCCCTGTTTAACATGAAAATAAAGAGAAGATGAGCACAAAAACCATAAATTTATTATTAACCCAGTTGTGAAAATCTAGAAAATATAAAAATATTTACCACTGGTTATCTCTAAATGGTGGTTTTTACTTATTTTCATACTGCTTTAAAATTTTTTCTAACTGCTTTATTTTTTAAAAAACTTAATGCTCTAAAGAAAATTTACCACCATGGAAATAACTATGCCTTTTGATGGAAGGCTTGAAACAAACATGCACAAATTAGAAAAGGCATTTACTTCCAGGTGAGCAGTATTATAACCCATCTTCCTGACTTGGATTTCCTAAGTGAAAGTGTAAGTCACTTAGTCCTGTCTGACTCTTTGCAACTCCATGGACTGTAGCCCTCCAGGCTCCTCATGGAATTCTCCAGGAGAGAATACTGGAGTAGGTAACCATTCCTTTCTCCGGAGATCTTCCCAACCCAGGGACCAAACCCGCATCTCCTACACTGCAAGTGGGTCCTTTACCATCTGAGGCAAAAGAACTGCTTAATATTTTTAGTATTCTTCACTCCAGGATCCATTGCTTAGTTCTCTGCTTCTGTCAGCCTTTATACAGTTGAATTTATCATGATATCATATTAATTTTGCTGAAATGTCATTTTAACCTTTATTATTCTTTTGTTAAACACTGTACTGTCTCCTTATTACTTATAAAATAAAACAAAATAAAATAAGAAGTCCTCAATCACTCAGGGTCCAAATTTCAATGTCCAATGTCACCTTCCAGGCATATAAGACAGACGCCTACTATACCTACTCCACTCCTGGACTCCCCATCTCCCTTACTCCACTTCAAACCTTATCCTTTCTTCAATGCTTAACGAAAATGTTCTTAGCAATTTTATCAGAACGCCCACAGCCCTTATGCATAATCCTGTAATATCATGCATTTTTAGAATTAAAAAAGGTTAGAGCAGCAAGACATTATTAAAATAATTTGGCTCAACTTCTCCCTTTACAGATGCAGAAACTACAATCCAATTAGAAAAGATGGCTTGTTCAGGAATTCAATATTGAACTCTTAAGAGTTAAGTATTTTAACAAATACAGGACCTACAATTACTGGATCTCCCATCTGCTGAGCAATTGCTCAGCAATTTTTCATGACTCCATTCCCAAGGGTATGTCTAGCCTGCCTATCTTGATCGTCCTCATTTATTCCAGGGCAGATAGCATGGCAGATAGATTCCTTTCCATCTCCATTGTACCCAGTGCTGCAGAGTGAGTGCTGAAGAAATGTGGCGGAAATCACCTCAAGCAACCCAGCGATGGAAGTGAAGATACAAATCTGTGACAGCAATATTCCATCTTAACGATATGGCTGCTACATCCAGCTGGCTGGTAATGACCATGAGAGGAAGTGGTGGAAACTTTCTTTTACATACTACATGGCTGTTCTAGCCAATCATGAAACCTCAGGGTTATGGTTAAGATGGCACTGACGCATATACACTACCCATGTGAAACACAGATAGCTAGTGGGAAGCTGCTACATAACATGGGGAGCTTAGCCCAGTGCTCTCTGATGACCCAAAGGGTGGGATGAGGGGCGGGGGCAGGGAGGCTCAAGAGGAAGGGGATATATGTATACTTATGGCTGATTCGCATTGTTGTACAGCAGTAACCAACACAATATTTAAAGTTATTATCCTCCAATTAAAAAAAAATAAATAAAGATCCTGGAAAGAGAGCCAGGATAAGAAAACAGGGACTGGAACTGGGTCCACAGATGACATCTCTGCAGCCAGTTCACTGCGAAACACATAAGCTCAAAGAAGGATCTGACTCAAAAGCCAGGATGAGCAGTAGATTTCAAAGTTGCAAGTGGCTCTTTTCACATACACAGATGCACACTCTTTTAAATTCTGAATGACATATGCGAGGAAGAGAAACACTTAACAAGGGTACCAATCAAATAATGTACAATGTGTTAACAAATAACTGGCGGATGAAATGCCATTGCAAGCCAGAAGACCCAGGAGACAGGGAAAGGTGAACCTCTGGGGTTAATCAACATTCAAAAGCAAGAAGAACTGGGACATGCCCTCAAGACACAATCATGCCAGCCTCTCCGTCCTGGCTGCGGTACTCCGGGGTCATGAGCCACACAAACCCAGGAGCATCTGCCAAGATCTCAAACAGCTGAGCAAGCACTCTCTGCCATTTGTCCAGCTGTTGTGAAATGACAGAAGAATGTTCCCAGGGTTTCATCAAGTAGATTTCTCTTTCAACTCAGAACAATATGATTAGAATACAAAATTTCTTGTTAGTTATGATCTTGCCACTCTGAGTGTGTATTTACCTGGGTGTAGACATCTACTGCTTATTTTTGCAACTAATAAGGTAAATAGAAAACATCATGGCACATTAAAAAGTGAGTAACATTGAAGAAATAAAATAAATCACTCTTTCCCTCTAATAGCAGAGTCACTGCTAGAGAAGTAGGTACCCATTCACCTGGTGATTCAAAATGTCTTGAATATAATTTGTCAAAATTCCATTACTTTCCTTCTTTTCTCATATATGAGCATCACAGTTTCAAGGGAAATGATTTAATGGTGAAATCTCAAGTTGTAGAACAGCCAGCTCACCCTACATATATCAACACTGTTGTTGTACGTGGAAGTGAATGCACTGGACTTGTTAAAAAATGTGAAGTGCTCCTTCCCATCAAAGGAAGAAAAAAGAAAAACATCAGAAGAAAGAAAACCTTCAAAAGAAAAATATAAAGGCTCTAGTGACTGATCTTGGTTGCTTTTCACATAAAGACTCAATGTGCGGGAGTTAATTATGTTAGTGATGATGGGTAACAAGCTATTAATTTTGTGCTTCCAAGTTATTAAACACCTTTCTATATACAGTTCACAGGCAAATGAATGGACTTAATCTCTGTATTAAAACGCAAAACAAACCAAACAATCCCACGTTTCATGACTTTTCAGAGTTCATTACCTCCTTGACAATGCTTTCCCAGAGGCCAGATATGCTGCTTTAGAAAAGTCTCTGGCAGTTCACATGGGAAGCCTGTGAATGTGGATTTAATCACATTTAAGTCATTCCTCTTCAGACCAGACATGAAAGGTCACCAAGGAAAAGCATTTTTTCCTAGTGATTCAACTATACTGGTTTACTAAAATTTCTTCTTCCAGTGATCCCACAACTCCTAAGAGAGTCTGCTAGTTTAATGCGTCACATGGTTAATACGTGCAAAGTTAAAGAAGTCAGTGGAGGAAATAAAATATTTAAGATGATAACATTTACTGTCAAGAGAAGTTTGTAGATTTCTTTTTTTGGTCACATCTAATTCTTTAGGGTAAAACTTAACATTATTTAATTCTAAAGCAGCAATTTTATATAGATGAGGATCTTTATCTAATTACTAAAGGACTTTTACTTGTAAAAATCATTACACATGTAAAAAAAATTACAGTAAATGAAGGCATGATAAATTATGATAAATATTTATCATGATAAATCACGATACCTATCTGCATTTAAGGGTCTCTGTGCTCTAATAAGAGCAAACAATAGCTTGGTTTATCAATGTTTCCACACAAAATTTACAATGATTTATTAAAAGCCTCATCAGAGCTCAAAGGTATCTGAATATCCATAAAATTAAGAAATAATTGCTATAAAATCAAGAAATAATTGCAAGATCTCCATATAAGAAACAATTCAACAAGATAGTACCTATTGGAAATGCTTACATTATAAAAATAATACTGAAAATTAAAACTCTGACTAAGCTGTATCAATAAACTATGCTTTCATGAAACAAAATTTTCGGTGCTGCTGCTATAATGCTAATAAGTAAGTTGCTTTGGTTGTGTCCGACTCTTTGAGACCCCACGGACTGTAACCTGCCAGGCTCCTCTGTGCATGGAATTTCCCAGTCAAGAACACTGGGGTGGGTTGCCATTTCCTTCTCCAGGGGATCTTCCCGATCCAGGGATCGAACCCACGTCACCGGCACTGGCAGGCGGGTTCTTTACCACTGAGCCACCTGGTATATAATAAACCTCATCTTGCCCAGGGAAACACTAAGGCTCAGCGAGCTAAGTTCCTTGCCCAAAGTGACAGAGTAGGTGGCAAAACCAAGGTCATCTAGCTACAGAACACATTTTTTATTTTGTGCAGATTAAAAATTTTTAAATTTTAGTATAGTTTTAGATTTATACAAAACTGTGGACAGCAGTACAGAGGGTTCCTGTTTACGCCACCCCAGTTTCCCCGATTGCTGAAACCTGACATTACACGGAACAGCCACCACATGGGAGGAGCATCGCCTGCAACGCGGATGCGCTACACGGCACACCTCGCTTGCTTGCACTACGTTTTTGCTAAAGCTCTTTTTTTCTCCCAGGATTCCATGCAGGACACCACATGACATTATGTTCTCATGTCTCCTGGCCTCTTTCGGCTGTGACAGTGTCTCAGACTTTCTGTTTTTCATGACCTTGACAGTTTTAAGAAGTACTAGTCAGGGGAGAAGGAAATGGCAACCCATTCCAGTGTTCTTGCCTGGAGAATCCTAGGGACGGGAGAGCCTGGTGGGCTACCGTCTACGGGGTCGCACAGAGTCGGACACGACTGAAGCGACTTAGCAGCAGCAGCAGTCAGGGGAGGGGTGTTCAGGATGGGGGCACACATGTACGGCCATTGCTGATTCATGTCAATCTATGGCAAAAACCACCACAATATTGTAAAGTAATTAGCCTCCAATTAAAATTAAAAAAAAAAAAAAAAAAAAGAAGTACTAGTCAGGTGTTTTGTAGAATGTCCTGCCATCTGGGTTTGTGTGATGTCTTTTCCTGATTAGAGTGGAGTTATAACTTTGGGAGGAAGACCACAGAAGCAAAGTGCCATCCTCAGTATATTGATACAAAGGGTACATGCTCTCAGTGTGACTTCCCTTTGATGATCTCAACTTTGAAGACCAGGCTGGGGTATTAGCTGCCCAGCTTCTCCATTCTAAGTTACCATCTTCCCTTTCTCTCTTTTCATGCTCTGCTTTTTGGAAAAAAGTGGGTGGGAGTGGGAGGGAGTCAAGACACAGCAACAGGGTGTGAAGCAGGGGCTATCTAAATAAATTATTTGGCATTTTCCTATCAGAGCCTTCATTTTTATTCCACTCTTCTATATTGCCTCTGACATTCTATCTTTTCTTAGTGTTTTGGCATATTATTCATGTGCAGTAGTTTAAAAACACAATTCTTCACTAATTTCCTGCTTTTGCAAAGGTCCCCAAAATATGTTAGAATTAAATGTGACAACCAGCAAATCTGGAATTATTTTCCACTATCACTGTAGGATTTGTCACTAAGGAATGCATTCAGAAGCAACATTCCTCAGAAGCATTCTGTAAACAACTTACCAGAAATATTCGTTCAAGTTGATCCTGAATATCTTTCATTCCTGGAAAAGCAGCAACTCCCTGGATCATCTCAACAAAGATGCAGCCGACTCCCCTAAAGACAGAAGAAAGAATTGTGACAAAAACCTCAATATATTCTGCTTAGAAAACGAAATCTGCAATTAGAACATCTACTCCTACAAAGAGAAAGAGCGAATAAATAACATTCTCACCTAGACCCCATAACTTTTGTTGCCCTTCTCTGTCTACTGCCCAGAAAGGGTTCCAAACAGATACAACTATACCAAGCTCAAAGAATCTGCCTGCAATGTGGGAAACCAGGGTTCAATCCTTGGGTCGGGAAGATCCCCTGGAGAAGGGAATGGCTACTCACTCCAGTATTCTTGCCTGGAGAATCCCATGGACAGGGGAGCCTGGTGGGCTACAGTCCACAGGGTCACAGAGAGTCCGACATGACTGAGTGACTAACACTTTCACTTTTCACTGTTTCACACCAGGCTCAGAAAATAGTGGAACCCAATTAAGTATAAATCTCACTGACTCACCTTCACTCAGGATACAATCAAGAAACTCCTTAGCCTAATATAGAAAGCCTCCACAGTCTTATTCTACCATGCTTTTCCAACTCGATTTCACAAATTCATAATGTGTTGTCCTCTCCAACTTTCCAGGGCTCTCTTTGCATCAAAATCATCTATTGCTATTGCTAAGTCACTTCAGTCATGTCCAACTCTGTGCGACCCCATAGACGGCAGCCCACCAGGCTTCCCCGTCCCTGGGATTCTCCAGGCAAGAACATTGGAGTGGGTTGCCATTTCCTTCTCCAATGCATGAAAGTGAAAAGTGAAAGTGAAGTCGCTGAGTCGTGTCCGACTCTCAGCGACCCCATGGACTGCAGCCCTCCAGGCTCCTCCATCCATGGGATTTTCCAGGCAAAAGCACTGGAGTGGGGGAACTTTTAAAACAAAGCAGATGATCTGAACACAAACTCCAGAGACCTGGTTTCAATCAGTTGGAGGTCAGGCATTTAGGTGATTTAGGGCAACTACAGTGAGGATCTGTGAACTTTAAACTGTGGTGCTGGAGAAGACTCTTGAGAGTCCCTTGGACTGCAAGGAGATCAACCAGTCAATCCTCAAAGAAATCAGTCCTGAATATTCACTGGAAGGACTGATGCTGAAGCTGAAATTCCAATATTTTGGCCATCTGATGAGAAGAACTGACTCATTGGAAAAGACCCTGATGCTGGGAAAGACTGAAGGCGGGAGGAGAAGGGGACGACAGAAGATGAGATGGTTGGATGGCATCATCGACTCAATGGACATGAGTTTGAGCAAGCTCCGGGAGTTGGTGATGGATAGGGAGGCCTGGTGTGCTGCAGTCCATGGGATCGCAAAAAGTTGGACATGACTGAGCGATGGAACTGAACTGAACAGTGAGGATCTCTGAACCAGACTGATCTGCCCATGGGCCAAGTATAAATCTAGACAACTCGGCCCGAACTGCTCCACTTCCTAGAACTCCTTTTTTCTTTACCTGTTTGCTCTTGACATGTAAATACAACCCAACCTATGGCTCAGTGGTAAAGAATCTGCCTGCAATGCAGTAGATGTGGGTTTGATCCCTGGGTCAAGAAGATCCTCTAGAGAAAGAAATGGCAACCCACTGAAATATTTTTGCCTGGGAAATTCCATGGACAGAGGAGCCTGGTGGGCTACAGTCTACGGGGCCACAAAGAGTTGCATACAACTTAGCGGCTAAACAACAACAACAAATACGATCTCTTCCACAAAGTCTTCCATGAACATTCTGCAGACAGGACGGCTACCCTTCTGAGTTTGTTTGTTAAACAAACAGGCAGAAAGTAAATCAGACACTTCTGCTGAAAGTCTAGAGATAAAGTCACCTGGGAACAGGACGGAAAGAAACTAGCACATGTTGATGAAATAAATCACTTTAATGGCAGAGCTGGCAAAAAAATGGCCAGCTTCCTGCAGATGAAGTTCCCTGAACTGACCTGATTCCCACCTTCTGAAGACCTGGATTAATCCACTGTATTTGCTAGATCTCTCTAACTTCTTACAGTTCTCTATGATTTTATTAAATGGCTCTACCTTGAAGGAGTTTATGTTTCCTGAAAAGACCGTAATAAAATCATAAAGATAGTAAGACACTTCTTCACTTGCAGCACTCATAATTCATTTTTTAAAAAGATATTTTGATGTGGACCATTTTCAAAATCTTTATTAAATTTGCTACAATATTGCTTTCTCTTTAATGTTTTGGGTTTCTTGGCCACCAGGCAAGTGAGATTTGAGCTCTCTGACTACGGATCGAACTCACACCTCCTGCGCTGGAAGGTGAAGTCTTCACCAGGGGACCACCAGGGGCGTCCCTCATACTCAGTTTAGAGTGAGCAATCCCTTGTGTACTTATTTCAGATCCTCCAGAAGTTAAAGACGATGACTCACTTCTCTGTAGCTGCACCAGTTGTATGTGAATAGTATCTTGAATTTAAAAGGTAATACATCAGCAGAAATCACTTCTCTATCACATCGCATAATTTTTATCCAAATTAAACACCAACAGTATATAGAGTCAAAATGAAAACAAATGTGACTTTATATCATAAAAATAATTCTATTTTAGTAATAAAGAATTAATTTCAAAATCACTGTTCTAGGTGATCATGGAGTTCCAGTTCGAGTCCCCCGAGTCATACAGCAAATTTCCATTGGCTATCTATTTTCCTTTGTTCGTGTATGTTAGTTAGTTACCTACGTTAGTATATGTGCTTCCAAGCTAACCTCTCTGTTCATCTCACCCTCTCCCTCTTCTCTCCCACCTTTGGCCACAAGTCTGTTCTCTATATCTGTGTCTCCATTGCTGTGCTGTGAACAGGCTCATAAGTATCATCCTTCTAGACTCTCTCTCTCTCTCTTTCTATATATATATACATATATATGCATTAATATATGGTATTTCTTTTCCTCTTTCTGACTTACTTCACTCTGTATAATAGACTCTAGGTTCTGCGATAACCTAGAGGAGAAGGGAGAGTCAAGATGGAGGGGACATATGTCCACCTATGGTTGATTCATGTTGATGTATGACAGAAATCAAACCAGTGTTATAAAGCAATCATCAATCAACTACAAATAAATAAATATTAGAAAAAAATCAGTGTTCTAGGCACATAATGAAATAATGCCATATGCAGCAACATGCATGGATCTGGTGCCATACTGAGTGAAGTAAGTCAGACAGAGAATGAGAAATATCACATGACATCCCTTATATGTGGAATCTAAAAAGAAATGATACAAATGAACTTACTTACAAAGCAGAGACTCACAGACATAGAAAATGAAATCATGGTTGCCAGGGAGAAGGGACAGTTAAGGACTTTGGGAAGGTCATGTGCACACTGCTGTATTTAAAACGGATAACCAACAAAAACCTATTGTATACCACATGGAACTCTGCTCGAGTTATGTGCCAGCCTGGATGGGAGGGGGATTTGGGGGAGAATGGATACATGTATATGTATGGCTGAGTCACCTCAGTGTTCATCTGAAGCTATCACAACATTGTTAATCAGCTAGACCCCAATACAAAATGCTTTTTGTGTTAAAAAAAAAAGTAAAAATAAAATTCATACACATACACACACACACATTTACACATGGAGCAATTGTCAGTGAAAACTAACCAAAGACTTGCAAAAAGGCTTTTGTACAACCCGTAAGAACAGTCCAGATGGAACTGGGTAGGAAGGGAAGAGAAGCAATCAGGTCAAGACTTGTGCCCTTGGGAGGGGACTCAGAAGAGGGAGATCCTTCCTTCTTGGGGAGTGAGCTGTTCAAGTCACACACTGAGCATCCCAATTCTGGGGTCCAACAGTAGGAAGAAAGATGAGTCTCTTCAGCTGGTTAGAAAACCAGTGGGACTTCAAGAAGGACTGTAAAAACCTAGACTCCACTTGTGCAGAGTGCACACACACATCCTTACTCCCAAGACAAGGTCGAGAAAGCAAATGGAAACCACACTGCACTCGGCCAGTTTCCCACAACTGCCCTGGCACGTACCCCCGCCTGAGCCAAGAGCTCATTCTGGCCCCACTTGCTCTGCAATGCCACTCCACACTGGGTGAGAGCTGCCATGGACAAGCAGAGCCCATGCTGGTGAGGGAGGGAGGCAACTCAGAGCCAGTCAGCTCAGACTCCAAGTGGCATCTGAATGGGGTAAGGATGGCATGTGGCACCTCAGTGGGCAATGCACCAGAAGCAGTCCAGTGCTCTGCCACAGCCCACACCCAGATCCACACTGAGTGACTGCTCCAGCCAGCCCCTCCTGGCAAGGGTACTGGTGCTGCGAGAAGGCAGACACAGTCAGAGGGAATTGACCCAGCTCAGACCTGACCCTCAGAACTCCACTCAGCAGCCTGGGAGCTGAATTTGCCCCCGGTAGAGTAGAGTTGGCCACTAAGGATAAGGGAGCCCTGGCTCTTGCTCTAGCCACTCCATCTCAAGCCCCTCTTCCTAACAAGTGATAGCTGCCCGCACACTCTGGGGAAAGACATGACTCATGCTTACAACAGATCCAGTTCTCCCACCAAAGCCAATGGGCACACACAGACTATACAAGGATGCTTCCACATAAGGATACCCCTTTAAGACCATAACCTGCAACTGTTCACCTAATTTAAAGAGAGAAAGACACAACATGCTACTAAAAACCAATGGGTCAATGAAGAAATCAGAGAGGAAACCAGGAGATACCTCAAGACAAATGAAAATGAAAACACAACTTTCCAAAATCTACAGAATGCAGCAAAAGGAGTTCTGAGAGGGAAGTTTATAGGGATACGGGTCTACCTCAAGATATAGGAGAAATCTCAAATAGACTGCCTAACCTACTATTTAAAGGCATTAGAAAAGAAGAACAGACAAAGTCTAAAGTCAGCAGAAGGAAGGAAATAATAAAGATCAGAGAGGAAATAAAATAGAAAGCCAAAATACAATGAAGCAGATCAATGACATCAAGAGCTGGTTTTTCTAAAAGGTAAAATTGATAAATCTTTAGAAAGGCTCATCAAGAAAAAAACAGAGAAGATCCAAACAAAATAAGAAGAAGGAGAAATAACAACTGACATGGTAGAGATATTTAAAAAATCAGAACAGAATACTACAGCTATATGCCAACATATTGGACAATACAGAAGAAATGAATACATTTCTAGAAACATAAAACCTTCCAAAACGGAACCAAAGAAACAGATATTCTGAATGAATCACTAGTAGTGAAAATGAATCTGCGGTTAAAAGCAAACAAACAAAACACCCAGACCAAACCAAACAAAAACTCCCAGCAAACAAACTCCAGGACTGGACAACTTCACAAGGGAATTCCACTGAACATATAATGAAGAGATAATATATATTCTTCTCAAACTATTCTAAAAAATTGAAAAGGAGAAAAAAGAAAAAAGTTCCCTGACTTTGAAGTATAATACAAAGCTACAGTAATCAGAGCAGCACAGTAATGGCACAAAAATAGATCAATAAAACAGACAGCCCAGAAATAAACCCATGCACTTATGGTGGGGCCCTTTTCATGGTGTTCTGAATCTTTATAAATGAGTGCTTAATGAGAAAAATGCAGCTTTCTTTTGAAATATATTTAAAGGTATCTTTCCTGACTAATATTAATACATTTACATCTTCACCAGAATATTTATCACAATGCTTTAATTTCAGTATTTTCGACAAAACTGACTAAAACCAAGGTTATTAAAGAAGTGGAGCCTCAATCTGAAACAATCTATGACAAAGGAGACAAGAATATACAATGAGGAACAGACATTCTCGTCACTAAGTGGAGATGCGAAAACTGAACAGCTGCATAAATAAGAATGAAATTAGAACCATATACAAAACAAAACCTCAAAATGGTTTAAAGACCTTAACACAAAACATGAAACCATGAAACTCTTAGAAGGGAACATAGGCAGAACACTCTTTAATATAAATATAGCAATTTTGGGGGGATCAATCTTCTCAGGAAAAGGAAACATAAGCAAAAATAAACAAATGGGACCTAACTAAAGTTAAAAGCTTTGGCACAGCAAAGGAAATGATCCAAAAAAAAAAAAAAGGCAAGCACGGAATGGGAGAAAATATTTTCAAATGATATGACTGAAACTGGATTAATATCCAAAATACTAAATAGCTCATACAACTTACTATTTTAAAAAGTTTAAAAATTGGCAGAAGATATGAATAGACATTTGTACAAAAAAGATATACAGATGGCCAACAGGCACATGAAAAGATGTTCAACATCACTAATTGTCAGAGAAACACAAATCAGAAGCACAAGGAGATATTACTTTACAGCTATCAGAGTGCCTGCCATCCAAAAGTGTGCAAATAACACATCTGGTGAGGGTGTTGAGAAAACAGGACCCGGTGCACTCTTGGTGAAAATGTAAATTGGTACAGCCACTACGCAAAATATTACGGAGATGCCTCAAACACTAAAAACAGAACTAACCTATGATCCAGCAATTTCACTCCTGGGCATATATCTGAAGAGAACAAAAACACTTTTTGGAAAAGATACATGCACCCCAATGTTGGTAGCAGCATTATTTACAATAGCCAAGACACAGAAGCAACCTTAGTTGCTTTCATCAACAGACGAAGGGATAAAAAGGATGTGAATACATACGTACGCACATACATACTACGGAATATTAGCCAGAAAAAGAATGAAATTCTGCCACTTGCAACAACACAGATAAATCACTAAGCATAGTGGGTATTATGCTTATTGAGATAAGCAGACAGAGACAAACAAATACTCTATGTTATCACCTAATGTGTTAAATCTAAAAAATAAAATAAATGTATATAACTAAACAGAAACAGACTCACAGATACAGAGAACAAACCAGTGCTTTCCAGTGGGAAGAGGGAAGTGGAAGAGGCAGGAAAATGGTATAGGATTAAGAGATACAAAATATTATGTACAAAGTAAATGAGCAACAAAGGATATATTGTATAGCACAGGGATATATATAGCCATTATTTTGTAATTACTTCAAATGGAGTAGAACATATACAAATATTGAATCGCTATTTTGTACACCTGTAATGCAATCTTGTAAATCAAGTACACCTCACTAAAAAGTATAAAATTAACAATGATAATAATAATACTAATAAAAATTTTAAAAGATTAAATACCTATATTGGTATTAAGAATTCATTTACTTGTATATTAAAATGTAATGATATTCTTATAGCTATTAGGGCTTCAAATATCCAGTTAGATCTAAGATTTCAATTTGATGGTTTTTTACATTTTTTATACCAAGAATTCTTTTCTAGGACACTGACCTACATTTCTATTCCTTCTTATTATGTTATATAAGGCCTTCCAGGTGGTGCAGTGGTGAAGAATCTGTCTGTTAATACAGGTGACACAAGAGACGTGGGTTTGATCCCTGGGTTGGGAAGATTCCCGGGAGAAGGAAATGGCAACTCAGTTCAATATTCTTGCCTGGAAAACTCCGTGGGCAGAGGAGCATGGTGGGCTACAGTTATTAGGTCACAAAGAGTCGGACATGACTGAGTACACACACACACAAATCAAACTCATAGAGAAAAATGTACAAGTACACATCAGTTCAGTTCAGTTGCTCCGTCATGTCCAACTCTTTGCGACCCATGGACTGTAGCATGCCAGGCTTCCCTGTCCATTACCAACTCCCAAAGCTGGCTCAAGCTATTGTCCATTGAGTCAGTGATGCCATCCAACCATCTCATCCTCTGCCATCCCCTTTTCCTCCTGCCTTCAATCTTTCCCAGCATCAGGGTCTCTTCCAATGAGTCAGTTCTGTGCATCAGATGGCCAAAGTATTGGAGTTTCAGCTTCAGCATCATTCCTTCCAATGATTATTCAGGACTGATTTCCTTTAGGATGGACTGGTTGGATCTCCTTGCAGTCCAAGGGACTCTCAAGAGTGTTCTCCAACACCACAGTTCAAAAGCATCAATTCTTCAGTGCTCAACGTTCTTTACAGTCCAACTCTCACATCCGTGCGTGACTATTGGAAAAACCATAGCTTTGCCTAAATGGACCTTTGTCGGCAAGTACACATAAAATATACATACAGTATATATGTATACAAGTATACAGAAAATATCTTAAATCTTTAACAGCCAACAGCACCTTCCTTGGAGAAGGCAATGACACCCCACTCCAGTCCTCTTGCCTGGAAAATCCCAAGGACGGAGGAGCCTGGTAGGCTGCAATCCATGGGGTCGCAGGAGTCGGACATAACTGAACGACTTCACTTTCACTTTTCCCTTTCATGCATTGGAGAAGGAAATGGCAACCCACTCCAGTGTTCTTGCCTGGAGAATCCCAGGGACGGGGGTGCCTGGTGGGCCACCATCTCTGGGGTCACACAGAGTCGGACATGACTGAAGCGACTTAGCAGCAGCAGCAGCACCTTCCTTTATTCTATTCTGAATATACCTTCTATTCTTCGTGTATCGACCTTAGTCTTTCCCAACACAAGCTGCAACTAAGTGCAAAGACCCTCAGCGGAAGCCATAACCACCCACCCCACTGTGAACTCTGCTAAGCTGGTTGGTGAGGTAACCTTTACGCTGTCAGAACTCCTTAATGGAAATTCTTTTACCATTGATTGTACTTGGTCCATAATATCTTCATGATCTGATGCTTAGAACAATTAAAAGTTAAATCTATGCTGTAATTCTCAGTTGCAATGAAATGATACAGCATTTCTATAGGCACTTATCTGCTTATCGGGTAAAGGATTTGAACTCTCATTTCTAATGGATGCTTGAGGAGATACTAATAAAGCTGAGAGAATTATATGTAAAGGATTTACAAAAAGAGATAGAAAGCACAAAAAAATTAAAAAGTAGAAATATAAAACACATCAACATCTTAACACAGCAGAATACTTTATGACTAGAGCTCCTTTACTGCTAAACAATAAACACTTCAATTTAATATGGAAGGACTATTGCCTGCTTTCCCTTTATTTTTCCCCCCTTTTTCCTTTGTTACCCTCCATTAGCTGTGCTACCTGTCTTAATGGATTAAGCTGACTTCCCTGAGTGGTTTACTGAGAAAGAATTCATCCACTTAAGCTCTATATTTATGACATGTAATTTTATTTCAGCAAATGTCTCCTTAATTTGCTTCTATTGGGAATTTGAATCATTGTGTAATTACCAAGCACTTGGTTTAAAATTTTCAAAAATAAAAACTAGTTACAAAAGCTTACAATTAAAGGTGTCAGAGAATGCAGTGTGTTCAAACTCTTATTTTCGGATTAGTTACCAGGCAAGGTGATATATAAAATACCCACCCATGCTCACACATCTTTAATTCTTTTGAAATCAAAATTTCTTGATTTAATTTTATGCCACAGCTGTGTAAATATTTTTGCATTAAAATTCAAATCAAGATTTTAAGCAGAATCGATTATTCTTTGTCATTATGAGTAGTCCTTGGGGTTGCAAAGAGTCGGACACAACTTAGCTACTGAACAACAACAAAATGGAAAAAGTTCTGTTTGTTTTTTTTTCCAGCTTCACTTATTATTGGTACCAGCACACAAACTTTTAGGACTATTGTCATTTGTGGGGAAATGTCTATCACATGTCTTTCGAGTATATATGCTATAAATATAGGAATTCTAAAACTTTATACACAATTCCAGTGAAAAGTTACCAAAGAAGCATGAAAGGACATACTCACAGCTCAGTGTGTGTGTGTGTGTTGGGGATGGGGGGTGGTGAGAAAACATTTGCATGAGTGGAACCTGACGGATAATGAAGTGATGGAGCCAGGAGTGAGAACAGTGCATTTCAGGTGAAGAAGACAGGAGCCAACAACTGAGGAATCTTGACAGAGCCGAGTGCTGGTGTCATGGCTCTGCATGGAAAATGGAAGAAGTTAAAAAGAGAGCCACAGACCATACGCTACTCTAAGAATTTGTGTGTTATTCCCCGGGCTAGAAGTTCTCGCTTTTTCCTATATCCCAATACTTGTGGCAAATATCCCATGAGGAATCCAGTCCTTTCATTTCATTCATTTATTTTTGACAGTGCCGGGTCCTTGCTGCTGCACGCACTTTCTCTAGTTGCTATGTGTGGGCTGCTCCTTGTGGCGGCTTCTCTCGCTGCGGAGCACTGGCTCTGAAACACGGGCTCAGCAGTGGGGCACATGGGCTCATGTGGGATCTTCCCAGATGGGATCGGACTGGTGTCGCCTGCGTTGGCAGGCAGATTCTTATCCTCTGGACCACCAGGGAAGTCCAGAACCTGCTTATTTTAATAGCTTTGAGGACAGAAGCAATTACAACCACTAGTTGCAAAGCTACCTCATTCTTTCCCACTCATGGCAGCGAAGGAATGAGACCAGCAGTATTATAAGCCCTTCCTCTGCTGGGTGCACGGCGGGGGCATCACACAGTAATACACAGGGTTCCACAAGGCCGTGTGCCAAATGCCTCCAAGGGCCTGTTTTTAAACAGCCTCCAAGCTAACAATGGCTTTTAAATTTTTAAATGGTCAAAAAAATCAAAAGAATATTTGCTACTGCTGCTAAGTCGCTTCAGTCGTGTCCGACTCTGTGCGACCCCATAGATGGCAGCCCACCAGGCTCCCCCGTCCCTGGGATTCTCCAGGCAAGAACACTGGAGTGGGTTGCCATTTCCTTCTCCAATGCATGAAAGTGAAAAGTGAAAGTGATGTCGCTAAGTCGTGTTTGACTTTAGCGACCCCATGGGTTGCAGCCTACCAGGCTCCTCCATCCATGGGATTTTCCAGGCAAAAGTACTGGAGTGGGGTGCCATTGCCTTCTCCGAAAGAATATTTGGTGACATATAAATAGTATATGAAATTCAAATTTCAGTGTTCATAAACAAGGTTTTATTGGAGCACAGATCCAGCCACTCATTTATGTGCTGTATACATGAATACTATGTTGATAAAAGGAGATAAGACAGATTTTACAAATTATACCTTGGGCTTTTTTTCTGCCTGAAAATCAAGAATGGAGACTGGAGAGAGCGAAACCTGACATGCCTTCCAGCGTCCACATGGCATCTCTACCCATGACATGACTCTGAGACTCCAGTCAGGCTGCTCTGCCGTCTTGCTCCTAAAACATGCCAAGCTCTTCCCCATTTCAGTATCTTTGCATGACTTGTTCCCTCCACCCAGAACACATTTTCCTCCCTATTTGCACGGATAATTGCTTCTTTTTTTTTTTAACCTTTTATTTTATATTGGAGTATAGCCGATTAACAATGCTGTGATAGTTTCACGTAAACAGCAAAGGAACTCAGACACACATACACATGGATCCATTCTCCCCCAAACTCTCCTCCCATCCAGGCTGCCACATAACATGGAGCAGAGTTCCCTGTGCTCTACAATAAGACCTTGTTGGTCATCCATTTTCAATATAACAGTGTGTACATGTCCATCCCAAACTCCCTAACTATCCCTTTCTGCCACTCCACATTCCATTAACCATAAGTTCTTTCATATCATTTCTTTTGACAGTCCACATATAAGGGATATTATATAATATTTCTCCTTCTTTGTCTGACTTACTTCACTCAGTATGACAGTCTCTAGGTCCATTCATGTTGCTGCAAATGGCATTATTTCATTCTTTTTAATAGCTGAGTAATATTCCATTGCGATTGTTTCTTGTTATTCAGGGGGTCAACTGAAATGGCTCTATTGAGAAATGTCTTTCCCAGCACCATATGTAAGGTGGGTTCCTCCTTATTATCAAGGCCCCATGTCTCGCCCTTCTTTCCCTAGTTTGTTTCCTTCATTACACTCAAAGGATGCTCGTCTGTCTTTGCTTTCGAGGGTTGTATCTCAGCCAGATAAAAGACCTCTAAGATCAGGGACAAGGTTGTGGCTATCACCTTGTCCCCAGGGCACAGCAGAGTGTCAGGCATATAGTAAGGGCTCAAAGATATTTCTTGAATGAATAATCAAAAGCAGTACTTTCCTCCTCCCTCTGCACTCCAGAGGGACAGCTGAGCTTAGTGACTTGTTTCCGAAGAGTAAAGTATGAAGGTGAGGGTAGGGGATGGATTGTACCTTTATAATGGAGAAGACTGGAAAGCAGAACCTTAATCATGTGATTAAATTAGCATCATCGGTGATAAGGCATCTGATAGCGTATAGTCTTGGCATGGTATGACAAGAATGCCACTTGGCCTCTGCAGTCTTCTTTTCCAAAACATGAGATGAATCCAAATTGAGGACATTCTACAAAATATCTCAGATGCCTCAAAACTGTCAAGGTCAAGAAAAACAGGGACAGTCTGAGAAACTATCATATCCCAGAGGAGGCTAAGGAAACACAGCAACTATTAACACATGTAATGTGGTAACCTAAATGGGATCCTAAAAAGAAAAAGGAAACTAGGGGAAAACTAGTAAAGTAAAAATAAAGTGTGGTTAATAGTAACATACCACTGTGGGTTTCTTAGTTGCAACAAAGGTACCGTAGTAATGTAAGATGTTGACAATTGGGAAACCAGGTGAGGAATAGGTAGGAAGAAGTCTTTATCATCTTTGCAAGTTTTCTATAAATATAAAACGCCTCTAAAATTAAGTTTATTTTAAGAAAGGTGAAATGAAGAAGAACAGCATCTCCTTGGGACCATATGTAGAACTAATCATTTTAAGTGGAAGACCCATGGTATTTTGGGTTTTCCCCACATGAGGAAAAAAGAACTCATATATATTTTAATAAATTTGTCTTGGAATCAACACTAGCCATCGAGAACTGTGGACCAGAATGTGAAATGTCAGTTAAAGTTCGACCTTGAATAACTTGGGAAGCAAATCAGTTAAAGATTAATTAAACTAGATGTGAAGGTTTTTGAAAACTGATGTATACACTTCATGGCAAAGGAACTCAAAATGACATTTATCTAAGTTACTAAATTTGGGGTAATGGTGTGGAGAGTGGAATGCAGAGGGAAAAAAAAAAAGAATTCCCTGGGGAAGGGGCAAGAATTTCTCCCAATCAGAGCAGGAGACATCAAGTTCAATGTCACTTCCCTGGGAAGGTTTCCTGATCAACCAGACTAGGTTAGGTCCCCTAACTCCAACACTTCTCATATGCCTTCCTCCAACTGTAATTTATTTACTTGTTAATCATCACTGTCCTCTTTCTCAGAACAAGAATTTGCTCTTTCACTTTTAAGACATAGTTCAAATGAGTCAGAGGGGTTATCACAACATAGCTGCCCACCCAGACCGTGAAACAGGATTAGGTCATCAGTCATAATAGTCATAAGTCGCTCAGTCGTGTCCGACTCTTTGCCACACCATAGACTGTAACCTACCAGGCTCCTCCGTCCATGGGATTTTCCAGGCAAGAATACTGGAGTGGGTTGCCATTTCCTTCTCCAGGAGATCTTCCCAACCCACGGATTGAACCCGAGTCTCCCGCATTGCAGGCAGATGCTGTACCATCTGAGCCACCAGGGAAGTCCAAGTCTGATAGTTATCATAGTCTCCAGCTAAGACGCAATGTAATTCAACTGATTAGTTTGTTTTTTTTTTTTTAATCACTGAAGTGAATTTTATTTATTTTTGCAAAGTTCCCATAGGTTTTTTTAAAAAAAATTACTGGAGGATAATGGCTTTACAACATTGTGCTGATTTCCACCACACAATAACGTGAATCAGCCATGAGTATTCATATATCTCCTCCTCCCTCGTGAGCTTCCCTCCTACCCGCCTCCCCATCCCGCCTCCCCATCCCAGTCACAGAGCACTGGGCTGACCCTTCCCGTGCTATACATCTGCTTCCTATCTAGCTGTTCCTAGCTACCTCTTTTACACATGGTCGTGTATATATGTCAATGCGACTCTCGCAGTTTATCCCACTTTCTCCTCCCCTGCTGTGTCCACAAGCCTACATCCTGTTGGGATGTTATGGTGCAGGATCACCACATCTTTCAACTAAAATAGGTATTAATTAGATCCATCACCTCTCATATTGAAGTAATACCTGCATTTGACACATTTCATGTGACGGGTACCCAATTTCCCCACAAAGACACTGTTGCAAGATGTAAATAACCCAGTAAGTGGTTATCCCACCTGGAGAAGTATAAAATAGAATGCAGAGGTTATTATTTATCTACTTGACATGAATGTTCTTTCGGTAATCAAAAAATAAAACGTTTTTCTCCTTCTTCCCCAAGTCTCTGGACAACAGTTTGGTTCAATCTCAATAGATACTGTAGAAAGATTTTAACATTTTAAAATATGGTGCAATTAAAACAAAAATCCCACCCTCCTAAATTTTAGCTTCTAGTTTCCTCATTCATTAGTAAGGGTTTGAGATTCCTTAGGACCCAGAGCTTTAGGCAAAGAGCGCCAGTGTTACTCTCAAGTGGCAGCTTCTTCAGCCTCAGAGCCCGGGAGGAGTTATGGGTTATGATGCAGCCCATGCCCCAGAGCGGGAGCAGAGGGGCCGCCAGCCCTGCACCCAGCTCACGCTTTGACCACAAGGGAGGCCGGCCCTCACGGAAAGTTACAAGGCCTCAGCTCGTGGGAAGTCATTCAGAGCCACTGAGAACCGTCTGCACTGTCAAAACCTTTGGAAAGAAGGCTGTGCACAAAGCCAGCATCAGAGTGCTTCTGGCAGGATGACAGCAGATGAGCAGAACCATGCGTGTGCTGTGCTCAGTCGCTTCAGTCGTGTCCGGCTCTTCACGACTCCATGAACTGTAGCCCGCCAGGCTCCTCTGTCCATGGGGTTCTCCAGGCAAGAATACTGGAGTGGGTTGCCATGCCCTCCTCCAGGGGATCTTTCCAGCCCAGGGATTGAACCTGGGTCTCCTACACTTCAGGCAGATTCTTTACCACTGAGCCACTGGGAAAGCCCTGAGCAGAACCATTACTGAGCACAAGTGAGTTCTGTTGCCTTGCTCTTTTTCAGCACTATGAGGGCACCAGAAATCTCCTCCAAGATCTCCAAGCATATGTGTCCACTAAAAAAAACGCATCACGATACTGGATGCTTGGGGCTGGTGCACTGGGACGACCCAGAGGGCTGGTATGGGGAGGGAGGAGGGAGGAGGGTTCAGGATGGGGAACACATGTATACCTGTGGTGGATTCATTTTGATATTTGGCAAAACTAATACAATTATGTAAAGTTTAAAAAAATTTTTTTCATATGCTATAGATACAAAAATAAAATAAAATAAAATCGAAAAAAACAAAACAAAACAAAAAAACTGCATCTGAAGCGGTGCCTCTCACCTTTTAGCAGGTCCAAAAGAGGAACTGGTCAGATGCAGATTCTGACCCCTTGGTCTGGGTGGAGCTCTGGGATCTTGCATTTCTAACAAAGCTTCCCAGCAATGCTACTGCTGTTGTTCACAAGACCAGAAAGTGAAGAGCAGGAATCTAAAGGAAACTAATTCTTTTTTAATTCTAATCTAAAGGAAAGTAATTCTCTGTTGAAAGGAGTTTTATAACTAAGATTAATTCTCTAAATATATATTCAGCATCCATCCAAGGGAACCACAAAGAAACAATAGACTAGTAAGTTAGATTAAATGCTAAACAGAACCAGAATTTAACACACTGGGATGCATTACTAACTCAGAAAGGTTTCACGTTAATTAACCTAATAGGTAATTTTATTTAGTCATGGTTCACTGAAATATACCATTATGCAATTAAAGCTAGTGCAAGCTGATGCACAAGGTGGCCATTTATTTATCTTACTTTTCTCTGCTGGAATATGTTATATAATTGCAAAATAGAACAAAGAGGTTTATTTCCCTATGAGTTAGGCTTCTAAAAGATGAAAGACTTTCTGTAAAAAATGGCTTTTTGGTTAAACTTGCAAGAAAATGTATGCCACATAACAAAGGTGATCTTTTCATGTTGGCATTTGCAGTATTTGAAAAGGGAAAGATTAAAAAATTACAGCCCATGTGCCCTTGGTGACTACTGAAGGAATTGAATTGATTAAACTGTCACTCATCATTTACTGCGGTTAGTGCTTCATTAGGTGCAGATAGGCACAATACATCTTAGTCAAATACTTCTATGGAGTACTTAGCTCTCAGAGAATGAAAACAAAACCAATCCAAACACTAGACTGTGGATAAAAGCCCATCTCAGAGAAACTTCAGTTCAAAACAACCAACTTTTTCTATACGGGGAAACTTTAAGATTTATTTTTCAAACTAGGAAGCAAAATTCTCCAAGAATGATACTTATAAAAATTAAATAAAAGCAAAGAATGAAGTGTGTGAAGTAAGGTAGTTCAATGAAGCCAAGGCCCAGGGTGGCCTGCTGCTGGCCCGAGAGGAGAGATTAGGCAATGGTCCACAATGAAATGGTCCACTGAAGTAAGACTGACCAGAAAGATCTAGAAGCCTGGCCACCTTAAAGTACCAACTGGCAACACTGTTTGTGAAGTTACAATGACGATTTTTGCTCACACATTTTAATATGCATATTTCTATGTCAATAATATTTTAGTGTGTGTATTCCAGTACACATATGTGCATTTTAGTGCATGTGGATGTGTGTACATACATACTTTTTATATATTTGTGTAAAATATAATTAATATATGTATTAAATATAATATAGAAATGTATACTTAAAACACATATACATACATACATGTATATTTATTTAAATTGGAGTATAATCACTTTACAATGTTGTGCTGGTTTCTGATGCACAGTGAAGTGAATCCGCTGTAAGTATACCTATAACCCCTCCCTCTTGCATCTTCCTCCCACCCCGCCATCCCAGCCCTCCAGATCATCCCAGAGCACTGAGCTGAGCTCTCCATGCTATGCAGCGGCTTCCCTCTAGCTTTCGATTTTACACATGGTAATGCCCGCATGTCAATCCCACTCTCTCAACCCGTCTCACCTTCCCCTTCCTCAGCCCCTGTGTCCATCTGTCCATCCTCTATGTCTGCCTCTCTGTTCCCGACCTGCAAACAGGTTCCATCTGTACCATTTCCTAAATAGCATATTATGCATTAATACATGATACTTGTTTTTCTCTTTCTGAGATACTTCATTCTGCATGATGGGCTCTAGGTCCATCCACACCTCTACAAATGACCCAGCTTTGTTCCTTTCTATGGCTGAGTAATCACAAAGCTGTATTTTTGCTTTCTGGTCCAGTCACCTCAGCCAGAAATCCAGGAATCATCTAAAACCCTTGCCCTTCCTTTATCACTCTCACTCAATCAAGTTCTCACCTCCTATTTCTAAATGATCCTCCATTCTGGTTTCCACCCACTTTCCCCCCTCTCCATTTTTTCCTTTTTCTCTGTCTGCTTCTTAAACTGTCCCTCTTCCCTACCCACAAACAGCTGCTTCACTTCCTGGCGGGGTATTTTTGTTCATGACCTGGCCAATGTGTCCTCAGCTCTAGCTCTCTCAATGGCTTATTACACCATTTTTCCTTCTGATCTTGAAAGCATGGAAGGATCTTTCTCATCTTTATAAGCCCCAGGACCTAACCTGGTGCTTGACACAGAATTAAGTGTTCAATAAATAGCTTTCACATAAATGAATTGATGAATGAATTAAACAAACTGTTCTGAGGAGTGCACAGAAGCAACTGAAATAGAGATAGGAATTTGATTTAGATCCAATATCACCATATAAAATTAAATAGAAAAAAATCAGTTCAGTTACACCAAAATATCTAAACCCAAATTTCATTTATGTCACTCCAAAGGAATTCCAACCGTCTCCATGGAAACTTCTGGTTCAGCAGTACAATTTATTTGATTGCTAAAAGTTAGAGACAGAGGGGCTTTACAGAATTCCTAAGATGATGCTTTGATTTTTACATGCAAGTAAACCCTATTACATGTTTAAATGTCAACCCCAGAACCTGAAAATGTGACTGAGAATCCTGGGTCAGTGAGCATTAAGCCACACTGCCTCCTCAACTAGAATGGTGTGTTTTTGTGCGGTCGATCTGGTCAGATTAAAAAAGAAGAAACAGAGATGGCAAATTCGTTCTCGAGCCTGGTAACAAATGCTGAGAAGGATAAAGATAAAATCAAAAGGAAAGCCTTCAAAATTAAGGTCTGGGCAGGAAAAAACAAGAAAACTATCCTTAAGAACTGAAGTCTATCATTGTTGATAGTGTACAGAAAATAAGATGGGGGTTCAAGGATATTTGAAAGTTGAAAACAGAAGTCCATAGACAATGAAAACTCCAGAGATTAAGTCTTAAAACAAGAGCCACAGGTTACACAGATAACTGGGAATATTGAGACTAGTTATATCTAGAAACCAGTAACAATCATTACAAAAATGTAAGTAAGAAAGGCCCTTACTGAGGACTACAATAGGGGGAAAAAATGTAAAAATCAGCATATCTCATCGAATAGCTGAGAAATATTATTTCTTATACTATGGAACCATAAAGGAAGAGATAGATTCCATTTGATCAGTCATTTAAAATTCTACAACTGAGAGCACATCTCCAGGGAATAACTGTAGACCATGCAGGACAAGAAAAAACCAATTAATAAGCTTCACACATCTTTAATTCCTGTTTATGTGACAGCTGAGGCAGAACAAGGAAGTCATAAGATTTCTCCCTCCAAATGTATTAATCATCCTGAATAATGTGGGGAATTAGGAAAAAAATTATTTGTGGGCAATTATCTTAAAGATCAAAGTAAATGACACATTGAAGCAATCTTTTTAGAGAAACTATATCTAGCAAATCACAAGGACAAATCACTGCTGAAATCGTCATGTAAACTGCTCTCCTGAAAGAATTCTGAACTTCAATTTACAGAGTGTTAAGCTGATGTGTTTAGTTCTAGCTATCAAATGGCACAGCTGGACTTGGACAGTCAATGGTTAAGAACGTTGGAATGAGCACCACTTAGATATACAACTAGATGGATGGCATTTGACAATGAAATGATTGACAACCATCTGCTATGACAACCATCTTAGATAATATATGGAAGACCCAAAGGCAAAAACCTTCCCACTATAAATCCTTATTGTCCAATTTTTGGTGGAGTCTGTGGGCTTCTTGGAATATACTCAAAGACTTGCCCTAGAATGTGACTGTACAGACTAGACACTGCGTACAATGCGGATGATGGCCCCTGGGGCGGCATCATGCTTAACTAGAGGGTACTGCTTGAGGGCAGGGACCAGGTCTTCTTCACTCTTGAACTTCTGGACATTCTGTAAGGTTTGTTAAATGAATGGATGACTAAAGATAATCACAATGTGTAAGGGAGATCTTTATGGGAAGGGGGCTACTCTGGGATTCTAAGAAGCTCTTTCTCCCTCTGTTCCCCCAACCAACCAGCTACTCTGAACAGAACAACCAAGAATCTTCAGATTTGGGAGGCAGGGGTATAAAATGTCCATAAAACTAAAATAAAATTATGAATCGATGTCATTCAGTTCAGTTCAGTTCAGTCGCTCAGTGGTGTCCGACTCTTTGCGACCCCATGAATCGCAGCACGCCAGGCCTCCCTGTCCATCACCAACTCCCGGAGTTCACCCAGACTCATGTCCATCGAGTCGGTGATGCCATCCAGCCATCTCATCCTCTGTTGTTCCCTTCTCCTCCTGCCCTCAATCCCTTCCAGCATCAGAGTCTTTTCCAATGAGTCAGCTCTTCTAAAATTCTGAAACGCTTCTAAATTAAACATGATTAAATATGACAGACAAAAATGTATATAGTTGATATAATAAAGGTTTTCAATTTGTTGAGTCTACATTAGGCTATGAATATATTCTGTCTTCAGAAGCAAACATGGTGAAAGCCAGCTATCAGGGAAGAACCACCAAACTATCAATGAGAGAGAACAGAAATGGTTTGCCAAGCTCTGCAGACAAGGCAATTATGTGAACATGTCATTCTTAGAATTGTACTCTCTCACACGGAAATACAGAGAAATATAAAATGCCATAGCAAAAGATGAATAATCCACATGTGTAGAGGAAAACAGGAAGCTACTCAGATTTGGTCCTCAGTAACTACTAAGTCCCTTAGACTGCGTTTGTTCCTTAGACAGGCTATAATTAAGACAGACTATATTTAAATTTTGTTTTATATTTTAATGGAATTTAAAGCAGGCTCTTTCTTGGCCACTGATAGTCTAGTTTAGTTAAGTTTGACTTTAATTCTTTTTCAATTATTGTACTATTTCTCTATTTCTCCAGTGATATCTTTGATCAATAAGAATCTAAGTACATTACATTTGAAGAGCAAAACTAAAAGAGAAACACAAATATTCAAGTTTATCAATTACATAATATAGTCTAAAACTAAGAAAGCTACTAGTATATTTAAGTTACATTAATTCATACAGCAGAATACCAGTAAATGAAAATGGGATTTCTAATTAAAGTGCATGCTAGATAAAGTATTGTCTTGAGGAGTTAATTCACAAATGTCATAACCACACGAAGTCCCCATTTTTGTCCTTCAATGAACAGTTCTGACACCTAGATCCCTTTACCAACAATTATGTTTATACAAGCTCCTAGCTTCTCTCCAATCACATTTCCATTCAATCATGTATTTCTTGCGCATATAAGTTAACAGGCTACCTTTTTACCCTTATTGGATTAAAAACTTTATATCGCCTGGAACACTTGCTGAGTTAGACTAGTTGTTTCTGCTTGTTTTAATAGTAAGCTCCTGTTGGATTCACACACGCCGTTGATCCAAAGAGCTACGTGTTGTAATCACTTCTCTCAATTCATGGAAAATTTTTATGTTTGAAAAAATTATCACTGCCCTTTCTATTCCTTTCCATCATTAGCTTGTCAAAAAGTACATGGCTCTCTGTTCATGTTTGTTTTCCTAACAAAGCTGTCGTGACTGCATTCAGTTAAATGGCAAGGATTACAAATTTCTACCACCACACTTAGATTCTGGCAGTCAAGATGCTCCTGCCTGCCTTGTGCTGTTTGACTGGCTCCAACTCATCAACACTTGCAACTCAAATCTGTAGCCAAGAAAAATCACAATTTTCTACAGGACGAGGACCTGAGCAGTCAATTGTCCATAAGTAAAGCGGTCGATATTAAATTAACAAGAGTAGGACATTTAGTAAAATGTACACAAAACCCTGCTGTCCTGCCCCCAAAGTGAATGAAGCGTCAGTTAAGGAATAACATTTTAAACAAGGATAAAATAGATGCAGGAGATGAGACACAGGAGATGCGTGTTCACATCTTTGGGTCAGTAAGATCCCCTGGAGGAGGGCCTGGCAACCCACTCCAGTATTCTTGCCTGGAGAATCCCAAGGAGAGAGGAGCCTGGCAGTTACAGCCCCTGGGATCACAAACAGCTGAGCACACGAAACAGATGAGGAGACACAAGAGGATGAGAGAGAGTTTTTTTCAGTTGTGAACATAGGTGTGGCTATCTAGGCAGACCACAGGCAGTTATAACTACCCAAGTTACAGACAAAGCATTCACGTACAGCAGTTTACAAAAGGCACAGGACTTGGAGACTCAGTTCTAGAAAGTGTGACGTGAATCAACATCTGGAAATAAGGTGGAGGATTGGAAGTGTGTACAAAGCAATTAACCCACAGGCCTTCTCTGACCATTTCTCACCCAATCCACCAGCGAGACACCCGATGTTTATCATCTGGAGAAATTAAATCCCAAAAGGCTCAAATTGAGGATAAGTAGTGAGAGCAGGGTGAGGCAGAGCTGAAAAGGGGGAAATTTAGTAAAAAACATGTTTAATTGATCTGTGTATCTATTGGCACCAAGAGAAAAAGACACAGTCAAAGCTGACTCTTGGAGACTTCCCTGGTGGTTGAGTAGCTAAGACTCTGCACTCCCAGGGCGGGGGGCACAGTGCTTGGTCAGGGGGCTCAGATCTCACTTGCCACATCGTGCAGCCAAAATAAATAGGTAATAAAATAAACAGCAAAGCTCATTATCAAGCAATTTCAGAGTACCAGGGTTAGACAAAAGAACTTAATACTTTGCAGAGAGAAAGTATAATGAGGCACATAAATGACCACAAATCTGAATGGAATCAGACTTTTCAGCAGCAAAACTACAAACTCTGAAGAAATTAAATAATACATTCAAAATTCTGAGGGGGGTGGGGAACTCATTACATTCTCATCCAAAGTATTATCAGTCATGTGTGGGAGATGAATAAAGACATTCTGAGAAAACCAAGAATTTGAAAACTTGCATCTTTCATATATTCTTTCTCAGGAAACTAAAGGAGGAAGACAAGGAACCCAGGGAACAGAGAATCTATGATCAGTGAAGGTCAGAAGGAAAAGGAATGGAACCCAGGACAGAATGAATTTACTACTTATAGAGGTGTAAGTATGAAGAAGACATATTGAAACACTGAGAGGCTAGTAACAGCAGGAAGCCAGTCATTACCTGCCTTATAACTAACAGCCATTACTGACCCTAGGATCAAAAAGGTCAGGTGTCACTGAAATATACTGACATCTATGGGGGCTTCCCCAGTGGCTCAGCAGGTAAAGAATCCACCTGCAATGCAGGAGGCAGAGGAGACATGGGCTCGATTCCTCGGTTAGGAAGATCCCTTGGAGAAGGAAATGGCAACCCACTCCAGTATTCTTGTGGAGCCTGGTGGGTTACAGACCGTGGGGTCAGAAAGAATTAGACATGACTGGGCACAAGCATGATTCACAGCTAGAGCCATGACAGAGGTCCTTTCTCACAGAAATTGTAGTCAGCCATTCCCAGAAATATGGTTTAAAGCAGGGAAGAAGTAAGGATGAATACCCAACCCTCTCACATGCCCTTTGCCTGAACTCAGTTGGAAACCAGTAGCGAAGGCCGCTTGGAGGAGGTATTCCTTAGTGGTCAGCCATCCAGGACCTAGGTCAGGGCAGAAGGAGTACACAGCAGATATGGCAGGAGACAGAAAATAATGAAATAAGGACCCATAACAGCAGGAGAGAGTGTAAATGGACGTCCTGAAATGAGAGCCATTCAGCTGTACTAAGGCAAGAAATCACACAGCCAGGAGAGGAAGCTTTTAAGGAGTGGGAAAGGGAGATGTCAAGACAATTAAAAGGGACTGACAAATTTGCAGATGCTTTTGAGCATCTGGAAAATATTTTTCATGTGTAATTGACAAATCTTTTATGCCTATAAATAACAGCAGGGACAAAGACAAGTAAACTAAAAAAAATCAGAGACAATTATAAAGTTTAAGAAGAGCAAAACACTGTACAAGAAAGGATATACAATTATGAATACTATAAGACTTCACCATGAATAATATGCACATATTAATATTTCAAAATGTGATATAAATTCTATATTGACACAGTGAGATGAAGGTGGAGTGAGGGAAGGTTGATGGAAGAAAGTTAAATCTTTGTCTACTATACACCTACTTAGTAGACATGTCTAAAAGAGTAAATGAATGGGTAGCAGTATAATTATTTAAGACACATGGAGACAGATCCTAAGAGTTGAAAGTAGTAGCTTCTGAGAAACAGGATTAGAGGGTGAGTAGGAGGGGGCAAGAGATGGCTGCCCACTGTAACTGTGGCAGCTGTTAGCTACTGGTTATAACTGAGAAACTGAGGGCAGGAAGAGCAGAGGGCGACAGAGGATGAGACGGCTGGACGGCATCATTAACTCAATGGACACGAATTTGAGCAAACTCTCAAATAGCGAAGAGAGGGAGATAGTGAAAGAGCGGGAAGGCTGGCAGGCTATAGTCCATGGGGTTGCAAAGAGTTGGAAACGACTGAGCAACTGAACCGGAGAAGGCAATGGCACCCCACTCCAGTACTCTTGCCTGGAAAATCCCATGGATGGAGGAGCCTGGTGGGCTGCAATCCATGGGGTCGCTAAGAGTCGGACACGACTGAGCGACTTCTCTTTCATTTTTCACTTCCATGCATTGGAGAAGGAAACGGCAACCCACTCCAGTGTTCTTGCCTGGAGAATCCCAGGGACGGGGGAGCCTGGTGGGCTGCCGTCTATGGGGTCACACAGAGTCGGACACGACTGAAGTGACTTAGCAGCAGCAGCAACAGCAGAGCGACTGAACAACAACAACTAAGGTAGACTTAACTATCAAAGTGTTCTGATTCGGAAAGTGAAGAGAAGGGCAGTTAAGGAATTTCATCAGCTATGTTCACACAGCTAAGGACAGGCAGAGTCAGAACCTAATTTGGGCTTTTGATGTGTTTTCTGCTATAATACAGCCTCCTTAAACAGCAAACCACTGCCAGTTACCAGGAGCAGAGAATCGACTTGTAAATGAAAAAAAAAAAAAAAAATGCACAACTTACAAAACATTAAAAGCACTAGTAAGCATCCAGTATTTTCCAAATGTTGAGCACTAACATATATTTCCAACTTAAATGTATGGGTGCACACACAGACACACACATACACATGTAAGATCAGAACATCCTGGGCCAAATTTCTCTCTAACTCTCTAGACACAGACAGTGTCTTAATCTCCCTAAAACCAAAATACAGAAGCTTCTAATTCTTTAATATATCCCACAGTGCCTGTCCACAGCTTACTTTAATAGAAATGCAAAAAATTTAGCTTGGCCGATACACCATTTTCAACATTTATGGAGTCGCGTATTTCTTAAAGAAGTTCCCATTTACCCATCTCTTGCTATTCTCATCAACCAGTGAAGCAGCTAAGCGTACCAAGGGCAATCTTAGTAACACGAAAGTTAGTCATCGCAATTGGCTATTTAAAACTCATCCAATGACCACGCTAATGTATTGAGTTCTAATATAGTGAGTCCTCCGGTGTGTTTTGGATTTTATAGGGCTATTTGGTCCTACACTCCTGCTTCCAGAGTAGTGTATATTTTGGAATTTTATGTCAGATTTTCAGTTCTCCCAGTTGTTCTTTCAGTCAGCCTAGCAGTGTGCACTTCCATTCGACTCTTACTCTTTAGGTATCTCACACATGGCCTTAACACTGAGTTTACATCTGCTATACTGCTTTGTGAACTCAGAAATCAATAAAAATATCTGAGGTAAGCAAACAAACAAAAAAAAGTCATCCAAACACCTGTTGTGGGCAACCAATTACTTTGCCAGTTCAATTGAGTTCAGTCGCTTAGTCGTGTCCAACTCTTCGAGACCCCATGAATCACAGCACGCCAGGCCTCCCTGTCCATCACCAACTCCTGGAGCTCACCCAGACTCACATCCATCGAGTCAGTGATGCCATCCAGCCATCTCATCCTCTGTCGTCCCCTTCTCCTCCTGCCCCCAATCCCTCCCAGCATCAGAGTCTTTTCCAATGAATCAACTCTTCGCATGAGGTGGCCAAAGTACTGGAGTTTCAGCTTTGGCATCAGTCCTTCCAAACAAATCCCAGGGCTGATCTCCTTCACAATGGACTGGTTGGATCTCCCTTGCAGTCCAAGAGACTCAAGAGTCTTCTCCAACACCACAGTTCAAAAGCATCAATTCTTCGGCATTCAGCCTTCTTCACAGTCCAACTCTCACATTCATACATGACCACAGGAAAAACCATAGCCTTGACTAGACAGACCTTTGTTGGCAAAGTAATGTCTCTGCTTTTGAATAGGCTATCTAGGTTGGTCATAACTTTCCTTCCAAGGAGTAAGCGTCTTTTAATTTCATGGCTGCAGTCACCATCTGTAGTGATTTTGGAGCCCCAAAAAATAAAGTCTGACACTGTTTTCACTGTTTCCCCATCTATTTCCCATGAAGTGATGGGACCAGATGCCATGATCTTCGTTTTCTGAGCTTAAAGCCAACTTTTTCACTCTCCACTTTCACTTTCATCAAGAGGCTTTTTAGTTCCTCTTTACTTTCTGCCATAAGGGTGGTGTCATCTGCATATCTGAGGTTATTGATATTTTTCCCAGCAATCTTGATTCCAGCTTGTGTTTCTTCCAGTCCAGCATTTCTCATGATGTACTCTGCATATAAGTTAAATAAGCAGGGTGACAATATACAGTCTTGATGTCCTCCTTTTCCTATTTGGAACCAGTCTGTTGTTCCATGTCCAGTTCTAACTGTTGCTTCCTGATCTGCATACAGATTTCTCAAGAAGTAGGTCAGGTGGTCTGGTATTCCCATCTCTTTCAGAATTTTCCACAGTATATTGTGATCCACACAGTCAAAGGCTTTGGCATAGTCAATAAAGCAGAAATAGATGTTTTTCTGGAACCCTCTTGCTTTTTCCGTGATCCAGCGGATGTTGGCAGTTTGATCTCTGGTTCCTCTGCCTTTTTTAAAACCAGCTTGAACATTAGGAAGTTCACGGCTCACATATTGCTGAAGCCTGGCGTGGAGAATTTTGAGCATTCCTTTACTAGCGTGTGAGATGAGTGCAATTGTGCGGTAGTTTGAGCATTCTTTGGCACTGCCTTTCTTTGGGATTGGAATGAAAACTGACCTTTTCCAGTCCTGTGGCCACTGCTGAGTTTTCCAAATTTGCTGGCATATTGAGTGCAGCACTTTCACAGCATCATCTTTCAGGATTTGAAATAGCTCAACTGGAATTCCATCACCTCCACTCGTTTTGTTCGCAGTGATGCTTTCTAAGGCCGGCTTGACTTCACATTCCAGGATGTCTGGTTCTAGGTCAGTGATCACACC
Organism: Bubalus bubalis; assembly: GCF_019923935.1. Lineage (NCBI taxonomy): Eukaryota > Metazoa > Chordata > Mammalia > Artiodactyla > Bovidae > Bubalus > Bubalus bubalis. The sequence goes on along the minus strand of NC_059164.1, from coordinate 8,076,699 downwards.
ATCGTGATTATCTGGGTCATGAAGATCTTTTTTGTACAGTTCTTCTGTGTATTCTTGCCATCTCTTCTTAATATCTCCTGCTTCTGTTAGGTCCATACCATTTCTGTCCTTTATCGAGCCCATCTTTGCATGAAGTGTTCCCTTGGTATCTCTAATTTTCTTGAAGAGATCTCTAGTCTTTCCCATTCTGTTGTTTTCCTCTATTTCTTTGCATTGATCGCTGAAGAAGGCTTTCTTATCTCTTCTTGCTATTCTTTGGAACTCTGCATTCAGATGCTTATATCTTTCCTTTGCTCCTTTGCTTTTTGCTTCTCTTCTTTTCACAGCTATTTGTAAGGCCTCTCCAGACGGCCATTTTGCTTTTTTGCATTTCTTTTCCACAGGGATCGTCTTGATCCCTGTCTCCTGTACAATGTCACAAACCTCATTCCATAGTTCATCAGGCACTCTATCTATCAGATGTAGGCCCTTAAATCTACTTCTCACTTTCACTGTATAAATTACTTTGCCAACTTTGATGCAAATAGGGGAATTTTTATTTGTTTGTAAAATATTTAGTAGTGAAATATACATGCAACGTCTCATTTTATATGCTATGATTCAGCTAACCCATTATATAACAAGTGACCAAATATATTCCCTGAGAACACACATAGATTCTCTCACACAAACACACACACAGATAATCAACATGGATGTAAGAACCATAAACACGCTAAACTTTTGATAGGGTAAGAGAACTGGTTCCCATCAGCATTTGAAAACCCTCCCTAAAGACAGCACTTTGGCAGCCACTCCCCAATGTCATAACAATCTCATATGAGAGAACTGCACTTCTGGAGATGATTTGTTACAAAGCAATGGAACAGAACTTTGCAGCCAGCTTTCCTTTGGTGTGAAACAAGCAGTCAAATGCACTGTCTGTTCTGACTACCAGTATTTAGCAATTACACTCCAGTGCTATGAGTAAGATGCCCACAAGTCACAATTAAATCCCCATTTTATACACATTGTCCTAGCAGAATTATTAACTCTGAAAGGTATCCCAGTATGGACAATATACTCTATGGTCACCCTACTTTTAAAGAATTTCAATAGTAGAAGGGACTCAGAAACCATGGTCGGCACCAGGAGTTCAGCTTTCACCTCCCTCCTGCCCCCCAACACCCTCCTGACTACCTCTGTTCTGTTTCTGTGGCATTGCCCGGTCTGTGGCAATACCAATAAGTCATTTGCATCATGTATTATTTAAGCAGCTCTCAAGAGCTCCTAAAGAGATGTTACTTTGGACAGTGACTAATCTGAATCCTCCTTGGTCTTATGATCTGATTAATTGGAAAATGTGTAAATAATGTGAACTGTTAGATGACTTTATGTAGCCCATGAAAAAGTCTCATTTTTAACCAGCCTTCTTTTTCAAATAGATACATTCATTTTAGCAGAAGTGGTAAATGAGTATTGGTTAGGAGTTGGGAAAATACTTGCCAGTATAGATATTGGTCCCACGAAAATGTATTTAATCCAATGAGTCAAGTCTTAAGTTTATTTCAAAAAAGCTCCACCCTGAATAAAATTGAGAGGCAAGCCATCCACTTGGTTTGAAGCATGCAAAGGACCCAACATGATTCAGAGCATAACCTAAATTCTCAAAGAGGTATTTTACTGATGTGTGTTTTGGAATCACTTTACTAGTAAAATGAAAAAAAACAGTTGTTTATAAATCAACTTAGGAGACTATGTAATATGTTTTAGGGAGAAAAGGTTTTGGAGTGGGTTAGCTCTGAGTTTGAATGCTGACTCTATTTACTAAATATATGACCTTTATTATTCTATTTAGTCTCTCCAGGTTTTGCTTTCTTTCACTTTATCATGGAACAGTAGGTAAGTAATTAAAATATATAAGAGGAATAGAAGATCTTATTTACAAAGCAGAAACAGAAACACAGAGAGAGAACAAACGTAAAGATACCAACGGGGAAGAAGGGGGTGGGATGAATTGGGAGATTGGGATTGACATATACACACTATTGATACTATGTGTAAAACAGATAACCAATGAAACCTACTCTACAGCACAGGGAACTCTACTCAAGGCTCTGTGGTGATCTAAATGGGAAGGAAATCCCCCCAAGAGAGGATATACGTATACATGTAGCTGATTCACTTTGCCATACAGTAGAAACCAACATGACATTGTCAAGCAACCATACTCTTCAAAAAAAAAAAGAGTATTAGGACAAAATAAACACTGCATATTTTTTTTTTTAATGTATAAAGGAGCTTAGAATACAATTTGGGTCTAAGAAAAGTATCTCTTATTATTACCATTGTTATTACTAATGCTAAGACTTAATTATTATTATTACTACTAGCCAATTACTCAAGATATTATCTCACATGGAACACATTTCTTTCCTGGGTAGGCACTATGGTAGGATTCGTTTATGATTCTTTCTCTTAAAACAGTGGTAAACAAACCTGAGTCCTTAGGAAACTTTATTACATAAATGTCCTTTGTTCAGGAGAGACTCTTAAGGATGAGGGCAGAACGCTATATTGCCAATATGTATGGTAATTAGGCTTCTTTAATAAAATGCAATGCTAAATGGCCTTATAATACTCAATAAATAGGCAATTTCTTTTCTGATATATGCAAAATCAATTTTGATGCAGACATTTTTCTATATATCAAGATCAGTACGGAAAATTTTTTTTCTAACCACCCAGCTGCTACAATGTTAAATAAATTGATTTTAATCCTAAATCAGAGATGTAATAGAGAAAGGGTGATTTAATATGCAATCTCATTACATTTGACAGGCTTATTTATAAACGACTCGCCCCACATCTTGACAAGCATAGTTAATATGTTAATTAGCTTTGAAAAAGATGATGAAAGGGGGAGACTGACATGCTTTTGGGGAGCATGGAATTGACATAAGGTGGTACCACTCTACACTGTGGCCCTTCCCAAAAGCAGCATGATCTTGACAAGATATTTATTAGCTACAGATAATTTTGTCACCCTATGTTAAAATTTAATCCCTTAAAACAATCCCAAGTGACCTATTGCTTTAGAAAACAAACGCCACTCTAAATATATTTATGAGCTTCTATAAAGCAATATAAAGCTTGTTTAGAGCAATGACCTGGACAGCTAGAGCAGAACTCCTTGACAAGGGAGGGACTACACAGATTAGCTCACTGGCACATCTGCACTTCTCTTAATGTGGTTTTCAGTATTTGGTAAGCCTTTTTGGTTTAGAAGCTTAAAGATGATTTCCTATGCCTGGACTTAAACAAAGAGTTCTAAAATCCAAGAATTAAGGGAAGTTATACACCACACAAAGTCCAATTTGATTCCTTTGCTTAAGTCCTCCTCCATGGAGGCAGTGAAGGTACCAAAAACTACCTTTCCTGATGAGTTCTCAAACTGCCCAGTATATCTATACATTACCCACATGCTGGAGACCTAGAGCAGTAAATCACAACGGGAGAGCTCTGATTTCCATCACTTGCTGCCAATGTTAATGCATAAGTGTCTTCATTAATATTTTTATTGCCCGAAGCTATTTAAACAGAACACTGGAAACTGTAACACTGGGTAGGGATCGTTAGTTTTTAGTTACTACCCTGCTGTCCCAGGAAGGTAAATGAACTGTAAAACAGCCTGAGACCACTGCCACCTGCCTCCCCGCTATTGTCTATGGATTAATATTTGCACTGCTCTTTGGTGTAGCTGAGCCAAGACTCAACCATAGTCCCATTTCTAGATCTTTCAATATCCAGCATCAAGGTTACCAATGATGCAAAAACCAGTGCCCTGTGAACTTTTCTCTGACTGGAAACATACATACGTTTTACCTGGAAAATAACAAAATGGCTGTTAGAAAACAGCTTGGAATGAAATCAGATTCAGAGTGACAGGCATAGCATAGACATAACTCAGAAATGAACAGCCAATAATGTGGGAAAGTGCTCCAACATAACACATTTATTTTATGTTTTTATAGCAATGAATAATCTTGGCATGCAGAGAAAAGGGCATTTGGGGTCTACTATTTCATATCAGTTTTCCCCCCTTCCACTTAAATTACGATCTTCTTCTTAGGCTTCATTATGTCTCTGTTAAAGCAAATTGGCAGAAAGCAACCAAACCTTCTTCCTTAAAAGGATGGATACCAACAGGCACACACATGTGAAAGAAAGAAAGGCTGGGGTTGGGGGCAGTGGAAAGACACAGACTGGACATCAAGCACTACACGTCAGAAACAGACATATTAGCAAGTCATAATCCATGTAGTTCTTTGCTCTTTACAAAGCACTTTCAAAGCTTTGGGGAAAATTAGCCACTAGCGTATAAAAAAATAGCTTCTCCCTGGTCTAAGGGTAGAGCTTGAAGTGCCCTGCCAAGCAACTAAGACAAGACTGGCTCCAAGTTACAAATGTTTCCAAACTATGTTCTGTTAGCAGAGTCCTTGACTGACCTCATTGAAAGACAATCTAGAATTCCTATTCTCAAAAACTGGAGAAAAACACTCCCTAACTCAGAATATTAAGTAATGATTATTTGCATAGCCAACTTGCAACTATAAGGGCAGGAAGGAGGAAGGGAATGAGACAGTAGCTGATATTCAGATGGATGCATTCATTGACCTTTATTTCCAATCTTTTCCTCCATTACAGCTAATGACCAAAATAGCTGTTTTGCTCAAGCCCCTGCTTAGCTTTGGAAGAAAAAAAAAAAATCTAATTGTGTAAACAATTGTCCAAAAAAAAAAAAAAAAAAAAAGTCAGGAAGTTTGATGTAAAAAATGGATTAGCTCGGCTCCTTAATGATAGACGGTCATCTTTATTCTCAGTGTTTTGGAGCATGGATTTACAATGGTATTAGATTCATTATAAGGCATTACAAAACCTATGGCAATAGAGCTTAGGCTGTTTGATGACCCAGATTCTTTTTTTTATTTTTAGACTTTACATAACTGTATTAGTTTTGCCAAATATCAAAATGATTCTTTTATAGCTCTACTGAAAGCTAGAGATCTACACCTCATAAAAATAAATACACCCATGTGTACACGAAATGTTGCATAGATTTTCAGTGGCTTCATAGATCCCCAAATCCCATGTCCAAGGGAGTTGCTGGAATCTAAATTAAGTAAATCTATACTGTGCCTCACATCACAAGAAACTTCATTGTTTTCTCCCCATAAAGTGTTTGGATCAGAAACATCAGGGAAGACAGCCAGGCCACATCACAGCCTAATTAACTAAAAGCCAAGATTACTGAGGGTAGAGCGGTGAAGTAACTACATGGCAAGAAGATAAATGACAAACGCTGCAGCTTTACTGAGGTCATAAACATCATGTGAACATGTAGCTGAATTCTGTATGTGGGCCATCATCATTCATGGAAGATGATTCCTGCTATTAAAAAACTATGTGCTATATGAACTGTTTTACTTTAAACACAACTGTGAGTCTAGAAAAGGAATTTTTCTATTAATAAATGACATTTTTAACATTCACTATTAAGCCTTCCCTGGTAGCTAAAAAGATTATTCCCTTATTTGAACTAGATCATACTAGACTGGAAACTCATTAAAGTTTATCATTAATAATAATCATACATTAAATCTCACCGGTCTTTGCGCCTCCTATAACAGATTTTTAAGTTATGCTAAACCATTGTGCAGAACTGTGACTCTACTGGAATTAAACTTACTCTGACATTTTTTTAAAAGTGATTGTTTTATTTCATCTTGAATAATTGGCACCAACAGTTTTCAGGGTAAATGCTGAAATGCATTTCAGGGTAAATGCAGGTGCTCCAAATTTAGCACCTTACAGTTATAACAAAATGTTCAGACCATTTATCTGAATTTTGCTGTGAATTTAAACATGCTTCTACTACTTCCTACTCATACTGCTGTTTGGAGATATATACTCCCTTGTTATAAAACAAAGCCACAAATTAAGACCATTAGGGAGAAAATCACTGAACTGACAGCTAGAAAAATGTCTCTGCCCTTGTCCATCAAGAACCATTACCAGACACCATCTGTAAGAGAGCCCCTGATTAGGGAACATTCCCAATTATGTTTTCAAAAACTCCAGCGGTATTGCCACACACCGGCAAACACTCCAGTACCATTAATCTTCATTCAGACTGTTAGGATGTTTGTCTAGGCTTGACCCAGACCAAGCACTACGGATAAATTAGCTCAAGTAAAGCTCCATTTCTCACCACATGTCAAGGCAGGTGGAATATTCTGTCGAGCCCAAGAGGACATCCGGAGGTCTGTACCACAAGGTAACCACTTCATTGGAGTATGTGTGGCTGGGGACGGATTTTGCTCTTGCAAGACCTGTGGGTTACAGAGAACATGAAGTTTAATAGACATTAATGATCAAAGTAATTTAAATTTGGATGTTCACAGTTTTAAAAGGTCAAACGTGATATTATAATACAGAATCACGAATGCAGTGTCAAAGTTACGCAAAAGGTTGGGAAAAGCATATTTTGGTCTATATGTTTCAAATACATGCTAATAACCAATAAATCCTTTATATTTCCTATAAAGCACTAAGAACCTAAAAAAAAATCCCCAAAGAGTAAACAAATGATTCATAAACTATTAGATATTATACAGAAGCTTAGAAATCTCCTGGATTTCCAAAGATTGTTTCATGGTACTTTGGTTCTGACAGTTAAAAATAAGTATTATAAGAAAAAGTTCCAAGACTGAATAACTTTGAGAAAAGATGGTTTAAAAAGTAAAACAGGTCTGTATACTGTGAGACTTCTCAGTGCCCTTAATTTTTTTTAACATGTATTATGAATCAGAAAGAAGAGAATATGACTCTTTCCTCAAAGGTCTTTTCCAAAATTTCTTTCGGTGCCAGTGTTCTGTCAAACACTAAGAAATGCTATTCAGGAGCGTCATTTGAAACACAAAAATAAATAATTATAAAGGAATAGTTCATAAATCTGGTACATGGAGATGAGATATCATGTAATAAAATTAAAGTTTTCTAAGAATGTTTAAAAATTGGGAAAGTGGTCAAAATAATATATTAAGTGATAAATTATGTACAGTTTAACCTCACAATCATAAATACTTAGGCACTGGAAAAAGACTGTTGAAAAATATATTTTAATATCTTCAATGGTTAGTTCTGAATATAGAAATATTTAGTTTTTTTAATTTAATACATTTTCTGAATTTTTCCCAAGTTTTATACAATGAATACATGATTCCTTTAAAAATCACAAATTACAGATATTCTTTTTAGAAAAAAAAACTGTATGATAGTTTTCTGAGTATGTTCATTAGTGATGAGAGTAAAGTTTTATCTATCACTGTGATGCTCTAAGTAAACAAGCATTTTTACAGTGAACCTACCATAACATATTCATTTTAATGTTTTGATTAAGTTTTTATGTAATACTTAGGAATATTACCTTTTTTGTTTATTAAACACTTTAATGGCATTTCCTTTACTGTATTATATGTAAATATTAAAATTAACAGGGTAGCTGGTAAGATGAAGTATTTCTAATTAGTTCAATTTGGTTACAATAATTCAATTTTCCCTACCATACAGTTTTTATAACCATACAATGGCATATTATAAACTGACTAGTGTTACAAGTATTCCATATTAAAGTGTACAGATTTGACACATTCAAACATACATACACATATATGGTCTCTTCTACACATGAATGGAATGACTATCTCTGAAAATAGATTTCCATAATAACCTCTTCTCCTTTTTTCTGCAAGGATTTATCCTACCTCAAAGCAGGCAAAACTGAACAACAGATAAAACAATCAGGGCATTAAAGTGTTTCCAGAGTTTTGTAATACCATCAAAGGGTTTCCTTCCTCAAATGAGCATGTTTCTATACAGACCAAGGAGCTAAGCGTAAGTCCCAAAATCGGTTCTGACTTGCTCCATATGCTGTTGTCAAGGCAAATGGGATGCCAAAAACATTCAGGCTGGGTTTTCTTGGTTTTGCCAAGGCCCTGTTGACAGAAAGCTAGGCCAGAGGGATAGGAGAATTTAAAAATCTGAGATTTTCTTTGACAGCTCAGAAGACCACACTGGTTATAGAAAACTATGATATTCCCAGTTTTAAAGAGAGAACCAGACCTCAAAATAACCTAGTAGTATAAATCTAAATAATGATGTATGACTCCAAATCAATTATGCTTACTCTGAATATAAGTCTGTAAAACTTATTAAATAGTTTTGAAAAACTAGAAACAGAAAAGGCTCTTTGTCTACATTATTTTTCTCCATCTCAAGTTTAGGTCAACTGTGTGAGTGCTTAGTTGCTCAGTTGTGTCCGACTCTTTACGACCCCACGGACTGCAGCCCGCCAGGCTCCTCTGTCCATGGGATTCTCCAGGTAAGAATACTGGAGTGAATTGCCATGCCCTCCTCCCGGGGAACTTCCCAACCCAAGGATCAAATCCATGTCTCCTGCATTGGCAGGCAGATTCTTTATCTTCTGAGCCACCAGGGAAGCCCCAAGTTTCAGTCAAGGACTGCCCAAACTCCATTCACATGGGTCATATAACTTTCCAAATCATCAGGGAAAGTGAGTTTTCGATATTCTAACTCTTCAATGCGTTAAGACAGTGTCTTAAAATGGTTCACCTGTAAATGTGTTACATTGAATAATGTTATATTTTTAACATCACTTGAGAAAAACTCACATCTCAATATATCATAGAGTCAATTAAAACATATTCTTGGGGCAAATGTCTTGTATATTGTTAAACAAAAGTTTTTCACCCTAAAAATATTTCTGTTCAGTTAAAGAGATAAATTCCCAAACTTTTCAGAGAGGGAGCAAATTATTAAATCAATGATTCAAAAGAAAAAAAAAAAAAGCACACCTTGAAGCAGAAATACACAACCACATTTTTAAAATAAATATTTTTAGTAAAGCTACTCCTATGTATTTATATAGTTCATGCACCAAAACACACTTACTCATGCAAAATTTATTAAACTGTATCCTCTAGCTGAAGGGAATCTGTAGGATAGGATTAATTAGCACAGCATGTGTGAAAGCTTTCTTTCTCTGTTCCCTGTCAGTTGCTATGGTTACCCTACAGGAAGAGAGCTACATTACCTTCTAAAAAGGATGAAGTTCAGGGGTTATTATCAAAACTTCTTATATTAATGTTTAGTCTGAATTAAAAGTCAAAAAAGCAAAGTGAAATGCTAAGTAGATGAGTATAGGTTATTTATATGCTGCTGCTTTGGCTGAGCGTGCGTATATGAAAGGGTGCACGTTCCTTTGGGCACCTAAATTGGCTTGCATAACCATTTAAGAGTATCCAACGAAAAGATGTTACCACTTCTAACTAAGGAAAGATCCCTAAAGAGCAGAGTTAAAAATCCTAATATTCAAGCCCTGTTGCCAATTATTCAAATTTGGGCAACCTTAATATGAGTTAGCATAGCAGGATCTTAGATTTCCAGAAGAGTTCAGAAGCTTTACAGGTAAGTTCTTTCCCAAGGAAAGAATTCCTCTTCATATCTCTGTAACATGGTCTAACTTCTGCTGCCCTTCTGAGTCTGGTTCTACCCTCTGGCAGGGACATAAAGGAAGTCATGTGACAGTTCTTCCAACATTTGCCTTAAGCAAACTAACCCTCTGGCATCAAGCAATGGAGATTCTTCAGACCTTATCTTAAAAGTTCTCTCAGCTGCAATGGATACAGTTGACCACTCCCATTCTTCTTTTTGTTATCTCACTTTATTATTATATGTAACATAAGATGAAATGTATAATAATATGCAAATACAATTATGTGACATGTAATATAATGCAATAATAGTCTAGAAAATGTCTCGGCAGGTAAAGAATCTGCCTGCAATGCAGAAGACACAGGAGACGCCAGTTTGATCCCTATGTCGGGAAGATCCCCTGGAGGAAGAAATGGCAACCTCCTCCAGTATTCTTGCCTGGAGAATCCCATGGACAGAGGAGTCTGGTGGGCTACAGTCTATGGAGATGCAAAGAGTCAGACACGACTGAGTGACTAAGCATACAAGCATGAAATGTAATACAATATATATCTTCCACATGGCAGGTTATTTATTTTTTTAACTTTTTATTTTGTATTTGGGTATAGCTGATTGGATTTCCCAGGTGGTGCTAGTGGTAAAGAACCCACCTGCCAATGCAGGAGATGTAAGAGATGTGGGTTCCATCCCTGGGTAGGGAAGATCCCCTGGAAGAGGGCATGGCAACCCACTCCAGTTTTCTTGCCTGGTGAATCCCTTGCACGGAGGAGCCTGGCAGGCTACACTCCACAGGGTCGCAAAGAGATGGACATGAGTGAAGGGACTTAGCACGAACACATGCATGCACACAGCTGATTAACAATGTTGTAATAGTTTCAGGCGAACAGCAAAGGGACTCAGCCATTATATATATACATGTAACGATTCTCCCCCAAATTTCCCTCCTAATCTTTTAAATTTATTCCCTTGACTTCTCAGTTATGGAAGAGATAACAGGAGTGATTTGGCTGGCTTCTGGAACTTCCTCTATCTGCTCCACAACTGATGGACTTGTCTACAGCTACATATTTAAACCAATGCTTTCTAAATGCATACACTCTGTGGATAACTGTGGCTCATGCCAAGTTTTAACTGTCATCCTTAGGAGATTTCTCTTAAGATTTTATCTCCAGCTCATACTTCTGTGTGGGCTTCAGATATGGGCTTACCCAATTCCTCACCAGTATCACTCAGTCGTGTCCAGCTCTTTGCAATCCCATGGACTATAGCCTGCCAGGCTCCTTTGTCCATGGAATTCTCCAGGCAAGAATACTGGAGTCAGTTGCCATTTCTTTCTCCAAGTACAGGAATGGGGATGTACTTCAGGCACTAAACTGGACACCAACCACAAGTCTCTACAGCAAACTGTATTATTAATACAGGGAAGGTGCTAGGAGTCCAGCGTCAAATGGCAATTTACTAGTAAACAGTTTTAAGAACCCCAGACAGTAAAAATTCTTTTATTAATAGCTGCACAGTCATGTCCAATAGATTTCTATTCCATGCACATCTAATTATTCTTTCAAATCCTGATGCCTCCTTTTTTACAGGTGGTAACCCTGCTTGGAAACTTGAGTTCGCCCTCTGACTCCATGAAGAAAGTGGCTAAACTAAGAACTGGGCTTCAAGAATGCTCACTTCCATGTTTTTGCTTTGACTAAGGAATTGCGAAAGAACTGGCAACATTGACTTGTCTCTTTCAAACTAAGTGGAGCAATGGCAAAAGCTAGATGGCCTTGTGAAAGCCGACTGAAACACGACATAAAGGAACATCTTTCACCACTTCAGTCTTTCCAGAGGACGTGCCACTGTTCAGCGCTTCTCAGTGGTTTTGCTTTCATTTAAGATCAATTCCCACAGGTCTCTCTTACCATACCTCATTCCCCAAACTGAATGATCAGAAAAAGAATGTTCTGCTCCTAATCACAACGTGATATTTCTAAGACAGGGGCTCCTTTCTTCAATACTTGATTTGAAACAGATGTGACATACTTGGGTAACATTTTACCATTAGGCTGTCAGGCTGAAAAGGAAAAGACTTTCTCTATTCTGTCCGCTAATCCATGGAGTAAGGGCAGAAGAAGATTTTTACATTTCTTTCCCATTGCACAGTCCCGGGACCTGGCCAGGAATTTTTTTCTAATTTTTGGTTGCGCTGGGTCTTTGCTGCTGCGTGTGGACTTTCCCTAGCTGCAGTGTGCGGGCTTCTCATTGCCGTAGCTTCTCCTGCTGCAGATCAAGGACTCTAGGCGTGTGGGCTTCAGTATTGTGGTGCATGGGCTTAGTTGTTCTGCGGCATGTGGGATCTCCTTGGACCTGGGATTGAACTCATGTCCCCTGCATTGGCAGGCAGATTCTTAACCACTGGGCCACCATGGAAGTCCAGGAATTTCTTTACAAATAGATATTTTTAATGGCATTCTCTCCCTCTCAGAGGATTTACATTAAGTATCTGATGATCGGTTAAATTAATTTGTAAAGCTCATTATTTCCACTCTTCAGTTCAGTTCAGTGGCTCGGTCGCGTCCGACTCTTTGCGACCCCATGAATCACAGTGATGGGACCAGATGCCATGCTCTTAGAGTATATCAATAAACATCTATCAAACAAAACAAAAGAGAAAAGTACTTTCTTCTAGGGATGTGCAGGGTTTTGGCTTTGACCTTTGGTCTCTGCACTTGATTGGTTTTCCTGGAGGATGTGGTTTACCCCCATGTCTTCAGTTACTACCTATCTGCTGAAGATCCCAAATATGCATCTCTACTATCAATCTTCCCCTAAAACTTAAGATTTCTATATAAAAATAACAATTAGATCCTCCGTATGCATGTTTATTTTTATTGGTCCCAATTCCCCAAACAGTACTACCACCTCCAGTGTTCTGTAAGTTACCACTAAATGTCACTATCCATCCATTCACTAAAGCTGGCAGTCTTGTTTCATGATAGCCTCCTTTCACTTCCAAAATTACAAAATTCAATGGAAGATCTCCCTCGTGGCACAGTGGACAAGGGGACACAGGTTCGATCCCTGGTCCAGGAAGATCCCACATGCCACGGAGCAATGAAGCCTGTGTGCCACAAGTCCTGAGCCTGGTGCTGGAGCTCCCAAGACGCAACCACCAAGCCCACGAGCTCAAACTACTGAGCCGGCGTGCCACAAGTCCTGAGGCCCACGCGCCCTAGAGCCTGTACTCCGCAGAGAAGCCAGCACAACGAGAAGTCCGTGCACAGCAACCCCACCTGCTAAAACTAGAGAAAGCCTGTGCAAAACAACAAGGACCCAGAGCAGTCAAAAATAAACAAATAAATAAAAGCTTCTAAAAATTCAATGGATTTTACATCATAGTTTCTCTCTTTTCTTTCTTCTCCTCAGATTATCATCATCTCTTGCAGGAATGTAATTGCAGCCTCAGGTTCATCCATGGCAAACAGCAATTTTGAAATATATTCTGGACAATAAATGATCTACATGCATTGAGATTAATTGTATTGAAAATTAAAATTTACCTGGAACAATCTTCAATGTGAATAATAAAAGACTTACATGCCCAATATCCCCCTATGAGCACCCTCCAATTCTCTAGCCTCATATTTGCCATATCAGGAGGCAGGAAATGTGAGCATTTGGAGGACAGGCTTATTTTTTTTAATACCTTTGATATCACATGTTGTTTCTTAAGGTAGAAAAAAGTTTTGAGATAACAATTATAATCTCCTTTTATTTCCTTTAAATGAAACATCTTTGCTTTTGTTTCTGTCCAGACTTCTACTTTAACAGAAGGTACTCTTCACAGGATACCAAAATCCCTTTAAAATGTTATGACTGGCATTTGTCAGAGGCTTTCAACTAAGTAAGAGTAATCTCTGAAAACAAACTCTGATTAAAATGAAATTAAGCCCACAAGACATTAACACATTTTAAGGCAATATTTTATTTTGCTATTATTTAATTATCTTTGAATTAAGTTAATAAATTATGCCTAGCTCTGTCTATCCACAAGGGCACATATTTTTATCTTTCCTTTGAAATAACAGGAAGGATCATAATATTTTAAAAAGGACATTCTAAATAAGAAAGGAACATTTCAAATACTTAAATGTTATATATATGAAGATTTTATTTTCTATTTTGCATAGAAGATAAAAAGCAATACATTCCTCTGGGAAATACTGCTTTACATGAAACTGATAGGTGAGGTGGTAAGACCAATTAGCCAGAGTTTTTTGGCCGACTACCATGTAGAAAACATGCTTTTGCTACCAGAGCAGTATTCTGCATTTTGGAAGACTTGCAATAAGAAAAAACTTAAGGCCCGATCGTGGTTCTGACACTAGCCAGCTAGCTGTGTGCCCTTAAGTCACTTAAGCTCTCTCGCTTATGCTATGTGTAAAATAAAGGGGCTGAGATCAGAGTCAGCCAGCTGTAGCCTACAAGCAGGCTACCTGTCTATGTAAATAAATTTTGCTGGAACACAATTATAGCTGTTCCTTCACATATTGTCTATGGCTTTTTTGCACTCAACAGCAAAGCTGAGTTGTATAACCTATAAGGGCTTCCCAGGTGGCACTAGCGGTAAAGAACCCACCTGCCAATGCAGAAGACATAAGAGAGGTGGGTTTGATCCCTGGGTGGGGAGGATCCCCTGGAGGAGGGCATGGTAACATGCTCCAGTGTTCTTGCCTGGAGAATCTCATGGACAGGGGAGCCTGGTGGGCTACAGTTCATGGGGTCACAGAGAGTCAGACAGGACTTGAGCGACTTAGCACACAGCATAACCTGTAAATTTACAAAATTTAGTAATTTGGTCCTTTAAGAAAAAGTTTGCTGACCTATGGGTCAGGCTAAGAAAATCCTCAAGTCCATACAGGTACTAAAACAGGGATTCTAAGAAAATATTACTAAGAATTTTGTTCACTAAATGTATGTAGATCATATATGCTCAAGTTCTTAAAAAGCCCTTTGAAGTCAATAATTCCACCTCACTGATCCCACATCACATCTGCATTAGCAGAAAATGCAAAATCATTTTCAAGAGAGTATACGTGAATATATCATCATTTTCACAGTTCATTGATTTACATTTCATTTTCTAGTTTCTGCTTCTCAGTTAATGAAACTCAGTTATTATTCCAAGGTTAGATGACAACACAATATAGAAAATGAATTTTATAACTTTGACTAAATTGGCAATTTTGATGAATTTCCATATCCATGCTTGTTTCCAGTTTTTTAAAATTAAAGGCAAAACATACTAAATTTATCATAAGAATCCAAGTTTTAAATCAAGCTGTAATACTCAGAACTTTCAGACCATTTGTTTATAAATATATTTATATAACAAAAATATAATGAGTATGCACTTATATGTTTTAAAGAGATTATTTATTGAATAATTGTAACTATAATTAAATTTTATATATAAGAAGATTTTATTTTCTATTTTGCATAGAAGATAAAAACAATATATTCCTATATTGTTGGAATAATTACAGTATTATGCCAAATGTATGCTTTGTGCTTAATATGAAAGAAGCCTATGTATAAAGATGAAATTATCATATATACATAATATTCAAAATAACCTACGTTCTTTAATTTTGAAGAAAGATAATAAATGAGAGTGAGTGTTCCTTTTGGAGATATATGCGAAAATTATTTCCATTTCCTTCCTAACCCACCTAGAATTTTGTAAAAATAGGGGAGGGACAATATTCTAGTCTTATTATAGATAATATAAAAATACGAAGATCAGTGGATATGCTAATGCTTATAATATAGTGGCAAACCTGATGAGAAATTCTTGAACAGTTACAATCTGCTGGGTATTTTGAGAGTTTTGAAAGTGTGATATCACTTAATCATTAAAATTTGTTATGTCCGACTCTGAGACCCCACAGACTGTAGCCCGCCAGGCTCCTCTGTCCATGGGATTCTCCAGGCAAGATTACTGGAGTGGGTTACCATTCCCTTCTCCAGGGGATCTTCCCAACCCAGGGACTAAACCTGGTCTCCTGTGTCTCCTGCATTTGCAGGTGGGTTCTTTACCACTAGCACCATCTGGGAAGCCCTAATATAATTTTTAGTATCACAGTTAAACACAAAGGAAACTCATTCACCTCTGGCCATACGGTAATAAGTGGCTGTGCTAGGCTTTGAAGGCAGGCAGTGTGATCGTCTCCTGGGAAAGACTGGGAACCTGGGGACTTCCTTGTGCCTGAGCTCCAGATGGGCAGCAGCACAGCCTGAGTGGGTTGAAAGCCCCAAAACGGTGACAAGTCAGGCTTGTGACAGAGGGAGAGGGTTGGGGTGAGGACAGGGAGGCAGGGGACACTGGAAGGAAAAGGGAGGAGAAAACACAGCTAGTTCTGCTGAAAGGAGGCTCCAAAGACATAAACTCAACAGAAAATGACTGACGCTGTCTAGAGAGCCTCACAGAACAGACAAGCCCTCGAAGCAAAGAGACATTTGATCAAGAGAAATGGCTTAGGAAGTTCAAGTTAGGCTCTGATTGCCGAAATGAGAATAATTATTATCAGCTGCTTTGCTTGTCTTTTAAAATGGAAATTGGCAGAAAGCAGTGGCCCCAGAAATGGAGTAGTTAGCCAGAAGGCTGCGGTAACTTGGAGAGTAACAGCTAGCAATTCAGTTTTGGGGGGGCGGGGGCATTATTTATCTTACAGACACCCAAGGCCCATGTTTTCCTTCAGAAACCTCAAACTTGAGTGCAGTTAAGCTAACCTGAAGAATATGTAGTAGCAACACGTAAACAAAAAGCTCTTCCGGGGTGTCCTTACTGAAGTGAATGTTAAAATATTCCATGTGATGAAAGTAGGCCACTACTCTCAAACTTGAACTAAGAGGTTTTTCTATTTTTATAAAGGTAAATGTCCAACTAAATGAGTTCCAATTAATGAGGTAATCACCAAGCCAATGCCAAGGGGGGAGGGGAGTGGCTTGGGCTATACTAAGTCGTTATGAAACTTCTAAAATGTTATGGTTCTTGCCCGATTTTTATGAATTATTTTCTCCCACTCTTTTACTTTTTTCTTTTCCTACTATTTGAACAGAGGTCAAGTTATATTTTGGGGTTTCAACACTGTACTACTCACTACAGGATTTCAGACATTATCATTAGAAGAAAATGTTTATGAAAATACATGAACATTATTTTGATGATTTTAACTTTACTTGGATGATTTCAAAACATGTTTTATGACACCCAATGACAATCCTGGTTGTCCTGATACTGGAATTGAGCATTACTAATACAGAAATCATGGCATCTGGTCCCAACACTTCATGGGAAATAGATGGGGAACAGTGTCAGACTTTATTTTTTTGGGCTCCAAAATCACTGCAGATGGTGATTGCAGCCAGGAAATTAAAAGATGCTTACTCCTTGGAAGGAAAGTTATGACCAACCTAAATGGCATATTAAAAAGCGGAGACATTACTTTGCCAACAAAGGTCCGTCTAGTCAAGGCTATGTGCCGGGAGCCGACGAGAGACATTCCACTCGTGACAAAGGTCATGAGGAAGGAGGCTCGGCATACGCAAAGGCGGGATCGAGCCTCGGGAGTGCCCCCGGATATTCTCGAGCATCTACCCCCAAAAAACCAGAGTCTGCCTACTTTATTGCTTTGTGCTCTCACTTCTGACTTTACTGGGGGCTGTCCCCCACCACCATCTCGCTCTCTCTGTCAAAGAGTTAACTTACAGCTCCAATTAATAAAGTTCCTGGGCAATTAGGAGTGTTTAAATCCAAACCCCTCAGATGGCTCTCTAACTCGCCTGACAAGTTTACCCGGACACCTACAGCTATGCATACGATTGTTTACAGTCTCCCAGCCTCGAGAGGCACGGGAAGCTTAAGATATTCAAATAGCTTAGAGCCTCAGAGAGTTAGAAACTGTCAGAATAAAACTAGTAAAAGATTTCATTGATGAGCCAATGCTTGTTTCCACATCCCCTGTATTGTATCCTTGAATGTGTATTAATTAATATAGTTGGTATGTAGAAAAAATAAGAAGTGGCCTTGGTGTTAGTAACTTTAGACCCTTAAGGTAATAAATTCTTTCCTTTGTAAACCCATTACACATCTGCCCTATAGGAATGTAATTTTATCTTCGAAAGATGGCGCCAAACCTTAAAATAATTACTCTTAGAGAAAATAAGTCTTTGTTGATAAGTCCTTGTCAAGAGTCATAAAATGTTAATAAGCCTCTGGCCAGAAGATGATGTAAATCACCTAAACCATTTGTATACGATAAAATTGCAGGAAAGAAATCCTGGTTTTTGATAAGCATCAAAGACTGCTGACTTTGCATCCCCTATTATCCTCTATGTGTAACTTAGGGTATAAAAGCCCCTTTTGAAAATAAAGCTACGGGCCTTGCTCACCAACGCTTGGTCTCCCCATGTCATTCTTCCCTTTAACTTCCAGCTGAGTGTCCATCTGGAGCACGGATATCCTCTGCGACCATTTATTTGCCTGGGCTTCTAAGACCCACTCGAGAAGGTGTCTAAGGTGGGGCACCTTCCGCTATTCGAGAGGCCGCCTGCGGCCTCCGTGGTCAGAGCTAACCTGGTATCACGGGTTATATTGATTTTCCGCGTAAACCAAGCCACTCAGCTTCTTTTCTCCACTGAATTTTCCTACTGAGATATCCTCTTTTTATGACTCTTTATATCTCTAATTAACATCCGAATAGGTCGCCTAGCCATCTCTCCTTCGAATACCCTGGATCAGCCGGGGCTGGACCTCGGCAGCTATGGTTTTTCCAGTGGTCATGTATGGATGTGAGAGTTAGACTGCGAAGAAAGCTGAGTGCAGAAGAATTGATGCTTTTGAACTGTGCTGTTGGAGAAGACTCTTGAGAGTCCCTTGGACTGCAAGGAGATCCAACCAGTCCATCCTAAAGGAGATCAGTCCTGGGTGTTCTTTGGAAGGACTGATGCTAAAGCTGAAGCTCCAGTACTTTGGCCATCTGATGCCAAGAGTTGACTCACGGGAAAAGACCCTGATGCTGGGAGGGATTGGGGGCAGCAGGAGAAGGGAACGACAGAGGATGAGATGGCTGGATGGCATCACCGACTCGATGGACATGAGTTTGAGTAAACTCTGGGAGTTGGTGATGGACAGGGAGGCCTGGCGTGCTGCGATTAATGGGGTCGCCAAGAGTCGGGCACAACTGAGTGACTGAACTGAACTGAATACAGAAATAAACTTTAAATCTCCAAAAGCAGGTAAACTAAGCATTCAGGGAATATTTTAAAGATACTTTAATTGCATAAAAGAAACATATATCACAATCATTGCAGAGATGAGTCTTACAGCTTTCGTGCTGGAAAGAATCTAAGACAGCTATTCTCTACATTACTTCTTTTTTTTTTTTTTTTTTTTAAGTATTCATTTATTTGACTCCACCGGGTCTTAGCTATAGCACACGGGATCTTCAGCTGTGGCTCATGGGATCTAGTTCCTGTACGAGGGATTGAACCCAGGCCCCTTGCATTTGGGGGGTGAGGCGGAGTCTTAGCCACTGGACCACCAGGGAAGTCCCTATATTATCATTTCTCATTAGGAGGAAGTGGAGGCCTACAGTTCTATCCAATCTGCCTCCACTGTTTCAAATCCTGTCCCCTCTTTCTGTCTTTATGGCAGTAGCATTTCAGGCCCTCAAACTTATCCTTCTGGGTCTTGAATCTTGGAAAGAGCTCCTCACTGGTTTCCCAGCTGCCAGGTTGGCCCTTCCGAGTCCTTTGCCATAATCTGAGGACGAGACGGTTCCCTGTAATGTGTGCAAGCTTCCCCTGTGAGCTCAGCTGGGACCTCCATTCACAAGCTGTGTGATTCGGGGCCAGTGATTAACTGACCTGGCTTGTAGCTGCTTCACATATGAGATGCACACGGTAACCCTGCTGGATATTCTCTGTCTGCCTCTCCTGACGCATTCTTGACTCTTCCTCCTTCCTGTTCTCTGCTCCCCAGAGGGTGACCTTAATGGGCCTGTAATTACAGAGTCTTAGGTCCCCTGGCCTCAAGCTGGGTTTGGCCAGGGGGAGGCAAAGGGATCAAAAATCGCAGAGAAGGAAAAAAAAGTGAGGTTGGGGTATTTTTTTTTCCCCTTGGCTGCTTCCCAGCTGGACAGGAAATGGCCATGGCTAAGTCCTCTCTTGGAAGGATACACTCTTGCTCAGTCGGTTCTAGAATGTATTTCTCCCTTAATCCTGCAGGGCTGAGTGAGGGCACACTTCTTTAGCCCTGAGCACAGTTTCATACAGAGTTCCTTCATCCACCCCTCCTCAATCACCCGTGAGAGTCGCCCTTTGTTTTCCTGTAGGATCCCGGATACAATGACCACCCCTGACTCATAGGGTATTTCTATGAATTAAATGAGAAATGCATGGAAAGTGATGAATAGTGCACTTGGTCTATAATAACAAGATACATTCCTAAGTGGCACAGTGGTTTAAAATCCACCTGCCACTGCAGGAAAAGGGGGTTGGATCCCTGGGTTGGGAAGATCCCCTGGAACAGGAAATGGCAACCTGCTTCCAGTATTCTTGCCTGAAGAATCCCATGGAGAGAGGAGCCTGGCAGGCTACAGTTTATGGGGTCGCAGAGAGTCGGACATGACTGAGCAACTAACACACACACACACAAACTCAAAATATTTATAAGATGCTTTAATTCACTTATGATGTTCATAAACATGTTAAAATAAAGATATAACAAGGGGTATCATACCATAATGCTATTAATATTCAAGCTACCGGTTAGCAATGTAAGTGATAAATTTATTTTCCTAACAAACTCCATGATGTCGCAAACTTTAATATGATCTTTAAAATTTAGATCAATGAAACCTCAAGAACTAGTCAATCTCTCCTCCAAATTTTAAAATCATATCTCACTCTCTAGTCAACTCACTTGACAGTAAGTACATAAAACTGTTTTATTCATATGTTTATCTGTTATATATTATAAGCTCCCTATGAGCAATGTTAATTCCCTATGATTGCCCATTTCTTATTACCACTTCCCCCTTCTTCATCCCAACATAAACAGACTCTCCTGTAAAACACAGGACTTAGACAAGACTACCTAAAGCATACTCAAGGGCTTCCCTGGTGGTTCAGTGGCAAAGAATCTGTCTGTCAACACAGGAGACACAGGTTTGATCCCTGGTCTGAGAAGGTCCCACAGTCCGTGGGACAGCTAAGCCTGGGAGCTCCAACTACTGGAACCCGCACACCCCGGGGTCTGCGCTCGGCAACAAGAGAAGCCACCACAATGAGAAGCCTGCTCGCTGCAGCTGAAGAGGAGCCCTGCCTGCTGCAACTAGAGAAAGCCTGTGCACAGTAAGGAAGATCCAGCATGGCCAAAAGAAATAATAACACTAGACTAACGCACGTTCAGACACGGGATCGATTTGCCTCTACTTACTAGAACCCCTGCCTGTGAACTGCACGGCTCCTGTGTGTGAAACCAGCCTAGATCCCAACTGTATCAACAGCAAGTGACTCTGATTTCTGCATGGCACCTTAGCTGCCGCTCAAAAAGTTAACTTAAACATGGAAAGAGGTATGTGCAGCCCTGAGAGTTTAAAAACAAACCAACAGACAAACAAAAAAACCCTTGATGAGCAGAAGTACAAACACTCATTTCAAAGCTTCCAGATGTTTAGTTTTACTGACAGGAAGAGACCTGAATTTACCTTTGAGGCTAACTATTCCTCTAGTCTAAGAAATCCAACAATGGCAATTTATGTTGTATAAATGGCAACTTCTGTTGTATAAAAGTAAAGCAAGTCCCTACCCACTGTTCTGGGGCAAGCAGTGAAATTAAGCTGCATCTTGATGCTTCAAACACAAGCCATCAAGAGATCTCAGGGAAGGGCTTCCCTGGTGGCCCAGTGGTTAAGACTCCACGCTTCCACTGTAAGGGGCGTGGGTTTGATCCCTGGTTGGGGAACTAAGGTCCTACATGCTGCATGGTGCAGCCAAATAGGAAATCTCAGGGAAGTATTATTCCAGGCAGAAGGGAAAATAAGTGCCAGCGTTCTGAAGTGGGAGAGGGCCTGGCACAAGGCAGGACTGGTGAGGAGGCCCCGTGTGGAGGGCCGTGCACCCACCTTCCTGGACCCTCTCCATATGCCTTCTCACACGTCCATGCCACTTCCGACATGGACGTCTAATTCCAACCCACCCTCCATTATTCCCTGAGCCCCACATCAGAAGTCACTCCCCCCAGCTGTGGGTCTCCACTGTAGTCTGCCGCCCCTCTCACTGGTCACTCAGCACTAGATCGCGAAGCACTGAGGTCACTGAGGAGTGACACTGCCCTGTGGAGGGCGGAGACCATGCCTGACGCCGCACAGTCCCCAGGACTAGCCTAGACGGGGCCCAGAGTGAGTAACGTGCTCCCAGAGGTGGCTGGTTGAACTGAACTTGGAAGTCACTTAGTGTGTTTCCGAAGTAAGTTTCAAAAAGTGATCAACAGCATCTTTCTCCCATGTTTATACACACAAAGACTTATGTGCGTGGATATCTGCTGTGGTGCTTTTTATACTAAAAGACTAAAAATAACCTCAAATTCTAGGAGAAAACTAGCTAAATAAATTATAGTACAAAATGCAGCCAATGAGGCCATTAAATCTACATGTACTAATATGGAACCAGCAATGACATACTCCTAAGAGAAAAGGCGAAATAAAGAACAGTGAGCAAGACAGAAAAGCATAAATATCATACGACATCCCTTATATGTGGAATCTAAAAAGAAACGATACCAATGAACTTACGAAACAGACTCCCAGACTTCTAAAAGGAGCTTATGGTTGCTGAGGGTGGGGAGGGGGGAAAGAAGGGGGAAGGAATAGTTAGGGAGTTTGGGATAGACACGTACACAATGCTATGTTTAAAATGCACAACCAACAAGGATCTTCGGTACAGCACAGGAAACTCTGCTCAGGGCTTTGGCAGCCTGGATGGGAGTGGGGCTCGGGGGAGAATGGATACATGTAAGGCTGAACCCCTCTGTCCTGGTCACCTGAAACTGTTACAACACTGTTTGTTAACTGAGTATACCCCAACACAAAATAAAACGTTTTCTTTAAAAAAAGAACAGTGAGCATGATATTTACTATTTGCATAAAAAGAAAGGTGCTTATACATGTATACGATGTCTCTGAAAAGAGACAGGTAGAAGCGACCTGCCTGTGCGGAACCATGGCGACAGGAGAGAGAAGGACACTGTTTTTACTAAATGCCCATTTTCTCCTCTTGGAAGTATCCATTACTGTTGTGCACATGTTCCGACTGAACAAAAATACTGGTTTTTAAAAGAGAAATAAAAGAGATTGAATATGTCCTCACTCAGCCCTGTGCAGTCTTAGCGCCCCCTTTTTCAACTCCACCCTAAAGTTTCAGCCTATTCCTTATACTTTATAGAGCTGGTCCTAAAATAGTCATGGGTTGTAAATGACAGGCTTTTCTCGTGCTGCAGGAAAACTGATGGCTGGTGGCGGTGAGTTAATGACTGGGTGGAACAGGCAGAAATAAACTATTATTTAGATATTCTCACCACTACAACCAAGCTGCCTTCTAAAGCTCTCGTCTGTCTGCATAATAGCCAGTTTAGCTACTAAGACCGATGATAGGCTTGCATGAGTAATGTGAATCATCAGGCAATTTTGAAGTTTAAAAAAAAAAAATCTTCCTTAAAGGGAAACGTGCTTCAAAGTATAGTACTTAGAATACATTTCCCTAAGATGAAAGTGTCAAGACTGCCTGAGCAGCTAGGATTTTTAAATTCTTACAACTCATGCAATGAAGGTTTCACTTCTACATTCAGTTAACCCACCCGAAGGCATGGCACTCTCTAAATAAATAACCCAGGACTCATGGCTTTAAGAGTATCAGGTAGATTTTGAAAAGTCTGAACTCAGAATCAGTAGCCCGACAATCTATTTATCCTCACTTGTCAGCACAAATCACACATGCTAAGTTTGAGAGGACCAGGAGTGTTCACAAAAGACTGCCGTGGTTTTAAAAGAGCTGTCAGTAATGAAATGTAAACTCATCTTGTGCTATACTAGACAACTGTCTTATCCTTTAAGACTTAAAGACAGAAACCTACCATCTGAAGCACATGTCCTTTTTAGAATCTGTTAAATATACTTTAAATATCCCCATCTTGTCAGTCCAAATAACTCGTTCTTCAAGGCATTTATCTTCACCAGGGAAGCTTTATTTGAAAGCTTACAATGTAACTTAAGGCATTTTAAATTTAGAAACTTTCTTCCAACCAATTTGAGTTCCAGAGTCATGAAGTACTCTGGGTTTTGCTATCTACTCTCTTCTTGATCCTACTCGTTCCTTCATTAAACCCTTCATTAAAGGAGCACAGAAGGGAAAAAATACTTGAAATACATATCTGGAAGTCAGGTACAATTTAGTACTTGTGTAGATTGATTAACCTTTGAAATCATGATTGTATATTAAAATCGAAAAGAAAAAAAATAAAATCGAAAAGTATGAGACAGTATCTCATGGACACTGAATGACTCTAAAGCAATACACACCATTAAAGATGACCCTACAGCAAATACTTTGGCCACCTGATGCAAAGAGCCGACTCAGGGTGGATGGCAGCGTCCACTCAATGGACGTGAGTTTCAGCAAACTCCGGGAGTCAGCAAAGGACAGGGTCGTGTGGCGTGCTGCAGTCCATGGGGTTGCAAAGAGTAGGATGCAACTGAGCAACTGAACAACAACAACATCAAATTTTATGAACAGATGCAGTATATATTTCTAAAAATATATTTTGAGGGAATTTATCTTCAAAACAAATCATCCATGCTTTCTAAAAAAGATATCCTTTACACTAAATCATTTTCTATGAACTTGGTTTTTTTTTTGCCTTAAAAAATGGTAATTTACACATTACTTACTTTTAAGTAGAAAGGTAAGATGTCTTATATAACATTTTTTTCCCCAAAACACTTTTTCTATGTTAATGTCCAGTTTTTGAAATGTTCTTATCACAAAGTCACAAATGACTATTTCCTATTACAAATCACTGATTACCTAGCACCTAAGATGCTGCAAGAGACTCCTGAGAGTCTCTTGGACTGCAAGGAGATCCAACCAGTCAATCCTAAAGGAAATCAAGCCTGAATATTCATTCATTGGAAGGACTGACGCCGAAGCTAAAGATCCAATATTTTGGCCACCTGATGCAAAGAGCCAACTCATTGGAAAAGACCCTGATGCTGGAAAAGACAGAAGGCAAGATGAAACGGGGGCAACAAAGGATGTGATGGTTGGATGGCATCAGCAACTCAATGGACATGAATCTGAACAAATTCTGGGAGATAGTGAAGGACAGGGAAGCCTGGTGTGCTGCAGTCCATGGGGATGCAAAGACTCGGATGTGACTTAGCGACTAAACAGCAACAACAGCAGCTATGATAACCTATTCTTCCTCAATGATGTGCGAATTAGTAAATTACAGCTGATTTTTTATATATATATAATATTACTAGGCTTTAAGTTAAAAGCTGCTTGGTGAAGACAATATAACATTATAAACTTGGACTTTGAGCAAAGAAAAGATACTATGACAAACGTCTTATGTTCAGAGGCTAAAACTCCAACCTGGAAAAGCATTCCGTCACAGCCTAGTCTGTAAGTATGCTCAGTCATCCCAAATGGCACCATTGTTCTCCTGCATCAAGCTCTTGAACCCTGAGGACTTGGTAAGACTCTTCAAATGGTTGCAGAACACTCACAAAATAAAGGCAGATTATTCACTCAAAAACAAGGCACTATGACATTCAGAGCAGCAATACTACGAGAAAATACAGTATGACAGATGTTAAGCATTTGTAAAGATTTTGTAGGTTGGTACTATGATTTACGATGTACAATCCAGGTTTTAGCTTTTGGTACTAATACTAATTTCAAACAACTCTTTTTTCATTATCTCTTTGTTACTACAAAAAAATTGAATAAAGTTAATTTATTCTAATTATACTTCGTGGGTTGTTGGCGTATTTCATATATTGGACATTTTCAGAACTAATAACTTATAAAAGACAAGTATGGTAAATTAAAATGCTACAAATTATTTTATTAACTAATGTATTGCTTTGAAAAGCTCACTGAACTAAATGTTTTATTACCAGCTCATTGGTTATATTAATAAGAAATACTGAGTTTCAAAGGTCTAGAGCAGCAGTTGAAAAATTACATCTCATGGACCAAATCCAACCACATCCATTTGTTGAAATACTGTCTGTAGCTGCTTTTTCACTAAAGCAATAGAATTGTATAGTTGTGATAGAGACTTCAGGGTCAAAAATATTTATTATCTGTCTCTTTATAGAAAAAGTTGGCTAACCCCAGTTTAGAATTTTTCATAAGACAGTAATTTTCTTTTCCAAGTACTTTTTATTATTCAGGGTCTCTAAGATTGACTAAGGCCTGAAAAAAGTTAAAAAATAATAGTAAGAAAAGCAGTATTTACTTGACAGCTATAATATTTTTTCAGGTGATGAAAGTGTTCTTATAACCTGGTTATGGAGGTAGTATTATCATTATATACCTTTATCAAACTCGTCAAATTGTAAATGGCAAATTTCATTTTATGTAAAATATAATGCAACAAACAAAAATACTCAAGGATAACATTTGAAGTAAATTGACTGTTATAGATGGAAAAAATTTTAAACTGAAAGGTATTACAAGATCATAATAAAGAAAATAAGCTAATAATCTGATTTTGTGATTTCTGGTAGAAATGTTTCTATAATTTATTATATGAATTATTAAATACAAAACAATGTAGAACTATGAAAAATTATTCTTAACCATTTTTTACAATGCCCTACACCTTGAATTATTAAAAACACTTTAATTTGGATGTCAGATACAACATGATTATCCATCCACGTACCAAGAAGGAGATCACAGAGCAGTAATTATTTTGTGATGAAGACTCTTCCCTTCCTGATGGCACCCAAGATAAAGTCTCACAACTGAAGGATTTTAAAGAATTATTTAGCCTGAGATACACAAAGCAGACAGCTACGATAAACCTAGACAGCATATTAAAAAGCAGAGACATCATTTTGCCAACATACGTCCAAATAGTCAAAGCTATGGTTTTTCCAGCAGTCATGTATAGACGTGAGAGCTGGACCGTAAAGAAGACTGGGCACCAAAGTGGTGCTGGAGAAGACTCTGGAGAGTCCCTTGGACTGCAAAGAGATCAAACCAGTCAATCCTAAAAAAAATCAACCCGGAATATTCAAGTGAAGGACTGATGCTGAAGCTGAATCTCCAATACTTTGGCCACCTGATGCAAACAGCTGACTCATTGGAAAAGATCCTGATGCTGAGAAAGACAGAAGGCAAAAGGAGAAGGGGGCGATAGAGGATGATATGGTTAGATGCATGAATTTCAGCAAACACTGGGACATAGGGGAGGAGAGAGGAGTCTGGTGTGCTACAGTCCATGGGGTCACAAACAGTTGAACAAGATTTAGCAACTGAACAACAACAACACACATTCAAGTTAAAACAATGGCCACTTAACAGGACTGAACAAATCTACATTAAAATAATCTTTTGCAGGTTTTTGGTTACCATGAGGTTCATATACTTCATCATATATAAAGAGATCAAATCAGTCAATCCTAAAGAAAATCAGCCCTGAATATTCATTGGAAGGACTGATGCTGAAGCTGAAGCTCCAATCTTTTGGCCACCATTTATGATGAGCCAACTCACTGGAAAAGACCCTGACGCTGGGAAAGACTGAGGGGAGGAGGAGAAGGGGGCGACGAAGACGAGAGGGTTGGATGACATTGCTGACTCAAAGGACATGAGTGTGAGCAGCTCTAGGAGATGCTGAAGGACAGGGAAGCCTGGTGTGCTGCCGTCCATGGGGTCATAAACAGTCAGATACGACCGAGCAACTGAAAAACAGCAATATATATAAATATGTGTGTGTGTGTGTGTGTGTGTGTATATATGTATCAGTTTGTTTTAAACTGATAGTCACTTGAGTTTGAATACTGTCTAATAGCACATTTTTAGGCCCCACCTCCATGTTTTCTGTTTTTGACATATTTTACATATTTTAAAATACATAACTACTCATTATAACTATAGCTAATTTTATTATTTTTGTCCACTCGTCATACAAGCTTTTAAACTGGCA
Source organism: Bubalus bubalis (assembly GCF_019923935.1). NCBI lineage: Eukaryota > Metazoa > Chordata > Mammalia > Artiodactyla > Bovidae > Bubalus > Bubalus bubalis. The sequence continues at coordinate 8,048,870 of NC_059164.1, read as the reverse complement.
TATTTATTGCCTTTACTGAATATATTTGGCTTTAACAGTGAGATGTTTTTCCTTCATATATTTCCCTATTATTAGCAATAGTCTTTTCCTTTTCTTTTTAAATAATCTATTTTAACTGGAGGATACTTACAATATTGTGATGGTTTTTTGCCACATATCAACAGGAAAGGCCACAGGAAGACACGTGGGAGCCCCACGTCCTGAAACCCCCTTCCACCTGCCTCCCCACCCTGCCTCTGAGTTGTCCCAGAGCACCAGCTTTGGGTGTCCTTCTTCAGGCATTGAACTTGCACTGGTGATCTATTTTACATACGGTAATGCGGAAGTTTCAATGCTATTCTCTCTAATCATCCCACCCTCACCTTCTCCCAAACAAATAAATAAAAAGAAATAACAAATGTTGATCAAGATGTGGAGAAAAGGCAACCCTTGTATATGGTTCGTAGGAATGTAAACTATTGCCTTCACTATGAAGAGCAATATGGAAGGTCCTCCAAAAATAAAAAATAAAACTATCATACAGTCCAGCAATTCCACATCTAGGTTTTTAGCTAAAGAAAAATCACTAATTTGAAAAGATATATGCACCACAATATCCACTGTGGGCAGGAATTCCTTAGAAGAAATGGAGTCGCCATTAAAGTCAACAAAAAGGTCCGAAATGCTTGGATGCAATCTCAAAAATGAAAGAATGATCTCTGTTTCCAAGGCAAACCATTCAATATCACGGTAATCCAAGTCTATGCCCAACCAGTAACACTGAAGAAGCTGAAGTTGAACAGTTCTATGAAGACCTACAAGACCTTATAGAACTAACACCCAAAAAAGATGTCCTTTTCATTATAGGGGACTGGAATGCAAAAGTAGGAAGTCAAGAAACACCTGGAGTAACAGGCAAATTAGGCCTTGGAGTACAGAATGAAGCAGGGCAAAGACTAATAGAGCTCTGCCAAGAAAATACACTGGTCATAGCAAACACCCTCTTCCAACAACACAAGAAAAGACTCTACACATGGACGTTCACCAGTTGGTCAATACTGAAGTCAGATTGATTATATTCTCTGCAGCCAAAGATGGAGAAGCTCTACACAGTCAGCAAAAACAAGACCAGGGGCTGACTGTGGCTCAGTTCATGAACTCCTTATTGCCAAATTCAGGCTTAAACTGAAGAAATGGAGGAAAACTACTAGACCATTCAGGTATGAACTAAATAAAATCCCTTATGATTATACAGTAGAAGTGAGAAGTAGATTTAAGGGACTAGATCTGATAGAGTGCTTGATGAATTATGGACGGAGGTTTGTGACATTGGATAGGAGACATGGATCAAGACCACCTCGAAGAAAAAAAATGCAAAAAAGCAAAATGGCCCTCTGAGGAGGGCTTACAAATAGCTGTGAAAAGAAGATAAGTGAAAACCAAAGGAGAAAAGGAAAGATATACCCATTTGAATGCAGAGTTCCAAAGAGAGCAAGGAGAGATTAAAAAAAAGCCTTCATCAGTGATCAGTAGAAAGAAATAAGAGGAAAACAACAGAATGGGAAAGACTAGAGATCTCTTCAAGAAAATTAGAGATACCAAGGGAACATTTCATGCAAAGATGGGCTCAATAAAGGACAGAAATGGTATGAACCTAACAGAAGCAGAAGATATTAAGAAGAGATGGCAAGAATACACAGAAGAATTGTACAAAAAATATCTTCAGGACTAAGAGTATCATGATGGTGTGATCACTCACCTAGAGCCAGACATCCTGGAAAGTGAAGTCAAGTGGGCCTTAGGAAGCATCACTACAAACAAAGCTAGTGAAGGTGATGGCATTCCAGTTGAGCTATTTCAAATCTTAAAAGATGATGCTGTGAAAGTGCTGCACTCACTATGCCAGCAAATCTGGAAAACTCAGCAGTGGCCACGGGACTGGAAAAGGTCAGTTTTCATTCCAATCCCAAAGAAAGGCAATGCCAAAGAATGCTCAAACTACCACACAATTGCACTCATCTCACATGCTAGTAAAGTAATGCTCAAAATTCTCCAAGCCAGGCTTCAGCAATTCATGAACCGTGAACTTCCAGATGTTCAAGCTGGTTTTAGAAAAGGCAAAGGAACCAGAGATCAAATAGCCAACATCCACTAAATCATCTAAAAAGGAAGAGAGTTCCAGTCAAACATCTACTTCTGCTTTATTGACTATGCAAACCTTTGACTGTGTGGATCACAATAAACTGTGGGAAATTCTGAAAGAGATGGGAATAGCAGACCACCTGACTTTCCTCTTGAGAAATCTGTATGCAGGTCAAGAAGCAACAGTTAGAACTAGACATGGAACAACCGACTGGTTCCAAATTGGAAAAGGAGTATGTCAAGGCTGTATATTGTTACCCTGCTAATTTAACTTATATGCAGAGTACATCATGAGAAATTCTGGGCTGGAAGAAGCACAGCTGGAATCAAGATTGCTGGGAGAAATATCAATAACCCAAGATATGCAGATGACACCACCCTTATGGCAGAAAGTGAAGAACTGAAGAGCCTCTTGATGAAAGTGAAAGAGGAGAGTGAAAAAGTTGGCTTAAAGCTCAACATTCAGAAAACGAAGATCATGGCATCCGGTCCCATCACTTTATGGGAAATAGATAGGGAAACAGTGGCTGACTTTATTTTTCTGGGCTCCAAAATCACTGCAGATGGTGATTGCAGCCACGTAACTAAAAGACGTTTACACCTTTGAAGGAAAGTTATGACCAACCTAGACAAGCATATTAAAAAGCAGAGACATTACTTTGCCAACAAAGGTCCGTCTAGTCAAGGCTGTGTTTTTTCCAATGGTCATGTATGGATGTGAGAGTTGGACTGTGAAGAAAGCTGAGCGCCAAAGAATTTATGGTTTTGAACTGTGGTGCTGGAGAAGACCCTTGAGAGTCCCTTGGACTGCAAGGAGATCCAACCAGTCCATCCTGAAAGAGATCAGTCCTGGGTGTTCATTGGAAGGACTGATGCTGAAGCTGAAACTCCAATACTTCGGCCACCTCATGCGAAGAGCTGTCTCATTGGAAAAGACCCTGATGCTGGGAAAGATTGAGGGCAGGAGGAGAAGGGGATGACAGGATGAGATGGTTGGATGGCATCAGTGACTCAACAGATATGAGTTTGGGTAAACAGGAGTTGGTGATGGACAGGGAGGCCTGGCGTGCTGCAGTCCATGGGGTCACAAAGAGTTGGACATGACTGAATGACTGAACTAAGCAACTGACTGGTAACTAGACTTGTGGTGATTATTTCATAATGTATAAAAATATCAAATCACTATGTAGAAAATCTGAAACTGATATAATATTGTCAATCAATTATGTTTCAATAAAAATTCTTAATGAAAAAAGAAACAATCTAATAACTACAGTCAGTTCAAAGAAAAAAGAAAGAAACAGCGTTAATAGGAGGTCAAGCTTTTTGTACAAAAGTTTTTGTTAAAAATCTGAATAGTATATTCATGTATATGAACGTACAAGGTAGCAAAAGGTTTATTTGTATTGTAATACAATGTTACTGTATTTCAATATAAAGTTTGTGACCATTTTATGGAAAAACATTTGTCCACTTGTCTATTGCTTTTCTGGTACGTTACATAAATATCCACCATACCAGAAACATCATTTTGGATAACTAATAAACTGGTGATTGGTGAGAAAAGTAATAAAATTATATAGCCTTAAAAAGCAATGTATGTACCATTAAAAAATTAAGCAATTTACCTTTTTAAAGAAAAATATTTCATTATGTTAAGTATACAAAATAACTGTGAGGTATGTTAACAGAGCCTATGTTATAAAAAAAAAAGAAACTTATATAATGTTTCTTTTCTTCTTTACAGCAGGCTATAATGTCTATTTTAAAACAAAGAACATGCATGACTTAAAGTTAATATAGAAAAATCATATATAAAGATTTTCTCTATGTTAGTGATAAAAACAGAATCCATGCTATCAATGATATATAATTGTTATTTTGTGAAGATAATTGGCTCCCCTGGTAGCTTAGTGGTAAAGAATCCACCTGCCAATGCAGGAGACCTGGGTTCGATCCCTGGGCAGGGAAGATTCCCTCAAGAAGGAAATGGCAATCTACTCCAGTCTTCCTGGACTATCCCATGGACAGAGGAGCCTGGCAGGCTACACTCCAAGGGCTCACAAAGAGTCGGACACAACTTAGTGACTGGACAACAACAACAAAATGTGAAGATATATATGCATGTTATCAATAAATTAAAAGTTTTTAGAAAATTTTAAAATAACTACTGGGACTAGGTTCACAAGCTTATGATTTTAAATGTGTTTCCTTTGGTCCTGTCATCTTATTCTCAGTGTTGAGAACAATTAAGAGGGCAGGAGGAAAAGAACTGTGCATTCTCTTTGGGTGTAACGTAAAGATATGCCTTGAATTTACTTTTAAAAATGACACTTTCCACAAGCATTAAAAGTTCTTCTTTTTCTTCCTTGTTTCCTAGTTACAGACATTAGAATTATCATACTAAGAAAGGTAATAAAAACTCTGCTCTAAATAAGGCCAGTAGTCAAATAATTCTGTCTCTGTTGGGTTTGCATTTTCACGGGGAAAGCAGTTTACTTTGAAGCTGACAAAGTTATCTACAAGAAAATGACCACAAACTGTGTGTATACAATAGAGAACAAACTTATTTAGAAGAATAGTTTTTTAAGGGATATTTAAAAATATTGAAACCTGGAACTTAAAGCTTAAAGAATGTTAAATGAAGTCTTACTTTTTTTTTTTTTTTAATTTTCAGAAAGTAGAACTATTTAAGTGACAAGTCCAGGATCAAGCAACTATTTAGTAAAAATGTTAGAACAAGCACATGGACTTATCACCCTGCTACCATGTTTTTTTTACTAAATTTCACTGCTGAACGAGCAGGGCTGCCATCTCTCTCCAAAGGAGGGGTTCCAGCGGGTTCCTAATTTTTCACCCACAGTCTTTGCTGTGGGGTTGGCTGTCACTGTTCTGACCTAGGGGATTGGAAACCCAACCAGGACTTACTCTCTCAGCTTTGACCTCTCCGGATCTGTCAAGGGGCTCTGAGTGGCAAACCGCAGTCTGCAGGCACCTGGCTCAGTGCCCTCTCACGGCCCCAGGGGCTCTTCTGCGCAGGGGTTGGGCCTGGCCCAGGTCCTGGCTGACTGGCAGTAGGTTATAGCTGATAGAAGGCCAGAGAAATGAGTGCTAAACCCTCTTGTGCGGCAGCTTCTGGGGCCTCCAGGCGCTGGCAAGAGTGCCTTTGCAGACACACATGACTGGAGATGAAGCCCAGAGATGGAAAGTGGAGATGGGGAAACGGGCAGAAACAAGTCTGCCCAGAACAGCCTCAGGCTAAAGAAGAATAAAGCAAGTGGACCATCAGATTAGCAGCTGTTTCAGGGCCATTCTGGAAAGCGGAGGAGGAATAATAAATAATAAAAAAATAAACCAAACAGTTGCCATCTGCTGCTGTGCCACCACCTGACTGACATTTAATCTGCTGTCTGGCTTTGTTGCCCACGTGTCCACCAGCATCTCTACCTGCGGCTAAACACTAAAAGCTTTGTCCTTTGTCATGGTACTTGGAGAGGGGCTGTAAATACTAATGGTGGGTAGTTTGGGGAGAAAAAGGACTCCAAGATGGCGACTGCAGAAAGCGGCAACTAGAAACACCACAGCGGAGAGCGGGCAGACAAAGAGGAAGCAGAGGGCGGGATTGAGACCCTCTGGCAGGAAAACAGCCCCCCCCCGCCCCGCCCCAACCCCCGCCAAGACAACCCTCTTCACTGATTAGTCTTAAGAGTGCAACCGTTTGCATTCCCTTCCCTAATTAGTGGTGGGTACAAGCCCTATTTTGCATAAGGCTAAACCAATCAGAGAGCTGGAGAGTATAAAAACGTGAAGCCAAGCGGAATCATAGCCATTCCTTTGGGGCTGGCCCACCGTCATGTCTTCAGGGTGTATTGTGTGCTATTTGTTTAATAAAGTTCTACCTGCTTGAGCTATAACTGAGCTGTAACTAGTATGTTGTATCCAATCTTTGTTATAACCAGAGAAGAACAGAGGGAGAGAAATAAACCAACCTGACATTACCATTCTTAACTTACACCGTGTATAAGTCAACTTGTCTCAGAACTTACACTTGTTTCAGAAACCTCATAAAATCCTACTCATTCTTTCAAAAGACTTCTTTACATTGTACCATCTAAGTCTCCCCAGCAAAAAGTGTGGCACCTTTTTCTGGGCCCCTATTCTGTATAGAGAAGTGAAAATTTTGTAATTAGCGGCATGAATTGTCTATTCTCAGTAAGTCACTTGAGAACAACCTACAGACTTACTGCTTACTTAACTTCTCAAACTTCTATTTTGGTTTCTGGACAAAGAAAGCTTATATAAGGATCAAGAAAGATACACAAGCAGAGGGCTCCTATCTGACACAATGCCAATCAATAATGCTTATTTATTATCACCATTTACCATCATCACCAATACCCTTTATACATCTTTACACCGTATAGGGTTTATATGCACAGCTCATTGTTAACTCTTTACGGAAAATCATATCAAACAGCATATCTACCATAAAATAACTGGACAGTACTTTTAAATCAAGTTGGCAGGCTGTAAGGTAGTTCTCACAATCCCCTGACTCCTGGTATTCATGCTCTTGGGGAATTTCCTCCCCTTGAGCACTGGTGAAACCTGTTACTTGTTTCTTAAAAAATGGGACATGGCGTAGACAGTGGGATATCATTTATAATATTCAGTTTACATAGGACTATAACTTTTAGCTTGCTGCAGACTCTCTTCATTGCTTTCTTGGTGAAGCAAGTAGCCACACGCGAGAGGTCCACATAACAAGAAGCTGAGAGTGGCTTCTGGCCTGCAGCTAGCTTGGAAGAGAGGCCCTCTGTCCTACAGACAGCTAGGAACTGAATTCTGTCAAGAACCATGTGAACTTGGGTAGGTCCTTTTCCAGTAGAACCTTCAGATGACACCCAGACTGCAGCCTTGTGAGAGACCTGGGAGCAGAGGCACCTAGCTAAGCCATGCCCAGATTCCAAATCCACAGAAAAAGTGAGATAATAAACTTGGGTAGTCTTAACAAGCTTCAGTTCATCTCAGTGCAGTTCAGTTGCTCAGTCGTGTCTGACTCTTTGCGACCCCATGAATCGCAGCACGCCAGGCCTCCCTATCCAACACTAACTCCTGGAGTTCTCTGAGACTCACGTCCATCGAGTCAGTGATGCCATCCAGCCATCTCATCCTCTGTCGTCCCCTTCTCCTCCTGCCCCCAGTCCCTCCCAGCATCAGAGTCTTTTCCAGTGAGTCAACTCTTCGCATGAGGTGGCCAAAGTACTGGAGTTTCAGCTTTAGCATCATTCCTTCCAAAGAAATCCCAGGGCTGATCTCCTTCAGAATGGACTGGTTGGATCTTCTTGCAGTCCAAGGGACTCTCAAGACTCTTCTCCAACACCACAGTTCAAAAGCATCAATTCTTCAGTGCTCAGCTTTCTTCACAGTCCAACTCTCGCATCCATACATGACCACAGGAAAAACCATAGCCTTGACTAGACGGACCTCTGTTGGCAAAGTAATATCTCTGCCTTTCAATATGCTATCTAGGTTGGTCATAACTTTCCTTCCAAGGAGTAAGCATCTTTTAATTTCATGGCTGCAGCCACCATCTGCAGTGATTTTGGAGCCCCCAAAAATAAAGTCTGACACACTGTTTCCACTGTTTCCCCATCTATTTCCCATAAAGTGATGGGACCGGATGCCATGATCTTCGTTTTCTGAATGTTGAGCTTAAAGCCAACTTTTTCACTCTCCACTTTCATTTTCATCAAGAGGCTTTTACAAGCTTACTTTGTGGTAATTTGTTACATGGCAGTAAGATAACTAATACACCAACATTTCTCCGACTTACTATCCACAAGCCAAAAATCTGTCCTTAATGAAATAAATCTAGGAGGTGTAATGTCAGATTTTAACTGCAGCATGATCAAGAATCTTTTAATCACTAGCTAATATATGCTGTGATTCCACTGGGAGTGGGTAAATGGGAAAAATACACACAGCTCACCCAAAACTGATGTGACCAAGAAAAGTTTTAATAACTTTAAAAACCATTTTTCATTAATTAATGCTAAATGGGTCACAATTTTTTTAAAAAGTCTTCAGGTTTAGAGAAGCAATAAAAGAAATAGCAATCAAAAGCTGGCTCTGGCTGGCTCAGTGTATAAAGAGACAAGAGCCATCCAACTAATTGGGGGAGCTTTGTGGCTCCTTCAAGAAATAATATTATACAAAAATGAAGAAATTTCACTTTCAATATTTCTCTAGTCTTTTCTGGTCTTTCATCACTCTAAATATACCAAGCATGATATTTTTATGAATAAAATGAATCATACACTTCTGTCTCTCAACAATTCCCAGCTATGAAGATGACCAAACAGTAGTTCTCATTCTTTCCGCTCGTTTCCCCGTCACAACAGTGATGTGCGTCACATGTTACCAGCATCCATGGTGACTGTCAGCGAACTGATAGCTTGAATGGGACAGGGCAGCTTGGAGAGAGGAAGGGAAGGGGCAGATTACAGTCTAACGAGCACCTTGCTTGGTGTCACATATGTTAAAAAGAAGGTTTGGAGTTTTGGTTTTGGTTTTGAATGCCTCTCTGAGTTCCAGAAATTCTGTCTTTGGCAATGAAAGGGCAAGTACACAGATGGTAGAATGTTTTACTGCCTTTAATGTTTTTGTTCTACAGTTTTAGATAACCATTTAGTGCCAGTGGGCAAAAGTGCTAATGATTATTTTGGCATTCCCTGATAGCTCAGTTGGTAAAGAATCCACCTGCAATGCAGCAGACCCTGGTTTGATGCCAGGGTCAGGAAGATCCCCTGGAGAAGGGATAGGCTACTCCCTCCAGTAATCTTGGGCTTCCCTTGTGGCTCAGCTGGTAAAGAATCTGCCTGCAATGTAGGAGACCTGGGTTTAATCCCTGAGTTGGGAAGATTCCCTGGAGAAGGGAAAGGCTACCCACTCCAGTATTCCGGCCTAGAGAATTCCATGGACTGTATAGTCCACAGGCTTGCAAAGAGTTGGAAAAGACTGAGTGACTATCACTTTCACTTTTAATGATTCAAGACCAATTTTAAACTTGAATTAAATTTTTCCTTTTCTCAGAGGGATATCAAACAGTTTATGTATACCTATTCCCATTGATAAGGGCTGGATAGCAAAATGTATTTATCTATAATTGTCATATTTAGAAGATCACTGATCATAATGACAATCTGAACAACTTGAACGCTCTTTGTGCCATTATTTAAAAGATAGAAAAAAGCCATATGATCTCGTAAAATGATTTCGAGACAAATTATTTTTGTCTATAGACTCAACAGAAATGCCAGTGTTAAAATATCAGTCATTCTGATACCCAGAGGTTGAGTTAATATTACAAGCACAAATCAATGTTCTCATAATTAAAAGAGGGTAATGAGACCTGTACCATCCACTACACAGGACTATAAGAATAAAACAAAATAAGAGTTATGAAATCACTTCATGAAACTTTAAAGTGCTGCTATTATTATTATTAGAAACAACAGAGATTGGAATCAATTTCATTTCCTAAGTGCAATCTAATGTCAAGGTCTTCAAATAAAATGTTTCAGTGATTCAACCATTAGTCATTCAGTCATGTCTGACTCTTTGTGACCCAAGGACTGTAGCCTGCCAGGCTCCTCTGTCCATGGAATTCTCCAGGAAAGAATACTGGAGCAGGTACCCATTCCCTTCTCCAACGGATCTTCCTGACCCAGGGACTGAACCCAGGCTCCCACATCACAGGCAGATTCGTTGCCATCTGAGCCACCAGGGAAGGCCCATGCAACTACCAGTATGCTTCCAAATGTTAAATTTAATATTAAAAAATAAGAATGCTTTCAGACTCTGGAGTCTGCAGCGACTTCTACATTCTTGTTCTAGGCAAAATGATCCTCCTCAGTTTCAACTCTGCACAGGACAGAGGCCCATATCCAAAGCAGATCACAGGCAAGTCACTTAAAAAAAAACTAAAAAACAATTCCTAAAATTTAAGAAGTGACTAAGTTTGCTATCATAGCTGAGGCTGATACGAAATGTAGGGTATTGATATTTTTATTGGAATGAAGATACACGCACTTGATTTCTCAATGAGCTAAGGAAACTAACATTATCTTAAATCATTAATTTTGACCATCTACACATACTCCTTTTTGAAAATTACAAGTGTACTCCTTCATTTACACACATTTCTGTTGCCTATATTTCCTCTTAAGATTTTAAAAGACTGGTCAAATGAACTTTGACATCAAGTCTAACTTTCAGAAAACTGCCACCAGGTCTCAGAATACATTTTATAATGGTAACACATAGTTTTCTTACCAACTACTTTCACTGTTTTACAGAGCAGCAAACCTCTGAAGACCCTTAAAAAACAATATGCCATTTTGCATTAAGATTGTATGACAATCTGAAAGCAATTCCTCCAGCAAGATTATCTTCTAAGAGACTACCAACAGTGACACTGCACGGAAGTAGTCTTCATTCTGGACATTTCGAGGGTTTACTCATTTCTTTACTGAACTGTACACCAAGGTGTAACGATACTTTTCATTAAGACTTATTTTTCTTGTGATTTGCAAAAATTTTCTCATCTCACAGGTCTCTCCTAATGAAATATTTGACAGAAGCACTCAGATGCTGCTTATGAAGAGATATGTATAATACTAGTGAATTTTTGGTTGATTAACAAAGTTCAACCTCTTAAAGGAATTAACATGAAGTATAATCTTTTCCTCAAAGAATGGCACTAGTACTACAAATCTATGATAAACATTTCTTATCACAGTAATAATTCCCTTTTATTAAATTATCCTAGGTCCCCTTCTCAGGGAAGCACTGTGATAGAGTGATAGTGACATTGTGAATGGCACTGTCATAGAGATATTCTTTAATCTGAAATACAAGCCACAGGAAATTTTTAACATTAATTTGTAAATGGTAAGGAAAGCTTAGAGTGGGATTGCAAAAACCACATTGCCTGGCTTTCCCACTGTGCACTGAGACACAAGCATACCACTGAGTATGCAGCAGGCACTCAGTAAAAATCTGTTGAATGAACTAGTGAATAACAGTCCATATCACATCCTTGTTTAAGAAAGCAAGAAATCATGTTGTATATTTTAGGGGGAAAAATTAAAAATAAACACATTTTGAACACTTAACCTCTAAACCCAACCTAAGTGTCCATCAACAGATGAATAGATACAGATGTCATACTCACACAAACACACACAATGGAATATAACTCAGCTATAAAAAAGAATGAAATGTTGCCAGCTGCATCAACATGGATGGAGTTAGAGGGTATTACGCTAAGTGAATTAAGTCAGACAAAGAAAGACATACTGTACGATATGACTTAAACGTGACATGTGGAATTTTAAAACTACCACAAACTAGTGAACAAAACAAAAAAGAAACACTCATAGGTACAGAGAACAAACTAGGGCTTGCCAGTGGGGGCTGTAAGGAGAGGGGAGACATAAGCTCCTGGGCGTAGGGCTGGCTGCAAACACAGTGTGTATAGTAAAGATGTTTTTTCTTTTTAATTCTTACAATGCTGTGTTACTTTCTGCCATACAGCAACACATATCAGCTATAACCGTGCATACATTCCCCTCCCTGCCTTCCTGCTCTCCCATCTCATCACAGAGCGGCAGGCTGGCCCCTGTGCTACACGGCAGGTAGCACATCTTACACCTTACACCATCTTACACCTGATAGTGTACATGCGTTGACGCCACCTCTCCTTTCCTCCCACCCTCGCCCTCCCCCACTGTGTCTGCAAGTCCATTCTCTACATCTGCATCGCCTGCAAACAGGTTCCTTCAACACCATTTTTAGAGATTCCACACATATGCCATCATATACTATATTTGTTTTTCCTCCTTCTGTATAACAGGCTCTAGGTTCAGCCACCTCACTAGAACTGAAACCAGAAGCAGCCTAGATGTCCATCAACAGATAAATGGATAAAAAAGAAGATGGGGTATGTAGCAAATATTTTGTAACAACTGTACATGGAATTTAACATTTGAAAATTATATCTTAAAAACATATATGAAGAAAATCTAATAAAAAATTTTAAGTGTTTTTAATTAAAAAATCCTCAACCCTCAAGACTGAAGTGACTTAGCAGCAGCAGCAGCAGCAACTCTAAAGATTATAAATAAACATGACATTTATATGAACCATCTACAAGCCACACACTGTCTATAAATGACTTACAGTATCAACTGCTTTAATTCTTATAATTTAGTATTACCATCGTTAGCTTCACTTTCAAACAGATAGATTAAGGCACAGAGAACTTGAGTAACTCACAATTTGTAAACAGCAGGGACAGGATTCAAACTCAGGCATCTGACTCCAGAATCTGCACCCTAACCATTCTGGAATATTTTTCTTTATTTTGTTACTTGATGTGGGTTTATTCATGTCCATGGAAAGAGTCTTCTCTTTCCAACCCAACATTTTACTTAGTACTTCTATTACAGCTCCATCTGCCCTGCAGTTGTGTACTGTTTCTTTCCAGCCTTTGGAAAAGGTAAGATTTGAACAAGAGACTCCTCCCACTGGCGGGGGGTGGGGGCGGTATCAAGGGCATTTTTAACCTAGTACTGCTTGCTCCTTGGAAGGAAAGTTAGACCAACCTAGACAGCATACTAAAAAGCAGAGACATTACTTTGCCAACAAAGGTCCATCTAGTCAAGGCTATGGTTTTTCCAGTAGTCATGTATGGATGTGAGATTTGGACTATGAAGAAAGCTGAGCACCAAAGAATTGATGCTTTTGAACTGTGGTGTTGGAGAAGACTCTTGTGAGTCCCTTGGACTGCAAAGAGATCCAACCAGTCCATCCTAAAGGAGATCAGTCCTGGGTGTTCATTGGAAGGACTGATGTTGAAGCTGAAACTCCAATACTGTGGCCATCTGATGCACAGAGCTGACTCATTGGAAAAGACTCTGATGCTGGGAGGGATTGGGGGCAGGAAGAGAAGGGGACGACAGAGGATGAGATGGTTGGATGGCATCACCGACTCAATGGACATGAGTTTGGGTGGGCTCCGGAAGTTGGTGATGGACAGGAAGGCCTGGCATGCTGCGGTTCATAGAGTCGCAAAGAGTCGGACATGACTGAGCGACTGAACTGAACTGAACTGCTGAGTTGTTATTAAAGGGGAACATCGTTCAAATCAATTCAGCCTTCGTTTGTTCACAGGGCTTCTCAATGCTTTAATTTATCCCAGGAATATAATGAAAGAAAGTAGTTCCTTCTAATTCATAAATCACCAAGCCTTTATTCCAATTTATATTTTCAACAAGCCTTTCTACAGGTCTGCTGTGAGCTATGTTCTTTGTGCTGTTTCTTGCAGTTTCCTCAAGACACATGTCCTAGTTCCAGTGTTTAGTATGGAATGGGCTCACTGTTCAGCTAATTCAGGTCACCAGGCTGGCAAAGGTTACTTTGACCTGGATATCTGGTTAGCACTTGTACCTTCTCATGTATTTGGGGGCTAAGACCATCCACACATGTGCTAAGTTATCAATAGCCTGTTGGAAACTACACTAGGGCTGTAGAGGCACTGGTTATAATAATACTTGCCCTGGTTTAGTCGCTCAGTTGTGTCCGACTCTTTGCGACCCCATGGACTGCAGCACACCAGGCCTCCCTGTCCTTCACCATCTCCCAGAGTTTGCTCAAGCTCAGGTCCATTAAATCAGTGGTGCCACCCAATCATCTCATCCTCTGTCATCCCCTCCTCTTCCTGCCTTCAACCTTTCCCAGCATAAGGGTCTTTTCCAATGAGTCAGCTCTTCGCATCAGGTGGCCACAGGATTGGAGCTTCGGCATCATCCTTCTAATGAACATTCAGGACTGATTTCCTTTGGATGGACTGGTTGGAGCACCTCGCAGCCCAATATTAATAATAACTTAACACAACACTTGCCAAGTAACAGGCACGATACTCACTTGGGTTTTCGCCTCTGGGCCAAAGAATATACATTTTGAAAAGAGGGGAGTTTGGACTAGATAATGTGGGGTTCCTTCAAAATCCAGAGAAAAATCTAAAATAAAAAATTTCTGTAAATGTGAATGTCAGGTTTTCCTTTTTAATTATACAATTACAACAGATTTATTTCAGCCTTCCCCTTAGAGTTATCTTTATTCTGAAAAACAAAAAGAACAAAACTTTCTCAATGATATCACTCAGTCAAAAGCTAGATGATGACTTCAACAAAAACACCATACTCTGCTTCCAATTCTGTCACCAAATACTTGCATATCATATTTATTTTGTATTGTTCTTATAATCTTCATATTAGTGATTCTCATTAGATGCTCATAACTTATTTTCAGTATGTGGAGAGCTTACTGGTAACTTTTCAGAATCTTCCAACTTTTCTCATGCCCTGTTGTCCCATTCTCTTGCTGGGAGCACTCAATTTAGCCAATTCATTGACCTCTCTCATCCACTGCCCATCAGTTCACGATTTCTGGGCTGGTCCTCAGCACTCTTTCTCCATACTTAGGATGGGCTGTCTGTTGTTTCACTCAATTGATTTCTTTAGCTGACACTGCTACTTCAAAACTAGAAGAAACAATTCAATTTGCCTTTCATATCAGTTATCTTTTCAGATTAAAAATTAGAATGTCAAAAAACTTGACAGATATTTATTAGACAGATGCTCCATTTTTAAAGTTTGAACTTCTGAAAAAGGTTACACTATCTCAGATCTGCAGCCTTGACTACACACATCAAGGTTATCTTATGCATACAGACATGCATGCATGCTCAGCTGTGTCTGACTCTTTGTGACTCCATGGACTGGAGCCCGCCAGGCTTCTCTGTCCATGGGATTTTCCAGGCAAGAACACTGGAGTGGGTTGCCATTTCCTCCTCCATATTTAAAGTATGTGATAAAATGAACATACTTTTCCAGACATGTAACTGAATTTCCTCAGCAAATTAGCTCTCAATTGCATTTAAAAATTTTTTTTAATTGTCTAGTACTTTATTTTTTTAATTGTCTAGTACTTTATTCTGGAGAAGGCAATGGCAAGCCACTCCAGTACTCTTGCCTAGAAAATCTCACGGATGGAGGAGCTTGGTAGGCTGCAGTCCATGGGGTCGCTACTAGTTGGACACAACTGAGTGAGTTCACTTTCACGCATTGGAGACAGAAATGGCAACCCACTCCAGTGTTCTTGCCTGGAGAATCCCAGGGACGGCGGAGGCTGGTGGGCTGCCGTCTATGGGGTCGCACAGAGTCGGAGACGACTGAAGCGACTTAGCAGCAGCAGCAGTACTTTATTCTTTCATTAAAATGCAAAAAAGGCCTGAGCTTTCTATGATTATCTATTGTAATGGAAGAAACCATTCAAGGTGAGAAGGGAATTATTTTTCCAAAATACATGTGTCCTTCATTGAATGTTATCTTAATAATTATTATTAAAGTACATATTCCCCTGGAAACCCCTCTTTTGTTCAGCCCTCCCCTACTTCCAGTCACTACTCACCCCCAAGGGGGAATCCCTGTCTTGATATCTAACAGTATTGATTAGTTTTTGTCTGTTTTCATTCTTTATATAAGTGGTGGTGGTTTAGTTGCTAAGTCATGTCTGACTCTTGAGACCCCAGAGACTACAGCCCATCAGGCTCCTTTGTCCTTGGGATTTCTCAGGGATCAAATCTGGGTCTCCTGAGGTCAGTCTCCTATACTGCACGTGGATTCTTTACCAACCGAGCCACCAGGGAAGCCTTCTATATAAGTAGAATCTTACAACATGTACTCTTCTGTACCCTCCTGTATCTGGCCTCTTTCCTCTTTATCACTGTGTGTAGTTGTGGGTTGTATATATTAATATGAATGTGCACTATTTCAAAAGCAATAAACCAACACATACAGCATTTTAAAAATCTTTAGCAAACAAGAGGAAAGCAAACCAATATTGAACTGATAGTATTAAAGCACACAAAAAAATCAAAATCACAAATTTTTCAAGTATGTCTAACCTACAGAATTTACAGTATATCTGGGATTTTTCATAGTAGATGGTAAGCTTTTCTTGCTTCTAGTGAATTTTTAGAAAACATATGCCTTCGCCTGCAATGACTCACTGTCATCCACGATACTAGAATAAATCAGAGTATTGATGCATGCATCAGTCAAGTTTGACTTTGGCTGTATTTTAAAATGCTTCTTGGAAGGCAAAGAGCAGAAGATAAAGGGAGATCCATAAATAAGGGACATCAATGGCTTCTGCACTTACCCAACGATTATGAAGACTCATGTTCAAGTGTAATCACAGTCGTCTTAAACAGCAAGTGCTGCTGCTGCTGCTGCTAAGTCGCTTCAGTCGTGTCCAGCTCTGTGCGACCCCATAGACGGCAGCCCACCAGGCTCCCCCGTCCCTGGGATTCTCCAGGCAAGACCACTGGAGTGGGCTGCCATTTCCTTCTCCATAAATGGCAAGCGAGTGCTACCTAATTCTAAATTTCATTACAGTGCTATTCTTGACATCACATAATACTTCCACTCTGGTCATCACTGCCAACCCTTAGGGTTCCAGTCATCTCATATGTAGATTTTGAAAAGATATATTGGTGTATTTCAACTCAGTCTGCATTCCTTATCTGACTTGCTGCCAACAAATCTGCCCTCATATTGTACAGAACAAAAAATATTTTGCCTATTGAAATCTTTTTGCCCAGCAGGTTTCCATCAAGAGTAGAGAATGAGATGATCAGCTCTATTTGAAGCGTCTGTTCTGCATTTTAAGATGTCTCGTTACCTCACATGCATGATTTGGCTAAAAATGAACTAACACTTTTGAATTTTCTCATTTCCATGGAGTTTGAAGCTGCCATTCTTAGCAATCAACCCCTCACCACATTGCTTCAATCTGCTTTATGGTGATTGAACAGAGAGATGTCTCATATATAGAGGAGAATATGCTTATTAATTGCATTTTATATAAGTTTCTCTCCTGTTCCCATTTACAACTTAAAAAATATAGCTAAGTTTTTAGACAATTTTTAGGGCAGCGAAACTCTTCTCTATGATATAATAATGGCAAATATATTACATGGCATTATAATCTGTCAAAACTGAGGAGGTACATCAAGAGTGAACCCTAATGTAAACTATGAACTTTGGGTGATACTGCTGTGTTCATGTAGGTTCATCAATTGTAACAAATGTTAACACTCTGGTGGGGGATGTTGATAATGGAAGAGGCTATGCATGTGTGAGTGCAGGAGGTATATGGAAATCCTCTCTGCTTTCCATTCAACTTTACTGTGAATCTAAAATTGTTCTTGAAAGTAAAGTCCATTTAGAGACTTAAATATAAGGCATCACACTATAAAACTCCTAGAAGAGAACACAGGCAAAACATTCTCCAACACAATTTGCCCAGTGTTTTCTTAGGTCAGTTTCCCAAGGCAATAGAAATAAAAGCAAAAATAAATAACACCTAATCAAATGGACAAACTCTTGTATTGCAAAGGAAACCATAAATAAAATGAAAAGCCAAATGGGAGAAAATATTTGTAAATGATGTGACTGACAAGGAGTTAATTTCCAAAATATACAAAGAGTTCATACAGCACAATCAAAAACAAACAACCCAATCAAAAAATGGGTGGAGGAACTAAACAGACATTTCTCCAAAGAAGACATACAGATGGTCAACAGGCACATGAAAAGATGCTCAACATTGTTACTTATTAGAGAAAGGCAGATCAAAACTGTTATGAGGTACAAGCTCACACTACTCAGAATGACCATCATTATCCCATTAAAAATTAATTTTTATCCTGTAGTGTTGATAAAAATGTAAACTGGTACAGCCAGTATAGAAAACAGCATGAAGTTCCCTCAGAAAGTTAAAAAGAGTTGTCATACGATCCTGCAATCCCACTCCTGGGCATATATAACCTGGGAAAACTCTAATTTGAAAATACACATGCTCCCTAATGTTCACAGAAGCACTATTCACAATAGCCAGACATGGAAGCAACCCAGTGTCCATCGACAGATGGATAAATAAAGATGACATGGTATATCTACACAGTGGACTATTAGCCCCAAAAAGAATGAAATAATGCCACTTGAAGCAACATGGATAGACTTAGAGATCATCATACTAATGGAAACAAGGCAGAAAAGACAAAGCATGAAGTGGGCTGCCATGCTCTTCTCCAGGGGATCTTTGTGACCCCAGGATTGAACCCCTGTCTCTTACATCTCCTGCATTGGCAAGTGGGTTCTTTACCACTAGTAACATCTGGGAATCCCAAATTGTATATGCTAATGACAAAAAAATAGTTAAAAGTTTATAATTTGGGGACTAACAGGCTCTTATTCAGAGACTTTAGATTTTATCAAGTCGATAGACACTACTCTTGACTTCTTTCTGTTCTCTACTATTCTCTACATGAATTCTGAGAGGCAGATTACAAACAAACCCTGCACTCACCATGGCCTCTGCAGAGTTACATCTCTGGAGTGTTCTGCAAATTAATCTAAAATGTGATTTATAATAATTTCCTTTCTCAAATCAAGACAAGGAACAGCCTGGAGGAGGAAACTACCAACATGAGGAAGGTCATATTTTTTAGACCTCTGGTGGGAAAGAGACCTGTGTAATTTTACTTGATTAAAACCACAGAACTGTTTAACTCTGTTCCTGTGTTAGGAAAGCCAGTAAAATAATCCAAGACCTTAAATGCTTGTATCACAGAGTTTGCACAGTCTTTTTTTCCTCAGAGGCAAATTTAACCCAGCTGTCTTTCCATGCAGCAAGGCTGTGCATGCATGCATGCAAGCTTAGTTGCTCAGTTGTGTCCTTCTCTTTGCGACCCCATGGACTGTAGCCTGCCAGGCTCTTCTGTCCTTGGGGATTCTCCAGGCAAGAATATTGGAGTGGGTTGTCATTTCCTCCTCCAGGTGAACTCCTCAACCCAGGGATCAAACTCACACATCTGCATCTTCTGCATTGGCAGGCGGAATCTTTACCACTGAGCCACCTGGGACGCCCCAGAGCAAGGCCATGACCCCGTAAAATAGCAGAAGAATGGCTGGAAAATGTGTGTGACACCATCATCTTCTTGAAAAAATTGCAAGAAGCTGCTACTCTACAGACTCATCTATTTTGCTTTAATCTCATTTATATGGAAACATATCTTTTGGTTTTCATACTATCATACTGCCAATGAACATTAGTTTCTTGGTGAGTTTATACATTTACTTGTCACACTTCAACAGTTTTCTTTTAATGTGATCTCAACGCATATCACAAAAGTGTGGCTCTCATCTACTTGAATTTCCAGAAACCAGAATAAAAAATTAGGTCCTAGGAAGGGATGGTGTAGCACTGATTAGGGATTCACTCAACTGATTTTTATCCACCAGTGAATACCTGATCATTAGAAAATAAATTCATTTCAGAAATGTACAATGTAAAAAAAAGAAAAAAAAACAGCTCTGAGAAGAATCTTAGTATCTGTTCAATGCACTTATTTTTTAGTTGAGGAGTATAAAGCTCAGAGGGGAAAACTAGCTTGAAGTCATAAGCTAGTTATAGACAGTTATAGCCAAAAGCTACTTATAGAGTCAAGCCTCTTAATTCAAGGCTCAACACGCTTTGCTCTCAACAATAGTACAATCAATCATTTAAGGTCTGTAGAGTAGGAACGTCAAATCTTATACATCTTTTGTACATGTTTATATTCACTGAGTGTTTATTTCTGCAGCCTGAGGTTACAAATATAATAATACCAAGCAGGTATACAAGGCTGATGTGTAAGAGCCTCGATACGCTCCTGAGGCTCCCACACTCTCAATACTGAGGTCATCTAACTCCATCTGCACTCTCGACTGTGCCCAGCCAGGACAGGACTCATGAAGAGAGAATTAATTTGTAAACTGCTGGTTTGCTAAAATGAATCAAATGAAAATTAGGAAATGTAGGTGGGTCTTGGTCTTTACACTAATACTCAATTTTGTTACACATATTGTTTCTTCATTCAGGCAGTATTTCCTGAGCACCTCTAAGGTTCCAGACATAGCAGAGATAAGAGTGAGCAAGACAGGCCCAGTCCCTGATCTTATGGGATTTACAATCGAATAGCACAAGCCAAAAATTAACAGATAAACAAATGACAAAATTATTTCAGTGCACCTTAAGTGCTATTGAAGAAGTTGAACTGGATGATTTTGGATAGGTGGCCTTTTAAAAAAATATTTCATTTATTTATTTAAAAAAAAATTTTTTTGACCATGTCACAGTTTGCAGGATCTTAGTTCCCTGACCAGGGATCAAACCCTCAGCAATGAACATGTGGAATCGTAACCACTGGACCACCAGGGAATTCTCAAGAGGTGATCTTTTTGAAAAAGTAACATAGGATCTATCAGCTGTGTGATGAGGAGTCAGCCATGTGAGAAGCAGGGAGAACAGTGTTCCAGGAAATGGGAAAAGCTAAGTAAGAGGTTCTGATGTGTGGACACATTTGGGGTTTGAAATATTTTTTCCCAAAGATAATGTAAAGATGAACCCGTTTTTAGAAATGAATCTTTATTCTACCCAATTTTATTATCTTATTATATACAGATGGGACAAACTTCTGCATTAGGAAAACACAGTGATTCTAAATCATGTATAATTTACTTATTTCCAAATGCATATAGAAAATAAGTCTCAGGTAAGTGCTTCAATATGACTTTGTTTACAAGAAAAATAGTGGATTCATTTTGATATTTGGCAAAACTAATACAGTTATGTAAAGTTTAAAAATAAAAAAAAAAAAATAGTACAGTACTTTGACCAACTGGAATTCAGAACTGCATTCTGTTTAAATCTGAATGGGTTTACATATAAATTATCATCTGGGTACTTTGTCCAGCAGGTAAATTATCTTCTGGCTTACTTTGTCCAGTAGGTAAAAGCTCCAAAGGACTAAGGTTGAAATCACTCACTACTGAATTACTACTTCTCACTACAAATGACAAAATGTTCACTAAATTATGTGATGCATTTTTGGGGGGGGGGTTTAGTGCAATCTATATTCATAGCATGAGTGTCATATTTGTTGTATGTAGAAAGCACATATAATGGTTAATAATTTGCCATTGGTTAATAATAGTACTGATATACAAATATAAACACATGTGATGATCAATAATTTATTGGAAGATTAGGCAGTTTTATAAGGTAAAATATCTATGTAAATAAATATGAAGACCCTGGGCCACCTGAATTTGAAAGATATGGATCAAGCATCTGAATTCCAGTTTTGTGGAATTTTGTATGAGAGCAGCTCCCCTCATACAGTCAAGCTTGGGCAAATTTCTAACCCTCTCTGAATTTCTTGGCTCTCTCAAAACTGTAGGTTAGAATAACTTCCTAGGTTTATGAGACAATTAAATAAGAATTTCTAAGGGTCTGGCACACACAATAAACTCAGTAAATTTTAGTGTTTGTCCCCCCTCCCATATATTTTCTCTAATAAAAATAGCATTAACAATACAAGAATTATGCTTGTACAGATTCCTTCTGTCTCTTCTCATCAGAATCTGATGGTGTTTTTCACATGAGAGAAAAAGGTAGGACAAAGGGACCAGTGCTATAGCTCTTGACACATCAAACTGAATTAAGACCCGGTGTTTCTAATTGTTCTGCTGCCTGGAACCGTCCCATTTTGACTGTCTAGCTCCTCCACGGCTTCCACTGTACTGCCTTCATCTGAGACCCAGACACGTGCCCAAGCGCAGTAAATCACAGTTAATTGCATGTCTTCAATTAAAAGACAAAAATGATGCACAATTAATTGGAGGAAATTGTCATTTGGTGAGTGAGTCTCGCTCATTACACTCCGTGCACAGGATGCATGCCAAGTCTGTGTTCCAGGCAAGAAGACTCCGTCTGTGACACTGAGGTTCAACCTTTCTGCAGAGCACTCTGGTCAAACACTTTAAAACACTCAGCACTGCAGCTGGAGTATAGCCAGCTTGCTCTGCAAGGACATTCAACACAGGGATGGCACATAACCATGACGATCAGAAAGAACCAAAACGTTCGGCGATGGGGGACTGAGTAAAAGGCCTAGGTTGTGGCCATTAAGGGAAAATCTACATTGTAACAAATGGTTTTTTCATATTGAATAAGATGAGAAAATGTCCATGACATATTCCTAAGTGAAAACTGCTTACAAAACAGTGTGGGTTTCTTCTTTTGAGGATTACATAATAAATGGAAGAAGAAAAAGAAAGAATGAGGAGAAACAGTGGGAAAATATACAATAAAAATGTTAACATTTGTAATCTCAGAGTAGTTCATACTCTCTAGATTTTTCTCCTATTCTAAAAAGTTTTCTAAGTTGGTTAAAATTACATTGCAATTTATTTCTGAATCTATTACAAAATGTCAGTTTTAAAGATTCGTAAGAATCCTTTAACATGAATTTACCCATTATAATAAAAAAGTCATCATAAAATTAAAAAATAATCCCTAGTAAGCACTTAGATACAATCCTATTATTCCCTTAGTTATACAGACAAAATAAAGTTAATAAAAAAATGCATTCTATAAATATACAAAAGAAAACCACGTTCAGCAAAATTAAATGTTCAATACAATAAATTATGCAAATATATACCTTATACTATATATTAAGATAACAGAAGAAAATCACTATGAATTCTTATTAGTTTAATACTAATATCAACAAACTAAAAAAATATGTTCATGGTGAACATAATAACCTTGAATTTGAGGAACTGCAAATCTTCTCTCCTCCACACCTCTTCTCTCATCATCATTTTCTACCCTGAACTGAAACACTTTACATCTAGCCACCTAGTATTATTCTGATGCTAAAACTTGACAACAAACAACTTTCTAGCTCACATACACACACACAGTTTCATAATTTTCACAAATAAGAAAAGAACAAAAAATGTCCTGCAATATATCACCAATGATGTTAACTTTTGTTTCCATTTTAGAAGAAAAGAATATACAAAATGCAAGAGTAGATTAATTCCAAACATACTGAACACTCTCCTAACCTTGAAATAAGCAATAAACATTTCCTGCTCTCTTTTATTTCTCGGGGGGGTTGGTGGAGTGGGAAAAGATAATCATATTCTGGAAAAGCCCGTATCTCAATCTCATGCGTCCTTACGTCCCAAGGGTAATATTTCCATTCCACTCTTAATGGAACAAATTTCTAATCAGACTATGTATCCAAAAATAATTGAGGCAATGCAATGTCAACAGATCATGCTGCCATCAGCATTCCCGATGCTGGGAATCAACTCTGCACACCGGTGTGACAGAGAGCGCGGGCAGTGCAGACACATCAGACCAACAAGCAGGACACAGCAGTTCTGTGCCCCTTTGGGCACTCAAGTCAGTGTTGGAGGACAGCTTCTAAGCTGGAAGAGGCCAATCTCAAAACCTTTCAGGGAGGGATGACTTACAATGCGGCTGGGCCAGGACCTCCACTTTTAAATTGGCATCAGTGTCTTCCTTTAGAATTTTTGAAACAACAGTCATTTTTGGAAAGGTTAACAATGCCCTTAGATTTCTGACAACAAACACTACTGAATGTATTTTATGATGCTCTGAAACTGTCCAGAGGTTTAAAATTCAGGTTTGACAATAATTGTTGAAGCGGGATCAAGAGTAAGGGAGACCCCTTAAGGTATCCTACTTAAGAATGCGTTTGACATTTTCCTAATTAAAAAAAAAAGATTTCTTTCAAAGTATTTTATATTCAAAATTATACTGACTTCAACTTTGGAAATATATGAAATGTGATTTGTGCTTATTTAAGACTTTAATAAGCAATGTAGACTTTTTAAAAAATCCATCAAGCACGATGTTGATCATAAAAAAAATTTCTTCACTCCTGAAAAAATGTTACCAGGATCTATAACGATAGAAGACGTGCACCTAAATGAACGCAAGGCCGCCATATGCCTGGCACTCTCACAGTGTGACAAAACAGACTGGTAATTAACTGCTTTCCTACCAAAATCTGCCAGCTTCAACTCCCCCGTGTCACTGATCAGAAGGTTCTGTGGCTTCAGGTCTCTGTGCAAAATATAGCGCTGGTGGATGTAGGACAGCCCTCGCAGCAACTGAAATAAAAACAGCTGGAAAAACAGGGAGAGAAAAGTTAAAATACAAACACAGTCCAATGCCACTTTCTACATACAGTCTGCCAAGTACTTGTATTTCTTGAAAATGGGTACCCATCACTAAATTTTCTATCAAACTATTGAAACAGAATTTGCATACATGTATGGAAATTCCTAATGCACAAACTAAATCTGAAAATTTTTAACAACCTATTATGTCAACCCAGAGTTCCTTAGCCAGAAAGATCTATAATCCAATCTTTGTTCTAGAAATTAAGCGGAATGTAAAGAACCGTTTTCTAAATAATATTTGATTTCCTCAGGTCTGAACTGATGCTTGAGACAGAGAAAAAACCCTATTCAGAATGTTATAAAAGGAAGCAGAATTTTTTAATGTAAATTTAATGAACATATATTTAATTCCATGGAAATGATATAAACATGGTATCTAGTGATTCACTCAATAACATGCTTTAAGGAATAGAAAGATAAGATGATTTCAAATAATTAAAACAGAAACAGTCACGGGGTCCAATTATTACTACACTGTAATTACACTGCTTCGGCACATATGGCCACAGAGATTACGTTGTTGCCTAAAGACAGACGTGTACTTTTGCTAATTACAGAACAGACCCAACCTAAAGGGACAGGAATCACAGAGAACAGAGAAATCAAGAATTCAAGAGCAAAAGTTTCATAAGAAATACAATTAAGAAGCGACTGATGGTCTTCTCTGTTTACGTTCATATTGGATCATCATAAATATTTCCATTTTGATAACAAAAAAGGTGATCCACTAGGCTTTCCAATACTCTGTTTATTAAAAAAAAAGGACTATCTTTACACTATGTACTTGCCAAAAGAATCCTAATTGACATAGTTTTTAAAAAACAATCTCCTAAAACAAAACTAAAAACAAGTGGTTTTAAGTGCCATCCATACTGTAGTCTATGTAATCAGCTAGTAACAAAATGCACTTTCTGGGAAATTGTAAAGGAATTAGCTGCCAAATACTTGTAGGATAGGGCTTCCCAGGTGGCAATAGGTGGTAAAGAACCCACCTGCCAATGCAGGAGACATAAGAGAAATGGGTTTGATCCCTGCTTCAGGAAGATTCCCTGGAGAAGGGAATGGCAACCCACTCCAGTATTCTTGCCAGGAGAATCCCATGGACAGAGGAGCCTGGCTAACTACAGTCCATGGAGTCACAAAGAGTCAGATATGATTGAAGCAACTTAGCATGCATACTGGTAGGACAAGGATTCTAGAATCTTCACATAAAAAAGACTGGCAACTCCTCAAGGGCCATGGGAGCTAACATTTCAGAATATTTTCCAACTAACTAGGGGCTCTGAAAGCCAAGTAAAACGTTTAGAGGGGGGATACCTTGGAACATTGGTTCAGTTGCTAAGTCATGCCGACTCTTTGCCACCATATGGACTGTAGCACACCGGGCTTCCCTGTCCTACGCTAAGTCTCAGTGTTTGCCCCGATTCATGCCCATCGAGTCGGTGATGCCATCCAACCATCTCATCCTCTGTTGTCCCCTTCTCTTCCTGCCCTCAATCCTTCCCAGCATGAAAGACAGTAGATAAATTCACTTCAAAATCTTTGTATGTGATAATAAGCTATGGTGTTGGGAAGGCCTAGATTCATTATTTCCAGAATCTAAGTACCAGAAACTAAACACCTGTTCTGTGTTAGGCTGGATTAAATCACTGGCTCAAGAATCGCAGGAAGTAAACTTCTCCTGGACTCCTCCTTTCAGTCCTTCCTGTGTAGCAGATGGAAAGACTTAACGCCATCAGCAGCAGCTTCCAGCCTCATTCCTCACTTCTAAAACCCCCTGCATCCTGAAGCAGAAAAGCTTACAATTTCAAAGAAAATCCAAATCCCTTCAGTTCCGAAGGGAGAAAGGATGAGCAAATAAAGCCACTTTGTATTTTCAAAAGCTTTTCATCAATCAGTCACATAGGCAGATCGCAAAACAAATAAACTGAATTTCAAAAATAAACTGATTTTGAAAGTCTGCATTCTGCAAGGTGCTAGCTGGGACTTACCAGACTGTGATTATCTACCTAACCACAGCAATATATTTTAGTTGAACAAGCAAATGACACGAAGTGCCAGCTGCTATTCTACACATCATAGAATATGAATTCATTTGATCTCTGTAAAAAAACTAATACAATTATGTAAAGTTTAAAAATAAAATAAAAAAAATAAGAAATATTGACAAAAAAATAAATAAAAAGATTTTTTGATGTGGACCATATTTTCTTTAAAGTCTTTATTGAATTTGTTACAACACTGCTTGTTTTATGCTTTGGTTTTTTTGACCCCAAGGCATGTGGGGTCTTCATTCCCTGACAAGGGATTGAATCCGTACCGTGTTGGAAGGCAAAGTATTAACCACTGGACCACCAGGGTAGTCCCTGACCTCTGTAACAATTTTAATGGTGATGGTACCACTATTCCGGGCTTTCCTAGTGGCTCAGCTGGTAAAGACTCTTCCTGCAATGCAGGAGATGAAAGAAATGAGGATTCGATTCCTTGGTCAGGAAGATCCCCTGGAAAAGGAAATGGCAACCCACTCCAGTATTCTTGCCTGGAAAATCCCATGGACAGAGGAGTCTGGAGGGCTCCTATAGTCCATGGAGTCACAAGGAGTCAGACACAAATGAATATACACGTCTGTGCCCATACACATACACACACACACACACACACACACACACACACATCACATCCTATCTGTATCAGTGATGAGGAAACTGGAATCAGTTTAAGTGCCAGGACTCAAATCCAAGAAATTTGACTCCAAAATCTACTCCCTTAACCACTCTACTCTAGGAATCTTGGCCAGAACACAAGTGGGCAGTGTCCACATAGAAGCTGCTTCCTGCAATCGACAAGAAAAAGCACAGGCATCTAACAGCATGGCCTTCGAGGCCACTGAGCTGAGCCCTGATTCCAGCTGGGTGCCCAGGCATCACTGCTCCACATTTCCTGACCCCAAGCACTCTCAAAGCATATTGCTGTTCAACCCTTTTGCCTCGTTCTTACGTCTTCTCTCACAGAAAAGCCTTGTCTCACTTTTGCCTGCTAATCTCCCTGTGTTTCTTAGGTCTCTCCTCAAACGCCACTCCTCCCTGGTGCCTTTGCAGACCCCAGGCCTTCAGTCTCCCTGCAGGTCTGTGTGAGGCATTCCTCCTCGGTGCTCCGGGGGCAGCTGCTACATCTGTCTATCACAGGATGGGATTCCCCTGTCTCCCCAGAATGTATTGTTGTAGTTCAGTCACTCAGTCATGTCCAACTCTTTGTGACCCCACGGACTGCAGCACGCCAGGCTTCCCTGTCCTTCGCTATCTCCTGGAGTTTGCTCAAACTCATGTCCATTGAGCTGGTAATGCCATCTCATCCATGGTTGTCCCCTTCTCCTTCTGCCCTCAATCTTTCCCAGCATCAGGGTCTTTTACAATGAGTCGGCTCTTCGCATCAGGTGGCCACAGTATTGGAGTTTCAGCTTCAGCATCAGTCCTTCCAATGAATATTTAGGGTTGATTTCTTTTAGGATGGACTGGTTGGATCTCCTTGCAGTCCAAGGGACTCTCAAAAATCTTCTCCAACACCACAGTTCAAAAGCTTCAATTCTTCAGCGCTCAGTCTTCTTTATGGTCCAGCTCTGACATACATACATGATTACTGGAAAAACCATAGCTTTGACTATATGGACCTTTGTCAGCAAAGTGATGTCTAGTTTTTAATATGCTGTCTAGGTTCATCATAGCTTTTATTCCAAAGAGCAAGCGTCTTTTAATTTCAGACTGTTTGCCTCAACCATCTTCCTAATCTGCTCCCACAGCTGACACTCATTACTAAGTAATGTGATGACTGAACAGGATTTAGGGACATCTGGATGAAGCAGATAGAAAAAAGAATAGACTCCTGGAATGAGAGTTTCTAGAAGCTAAGAGCAGAAATGGGAAGACCAAACAGTCCCAAAGGGCTCTTCTTTTAACACCTTTACTAATTAGTAGAAATATATAATCCTCATGTTAATCCAGAAGCTATTCAAATAGGATAGCAGATTAAAGAGGATTAAGAAAATCAGTGTTAGGGAAAGATGCAACCACACACTCAACTACAGTTGTATACATGACAAACTAAGCTCCAAATAAGACAGACAGAGCCCCGAGCATCAAAGGAGAGCCCCAGACAAACTTTTAGATCTTTGAACAATGCACAAAGTTAAGTCAGAACAAATCCCCGGATAATACATTCCTTCAGGATTTACGAAGTGCCAACCATCTGCCAGGTGCTATCATGTAAGAGGGATGCCAAGATGAATAGGATGTAAGATGTAGTTCCTTGACTTGAGGAACTCACAGCCCACTGGGTATGAGAGACACATAAACAGATTTGTGTATCCGTGCTAAGTCGCTTCAGTTGTGTCTGACCTGGGAGACTCTGTGGACTGCAGCCCTCCAGGCTCCTCTGCCCATGGGATTCTCCAGGCAAGAATACTGGAGTGGGTTGCCATGCCCTCCTCCAGGGGATCTTCCTGAGTCAGGGATTGAACCCATGTCTCTTACATCTCCCGCACTGGCAGGTCAGTTCTTTACCACTAGCCCCACCTGGGAAGCACATAAGCATATTAACTGCATTTAAAGAGGTCTGCTTAGCAGCAGCAGCAGCAGCACTATGACAGCTGCGCAGAGCGTGACTGAAGGCCCACAGGAGGGAGGACACTTCATTACGCATAAAAGTGTAGCAGGAAAGGAGCATTCGTTAGATGCACAAGATAAGACGATGTATTATACGACAAACCTCTTGCTTTTCTGAGGGAAAAAACTGAGGAAACCAAGCAAGGAAATCACTAGACAGATAAATTAATAAAAAGAAAAATTGTAATTAATGGAAAGAAGACAATATATGAAACTGTAAAACGATCAACACACACCGTCATCATAATAATGGTGGTGAAGGGGCAATATAATTCACTGAAACCATTGGTAAGGGCTTGCCTGATAGCTCAGTTGGTAAAAAATTCGCCTGCAATGCAGGAGACCCTGGTTCGATTCCTGGGTCAGGAAGATCCCCTGGAAAAGGGAAAGGCTACCCACTCCAGTATTCTGGCCTGACAATATATGAAACTGTAAAACCATCAACACACCATCATAATAGTAATGGTATGAAGGGACAATATAATTCACTGAAACCATGAGGAAACTTGGAGCATTTTCTGTTAAACACCTTAAAATGTTATTTCTAAAACACCAAGTTTACTCATGGTTTCAGTGAATTATATTGTCCCTTCAAGGGACAAGGAAAGAGCAGTCATTCCGAGTTTAACAGAATGTGCCATAGAATATTCCTTGGGAATCTTTTGAGAACCCAAGTCTTGGGGATTTCTTTCTTTAGACATACAGGCAAGTATCTGACTGGCCCGTGTAAATTTTTAAGAAAGCCAGTTCACTGGGTTGTTGTGGAAATCACCACATAACAAGCTAAGTTTGATCTCTGTGAACACCAGAGGGTACTGTGAAAACTAGAAGGACCACCAAAGGCGGGGCTGCATGCAGAGGAAGAGGAAACATCAGCTTTGTGGCTCGCTAATAAAACTTGGTGAACGTCGACGCGATCTCAGGTACTGAAAAAAAAAAAAAAAACGGAAGACAGACTCTTAGTAATTGAAGGTTTACACTCATTTGAAGACTGTTCTGGGACTTCCTGCTAGTCCAGTAGCTAGAACTCTACAACTCCCAATACAGGGGGCCTGGGTTCAATCCCTGCTCAGGGAACTAGATCCCACGTGCACACAAGTATGCTTAGTCGCTCACTCGTGTCCAACTCATCGCAACGCTATGGACGGTAACCTGCCAGGCTCCTCTGTCTATGGGATTTCCCAGACAAGAATACTGGAGTGGGTTGCCATTTCATCTTCCAGGGAATCCTGCCCACCCCGGGACTGAACCCGTGTCTCCCAAGTCTCCTGCACTGCAGGCGGATTCTTTACCACTGAGCCACGAGGAAGCCCTCTAGATCCCACATGCTGCAACCGAACAAACAAAAGCCCCAGTGTGCCGCAGCTAAAAGACCCCAAGTGCTGCAACTAAGATCCGGAGCGGCCAGAGGTATAAGCAATAAATAAAATAAACTTGAAAAAAGACTAAGTAATTTTATGTATCTTTTATAATCTCCTATTTTTTCCTTTTCTTTTAAGCAAATGAGAAAACTAATGCTCTTAAAGCCCAAGAAACGTACTCAGTCAATCCAACCATCACACAACACTTGTGAACTTTCCACTACACCTCATTATCTTAACCAAGGATGATGCTTACTAAACACACGGATGAATACAGCTATACACCCAATATAATCAAAGTGCTTTTATTAAGTGAACCCAAGTTTGTAAAAGTCTCAATTAATGTAGTATGTAATAAGCATATGGTTCTTGAATGTCTATTTTTGCTATTTAAAATCCTCTTAGAAGTAAATACTATGGCAGCAGAAAGCTTTATATACTGAAGTTGATAAATTAACATATTTTCCTTTCTATCTGCTTATTATCTACTGTAGTAACCATAGGGTCTTCCTAAGAATATTTTGTCCCCTCAGGCCGCTTTTTTGTGTTTTTTTTTTATTTTTTTATTTTTACAGCATTGTGTTGGTTTCTGCTGTACAACCGTGTGAATCAGCCATAATTATACATATATCCCCTCCCTCTTGAGCCTCCCTCCCTCCCCGCCTCCCAGCCCACCCCTCCCAGTCATCACAGAGGGCCATACTCAACTTTATGAAAGGAGAGGTCTTCAAATTCTTCAGTATGTGATCACTGAAGAGTTATACTCCAGTTCAAATATGTTCACTTTTTGCAATAAGAACCCCAATGGGAAAATGCCTAAAATAGCAATGATGTGATGAACAAGGACATTTTGCCAGCAGGAGATCTATCTATAACCCTGCTGTCTTGCCATCCCCAGCAGAAAGCAACTCATATCCTCGCGGCCATGGCAGATACTGCTTGGGAATATCCTTAATACTCCTTCTAGTCTCTTCTGAAACTCTTTGGACTTTGAGTAGATTAAAAAAAAAAATATCAAGATAAGGCTTTCGATCAGAACATTTAGAACAAGTTGATTAAAAGCACACACACATCATTGGACTCAGTAGGTTATATCTGTTACTCAGAAGAATTACTGGCACTTGCAGTGAGCAACAAATTTTTTACCCCCCTCATCCCCCCTCAAAATCTAAGGATCTCTGATTTTGATGCTCTTTGTCTCAATGTTTACAATCAGATTTATGAATGGTCTGAAAGGCATGCATTATTTAATGTATAAGGGTCCATTTAATATGAGACTCAGCACGGTGAACATTTGCAGATTTTCTAGGCAAGGGTTCACTATCTTCGAGGGATGTCCATCATCTCTTAGTGTTTATTGGAGCAACCTGCAATAGATGAAAGGCCTATGGAAAGCACGGAGAAGGCAATGGCACCCCACTCCAGTACTCTTGCCTGGAGAATCCCATGGACAGAGGAGCCTGGTAGGCTGCAGTCCATGGGGTCGCTGAGGGTCGCGCACAACTGGGTGACTTCACTTTCACTTTTCACTTTCATGCAGTGGAGAAGGAATGGCAACCCACTCCAGTGTTCTTGCCTGGAGAATCCCAGGGACGGAAGAGCCTGGTGGGCTGCTGTCCATGGGGTCACACAGAGTTGGACACGAATGAAGCGACTTAGCAGCAGCAGCAGCATGGACAGCACTAATTCTTCTTCATGAAGAGTAAAATCTCAGTGCTTTTTTCCGCTGACCATGCCATAATTTTTTATTTATTTTTTATTATTTTTAATTGAAGGATAATTGTTTTTGCAATCTTGTGTTGGTTTCTGCCATACAACATCGAGAATCAGGCATAACTATATATACAGAGAGAGGCAGGATATATATACATATACATATATATATATATATATATATATATATATATATCCCCTCCTCTTGAGCCTCCCTCGCACTCTGCACGTCCATTCTCTACATCTGTATCTCCATTCCTTCACTGCAAATTAGGTTAATCAGTACCATTTTTTCCAGATTCCATATACATCTATGTAGCTTTAATATAATATATTTGTTTTCCTCTTTCTGACTTACTCCACTCTGTATAATAAGCTTTAGGTTCATCCTCCTCTCTCCAACTGATTCAAATGCATTCCCTCTTATGGTCAATATTCCATTGTATGTATGTACCACATACATACCCCAACTTCTTCATCCATTCATTGAACAGCACTAATTCTTACAGAGACAGTCAAGCTACTTTTCTGTCACTTGCACACCAAGGTTAAATACCCGTCATCTTAAGTTGCTCACCTTGAAAGTGATTAATTTTCTCACATGCCCTTAATATTTATCCAAGCTATAAAACTGTCTCATTTCATAATTGTATGGATAACAGAAATAGAAGAGACTCCGATATTTAAGCAACTGTAGTAACTGCTGTTTACTAAGTACTTAATAGTAAATTAATCTTCCCACCAATTCTGCTAGGCAGATCCTATTATCTTTATTTCACAGATAAAGAAATAAAGGCTCAGAGAAATCACATGAATTGGAAAAAGGGAGACACAGCACATGTAGCAGAGGTCCATTTCCCATTCCCAGTACTTATATTTCCCATTTTCGTCTTGCTCTGACACCCAAAATTTAAAATACTGCTACCAAAAACGTATGTATACCATTTGATTAAACAAACGGTAACAAAAAGTAATACACTGTGTGACTACAAGGATAGGAAATATGACACTAGCAAAGAAACCAAAGTAGCACATGGGTAATAAACGCTTCAAATAATATGCCTCATGGTTAGTATCATATTATTTAAAAATCCACAGATGCACAAGCATTAAATTACTCAATATATCAAACTTTCTAGGAGTAAAAAATAATTTTAAAATTTGAGTCCTCAAATATCTAGTGAATAGTAAAATACTTTCTAATAGGAATCAGATAATGATTTTACTGCAATAATAGGTCTTCTTCAATTTTTCAAAGTATGATTCATTAAGTTGAGTTTCAAATTTGAAAATACCTAATGCAAATATCAAATCCGAATCTGTAATGCAATGTACATAATTCATGTCCAAATAGTTTCTATTTTATAAAGCATCTTTGTAATTTTATGTGTTGGATTTTTTAAAAAAAGAATACTAAGAAAGTTATATGGAGATATAAGGGAGATAGAAATAAAAGTCCAGGTAATAAAAGCTATGGTATAATTTGTCACTCTGGACATACTGAACATATTAACCGTGCTCCTGGGATGGTGTAAGACAAACATCTATGCCAGGGCATCGGATCAGAGATGCGCCCCTTTTTTGCCATGTACTACAGTCAGATTCAGGCTTCCCAGGTGGTGCTAGTGGTCAGCCACCTGCGAATGCAGAAGATGTAAGAGACGAAGGTTTGATCCCTGGGTGGGGAAATCCCCTGGAGAAGGGAATGGCAACCCTCTGTGGTATCCTTGCCTAGAGAATCCCATGGACAGAGGAAACTGGCAGGCTGCAGTCCATAGGGTCGCACAGAGTTGGACATGACTGACTCGACTTAGCATGCACACATGCACAGATAGATTCAGTTCTCAGAAAATCTGAGGATTTAGGGGAGTCTGCCTTGACACATTTTGTTCTATTTGAGTTCATCTAGTCAACTTTCTGCTTCTTCATTCCACTCCTTCAAATTGCTGAGATGTGTAACACGTTTCATCATTTCCAGATAAAGTAACCAAAATTTAACTTGCACTCTCTAATATATTTGTACATTAATCTTCGATACTAAAAATGATAACTTTCTGGAAAAGGGAATAACTCAGAGAATAAGAATTTCAAGTACTGGGGCAAAGTCTTGGGAGAAAAGATATTGCACACCTTCTGTGCTCCTTAAGTTGGTTCCCATTCCGCCCACTCCTCCCGCCTCAATACAATGGAGGACACCAGCAAGGGGTTATTCTAAGCTCCGAGATGCCTGCAGGGAGGAAGGTGACTGGACTCATGGGATCTAGAACTGGGATACTTACAAGGAGTCAAATGGCAAAAACAGAGCCTGGTTTGTCCATGCTCCCTGAAAGAAGTTCATTAGCTTTTTTAGAACCCTAATATGTCACACTAACGTATAATATATTAGATACTAAGTAGGCTTCCCAGTTATGAGGGTTTGTAGGTATGATGATGAAATGGGGAGGGCTGAGGACAAGAACCTTCCATTTAACAAGGTCGGTCAGAGCTTCCCTGGTGGCTCAGTGGTAAACAATCTGACTGCCAATGTAGGAGACATGGGTTCAATCCCTGATCCAAAAAGACCCCCATAGCTGTGGGATAACTAAGCCTGTGTGCCGCAAATATTGAACCTATTGAGCCTGCACTCTAGAGCCCAGGGGAACTACAGAGCCCACGTGCCACAGCTGCTGAAGCATGAAGGCCCTAGAGCCTGTGTGCCCTAGAGCCTGTGTGCCCTAGAGCCTGCGTGCCCTAGAGACTCTGTGCCCTAGAGACTCTGTGCCCTAGAGCCTGCGTGCCCTAGAGCCTGCATGCCCTAGAGCCTCTGTGCCCTAGAGCCTGCGTGCCCTAGAGCCTGCGTGCCCTAGAGCCTGCGTGCCCTAGAGACTCTGTGCCCTAGAGCCTGCGTGCCCTAGAGCCTGCATGCCCTAGAGCCTGCGTGCCCTAGAGACTCTGTGCCCTAGAGCCTCTGTGCCCTAGAGCCTGCGTGCCCTAGAGACTCTGTGCCCTAGAGCCTGCGTGCCCTAGAGCCTGTGTGCCCTAGAGCCTGCGTGCCCTAGAGCCTGCGTGCCCTAGAGACTCTGTGCCCTAGAGCCTGTGTGCCCTAGAGCCTGCGTGCCCTAGAGCCTGTGTGCCCTAGAGCCTGCATGCCCTAGAGCCTCTGTGCCCTAGAGCCTGCGTGCCCTAGAGCCTGCATGCCCTAGAGCCTCTGTGCCCTAGAGCCTGCGTGCCCTAGAGACTCTGTGCCCTAGAGCCTGCGTGCCCTAGAGCCCGCGTGCCCTAGAGCCTGTGTGCCCTAGAGCCTCTGTGCCCTAGAGCCTGCGCTCCACAACAGGAGGAGCCGCCACAACGAGAAGCCTGCACGCTGAAACTAGAGTGTAGCCCCTGCTCATCACAATTAGAGAAAAGCCCACACACAGCAAAGACCCAGCATAGCTAAAAATAAAACAAATAAACAAAAATTATTTAAAAAAACAAAGAGTTGCTCAGTAGCCTAAACTTAGTATTAGGAATATTCCCTACCTGAGTAGAAACAAGACAATCAGATTTAAGCTACTGGCTTATTAGTTACCCAACATGATTTTCCAAGAGAAAAACGGAAACAGTTGTTTCAAGGAATTCAAATAACAAAATAATGTTGAGTATACATTGACCTTACTGATATGTACTTTTTGAAACCAAAAAGAAATAGAATGAAATACAAATTTTTACTCAACTTCACTTGTGAATGCATGCACTGCTTCCCCAACTTCAGAGCCATTCTTTTTACACAAGATGAAAAGAAAAAAATAGAATTTAGAAGCCTCTTGAGAGTCCCTTGGATTGCCAGGAGATCAAACCAGTCAATCCAAAAGGAAATCAACCCTGAATATTCATTGGAAAAACTGATGCTGAAACGGAAGCTCCAATACTTTGGTCACCTGATGCAAAGAGTTGACTCACTGGAAAAGACCCTGATGCTGAGAAAGATTGAGAGCAGGAGAAGGGGGCGACAGAGGATGAGATGGTTGGATGGCATCACTGACTCAATAGACACGAGTCTGAGCAAACTCCAGGAGATGGTCAAGGACAGGGAAGCCTGGTGGGCTGCAGTTCATGGGGTCACAAAGAGTGGGACACAACTGAGTGACTGAACAACAACAAAATGGTTTTACTGCCTAAAGTAACATCTCAGACACTATCAGCATGAACTGTCTTAATATCATTTGATAAGGTCAATGTAACTTTAAAAAAAAATGAGAGCGAGAGATGCAGACTGAAAAACTGATGGAGCTGATGAATCTTGAGTATAAGATTCTTAGAGAAAGATCACATCTGCAAGCTATACAATAGAGAAAAATATGTTTCAAGTGGCATGCAGTAAAGACTCTGAGTTTGATAGGTATGATAAACAAACTTCTCTGCATCCTCTTTAGAAAGGTCACAAGTGACAAGAATTTCTGTATTAATGAGAAAATATCTATGAAATGTACTGGCTAGTCACATGGAGGCAGAACCTGTCTAAAACAATCAGGAAAATCCCCAGGAGTGTGTACACACACTACCACTCAGCTAATTTCGCTCCTGCGTTCTCTTGTTTGTCTAGGAGAACATGCCAACAAAGGGGTCAAGATCCATCTTAAATAGGAGACGGGCAAGGTGAACGGCTTGAAGCTTAAAATCCAGGAGGGTGTTTTTCCTATTCCCCCTGGATATCTGCCCCCTAAGCTGGGTAATTCTATCTGACAATTAAAATATCACATGCCATTATTCTAATGACTATGTGAATTTCATCAATCTTTGGGGTAATTCCTTTTCAATCTGGGTTTTAAAGCGCCTCTAGGAAAGAGTGGGCTGTTTAATTAGCTGCCTTGATTTCTTTGTCTGATTCAAATTGTTATAAGCAGATCAGCAGATGATGCCAAGGATACAAAAGACATGTTCTCAACAAGCAAATGCAGGCCCCACATCTTAGCCAGAAATTCACTATTCAGACTACCTCTCAACATCCAACACAGTATGAATTGACACATGGATTTCACTCTTTCGTTGTTAATCTTTCACTTTCTAGATATGGAAAATTATTTTGTTATAACAGAAATAGGATGAAAAGGTTCAAAAGAAAACTGGACAGGTGCTGAGACTAGGTGTCAAATTTTTAAAACACTGGAATGACTTCATGGAATAACCATATTTCCTAAAATACAGAAAAAGGAAAGGCTTTATAATATTCACTATAATGCATAGTAGGGAATCATTACCAACTAAATGAAAGTTCTAATGCAAAATATGGAGAAAGTCAGGTGTTATCTGATTTCCTATCTCAACATTAGAAATTCTCATTTAGGAATCCATTCACTGTGCCATCTGTATAAGACAATCTTAATTTGGCATAATATTATTCTGACTGTTATACACCTGCCTGTTCTCTGGACTATGAAAGAAAAATAGCAATTTTTCAATCATAATAATCCTCAAGTCTTTTTAATTAATACAGATATTTAGATACAAAATAAAACAGCTTTACATCAAAAGAATTTCAGATGCTTCAGAGAATAAGGCAGAGAATTCAGAATTACTTTGGATATCTTTGATTACAGTTCTGTAAAAAAAAAAAAAAAAGACAAATGTGTTTTTAGAAAAAAATTATCTAGAAAAGTCATTTCGATAACATGGAAATGAAGGTAATTACATAAAAAATACAGGAAGATCCAGGGTTGTCATGGTAATAAGATGTAAGCATCTACATTTCTGGATATGAGCTGGAGACAGCATCAATTAATCTTTTTTTTAAAGATGAATCTCAATTTTCAGTCTCTCATGCTTACCATTTTTTAAAGAACACACAAAAAACTGAATGAAAGAGATTTAGACTGTCACGGTCACTTTTTAGAAAACCAATCAATCTGTAAATCACTGAGGATTATACAGTGAAGAACTTCAGGTTCTGTCTTCAACTCAACTATGATAGTCAACACCCAATAAAATTCATAGTGAATGGTTTGTAAAGGGGAGAAAAATGAACTACCCTCCCCCCAAATTCTTACAAACCAATTATCATGTTCTAGCAATTGGTTGTTATGCCTTTAATCATCATAAATATTTATAACAAGGCCAGTGTCCTCAGGCTTTCCATTCAGGTTTTACATTGCCCTCTAAGTAATTAACTGCTAAAATTACCCATTTGTCTAAAATTGATATTATGCTACAATACAGACCATTAGTTAACAGCGAATATTTATTTCAGAACCATATTGCAAACAGACTCAGTTTGTAGGCAATTAAAGCAGCAGAGTGACTACAGAAATTTAGTTAACACTGAAACAATCTTTTTCTGATGTGCTTATTCCAACGCTTACAAGGAATATATAGCACAAAAGATAAAACTTTAACAGATGTTTTGCTGGGATTTAGTACAAAATTACCATAGACTACTCTGTGGCTTATTATGAAATCACTAGCTATGTACTCTTTCCTTTGTTCCTTTCTATCCCTCATTCCTCAGTGATACATCACCTCTGTAATGCTTGCAAGCTGACCTGATTTACCGTAAAGGAAAATCGCCTGAATTCTTAGATGCATGGTATCCCAGCTTTTTACAATAAACAAGTTATACGAAATCTAAACAAAGATATGCACATTTTTATAATCCGAGAGAAATGTTTAAAATATTTCTCCATATCATCATGCCACATAGTGATGAGAGCAAAAGTCAAAACTGTCAAATTTAGAAGCAAGGAGATTTGATCAGTATGTTTTCCTTCTGTTCACCATAATCAATATCTTCTATTTATCACATCCAACCCTTTAATAATCCATGAAGTATTTAACCAAATGCAGAGCTTCAGAGTTATTGCAAGAACATGCTCTTTTAAAGACAATCGTTTATCTCACCTTGATTTCACACCCTGCCTTTATAGAGACCCATTAAAAGATCTTATTTTAGCTCAGCTGTTTTTCTTATCAGCATCCAGCACAGCATTATGAACAGCTGTTAACTTAGTAAATATTATTCTTAGGTTCTTCATTTTGCATTCAGAAATTTTATGTGACAATAAATATCACCACATGAAAAAAATACATTAATCCATCACACAGAAATACCCATGAGACCTCTGCCACTGTGTCATAGTCAGGCTTCTTTGAGAATAATTTCACCTGCAGTGCAGATCCTACATGGAGCCCTAGAGGAGGGCACTGTCTCTATGCAGACAAACTGTGAAGAAATGCCAGTGCGTAATTAGCTGAGTGGCCTCCCATGGAAACCAACATGGTAATAAGGGCTGTCTGCTTCCATGCACTGCAATTCAGATGCCAAAACACAGGCATTAACAAGATGCATTCTATTTTTTTAACTTCCCGTACCCTCAGAGAAGGTAGAACTATTATCTTCACTATGAAAACGATGACAAACCTATGTGACTGAGTGCACATAAAGTCACAAATAAAAACGCTAATTGCAGTAATTTAATAAACGAATCATGCAATGTAAGGAAAAGAACATTGGACAGAGAGTCAAAATGCTCTGACAAAATGATGTTGATCTTTATTTTATATCAAATGTGGCAGTTGAAATGGAAGACTGTTTTAGGATGCTAATCCTGGAATGAGGCTGGCTATAGCAGAATCCTAAAGAGGTGTTTGTCTTTTTTTAACTATGTAATACATCAACATGTAATATTGATTACATATTGATTATAATACTGTATTATAATCATGTAAATGTTATTTGCAGCTGAGCCATTACGTTTCATATGAATACTTTTCTCTGCTGCACAATAATTTGTTTTTCCTGGTGTAACAATCTAGATCTTTTGTTGGTTGGTTGGTTTGCCGTTGTTGAGTTTTCCTTGGGGTTATCACTAATTCAACACCAAATTCTTCTTCCATCTTGTGCCTGAGTGCTCAGTCACTAATCTGTGTCCGACTCTTTGTGACCCCATGGACTAGAGCCCTCCAGACTCTTCTGTCCATGGGATTCTCCAAGCAAGAATACTGGAGTGGGTTGCCATTTCCTCCTCCAGGGGATCTTCCTGACCCAGGGATCAAATACGCATCTCCTGTGGCTCCTGCGCTGGCTAATTCTTCACTACCGAGGTGCCGGGGAAGCCCCTTCCAACTTGTAAATCTGTTCAAACACATTTGATATTCTATCTGATAATTCCATCTTAGAAATCTCGCCTGCAGTCTTCTGACCTGTGCGATTGGACTGACTGGTTACTCTTCCAGCCTGATGCACCACAGTTATTCTGGGATTCTTTTCATCATCTCAAGGATCTCCATCCCTCTTTTGAGGTAGCCTCTATTGCCAGGTTTCCTTTTCTTTTCTGCCTTGGTTTATTCCCTGAGTTACAGAGGGGAGTATATCTTCAAGTCGTTTTCTGAGAAAGGATGCAAGGTATGCAAAATTTTCAACTCCTTAAACATCTGAAAATAATTATTCTGCTTTCACACTTCATTGATAGTTTGCATATTATACTATATTGGACAATTTTACATCAGAATTGTCAAGTCATTGTCCCACTTCTGTCCCCCTTCTAGGGCTGCTGCTGAAGTCCAAATGGTGAAGGTGGTGGTGATGGTTTAGTTCCTAAGTCATGTCCAACTCTTTGCAACCCCATAAACTATAGCCCTCCAGACTCCTCTATCCCTGGGATTTTCTAGGCAAGAATACTGGAGTGGGTTGCCATTGCTTTCTCCAGGGGATCTTCTTGACCCAGGGGTTAAACCTGAACTACTGCATTGCAAGTGGATTCTTCACCAACTGAGCCACCAGGAAAAACCCCCTAAATGGTGACGACGCCACTGTAATTATTGATTCTTAGCAGTAAATCTGTTTCCTTTTGGTAGGATCTGTGTTTGAAATCATGTTCAGAAATTCTGCAATAATAAATACTACTGTTTTTCTATTTTCATTAAATGTTCTGGGCATTTAAAAGATCTGTTTAATCTTGAAGTTCACATCCTTCACATCTAGAAGAAGCATATTTCAAAGTTTATTATTTTAATAACTCCATCCTATTTTCTCCAATTATTCAGATGGCCCATCTCCTGAACTGGATTCTAAATTTTTTTAATACTTCTTGTCTCATGTTTCAGATTTCTATCTTATGCTCTACTTTGTGCATAAGCATAAGTTGGTACAATTCTCCAACTTTTTCTTCCATCCACTTTTATGACTGTTGTTTATTTCATTATATTAGTAATTACTTCATTTTATTTTAGAAAGTACAAAGAAGAAAAGTGGAAGAAAGTAGACTTTGCTTAACTTAAATAGTGAAAATAGAAACCTGAAGAGGAAATAAAATACAAAAGTAAATTTCAAAGTTTACCTACAGCAACGATGTAAATTGCATCCTAAGTAATCCTGCTTCCCATTTAAAATTTACTGTTGTTGTTTTTAATTTCTGTCATCATATTTTTAATTGCCAAAGCTACCTCATGTTCACTGATTTATCCTGTTTAAAATAACAGGAGACAGTGAAGGACAGGGAGGCCTAGTGTGCTGCAGTCCATGGGGTTCAAAGAGTCAGACACAATTTAGTGACTGAACAACAAAAGTAATGCAGCATTGTGCTTTATAGGTTTACGATTCTCTTTTGCCTCTTAGATATTATTATTGATAATTTTTCGATGCTTCCTTCTCTGTCTAATCAAAACAAACCAACCTTGCTTCTTCTGAGTCACTTATTTGTTAAGCGGGGCCTTTGCTGTAGTGTTACCTAGATCCTTTAGGTCCGTTCTCTTGGACTGACCCGATGCCCCATAAAAGATGCTTTCAGTCTTCAGGCCTGGGTCTGAGACCTGTTTTATGAAGCACCCATATCCCCTCTTACCTGCCCAACCCCTGCTGTTCTCTGGGACACCCCACCAACCAGCTCTCTGGCAGAGCATCAGCTGTTGAGGCAGCCAGGCTGCGGGGCTTCGAGAGAGCACAGGCCCTCACCACCACCAGCACTCCCAGCCGCAGGCAAACACCAACAGGCCACAGGAAAGCAGCTGATGCTGGGGCTTGTGCGAGGAGCCAGGCCTCTCAGCCCTGGCCTGAGCAAATGCCCACCATCTCCTACTTAAGAGAAAGTCACTCATGGACTATATACAGTCCACTGAA
The DNA here is from genome assembly GCF_019923935.1 of Bubalus bubalis. NCBI lineage: Eukaryota > Metazoa > Chordata > Mammalia > Artiodactyla > Bovidae > Bubalus > Bubalus bubalis. The sequence goes on along the minus strand of NC_059164.1, from coordinate 8,006,704 downwards.
TTCTCCAGGCCAGCATACTGGAGTGGGGAGCCTTTCCCTTCTCCAGGGGATCTTTCCAACCCACAGGTCTCCCCCATTGCAGGCAGATTCTTTACCAGCTAAGCCACAAGGGAAGCCCATTTCCTACTTAGGGTGCTTTTAAAATTTTGATTCTGGGAAAAGAAAAGAGACTATATATGTGTGTGTGTGAGTGTGTGTGTGTGCTCAGTTGCTCAGTCATGTCCCATTCTTTATGACCCCATGGACTGTAGTCTGCCAGGCTTCTCTGTCCACGGGATTCTCCAGGCAAAATACTAGAGTAGATTGCCATTTCCAACACCAGGGAATCTTCCCAACTCAGGGATGGAGTCCACATATCCTGAATTGACAGGCAGACTCTTTACCACCGAGCCACCAGGGAAACCCATGTATACATATATATACACACACTGCTAAGTCTGCTAAGTCGCTTCAGTCGTGTCCAACTCTGTGCGACCCCATAGACAGCAGCCCACCAGGCTCCCCCGTCCCTGGGATTCTCCAGGCAAGAACACTGGAGTGGGTTGCCATTTCCTTCTCCAATGCATGAAAGGGAAAAGTTAAAGTAAAGTCGCTCAGTCGTGTCCTACTCCTAGGGACCCCATGGACTGCAGCCTACCAGGCTCCTCCATCCATGGGATTTTCCAGGCAAGAGTACTGGAGTGGGGTGCCATTGCCTTCTCCGATATACATACACACACATACATATATGTATATTTTTTTAATTTCACAGATGACTATGCTATGGAGCCCAGTTTGAAGACCTCTTCGATGCCATCCAAAATTTCTTGCCCCCTTAAGTATTCCAAGAACTGGGACAATCAAGAACATTTTGGCAAATCCTCAAAGAAGCCAAGACCTCAATAGCTATGGGGAAAGGGATACTTACATATCAATACCTATTGCTGCCTCTCATATTTGCAAAGATATACATACTAAATATTTGAATGATATATATATACATATACTAAGTATATGATGACTGATCATGGGGTGAAAGAAAAGCTTGCAAAACGGGTAAGAGTTATTGAAACACAATTTCAAGCAGTGCAGCCTAGTAACCAAAAATCAGTAACCTATAAGCTCAATCTCTCCGTGACTATCAAGAAAGTAAGGAAAAATGTAATGTAATGGAAAAAGCAGAACTTACTACAAAGGCTACAGAAATCACCAATGATGCCAGCCTGAGCTGAAAACAGCAATGCTCTGTGGGAAGAGCTCTCTTTCTCTGCTTCACAGATACAGTTTTCCACCAATTCTTACCCATAACTAATGAGCCATGAAATTAAAAGATGCTTGCTCCTTGGAAGGAAAGCTATAACAAACCTAGACAGCGTATTCAAAAGCAGAGATGTCATTTTGCCAACAAAGGTCCATGTAGTCAAAGCTATAGTGTTTGCAGTAGTCTTATACAGATGTGAGACCTGGACCATAAAGAAGACTGAGCCAAAGAACTGATGCTTTCAAACTGTGGTGTTGGAGAAGACTCTTGAGAGTCCCTTGGATTGCAAGGAGATCAAACCAGTCCATCCTAAAGGAAATCAGTCCTGAATATTCATTGGGAGGACTAATGCTGAAGCAGAAGCTCTAGTACTTTGGCCACCTGATGCGAAGAGCTGACTACTGGAAAAGACCCTGATGCTGGGAAATATTGAGGGCAAGAAAAGGGGGCAATAGAGGATGAGATGGTTGGATGGCATCATTGACTCAGTAGTCATGAGTCTAAGCAAACTCCAGGAGATAGTGAAGGACAGGAAAGCCTGACGTGCTGCAGTCCAGGGGGTCACAAAGGGTCAGATATGGCTAAGTGACTAAATAATAGCAACAAAGTGTTGGTGAGAAGACCAAACCAGGATAATGGAAATCCAGTGATGCCTGTGTTCTTCGCAAAGCCTGGGTCAGCTCTTTAATCTCAATCCTGTCACTGAATTTAAAGTCAGGAGGTCAAAGTTAGTTTAGAGTAGCCTCTGATTTCCACTGATTCTAGTAGGTCCTGGGCTTTCACTAGCTGGGCTTTCACTAGCTGAGCTCTCTGCAGATTACCTGAGCTGAAGTGGAAGATAGGAGTAAGGAGGTACCATACTGTTGATTTTGAACCCAATCAACCCTAAACAGAGAACATTAAATGTAGTAATGAGACGACTTGAGATGTTTGGATGTTAAAAAAAATTGCGGTCATTAAATATTCAGTTCAGTTCAGTTCAGTTGCTCAGTCGTGTCCGACTCTTTGTCACCCCATGAATCGCAGCACACCAGGCCTCCCTGTCCATCACCAACTCCCGGAGTTTACTCAAACTCATGTCCATCGAGTCGGTGATGTTTGATGTTAAAAAAAAATTGTGGTCATTAAACATTAGTATTGTAATTAATAATATCCCAGAGTTTACTCAAACTCATGTCCATCGAGTTGGTGATGTTTGATGTTAAAAAAAAATTGTGGTCATTAAACATTAGTATTGTAATTAATAATACTATTAATTAGTATTAAACAAGATTAATAAAAAAAATCTCTTAGCCTGTTAAAATTTCTTGCCCAATGCAACTACTAAAAATCTACGTCAACGAATACAGATGTTTAAGAAAAGCGAATAGTCAAAAAACTGAATCTAAATAAAAATTTAATACAACAAAAAATCATAACAATGAAAAGGACGTATATGAAAAAAGTCAACAAATACTTTAAGTACCATACTGATTCTAGTATTTCTTTTAAAAAGACTGTCTTGCCAGAGTTCCTACAGTTTCCCACATTTTAAAATTGTATAACAAAAATCATCACCTTAAAAAGCACCATCATTAATGTTACAACTATTAAAAATAGCCTTCAATTTATTAAGAAAAGAACAATGCAATAGAAAATTGAACAATATATAAGAACAGGCAAATTGTAATGGCAGAATTACAAATGGTCAAGAAACATGAAAAGATGCCCAGTATCACTAGCAGTCAAGAAAATGCCAATGTAAAAACATTTCATTTTTACTCGTCAGAATGGCAAAGTTTTAATGCTTGGTTGGTCAGTCCTAGGGAATGTAGAGAAAAAATCCTTTTGTCATTTACTACCATGTGGGCAAATGTTTCAATTAAATTCATTACAACTGACATCACATCTCTAATTAATAAAGAAAACCCATTAACTAGATATCAAAAAAATAAGAAACTATATACAATAAAATATTATTTTTATAAAGCAAAAAGAAATGAACACATGTAATGCTATATGTGAAATCTACCTCTACTAGCAAAGGGAAAAGTACAACAGAAAAACCATGCCACACTGCAAGAAAGGTGCAGATAATGAATGGGATGAAAAGGAGACAAATAATGACACTTCAAATGCATTTATATCGCTAAATGGATTCTCAGGATCCTGAAATGTAGCCATTTCAAAACTAAAATGTAAGCACATCATTAAGCCCACTGATAAACTTTAGTATCTTCTAACTCCCTAACATTTGCCAAGAAAAGAATCTCTTTTAAGTTTGAAATATGGGGAAAATTTTCCAAAATGGTTGCTAGGTCAAAACTTAGAAAAGCTTAATTCTTTTTACACAGAGTAATCCAATATCTGGTAAAAGAAATAAAAGAAAACTGAAGGAAAAATCTTTTTTATCTGTTTATACAAACAAATGAAAACATATGCACCATGAACTCATCATAACACTGTTTTGGATCATAATAATACATTTTCTTGAAACCAATTGGTATTTCAGTATTGAGCTCTAAGCTAGAGCGACTGGAGATTCCTCTCTACTGAAAACATAGTTTTGGCAGGATTCCAGTAGATCCCTCTCATTACTGGCAAATGCTTCTCCATGAAGGAAAAATAGGGTACAGTGTAAATAATAATACTCCAGTGAAAATATTTAATGCCAAAGCATGGCTTTCATTGTCAAAGCAATGACTACGGTTCACTTCAGTATCACTTCTCTTTACACAATTAAAAAATATATATATAGTAGAGGAATTAGATTCTGGTTCAAAAAATGCACATGAAGAATGCTAAGCCTTGACTTAAAAGATCTTTTCCTACCTTCACATTATCTGGATGCAGCCCCCCAGGGTGCTTGTCCATGTACTGACATAAATCAGTATGCTAGAAGGAAAAAAGGAAAATGTATTAACATCCCTTTGGCTATAAAACAATGAATCAATATTTTTCTGTTTCAAAGTCATCACTACTTTCTGAACTAAGCAAATATAAGGCAAGCGGGTGGAATTTTTAGTGTATGCAGTTGCACGCTCCTCCACCCTCCATTATAACCACAGCTGAATCATTACTCCAGATTCTATCTTATGTTAAACATATCTGTGCATTAGAAAGAATTTATGTCCACAATTTGTTAATCTGTTAAATGCCTAATTCTCACATTGAATATGTATCTCTTAAGTGGAATAAGAAGAAAACTTACCTAAAATATATATACCTTAACTTCAACTAAAAGCACATACACATACAGTTAACCAATCCAAATACAATTTCAATTACCTGCATTTTTCAAGTGGAAATGAAGGTGATGGTTATTTATTTTGTATGACATGTAAATATTACAAACAGATCATTCTAATAAAATTAATCATTGGATGTATTTACTTTTTCATAACTATATTCATTAAAAGATACTTTTCAGATTCTCAGCACTCTTGAATATATTTGAAAAATATTTATTTTATAAAACTTTATAATGATTTACTTTCTAAATCAATGCAAATACTTCCAAAGTTATAAATTAAGACAAATACATCCAGATTTATTTTAAAAAGAAATATCCCTAGATAGCAACTTATAGTGTAATTTTTCCAAATATCCCAAGTTGAATTTGCATACAATTGTATATTTTCTTTTTAATGCTTTTTCTGTTTATATTATGAGCTACATAAAATTTCTAAAAAAACATGTAGAGTTGCTATATAAATTTTCCTAATCTTATTTATTGGCGGTAACAATTTTATGATTTAATCACTCTGTAAAAACCAGTAACCATGATTATTTATGCCCCATTATCAGGTTGCAATTGTTGAGGAATTATAAGTTTTTGACACATTCATAAAGCTGTACGTGGTTGTAGCCATGATGGTAACAGTTCAGATTCCTTTACTGAGTTTTTATTGCATGCCAGCTGGTAACTGCTGAGAATACAGTGCAGATTTTAGCATTCATTCATTGTTCACCATGTATTTCTCAGCTCATTATCTTCCAGGCACTACACCAGTCATTTTATTGCTGTTGTTCAGTTGTTAGATCACGTTCCACTCTTTACTACCCCATGGACTAGGGAAGCATGCCAGGCTTCCCTGTCCTTCACTATCTTCCAGAGTTTCCCCAGACTCATGTCCGTTGAGTGAGCGATGCTATCTAACCATACCATCTTCTGCTGCCCTCTTCTCCTTTGCCTTCAATCTTTCCCAGAATCTTTTCCAATGAGTTGGCTCTTCGCATCAGGTGGCCAAAGAAAGCTCTGGAGTTTAGTGACACTAGTCAGTAAGGATACAGAATTCAAGGAAACAGATGTAGGTGGAAAAAAACCAGGATATGTGTAATGACTGTACAGTAAGTTGTACATTAGGAGTACTACTGGGCAGTGTTTGAGGACATAGAGGGGGGCACTTAATGCCTGCTAAAGACAGGCCACGGTAAGTGATACTTTCAAATAAGATCTGAATAGAGAATGAAAAAGCTCAGCCATGGAAGAGCAAAGGGAAAGAACATGGGATAGAAGAAATGCTCTTGGATATATTCTAAGACTGTATTGCCTTTCTCTTTTCCACACACTGAGGACAGAAACTATATACTTTAAAAAATTTTTATTTTGTACTGGGGCATAGCCAATTAACAATGCTATAACAGAACATATAAAATGGTCCATGAAAAAGTACTTTTTAATATATAACATGATATACAACTATAATGTGCTCATTGTCTCACACATAATAAACTGGTAAATAGAAAGTACATCTAATCATAACAATAATTACATAAACATATGTTAAAATCTCTTTTAAAAATGTAAATTTTCAGTTTACAAAACAAAATCAAACTCACACTCTTTCCAAGATAAAGGCTAAATATAATAAACAACAAAAAATAACAGAAAACCTGAAAGTAAAGGAATAATACATCATATTATATATTGATGTTATTTATATATATGATATTTATACTGGCAAATACCAATAAAAAGCAAAGAGTAACTTATCAATGTAAATGTTAAACATAATAGAATTCAAAGAACACGGATTAAACATTTATTCACCTAGCAACATGGCATATCACTATAAGCAAATACTGATCAAAATAAAAGAAGCAGCTCAAATTTTCACAAAATCTTGAAGGTTACTTCTTTAAAAAAAAACATCAACCAATGAAATTGACAAAAAAATTAAAAAGTAAAAAGGAGGTTATATAAAGGATATGAGTAACAGCTAAAAAGCATGTTTAATTTTATGCCCAATAAACTTATGCTACATGTGCTTAAAGAAGTGAAATGATGTTAGGGACAAAGCTTCCATTGTACTTTCTACTCGACATATATGCATTAAATGCAAACTGTGCATAAATAAATGACAGTCTCTGCTTTCAGAGAACTCAAACATTCTGTGGATTTTTACATACCTGTGAAATTACTGTAACTTTTTTCAAAGAATAAAGTACTCAAGCATTTTGTTTGAAACCAACCAACCAAACAAAATCCCCACTTAACTATGAGGATGGAAATATATCAGGAATGGGGGGAAAAGTTCCTGATTCTCACGTATACCTTATATTCTTCTGTGTATATATGCACGCCCAATGATACTGCAACATGAATAACAAGGAGGCTTCTGCGGAAATGAGATCTTGGGAAATTTCAAAAAGATTTTTCCCAAACCTTTAAAAATTTTAAATTTGTACTCCCTCAGCTGTATGGCATGAACATGTATGTATGCACACACATGGCTGTCACTAGCTATGTAGCCTTAGGTGGGTCACATAACCTCTGGGTATCAGTGTCTTCATCTGTGTTATGGGGATAATCCTAGCACAGCTACTGCATATGGATATTGTGAAAATTAGTATGTAAATATCCATAATGCCCAGCACAGGGTAGATGTACAGGTGATGATGAGGATAATGATGGTGATGAAGATTTTCTGTAGTGTGTTTAGATTATGAAGGGATATTTTGGAGGATTGCAATTCAAAACGAAATGCTAAATACCGTTTGAGAACTGGAACTCTTAGGCATAACATTTCATTCTTATTATATGTGTTCTTCCTTTCTGTACGTCCAGACATTCTCATTCATACTCCACAGCTCTCCGTACACAACCTCTGAGACTACTTCTAGCAAATACATCATTAATCTCAGATTGCTCTGGGTGATTAGGGGTGAGAATCTAGAGAACCTCAAATGGAGGAAAAGACAAAAGGTGGTATAAGGTCTTATTTTGTATCCTGGCAAATTTCCATTTTACCTTAATTAAAAACTTTCTCCCCCCACCCCAGTCTTTTTTTTTTAATATACAATACTATGCCTGGAACTACATTCAGTTCAGTTCACTCGCTCAGTCGTGTCCGACTCTTTGCGACCCCATGAATCGCAGCACGCCAGGCCTCCCTGTCCATCACCAACTCCCGGAGTTCACTCAGACTCACGTCCATCGAGTCAGTGATGCCATCCAGCCATCTCATCCTCTGTCGTCCCCTTCTCCTCCTGCCCCCAGTCCCTCCCAGCATCAGAGTCTTTTCCAGTGAGTCAACTCTTCGCATGAAGTGGCCAAAGTACTGGAGTTTCAGCTTCAGCATCATTCCCTCCAAAGAAATCCCAGGGCTGATCTCCTTTAGAATGGACTGGTTGGATCTCCTTGCAGTCCAAGGGACTCTCAAGAGTCTTCTCCAACACCACAGTTCAAAAGCATCAATTCTTTGGCGCTCAGCCTTCTTCACAGTCCAACTATATTAGATGTGCCTAAATTACAAATTTCGTTACATCTCTTCATTTTAACTTCTCTCCTTCATTCAACTCACTGGATTATGTGACCCTTGTGACTTTTCCTGGTCCAGAAATAACAGAAGTAACCTTAACAATCACGCTGGGAGGTAATTCTCTGTTATTACACTTTTTAAAGCCATCCTACACATACAAGTTCTGAACAGAAGGCCCCTATGGCACATGACCAACAGATCACTATCCACTGATGAGACGCACATAGTCTCAGATCCATCTGGCTTGATCTTTGGCCATTTCTTGTTCCAAAAATAAAAGGAATATCTTTAGACTAGGTGCCTGGTAACTATAGACCAAACCCAGCCACTCTTCCGCCCCCCAGTCTCTATCTTGGCTCGTGGCTAGCATCTCTTCTGGCCTGCACTATATTATGCTCCACTTCATCTTCCTGCATCTCCCTCTCATTCACTCAACAACTGCTGCTGTTCTTCTGGGCAATGCTTTCAGAAGTACTTGTGTCTGACAGGTTTATACCTGAATGCCTAAGAATACTTCGCCAGTCTTCCCTCTAGAGTGTGTGATTTTAAATGAAGCTATCAAGTGTGGCTAGATTTGTACACCACGCAGAAGAGTGAGAGCAGAAAGAAGCTGGAAGGTTCAATCCCCACACTTGCATACATTTCTTTCAAAATCGGGTTCCTCTTTCCTCATTGTTGATTACCCATCAGTAGCATTTATTTAAGGTTCCCAGGTGGCTCTAGTGGTAAATGCAGGAGACATAAGTGCCAATGCAGGAGACATAAGACACGCAGGTTTGATCCCTAGGTAGAGAAGATCCCCTGGAAGAGGAAATGGCAACACACTCCAGTATTCTTGCCTGGAGAACCCCATGGACAGAGGAGCCTGGTGGGCTGCAGTCCATGCGGGTCACAAAAGAATCGGACATGACGGAAGTGACTTGGCATGCATGTACGCAGCATTTATTATAGGATTTACAAAGGTGCAGGCATGTTTCAAGGGGAAGGAATTTGAAGAACATATCTGAAACCATAATCCCCTGAACATAAACGTTTTCTGTGAAAGAACCACATTTATAGTTTGGGTTTCTCCATCTTGACTTCATTACACTGTGGCAGGATCAGTTTAGAAGGCAGAAGACAGATATTTCTTTGTAAAAAAGCAGCATATAGAAAGACCATAAAATACTGAAGAAAAGACTTTTTCTTCATAAGCACTTTCACACAGCAGAGTCTCAGTTAATTTCAATCATATGTAGACTGGAGAACTAGATGACCACAGAACACACCCATGAAACTTAAAGAGAAAGACATGAAAGGAAACTGTGAAGATAAATTATAAACATGATGACAGTTTTAAACAGGCCTGAGTGGAGAACATCCCTTCAAAAGATAACCAGAAAAAAAAAAAAAAAAATCCAGCCAAAGAAAAAGATGAGAAACAAGCTGGACTATGACCTTCACCTTTTTCTGTTTTCCATTCTCCATTCCTTGTTGTCGTTCACTCAGTCGTGTGCGACTCTTTGTGACTCCATGGACTGCAGCATGCCAGGCGTCCCTGTCCATCACCAACTCCTAGAGCTTGCTCAAACTCAGGTCCATCGAGTGGGTGATGCCATCCAGCCATCTCATCCTCTGTCATCCCCTTCTCCTCCTGTTCAATCTTTCCCAGCATCAGGGTCTTTTCTAGTGAGTCAGCTCTTTGCATCAGGTGGCCAAACTACTGGAGCTTCAGTTTCAGCGTCAGTCCTTCCACTGAACATTCAGGATTGATTTCCTTTAGGATGGACTGGTTGGATCTCCTTGCAGTCCAAGGGTCTCTCAAGAGTCTTCTCCAACACCACAGTTCAAAAGCATCAGTTCTTTGGTGTTCAGCCTCTTTCAGGGTCTAACACTCACATCCATACATGACTACCAGAAAAACCATAGCTTTGACTAGACAGACCTTGGTTGGCAAAGTAATGTCTCTGCTTTTTAATATGCTGTCTAGGTTGGTCATAGCTTTTCTTCCAAGGAGCAAACATCTTTTAATTTCATGGCTGCAGTCACCATCTGCAGTGATTCTGGAGTCCAAGAAAATAAAATCAGTCACTGTTTCCATTGTTTCCCCATCTATTTGCCATGAAGTGATGGGACTGGATGCCATGATCTTAGTTTTTGGAATGTTGAGCTTTAAGCCATCTTTTTCAGTCTCCTCTTTCACCTTCATCAAGAGGCTCTTTAGTTTCTCTTCGCTTTCTGCCATAAGGGTGGTGTCATCTGCATATCTGAGGTTATTGATATTTCTCCCAGCAGTCTTGATTCCAGCTTGTGCTTCATCCAGCCCAGCATTTCGCATGATGGACTCTGCATATAAGTTAAATAAGCAGGGTGGCAATATACAGCTTTGATGTACTATTTTCCCAATTTTGAACCAGTCTGTTTTTCCATGTCTGGTTCTAACTGTTGCTTCTTGACTTGAATACAGATTTCACAGGAGGCAGGTTAGGTGGTATGATATTCCCACCTATTTAATAATTTTCCACAGTTTTTTGTGATCCACACAGTCAAAGACTTTAGCGTAATCAGTGAAGCAGAAGTAGATGTTTTTCTGGAATTCTCCATTCCTTACTCCTTTTAAAACTGACTTTGGGTGAGGGAAAAGAAGTAATATGCTTTCACTGAACACCACTGGTAAAAAGGCTCTCAGAAGACCCCAGAGTCAGACAAGCTTTTGGACATGAAAGCTGATCAGGGAAGAAATAAGTATAAGTCAGTTATTAAGTAGGCTTCATCATTTAGTATGTGTTTGAAAGTGAAAATGTTAGTTCACTCAGTCGTGTCCAACTCTGTGATCCCAGGCACAGTAGTCAACCAGGCTCCTCTGTCCATGGGATTCTCCAGGCAAGAATACTGGGGTGGGACGCCATTTCCTTTTTCAGGGGATCTTCTTGACTCAGGGAACAAACCCACGTCTCCTGCATTGCAGGCAGATTCTTTACCATCTGAGCTACCAGGGAAGCTGTTGGTATGGGTTTATGTTTCTTTGTAATCAATGTATTATCAATGAAATGAGGTTTTCCAATTACTTTTCCTTGAAAAGATCAAACTTCTTATTCAAGAGATGCCAAGTTCCTCAGAGAAATTATGCTTTAATATCAGCAATGAATTTCAGACTGACCTTTACTCATTAAGCAGGAATCTAAATAGAGCACCTTCCCCAACACACTCTTTCCCCCCACCCTCTTATGTTAAGCATGGTGTCTACAATATTTGTCAGCTAATTTTTCATGTTTTTCAGAAGCACTGCCAAAATGTGATGTTGAAAGTAGCACAGCCCTATTTTTAGCATCTAGGCTAAAAATAAGAAAGTCTTTCCATGGGGATAACCAACAGAAATCCTCATTTTGAAGTTCTGCCACTCACACCCTCCATATTCTTGACTTCTTTTCATGTTAGTGTTCCATCTTGACAGCAAGACAGAAGTCAGTATATTCAGGATTCATGTAATCTTATAGCATTAAAAAAAAAAAAAACTGCTTCACAATAGTAGGAATACTGGAAAGATTCCAGAGATAATAAAACTAATTCTGAATTTCTTTCTTCTTGAGGAATAGGCTTATTTTACATTTAAATACCACAGTTCATTCATGTTAATGTATGGCAAATTCATGCTGATATATGGCAGAAGCCAACACAATATTGTAAAGTAATTATCCTCCAAATAAAAATGAATTAATTTAAAAAACAAGCATCACACCTCAGCTATACTTTTATTTGGAAATCAACGAATACTCGTTTTAAAAAAAATGAAACATTAGGTGAAAACCTGAATTTTTAAAAAAACAAAAAGATGGGGGGAGGGTAACTTCCCTGGTGGTCCAGTGTCTAAGACTCTGTGCTTCCAACACAGGGAACCTGGGTTTGACCCCTGGTCAGGGAACTAGATGCCACGTGCCACAAGTAAGATCCTGCGTGCCAAAATTAAGACTCAGCACACCCAAATAAATAAATTAAAAAAATAAACACACCAGATATGTTAAGAACTAGTTGATAACATGTACCCCTTGGAAATATAGAGCCAAGGCACAGTAATATAGAGCACACAAAAATATCGAGCCCTCCTTATCCAGACTGATCCTTATTGTTTAAGGAGCTCCTTGCTCCTCATCCCAGTTTGATTATACCCTAATCTCTTCCTTATAATGGGTAAGTGATCCACTATTAAAAAAAAAAAAACTTTGAATATTACTCTTATTGGTGAGAGAGCATATTAAGAAATTTGCAAATATCTAAAGCACAAGAGCATTCAAGAGCAATTCCTTCCACTCTTCAGTGGTACCCCATAGGGTCCCAAAATGAATGGCAACAATGCTAACTGTCCATGTATCCAAGGCAGAGGCTTACTTGTGATACTTACTCTTCTCTTGGCCAGTATCTCCTTCACTACAGTCTGGGATACACCACACGCATTTTAACTAAAACCACACCTCTCAGACAGTAATACATTTGGGAGATCTCACTATCGTTTTAGTTTTTAATTTATCAATATTTCACCTGTAGCTCATTTATGTCAAGTGATTCTCTGGGGAATGGCTGCTGCTAGAGGCAGTTGAAGAAAACTTCTAGAAGCTGAGCCCTCCTTTCTTCTACAGCAATCAATGCCATTTTCCTCTGGCTATAATCTCTGTTTTAATCAGCCTACATTGCTGTGAGAATTAATACATCAAATTACTGAGCAGTTAGTTTCTAACTGCTCTTATATGAAGTCCACAGGTTTAAATTGACTTTGAAATTGCACTTCCCCCCATCCAGCTTTGTAGTATTCATCTATTTATTCCCAAATTATAATAAATAAAATTTTAATGTGGGTTCAAACATGTGAGCACTATTCGTTAGTGAGAAAAAATGAAAAGAAATATTAATCAACTTTCCATTTAAACAAAATCATAGCCATTCAAGGTGCCTTATAGAAAGGTCTGTATCCACTATATACCAAAGGGTCCATTTTTAAAACAGTGGTTAAAAAATAAAAGTTTGTAAGTATTCCATTATATGTTATTTAGGTATTCTGCAAATGAACTGAAATCCCTTATCTTTAATGACAAAAACAAGACATTCATGAGCAACGTCAGAAGTACTATCTCTTCCCTCTGAAGTACTAATAGAAATTCTAATTACTGTGTCTCAAGTTGTATCACAGGACATGATATGACAATAAGAGAAAAATACGGTCTTCTGATCTATCCCATCATACGTAAAATATGTTCTTAAATGGAATACTCTCAAATATTCCACTGTTACTGCAAAGGCTTACTTTACATATTCCAAAGCCTGTTTCTAGGTTATTTTATTTTCAGCTGTTTTTATGCCACTTAGAAAATGTTTAAAATTCTACCAGTAAACCCCACACCTATTTCCTAAAGAGGGCAAGGGTAGCTAACACACACGGTAGTTAATACTATATAAAAATCCCCCATAGTCATTACATTGTGACAACCTAGATGGGTGGGACGGCGAGGGAGGTGGGAGGTTGGTGCAGGATGGGGGACACATGTATGCCTGTGGCCAGTTCATGCTGATGTATGGCAAAAAGCATCACAGTATTCAAAGTAATTATCCTCCAATTAAACAAAGAATTTTTTAAAATACAGAAAAATACTATATAAAAATCCCCTATAGTAATTATACTGCCTCAGCTTAGCCCTAATTAAATTAGTTGCTTCTTTTTTTAATCATATAATGTATTGTTCTCTTTTTTAGACATAACCTATATGTGACTTAGAGATCCCCTAATTCTGCCGAATTGGTTTCAGCTGTCATTTCTGAATTCAAAATACACGGGCAGCCTGGGGCTGGAGACTGGAGCAGGAAGCATTTCTAACCATGTAAAACCAGCAACCTGAAAGATCTTTTCCATTAAAACAAAAAATGTACTATTTGGCTTCTGGCAATGACATTATGGGTAGAAAGGCTGTATATCTTTACCCAGGCAGTAAGACTGTTGGGAGTCATTTTTCTCCGATAAAAAGAATGCAGACATTTATTTTCCAATAGTTCAAATGTCTGAAGTAGTTTCAATATTACAGGGGCTAATTCATAAAACAAACATATATCTATGTCCACATCACTGCATAACACCTCTACAAGGTACAAATGATAATTCTTTCTTAAATAAATTCAAAGTATAGAGTTGGGATGTTTCAAAAAACTGGACGAAATCTTCTAGAAGAAGAACATTGGGGTTCTACAGAACTAAATGCTATTGCTGCGTTACAAGACTGTATAAACCTGCTCTCTTCAAAGAGTGAAGGAAAGGACTACTCTGTTTGGTTTATATGCCCTCTGGCACACCATTCACAAGCCTAAACCATTTAATAAATTTTAACAGAGTCAAACAGCCACTTTAAAAAGATTTTCATGCTATTTTGAAGCCAAGTTTAAAGGGGGAAAAAGCCAATGGGTATGAAGAATGGAATGCTCTGATCATCCAAAACCCTCAAATATTTGAAGAGAAAAAAAAGGCTAACAAAGTGGGCCATGAAACATTTTCTGGAGTCAAACTATGAGACAGAAAAAAAGAAAAAGGAACTGAACAGTTCTCAGGAACAATATTAACTCTGAAAACACCCTCTGGAGCTGCCCTGCTGGAAATAAGAGAGATTCCGAAATTATAGGGTAAAAGCAACATGAGAGAAAAGATTAGAGACAGAGAGCTAGAATGGAAGAGAAGAGAGAGAAAGAGAGGGAGAAGGGACAGAGGAATCAATGGTGGCTATCTTGGAATAACGTTTTCTGGCTACAAAATAGAGAGCTGTTGTTTAGTGGCTCATGTCCTACTCTTTTGAGACACCATGGTCTGCAGCCCACCAGGCTCCTCTGTCCATGGGATCTCCCAGGCAAGAGTACTGGAGTGGGTTGCCATTTCCTCCTTCAGGGGATCTCCCTGACTCAGGGATCGAACTCATGTCTCCTGCACTGGCAGACGGGTTATCTACCACTGACCCACAAGTGAAGCCCAGTGGGTAAGAGTAACACCCACATAAGGACAGATCAAACCAGATGTGTGTTTCAGACAATTCTATGAATTATACTGCAATGAACTTTCAGTACATGTTACTTTTAAAAATTTTATTGGATATAGTTGATTTACAACAGCGCATGTTATTTTTAATATTAAAAATAGCAGTTCTGGAACACACTAGGAAAACATTAAACAATTACAACTGTTCAACTCTGTCATCCTGCCTTTTGGTTTGGCATACCAACTGATATTCAAAATATACTCTGAAACCCAAAATGGGTAAAACATTGTAAAATGGATAGAAATGGATAAACAGTATTCACTCTTTAACAGCTTACCAATGACTACAAGGGAAACAATAATGATAAATCAATAATACTCTCTCCCTTATCTCTTTTTTTTTCCCTCCCTTATCTTAAAGGAAACATTTATAACAGTGTTCTATCATTTGAACAACTAGTGGCAATGTTAGGCATTTTTCCTCCCAAGGAGGGAGGAAATACAGAGGGATGTAATAGAAGCAACATTATTAAGATTTTACAATGCAAAATACCTTAAAGTTTCTAAAGATGGTTATGGATATCTCATTATTTATGGAGCAGGAGTTGTGTGCTACAGACTCCAAAATGGGACAAATCAAAATCTCTTGAATTGATAAAATAGTTTGAAAAATAAATTTGTACTACAAACATAAAATTCATTTATAGTTTCTTTTTTTTTTTAAACTTCCTTTTTTATTATTATTTTTTTAATTTTATTTTATTTTTAAACTCTACATAATTGTATTAGTTTCAATTAAATCTGTGGCTGGTGGCAATACAAAGAATATAGAATGATAAAGCTTTCAGGCAAAGCAAGACAAAGAGACATATATGAAATGTATGTTTGTCATACATGATGAAAGAGATGTCATACTGCTATTCCTGTAGCACACCTGAAGCATAAGCACATTACAAATACACTCAGGTACGATCTATTGTTTTCCACTAATTTAAATTATTATAATATAGTACATAAAGTGGCAAAAGTAATTTGCTAACTGTTACTGCTAAGTCACTTCAGTCGTGTCCGACTCTGTGAGACCCCATAGACGGCAGCCCACCAGGCTCCTCCATCCCTGGGATTCTCCAGGCAAGACCGCTGGAGAGGGCTGCCATTTCCTTCTCCAGTGCATGAAAGTGAAAAGTGAAAGTGAAGTCGCTCAGTCGTGTCCGACTCTTAGCGACCCCATGGACTGCAGCCTACTAGGCTCCTCCGCCCATGGGTTTTTCCAGGCAAGAGTACTGGAGTGGGGTGCCATTGCCTTCTCCAAAAAGTAATTTAGGTTTCCTCAAATTCTATGAGTAAAAGAATCACAACAACATTATTATTTTTTTACTGCAAGCTTTTACTTAGAGGTTTTGATGCTCTGAAGCATGAAAAATTGAAGAGTAGTGAAGCAGACTATTAAGGGGCCACAAAAAATTATAAAAGTTTTGCTTGAAGTAGCTCTTTTAATACCAAAGAATAAAAAGATCTCATATCAAAGAGGGGGTTAAAAAAAAAAAAAAGAATTTTTGTATTCTGCCTTTTACCAAAAGTTAAAATGAAGCAGAAATTCCCAAGTATCTTTTTTTTAGGTTTCACCACCAAAATCAAGTTGCTGACTTACCTGATATTAAAAAAAAAAAAAAAAATTACCAAAGATCAAATCATCACTGTTTTTCTTTTCTTTATCTACTTGCTTTTTGCTTAATCCATGTACAAAGGAAATATATTTAGTTCCTTGCCATGCATGAGTATGAACTTAAAGATACCCTGGAAACAGACTGCGTTTTTTCCCCTCCATCATTAGACACTTGCAAACTTGCCAAGATAATAACTTTCCCAAGAGCTTGACATATTTGGCAGATATAGTTGATATTTTGAATATGAATTCTGAAACTTCAAGAAGCAAAGGCCAACATTATTGCTCCTCATGATATGTTTTAAACTTTAATGCCAAAATCTAGTTATATATTCAGTGAATCAGAGCTAAAAATATATTTTCTTGACTTAGTGCAATTTGCCATAAAAAGATTACTGAAAAAAAATTCAAGAGAAAGAATAAAATCTCACCAAGTCTGTCTAGGATGAATTCAGGTAGTGCTTTCCTGATTCTGTGGTTGAAAATACCACTTGAAAGTTAGGATGTGTAAAATAGATAGCCAGTGGGTATTTGATGTGTGACAGAGGGAGCTCAAACCTGTGCTCTGTGGCAACCTAGAGGGGTGGGATGGGGTGGGAGGCGGGAGGGAGGGTCAAGAGGGAGGGGACGGGGACATATGTACATTATGGCTGATTTATGTCAACGTATGACCCAAACCAACACAATATTGTAAAGCAATTATCCTTCAATTAAAAATAAATAAATTTATTTTTAAGTCAATCTTAGCAAAATTTAATAAAAGCTACTAGTGCTTAAATTTTAAATCAATTAGAAAAAAATTTTTAGAAAATCATAGTGGAGAATCTGAGGCAAAAATTCCTGTATTTACCTTAAAATAAATTAGTAGGCCTAGCATGTAATTACTATAATCAATATATAAACATGGTTGTAACCATTTCTATCAAGAAAAACAGCAGAAACCATTCTTGACATAGAAGGTGACCATATCTGTACTTGATCATTGACACTATCACACAAAAACTTGTGGTAAGTATGCTGATTTAGTGCCCTCACTGATAAAACATTTAGTTTTGTCAAAAACCAGAATCAAGCGCTTAATAAAATATTTTTTAAATCACTGTTTAAATTTGTTTTATTAAGAATTTCAAATTTATCCAAAATTTTAAATGGTATCAAAGAAAAGCATGGGAATTTTATATTAACACAAAGGGTGTGTGAATTTTAAAATGTGGGCAGACTTTGGTACATAACCACATTTAGTGATTTGAAACAACAGTAGCATTAACTTCTGAAAGCTTTTTAAAAGATTAAAAAATCGTATATGTACTATAAATTATAGTGTACATATACGTACATATATATATATATATATACACACACACATATACACATGCCAACAACATGTGAGCATGAATCATAAAAGAAGTCTTTAAAAAAAAAACATTAGCATTAGCTTTCTCTTGGGTGGCTGGATACTAAGTAATCTGGAATATGTCAGTCAGGATAGGCTAAGTTATACTGTGATAACAAATAACTTTTGCTCACAATTTATTGGCCAAAGCAAGTCACAAGGTCACACCCTTGTTTAATGGAGAAAAGAGGTATAATTTTCCTGCAGGAGTTGGAATCCAAATACTAGAAAATAATAATATAATTATCTATATTAAGCAAATTATATTCATTTTTAACTGCTACTATACTAAGAATATAGTAAGAATAGGGCTTCCCTCATAGCTCAGTTGGTAAAGCATCTGCCTTCAGTGCAGGAGACCTGGGTTTGATCCCTGGATTGGGAAGATGCCCTGGAGAAGGAAATGGCAACCCACTCCAGTATTCTTGCCTGGAGAATCCCATGGACAGAGGAGTCTGAAAGGCTACAGTCCGTGGGGTCACAAGAGTCAGACAGGACTTAGTGACTAAACCACTACCATAGTAAGAATAATAAATATATATACACATATATTTGCACTGAATTTTAAAAGAAACTTTTGTCAAGGATTTAATAATTTCAAAAGGATTGTACAATTTTATGAACTCAATTATTTCTCATCCAAAGTCAACTTTTCCAGAAATTCCTGCTATCCCAGGTTATTTATTTCCCCTCTAAACTCTGAAAAATCTTTAGATTTTTTTCTGGTAGATGTCCTGATATTCTTGGATATGTAAATCTGAACCCCACCTTTTAACAGGAATTCCCCTAAAAGATAAAAAAAATTCTTATTAAATTTTAAATTAATCTTTATCCACTGTACAGGACAGGGAGTCCTGTCTCATGTTATGTGTCAGGCTGGATGGGAGGGGAGTTTGGGGCAGAATGGACACATGTGTACGCATGGCTGAGCCCCTTCCCTGCTCACCGGAAACTATCACAGCATTGTTAATTTGATATACTCCAACATAAAAAGTTAAAAATATAAAATAAAACCCATCTTTATGACACCAGGTCATAGGTTTGGCTCTCCAGGTGGAATTTGGGGCCATAGCACCCTTGTTAGGTTAATAAAAATAATATATGTTCATTAGGTGAAAGGAATGTAAAGGAAGCAGGGTTAGACAAAGGATGAGAAAGTGTGATGTGAGCCAATAAAGCCTTGGCCGACCGAGTACCAGAATTTGCCCTGTGTCAGGCAGGCAAGGTCAGGCCTCTCCACCCCCACTTCACACAGTCACCAGACACAGGATGCCTGGGGGAAGGCACGACCTCATTCAAGACACGCCCCTCCTCCCTGGTCAGAGCCTGAGCTGCTGCTGAGGGATGCATTCTGGCGACATACAGCTATACTTGCTGTAGCTAGTCGGAGAAGGCAATGGCACCCCACTCCAGTACTCTTGCCTGGAAAATCCCATGGACAGAGGAGCCTGGTAGGCTGCAGTCCATGGGGTCGCTAGAGTTGGACACGACTGAGCGACTTGACTTTCACTTTTCACTTTCCTGCATTGGAGAAGGAAATGACAACCCACTCTGGTGTTCTTGCCTGGAGAATCCCAGGGACAGGGAAGCCTGGTAGGCTGCCGTCTATGGGGTAGCACAGAGTCGGACACGACTAAAGCGACTTAGCAGCAGCAGCAGCAGCTGTAGCTAGTCAGCGCGCTCCCCTTTAAAGAGGATATGGAGCCCGTATCTCTATAAGGGTGTTTTAATGAAATCCTTGAAAAATGACTACATTTGTGTTACCCACACACACACACTCACATCTGATGCATTTATTTTATGGGAAAAAAGAATATAACAATTTGGCAAAGATTTATAGAGTGCCTACTGTAACTGTACTAGGAGACATACTACGTACTACGAGGAACACGCCGCCGCGCTCAGGAAGAGGAGCTGCTCCTGCATCTCACACAGATGTCAGAACGACAGGCAGGAACACTCCTGTTGCCCTGCTCACCCTTTACAAGACACCACTCAGTTCACTGTATTTTTATGCTGGTGAAATCTGATTTAAAGAAAACCAAGCAAAAAAACTAATCCTTTCTTGTCTTCTTGATTAATAAATATTCTGTTATTGATCACCCCGCCCCACACCCTTTCCCCTCAGCATTGCTAGTTTTCTATCTTGTTGCTAGAATTAGACACTGTTCCTCAACACATTTCCTGAAATCCTGGCTAAAATACTCAACATATCATATTTCCCTGTTGCTTCTAATCCAAATAGAAAGGGAAGAGAAAAGAAAGAGGAGAAAAGAGACCAGGTCAGTCTTTCAAATGTCCCTGAGGATGGCCAAAATGAAAACTAATAGCTGAGATCCAAAGCTTTAAAACAAAGAGCACATATTCAAGAAAAAAGGAAAGACCCAGAAGATGGAAAATTCTTTACTTAGCAAATAGCTGCCATGACAAATTAGTTTTTCAGCTTCTGAATTATGAAATCAAAATGAGCCATGAGCATCTGTCAGAGATTTTATAGCTGAACTGGTATCTGCCAGGGAAAAAGGAGTAAATGACTCACTTGAAGCTGGAAGTTAACTTAGAGCACTAAAGTTCATATTCTCAAAAGGGAGATTCTCATACTATACACCTATCAAAAGCATAATGAATCTTCAAAATGAGCAACCTATACATTCTTAATTATGTTTTAAAATCAGAAGCCTTCACCATTGTTCATTCCTTATACATACAACTTGCATTGTAAAAAAGTTCTTAATAACTTTTAAAATGCTCTCAAATGTGTGAGTGTGTGTTTATACAGGCTATCAATTTCCTACAATCATCAGAACAAGCTATAATAAAAAAAAAAGCAAAATGACTCATGGACCAAGTAATAATAGTAAATATTTTTCATCAAGACAAGGCATCCTAATAAAGGCATATTCATGCTCTAGACACTGATTGTGTGCCTAAAATTTTACTGATGGGATAATAATCTGAAAGTGAAAGTGTTAGTCAATCAGTCATGCCCAATTCTTTGTGACCCCATGGACTGTGGCCCGCCAGGCTCCTCTGTCCATGGAATTCTCCAGGCAAGAATACTGGAGTGGGTTGCCATTTCCTGCTCCAGGGGATCTTCCCAACCCAGGGATCAAACCCAGGTCTCCTGCACTGCAGGCAGATTCTTTACTGTCTGAGCCGCTAAGGAATCTAGTAACAGTTAATTCAAATGTTTTTACTCCCCACTAGCCTTGTCACATGTGATAAACTCTGATAAGTAGCAAAGATTTATATGCTTCACAACCAGCGATGTGAAAAAATTCCTAATTACACAGTGGTTTACACAGTGACAAGCTCAAACATTTGTTCATATTTAAACTGAAGAATGGATGTAATTTGAAGGTAAAGATGGCAAGCTGGACATGCATACCCATTCTGTACTCTTGAATAGGTACTCACCAAAATTTTAGGAGCTCTGAAACAGAGGGTAGCAAGTTCAGCATAGCAAAAGACAAACAAACAACAGTGGATTATTACAATGGCAGCAGGGAAAGCCTAGAAGCGACCTTATTTGTATGACAGAACAACCAAATGGCTCAGAGCTGGCACCCGGAGGTGAAAATGAACAGGAGGTCTACATATAGAGGTCAGAAATATGCGAGAGTAGTCGGAAACCTTTTCAGTAGATTTTAATCGTTATACCTATATCCCACTTTGCTTACACAGGTAATTGCCTCTCCGAAACCCAGAGATGGTAAAACAGTTAACTGGGAAACCCAGCCAGTTAAGGACAGGCATACCACCTTGAAACAGGAGGATTAAGTGGATTTCTGTCCTCTATTTTGCTTTCAGAAGATTGTCAGCTAGGACTTTATCTTCTAGGCAGGGTTTTAGGAGAATCTTCACCAGAACTCTTACAGCACCGCAGGGAAGATAGTGATATCAAAGGAGTCTCAACAAAATGGCTGAGACAATTCCTACAGTGAAATTCATGGTGAACCAGCTATCCAACGCACTTGGAGCTCCCAATCAAGTTGTTACCGCACCATTTGAAAAGGTATAGCAACCGTGAAACAAGAAAAGGCTATTATAAAATGGAATATTCTGAGAACGAAAAGGTCTCTAAGAAATTAATATGGAAATTTTCAATTTCAATAAAATAGATGAAACACAAAGTTGAGTCCCTTAATGCTGAGCTAAAGGAAAAAATAATTAGAAAATAGGAGAGGAAAGGCAAGAAAATTGGAAGAGCAATCCAGGAGGTCTGACATTTACATAATAAAAGAGCTAAAAAGAAAAAGAAAAAGTGAAGTGAAGAACTCAAAATAATTTAAAATACTTTCTTGCACCAGAAGGACCTTAAAAGAGCTCAACCTCATTAGTCACCAGTCACGAGGAATGACAATTAAAATAAAATAAAAAATAAGTAAAATAAAAATTAAGTCACGAGGAGTGAATATGAGAAACTGGCACAGACCTCCTGCACCAGGAAGGACAGACAAGAACAAGCACTGGGGAGAGTGTGGGTAAACTGGAAACCCCACACACTGCAGCTTACATTGTGAAATGGTGCATCCAGTTTGGAACACAGTCTTAAGATGGTCCCTCAAAATTTAAAGACCGTTATCAGATGACTCAGCACTCCTGCGCCTATGTATGTTCTCAAAAGAACTGAAAACAGGCGCTTATACACAATTGAATTGTGCTCTGTTACAGCACAAAACGGAGGAAACTTATAAAGGCAGAAATTGCAAGGCCACAGTTAATGACATAAATTGTTTGTCAAGAATTATAATTTGAACTGGCAAGAACTAAGGATGCGTATTAAGCAAGGATGGATTGGGGTCTGAAATGGCTGTGTAGTTACAAGGCGGGACTTTGAACCCACAAAGTTGCAGTTAAGGGATGATGTTCTAAACACAGGTGGTGGGGTCATACAGTTTGACTTGAGTTCAGAGAAAATTCAAAGCCTCAGTGTCTGAAACCAGATCCTCAATGACTGCCTGACACTGTTTTTGTATGCCTGATCTATGATTATATCATTATCATTTCAATTTGTCATCAAGCCATACTACGGACTATTATTCAGCCATAAAAAAGAATGAAGGCTACACCATGAATGAACTCCAAGAACATTATAATAAGTGAAAGACGCCTGCACAAAAAGTCACATATTAATTATTCCATTTATATATAATGTCCAGGAAAATCCTTATAAAGATATAAAGTAGATTACTGGTTGCTAGCAGTTAGAAGGGTGGAGATTCCAGAGTGACTGCTAATGGGTATAGGACTTCTGTTCAGGGTGATAAATTTTCTAAAATTTAGAAGTAATGGTTCCCAAACTCTGAGAATATACTAAAAACCACTGAATTTTACGCTTATTTAAAAGAGTAAATTTTGTTATGTGAATTGTATCTCAATAAAGTTGTATTAAAAAAAAAGGAAAGACACACGAGTTTCCAGAATGAAAAAGTGCACCCAAAGAAAATAAAGCTATATCTTGACCAACTTTTTGATTCAGCATGAAATTTCAGAACACTGGAAATAAAGAGAAGTGTTTTAACAGAAACAAGGGAAACTAGACAATAATGGAGCAACTACATTGAAACTCTACTGAAATTATTTCTAACCAAGAAACCTATATCTAGCCAAAATGCCAATCAAATGTAAGTGCAGAATAAAGATATTTTCGGAAATGCAGCATCTCAAAAAAATAAAAATCTCCCCCACATTCTTTCCCAGAAAGCTATCAGAAATTATGTCCACTCCCAAACAAAACATGGGATAGAAGAAAAACAGCTCCAACCTAGTAGTGATAGAAAGGGCACCCCAGGAAATTAGTGACGAGATACAGCAGGCAGAGACTGGGGAAGGTCTTGAATTAACAGTAGAAATGAAAAATGGGAAATTATTAATTTCAGGGAAACCAAACTGGTAAAGAATCCACCTGCAAGTCAGGAGACCCTGGTTCGATTCCTGGGTTGGGAAGATCCACTGGAGAAGGGAGAGGATACCCACTCCAGTATTCTTGGGCTTCCCTGGTGGCTCAGCTA
This sequence comes from Bubalus bubalis, assembly GCF_019923935.1. Lineage (NCBI taxonomy): Eukaryota > Metazoa > Chordata > Mammalia > Artiodactyla > Bovidae > Bubalus > Bubalus bubalis. The sequence continues at coordinate 7,982,666 of NC_059164.1, read as the reverse complement.
GTAAAGAATCTGCCTGCAATGTGGGACACCTGGGTTCGATCTCTGGGTTGGGAAGATCCCCTGGAGAAGGAAAAGACTACCCACTCCAGTATCCTGCCTTGCAGGTGGATTCTTTACCAGTTTGGTTTCCCTGACATTAATAATTTCCCATTTTTCATTACACAATGTACTACATGCCTCAGCTATAAACAATATTTATATTGACATAATATGTAAATACTGAATTTGTGATCTAATAAAAATTATAATATACCCATATTGAGAGGATGGAAGGTTGGGACAGTGGCAGAATAGGATGGGTTCACTTGTTTGAAAGTGGAGAAAAAAATTTTTTTAATTTTAAAAATTCCCATTTTTCACTGTAGGAATCAATGGATGATGCCAAAAGGTGAAAAATTAAGAAGTAGCAATAAAAGAAAGTCTTATTAAGGTATTTAGAGAAAAATTTGAAAGAATCAGGTAAAAGAGTTGAAAATAAAAACAGCTGTTTCTCATAACAAGCCACAGAATGAACTGGCTCTTTATACACATACGATGTACAATGTGCATAGAACAACCATCACAGAAACAGACATGAATGACTTGACTTTTAACTGCCTTTTACCAAAGCACAAAACTAAAATGATGCTAACAAATGAATTTGAAATGTAATAAATAATAATCATATGAAAGAAAATCATTCATTATAATGGTCATTGTAAGGATATGCATTTATCAAATTACTGATTTTGAAAATTGGTGAGAAGCTGTAGGCACTCCATTTTGTATGATATATAATAATTTATACTTCACTTAGAGATAGATTTGCTAATGATTTTTTTCTCCAATTACTTCATGGTCTATTCAAACATAATGTGAAGGTAATTGGAATTATTGATCATCTTCATCCTGGTCTTGAGTACTTTCATCAGACGGCAATTTTAGTACTTTAGCTGGAACATTTGTCCAATTTCTTCACCCAAGCTGATTATTATTGTCAGACTTATTAATGCATCTCTTTCCTGCTTCCACCTGCCCCATGATGTGTGCATGGTTTTTTTCAAGATTATTACTTCCTTAACTTAGGAAACATGAAAACAATTTTTGTGAGGAAAAAAAACAATTAATATGTGAAATATGTTTTTTCCTTTCTAAAGGAATTCTCTTTTTATTACTGTTATCTTCTGTATGACTTCCTTCTACCAATGAAGTCTGTTTTTTCAGTCCACTCTTTCCACATGTCACAGATTATAGCAACTTCCCCACTACATGTCTGTAGTTTAAATGATGAAATTCGAAATGAGAGTAAGAAAAATAATTTTTAAAGAAGCCATAGTGGCATAGTGTAGTCTCATAAAAGTTGCCTGATTCAGAACCTATTTGCAGGGAAGGAATGAAGACACAGTTGTCCAGAATGGACTTGTTGACACAACAGGGGAATTAGGGGGACGAACTTGAGAAAGTAGCAGTGACATGTATACACTATTGTGTGTAAAATAGACAGCTAGTGGGAAGCTGCTATAGAACACAGGGAGCCCACCCTGGAGCTCTGTGATGACATAGAGGGGTGGGATTGGGGTGGGTGCGAGGGAGGCTCAAGAGGGAGGCGATATATATATATAGTTATGACTGATTCACAGTGTGGTATGGCAGAAACCTGATACAACATTGTAAAGCAATTATCCTCCAATTAAAAATGGATGGAAGTACCATCTATAGTGGAAGGTACTCATAAATTGTGTATCTTTGTAAATAAGCAGGTATTTACTATCACAATAGTTAAACATCAGACACAGTTCCATCTTAAATCCTGTAGATTAAAATACTCAACTATGATCAAGACCTTCTAATAAATGGATGGCAACCGTATGAAATAAAATAGGACACAGAAAAGATAGGTATGAGGTAACTAAAATCTCAGCACCCAGTGTGATAAGGAACTAATAACACATTTGAAAATGACTAAAGGAGAACTTTCTGGTGGCTCAGATGGTAAAGCATCTGCCTACAATGCGGGAGACCCAGGTTCAATCCCTGGGTTGGGAAGATCCTCTGGAGAAGGAAATGGCAACCCACTCCAGTACTCTTGCCTGGAAAATCCTATGGACAGAGGAGCATGGTAGGCTACAGTCCATTGGGTCACAAAGAGTTGGACACGACTGAGTGACTGCACTTCAAAGGAGACCTTAAGGGCTTCCCAGGTAGTTCAGCTGGCAAAGAATCCACCGGCAACGCAGGAGACCCTGGTTTGATTCTTGAGTTGGGAATTTCCCTGGAGAAGGGATAGTCTATCCACTCTACTATTCATTGGCTTCCCTGGTGGCACAGTTGGTAAAGAATCCACCTGCACTGCGGGAGACCTGGGTTCCATCCCTGGGTTGGGAAGATCTCCTGGAGAAGGGCGTGGCAACCCACTCCAGTATTCGTGCCTGGAGAATCCCATAGAAGGAGGAGCCTGGTGGGCTACAGTCCATGGGGTCGCAAAGAGTCGGACACGACTGAGCGACTAACAGCTCAGCACAGCACAAAGGAGACCATGACTCCTATCAGATGCGAAAAAGCCATGACGGAAAAGGATAGAAAAGAAGATAATGGACTTTGTCCTACCAATCAGATAAACAGAACATTCCCAACAGAGCAATGGTGGAAAGCTGGTTTGTTTTCATTTCTTTACTTTCTCCTTATGATTCAGAATAGCTGTATCTTATGCTGTGTGCACGCTCTGTCATCCACAATGTTTACATCTGTTCACTTGCAGTAATCGGTTCTGCACGGCAACTCACCCTTTCAGAATATAAGATCATACTATCACGCGGCGTAACTAGTTCTCCATATATGAAACTGAGTCATCCTTGAAAGTTTTTCAATCAAGAAAAGTCCATGAGTCAAATCGTCTTCTTACTGCTGTCACTAAAACATAAATACGTTCTAGTCCATGACACATGAAGATCTGTAACAGTGACTGAGAACTCAAATGGCACATGGAGATTATCCGAGATCAGAGATATTATCTGCGATCACCATAGTTCAACCTCTTCAGCAAGGGCTGTACAATGTTCTGTGTACAATGCTCTGCGATGACCTAGAGGGGAGAAATGCGGACGGTGGGAGGGATGCTGGACAGGGAGGGGATACATGCATACTTATGGCTGATTTATGTTGCTGTATGGCAGAAACCAATACAACATTGTAAAGCAACTATTCTCCAATTGAAAATTTTCTTAAAAGTAAGGGCTATATATTTATATCCCTTGAGTTTAAGGACAGTCCCTGGCATAGAGAAGACAGTCTATATGTGTTGGAGGGGGAAAAACTGAATTATTAGGTAAAAGTTTATAGCAAATTGTATTTCTGCTTCCCAAAAATATACCAAACAGGATTAGTTTAAACAGCAATGTAAAAATTTTGGGCAGTCCTTTGCTATGTAAACTTGGAGTAACGCAGATTCACACTCAACACAGGATACGATATGGTGCAGCCACTGGAAAGGGCGTGCATGGAGCCTTAACATCTAGGTATGAATTTCCTCATCTGCAAAATGGAGGGATTCCCCACTTCATGGCATCAGTCGGAACTATATGAAATAACACATCTAAGTTACATATTTCAATCCCTTGCATAACTACAGGTTAGGAACCCTCCCTACAATATTCGATGTAAATCCACTTATCCTCTACTGAATGCTTTTAGTGATAAGGTGTTCAAGGCACTGAATTTAAATTTGTAACAAAGCATTTAACATTCTCCCCAGGATTAAGCCGAAACTAGCCTCTCCAGAACTCTCACATTTGGCTTTCTTATCCTATCTGGAATATTTATGTTCCCTTTTCTCTGCTCTCCCCAAAACGGCTTCAATTCTCCTAAATCCTGGCATCTTTACTATTTCCATGTTGTATCTGTTCATAAAGCCCTCCTCAGCGCACTCTCCTGTCCACTTCAATTCTCTGAACCAAATAAATTACTAGACTTTTTCACATAAACTGCTTTTAGCCTTATTTTTCTGTATTATGTTGGGCTGTCTTTTTTTTTTAAATCAAATACACTGTTTTACTTATCCCCACAGCAATTCACCTTGTAGGTTCCACTTATCATTTCATCAGATCTTTTTTGAGCCCTGATTCCATCATCCAAGTGTTAATTATGGCTCCCAGCGACAACACATATGCAATAGGTCAAGCACATGATCTCAGTGCCTTCAACTAAGTCATTAATAAAAATATCAAATAGGACAAGGCCAAGGACAACGCCCTCTAGCATACCCCAACAGACTTTTCTCCATCCTGATGTCAATTCATTAATCAATTGGCTTTGGGTGAAGTTGTTCAACCAGAATAAACTGAAAGAATAATCTTTGAATAGTTGAGTTTCACTGTTAATGTTTATAAGGATCTCATGAGAGTCCCTGTCACAATCTTGGCTGAAATCAGGGAGTAACAATGTTCCTTACTATTTATAAAAGGTAACAATTAGACTTGAATGTCTAAAAATCTATTTTTGCATTTCACTCATGTTCTATAGTAAGCTTATAGGTTTGTTTCCTACCACCTTTTAAAAACCTCATCTCCATTCTTGATGAGTTCTCAAAGATTACATGCAATAGTATTTTTTTTCACATTCTAGATGTCATTTATCTGGGACTACATAATGAACTTATTGAAGTGGATGTTTATAAGTTTTTTTTTCTTCTTTTTTTTTTTTTGGAAGGAGAGAGGTTGGGAAGAGCAAGGAACTTTAAGTCCTACATCTGAAAATATTCACTCTATTGAGAAAATCCTCTGCTTCATGAATTTTGATGGAAGGCAAGACTTCCCTGTCGTGACAAAAGTCGAAAGGCCAGACACTTTCTAAGGGGCCTGTGCAGTCTCTGGCCCCTTATAGTTGCTGGCTCTTCCTGCTTCAAATGTCACGTATTCATTCATACAACAACAATTGGCTAATATTATGTGCCACTCTGCCAGGCACTGGAGAGGCAGTCTCTGCTCTCGTAAAACCCCAGTCTATCTAGCTATTTCAGCTGAAACAGCTTTATCAGAGTTCACAAAAAAATCCCCTTCCTTCCTGGCATTCCTTTTCAATACCCATTGCTGGTGTTCTTCATCACTTTGACGCCTTAATGTTACGCTGAAAGTTGAAGTGCCCCAGTGCTCAGTCCTTGAACGTCTCTTCTACATTTTAGGTCCATCTGCTCACACAGAGGTTAGTTATTGACTGCTGGACAAGAAACTAACCCAAAGTTTAGTGGCTTATATCAACAACCAGTGAATTACTTCTAATGATTCTTGGGTCAAAATTCAGAAAAGGCAGAGCAGGGGACAAACCATGTTGGCTCCACACAATGTCCATGAGACTGGAATTTGCCCTTTGCCCCCACCCAAGAAGCACGATGGCTTGTTGGGCAAATGGCTTGGCTGGGGTCTACGTCTCAGGTCTAACTTCACACTGTCTTCTGAGTTCTCAGTTCTTCTCCATACAGTCAAGGGCCTCTTCTCATGGGCTCCCCAGCAGAACAACTGGAATTCTAACATGGCTGAGCAGGTGCTCAACAGGGCAAAGAAGCTGTCAGGACCACAACCGGCATTGTCTCACTTCCAGCATGTTACTTTATTGGTTAGAGCAAGTCACAAGCCCAGCCTAATCATAAGGGGCAGGGAGTACACAAAGGCGTGAGTATCCAAAGGCAAGGTTCCTTTAGAGCCAACAAGGTAACAATGACCGCACCTGGTGATCTCATCTAATCCCTTTGTTAAATATCATAATGCAGACAACTTGCAAATCTCCACCTGTGATCTCTCTCCTACATTCCAGATCCATATACCCAACAGCCCTGTGACATCTCCACCTGCATATATAAGAAGCATCTCAAACTAAACCCCGCAAAGGCTGAGTGGCATCTTCCTGCAGTCTGCCTTGTGTCTCCTTATAGCAGCTGCACTATTATAGCCATTTCAGCTTTAAACAAGGTTGAGCAATGAGGAATTGATGCTTTCAAACTGTGGTGCTGAAGAAAACTCTTGAGTGTCCCTTGGAGAGCAAGGAGATCAAACCACTCAATTCTAAAGGAAATCAACCCTGAATATTCATTGGAAGGTCTGATGCTGAAACTGAAGCTCCAATACTTTGGCCACCTGATGTGAAGAACTGACTCCTTAGAAAAGACCCTGATGCTGGGGAAGATTGAAGGCAGGAGGAGAAGGGGATGACAAAGGATGAGATGGTTGGATGGCATCACCAACTCCATGGACATGAGTTTGAGCAAACTTTGGGAGATGGTGAAGGACAGGGAAGCCTGGCATGCTGCAGTCCATGGTGTCGCAGAGTCGGACATGACTGAGTGACTGAACAACAGCCAAAATCACTGGGATCATCCTTGTCTTGTCTTCATTTCTCAAATCCCACACCAAATGCTATCAGATCAACCTTAGAAAAATGTCTACAATTCATCCACTTCTCACCACCTCCACTGCCGACATCATGCCACACAACTGTGACAGCCTTCTAATTGGTTTCCCTGTTTCAGAACTGGCCCATCTATTCTTAAGAAAGCAGTCAGAGAGATTCAATTAAACTGAAAGTCAGAACCGATCATTTCTCTGCTGAGCATCCTTTTCTGGTTTCCCATCTCATTATAAGCAAAAGCAAAATTCATCAAAATAAAACACTACAAGAAAACGTAACTAATGAGAAGCTACTGTACAGCCCAGGGAACACTACTCAGTGATCTGTGGTGACCTAAATGGGAAGGAAATCCACAGAAGAGGGGATATACATATAACTGATTCCCTTTGCAGTACAGTAGAAACCAATACAACATTGCAAAGCAACTATACTTCAGTAAAGTTTTTTTTAAATAAAAAGGCCTGAAGCAATCTGGACCCCTCTGTGTCTTGCATTTTGTCTTGTTGTACCATCCCCTTTGCCCGTTTCATTTCAGCCATAGGAACCCTGCTGCTCCTCACACAAGCCTTCTATCTGGAAAGTTCTTGACTAGAATATGTATGTCTTCCTTCTATACCTCCCTTTGTACTGAAAGACCTCTCATCTTCTCAGCAAGGTCTTCCCTGATCAACACAATCTAAAGTTGTACATGCACATGTGTGTGTACATATATTGGATCTCACAGGAAAGCAGAAAAATTCTCAACTGCCTTGGGATAGTTTAATCTGGAAATGAGAAGACTGATGGAGAGCTCATTTTTGAGAACAGATGTGATATAAAATCATGCAAATTAAAGCATTCTTATTATCTTTAGAAATCAAAATGTAGGAGGCACAGAAAACAAGTAATTAGGTAAATTGTGTGGCAGGGTGAAAAGACAGAACATAACTTTTCAGCTGCCAGTCTCATATCATAACATAATACATACCTCAGACCATCAGTATAACTAGCCAAAACAGAAGGAAATAATGCCTTTTGCAGCAACATGGAAGAACCTAGAGATTATCACACAGAGTGAAGACAGAGAAGGAAAAATATCATATGACATCCCTTATATGTGGAATCTAAAAAGAAATCATACTAATGAACTTACTTAAAAAACAGAAAAAAACTCACAGACTTAAAGAATGAACTCATGGTTAATGGTGGGGAGAAGAAGGGAGAGGATAGTTTGGGAGTTTGGGATGGACATGTACACACTACTACATTTAAAATGGATAACTAATAAGGTCCTACTGTGTAGCAGAGAAAACTCTGCTCAATATTATGTGGCAGCCTGGATGGGAGAGGAGTTTGGGGGAGAATGGATACATGTATAATATATGGCTGAGTTCCTTTGCTGTCCATCTGAAACTATCACAACATCATTAATCAGCTATACTCTAATACAAAATAAATTAAAAAAAAAAAACTAGGAAGATGGTTAATATCAGAAGGCTGCAGGATAAAATGGAGTAATAAAGATCTTTAGACACCACAGATGGGTTAAAGTTTTATCTTTTACCCTTTAGCCTATCCAGGTGATTCAGTAAGTCTTAATTTCTCAAAGCATTCTTTCTCCCTATCAGTGAAAAAAACTGAACAAAAATACAGGTCTTATGTACCTCACTGGTGGCTCAGTGGTAAAGAATCCGCCTGCAATGCAGGAGACACAGGGCACACACATGTTCGATTCCTGGGTTGGGAAGATCCTCTGGAGAAGAAAATGGCAACCTATTCAGTATTCTTGCCTGGGAAATCCCCATCCACAGGGGTGCAAAGTGTCAGACAAGCCTGAGCAAGAGCGCTTGAAAGATGGAATTGAATGGAATAACATTTATGAGAGAGTCCTTTTAATAATGTAAAACACTATAAAAAATACCTTATGTGAAAAAAAAGGGGAAAAAATGTGATTTTTTTGGTGACTCATAAATCACTTTATATGACTTTTGGTGACATAGTTGTTTTTTTTTAATGTGGAATACAGATTTTTCTTTTATATAATGGTGCATATTAGTTTGGAATTTTTCACAGTAGAAGAAATAAAATGATTGCTCGAAAGAATAATTATGATTAGTTATAAGCCTGCTGGTTTTCTTCTTGTACATAATTATTAAATAGGTAATGAAGAATGCTGCTACACATACTTTGCTCTCATGCAATTTAAAATAGAACAGAACGGTTGTACACTTTAACTAATGGTAATATTTATTTACATAATCATGTTTACTAATTTATTGATATTATTTCCACTTACAGAGTCTGTTTTAGATTTTTTAGCATGGTGTTAAGTAGGGCAACGTGGCACTTACTTGTCTTTGGCAAAAAAAAGTAAAAACTACATTGCTTAACTTCCTGTTTAAGTAGGAAAAATATTTATTAGCATTTTCACATTTTCTATATTTCTCTTCCATGTTTCAAACCTATGGAGAGAAAGAACATGCCTATAATAATATTTCAGACCATTATGAAACCACATACCTTTCCAAGCTAATAAGAGTCACTGCTTGGTTAAAAACTGGAAGAAGGAAGGACCAACCAGGGGACCCACAGGCTACACAAGAGTCATGAGCAGTGTGGGCGGCACATGTCCAAGTGGATGTCAACCTTGCAGCTTGCAGATCCCTATGTCTAAACATTTTGAAAGTGTGTAAGAAAGTAACTTTCAGATGTTTTAGGAGTTCTACCCAATACTCTGAGATAGCCTACACTAACGATCTCCTCTTATCCACTGAATCACTTTCTTTCTTTTTTTTTTTTTAATGATCTTGTTTCCTAGTTCAGTTCAGTTCAGTCGCTCAGTGGTGTCTGACTCTTTGTGACCCCATGGACTGCAGCACGCCAGGCTTCCCTGTCCTTCACCATCTCCCAGAGCTTACTCAAACTCATGTCCATCGAGTCAGTGATACCATCGCCAACTCCCGGGGTTTACTCAAACCCACGTCCATTGAGTCAGTGATGCTATCCAACCATCTCATCCTCTGTCGTCCCCTTCTCCTGCCCTCAATCCTTCCCCAAATCAGGGTCTTTTCAAATGAGTCAATTCTTCACATCAAGTGGCCAAAGTACTGAAGTTTCAGCTTCAGCATCAGTCCTTCCAATGAATACCCAGGACTAATCTCCTTCAGAATGGACTGGTTGGATCTCCTTGCAGTCCAAGGGTCTCTCAAGAGTCTTCTCCAACACCACAGTTCAAAAGCATCAATTCTTTGGCACTCAGCTTTCTTCACAGTCTAACTGTCACATCCATATATGACTACTGGAAAAACCATAGCTTTGACTAGATGGACCTTTGTTGGCAAAGTAATGTCTCTGCTTTTTAATATGCTATCTAGGTTGGTCATAACTTTTCTTCCAAGGAGTAAGCGTCTTTTAATTTCATGGCTGCAGTCACCATCTGCAGTGATTGCCTTTATTAAATTTGTTACAATACTGCTTCTTAGTTTGTGCTGTGGTTTTTGGGGCACAAGGCATGTGGGATCTCAGCTCCCCTACCAGGGATCGAACCCACACCCCTTGCATTGGAAGGCAGAGTGTTAACCACTGGACCACCAGGGAAGTCTCAGAATCATGTTAAGAGTGACCTCCAAAGTCATTTCCTCAAATATTCTTTCACATCCCTAACTTTTCATCACTTATTTAATTATTCTGGCCTTCAGCAGACTTTATTGTAACCTAAAATACCATTCATGGGAATTTTAATATAAAGCAGCCAGGCTTAGAGCTCTTTTTTAAAAGCACAAAAATAGAACTATATACAGTGTGTACACTACCATAAATAAGAATCTTTTACACTGTGGAACAAATTTCATAGATACCTCCAAAACACCCTTGATAACTTAGTTAATAAAGTCCAAAGGAAAGATCCAATAATAACTAATGAATCTTAAATTATGTTACTTTCCCTGCACATCTAGGTTTTAATGGTATGAGGCATGGATTTTCCTACACTGTTTAACATACTTGGTCTACTCCCTCAAAAAAGATACTGTTAATTACATAGAACTACAAAATCAATATCTTTTAGAAAATAACTTTGATGTTAACAGTTTTTAAATGTGGCTATATCATCATTAAGTTTGGGAAACTGCAGATTAAAATGTTTGATATTGATTTTGAAAGTGAAAGTCACTCAGTCGTGTCTCTTTGCTACCTCATGGACTTCTCCCGGCCAGAATACTGGAGTGGGTAGCCTTTCCCTTCTCTAGGTGATCTTCCCAACCCAGGGACTGAACCCAGGTCTCCCACATTGCAGGCGGATTTTTTACCAGTTGAGCCACAAGGGAAGCCCAAGAATACTGGAGTGGGTAGCCTATCCCTTCTCCAGGGGATCTTCCCAACCCCGGAATCAAACTGGGGTCTCCTGCATTGCAGGTGGATTCTTTACCAACTGAGATATCAGGGAAAAGTGAAAGTCACTCAGTTGTGTCCAACTCTTTGTGACCCCATGGACTAAAAGTCCTGGAACTCTCCAAGCCAGAAAACTGGAGTGGGTAGCCTTTCCCTTCTTTATGGGATCTTCCCAACCCAGGGATTGAACCCAGGTCTCCCACTTTGCAGGCAGATTCTTTACCAGCTGAGACACAAGGGAAGCCTGATATTGATTTGCTGCTGCTGCTGCTAAGTTGCTTCAGTCGTGTCCAACTCTGTGCAACCCCACAGATGGCAGCCCACAAGGCTCCCCCGTCCCTGGGATTCTCCAGGCAAGAAAACTGGAGTGGGTTGCCATTTCCTTCTCTAATGCAGGAAAGTGAAAAGTGAAAGTGAAGTCGCTGAGTCTTATTTAGGTCTTGCTAAATAACAAGACTGTGTGTGTGTATTAAGTAGACCCCAGTGAAACACATCAGGCATGTACATGTCACTTATAAGTTTGCCTTTTGGAGACATAAAACATTTCATAATTAGAATTTTAAATGGGTTGGGTTTTCAGCGAGTCTATAATACTTATTTAAACTGTAAAGCACTTGAACCATATTTGGGATTTAAATACAGCTATATCTTTAAGTGCAGAAAAAGGAAGAGTTGTGGAAAGAAAAAAGAGTTTCCTTTCCTCCTTCTGACCAAAGGCTCACCCTAAGTAAAGTGGAACATAAACAGGAGATACAATATTGCCACTAGGGTTCAAAGTGCAATGGATCTGAGTCTATCTTTCTTGCTGCAAAATCCTAAAAAGCATTTCATCTCCCAAATCCTTAGGTTTCTTCTTTGTAAAGTGGCAATAGTCACAGATCCATAAGACTACTGAGAACATCAAAAGTGAAAATGAATGTAAAACCCCCAGCACAGTGCCCAGCATAAAACTCAATACGTTTTCATTGCTGGTTTTCAGTACTGTGGTCATACTTGTCTTAAACATTATTTCACCTCCCTTTCTGACCCCTTCACTCATCATCTCAAATCTACAAGTGCCTCCTGTTTCCTGCTCTGCATCCCTCCACTAGATCTGCTCTAATTCCTGTGGCATATCATGCTTTGAAATTTCTATCACCCTTCCACTGCTGTGAAACATGCAAGAGAAGAAAATTTATTCCTGCCAGATACTGTGAGGAAAGCAATCTGATTTAATTAATTCAATTAAAGTATGTAAGAATCTTAATTTTCCATTGGCATATAAAAATGTATTGCAGGCTGAGCCACAAGGGAAGTCCAAGAATACTGGATTGAGTAGCCTATCCCTTCTCCAGTGGATCTTCCCAATCTAGGAATTGAACTGGGGTCTCCTGCATTGCAGGCAGATTCTTTACCAACTGAGCTATGAGAGAAGCCCCAATTAATTCATTAAAGTATGTAAGAATCTTAATTTTCCATTGGCATATGTTAAAAAAAAACAAGCAATGAAAAACAGTGTAAGAAAACAAAAGCTTTAGGAAATACTCAGGAAGTTATTTCTGTATTAGGCAACTATCATTGAGTCAGGTTAATACTGTCAAGGAGTCTACACCTTCCCAACTCTAACTTGGAAAACTCTTCTAAGGAATTTCTAGAGCACAGAGCTCTTCCCCTCTCCAGCCCGTTGTCCCAGCCTCCCCAACTCTGATTTCAGACATTCAATGGAACATTTTACTTAGAATAAACAAAAGCCAAACAAACTACAGTTGAGGCAACAAGAAGTACTAACTTCATCAGAGAGGCAAAAGGGTAGGAGATGAAGTGAATAGAAAATAACAAAGAAAGGCAGTGAAGAGAAAGGCAAAGAACACTGGGAATATAAAGAAATAAAGCTGAAAAAAAGAACTAGAGATGAGGCAAGGAGGGCAGTCATAAGAAATGAATGACATGAGTGTGCCCATTCTCTAAAAGAGAACAGGGAAATCTACATCTTCGCTGCCCCAGAGAAGTTAGGTGTCAACCTGAAACATAGTCATAACCCAAAGGTTGAGAGTTATGTTCCATCTGGCAGGAAATTTTAGGATTTCAAGCCTGGGTGACAGCATCTCACGTGAACCTGAGAACTGCTTCAAGGAGGCGAGGGGAGGAGCCAGGTTATACAGAAATTTTGCAACAAGGGGCAGGTTGTCTGAACATCAAAAGATCATTGTTAATTAAAGAAAACCAGAATTCCCAAGTTAATGAATTCAGTGCGTATGTATTATAATGTGTTCAGTCGCTGAGCTCTGTCTGAATCTTTGTCATCCCACGGACGGTAGTCCACTAGGCTTCTCTGCCTGTGGAATTTTCCAGGCAAGAACATGGGAGTGGGTTGCCATTTCTTCCTCCAAGGGATCTTCCAGACCCAGGAATTGAACCCAAGTCTCCTGCATTGCAGGTGGATTCTTTACCACTGAGCCACCAGGATGGCACAATGCAAGCGTCAGAGCTCACTGACATCATGCCAGTTTCCTGTGTTTTTCACATCCTGAGCCTCCTGAGGGCTCACGGTAGGGCATGGCTGCAGTCTGACGGCTGCTAGATGGCAGGCAATATTCCATTTCTGAAAGGCATGAAATGCCCACAGAGTACTGCATATGTGCATGCTATTATATGGCTTATTGAAGAGGAGCTGGCATGTCTCCACAAGAACTGGGGCCAAGGAGAAGTTCATTCACACAAAGAAGAATGTTTAGCAGTCAGTCGCAATCAGTTGACAAATACTGCAGGATGGTGCATTTCCTTCCTTGTATATGGCAATTTCCACAGAATATAAAAGCATCACATGACAGTGTGCCTCATTGGGCATATTTTTAGCCTCACAAATATATTTCATTTTCTTTTAAGATTCGAAAGACCCATTTTCACATTATTTTTGTTCATTACTCTATCAGTGTTACTGATTTTAGGGACCAAACTAAATTTTTCTTCTTCTCAATTAAATTATCCAATTTGGGGGGATGGAACAAGTATATTTTTGAAACCTCTTTTATGAGTTACTGAAGTATACTGAGAAAAAAGTTTGGATTTAACGGAAATACTGCAACTAGACATACTGGAAAATACGGAACAAAAATTCCAATTTTACATCAGCTGAATACATTATTGACCCCCAAATCATCAATTAAACAAAAGAAATTATATTTGCATTGATGTTTGAATCTGCATCCATTCTTGGTCGCATGTAATATATGCAACTGCTCAGTTCTAGCTGTCCTTGTAGCCACATTACCATATTATTCAAATGTATCCATCATTTATATGTAAATAGACACGATGAATGGCTTTTTCATAAGACAACAATTTTCAAATGACAAACAGACTTAGGCAGACATTAGCAAGATAAAATGTTGTAAATATTCATTCTATTATATATTTTTAAGGAAAAATGGAGACTATTTCAATTTTTTTTTAAAGTAGTTGGTAATTACAAAATGGGATCTTAATACAGTCACAATACCCACAGCTACTCTTCTCAATAAAAGTCTCCACCAATGTCATTTGTATCTTGTAAATTACATGTTCTCAGATCCATCTGTGAAAATTGGGATGTTCATTATCATGGTTACATTTCATGATTCCACAGTTAAGTGCTGAAATGGTGTTACACAAATACCATATGTTTTTCTAAGAGAAACGGAGAAAGATTAATTATGAGTTCAAGCCCAAGTCTCAACACAATAAGATCATTACACTGTGTGCTATGCAAATTGGAAGTTTTAATTAATAGCTGAAATACTAACCAAGGGGAAAAACTGTGAAGTCTAAATTGTAAGTATCAGCCTTTTCTCTACAAAAATCACCCGAATAAGGATGCTTTTCTGAACCCAAGTTATAATCCAAAGGAGAAAACATTTTTGTTGTCTGTGAACTTCCTTTGATAGAGTGATCACCATCATATTGTTTTATATTACTTGATAAAGCCGAAATTTAGAAAGTGTACTAGTAACAAACAGGTTATAACAGATCATATAGCTAGCGAAACTTCAACTGAACATTTTTTCTGGATTTTTCTTTAAAACACATACCATTCAAAAGCATGCAAAATAAGTCTCATGTACTCAGATAAAATGCTTCAGTATAGCTACCTCAAGACAAAACTCTATGATGATACTATAAGAATTTTGCTCATAATTATAAAATCTGAATTCTCATCTTACTTACCACATATTCAAACACAAGTGTCAGCGTCTCCTTGGTGTGGATGATGTCATGAAGCAGCACTATATTAGCATGTTTTAGTCCTTTTAACAGAGAGGCTGTAAGATAAAGTGAACAAACAGATACGTTATTATGGGTAATAACCAACGGATAAGCTTCTTCTATTGTACTGGTACATCATCAGATGAAATATACCTATTTTTCCACTTTCTATGCCAATATAGATATGGCTTATCTCCATATGTATGACATATATATTCTGTGGATGTTGAATGGAGGTTTCTGTAAGTGTCAGTTACAGCCTGTTGGTTGATGTTGTCATTGAATTCTTCAATATATGTGCTATATCTCTGGAGAGATCTTTCTTCTTTCAATGACTGAGGGATGGTGACATCCTCAACCATAATTGGGGATCTGTCCATTTCTTATTTGAATTCTCTTAGTTTTGGCTTTGTGTGCTTTGAAGCTGTACTTTGCTACATGTAACATTTAAGATTGTTGCATTCTGTGAATCAGGCCCTTTTATCAATACATAAAGCATCTCTTTGTCCCTGGTAATTTTCTTCACTCTGAAGTATTTTGTCTGATATTAATATTGCCACTTCAGCTTGATTTTGTTTAGTGTTCATATGGTGTATCTTTTATATATATATATATATATTTTTTTTTTTTTTTTTTCTTTTGGCCTATACCAATGACCATTCAGGTAGAACATTTAAAGAACAGAAGCTTTTTCTATCATTGTTAATTATTTTAGTAACACTGTGTCTTCAATTTTGGTTTTTGGTATATACCCTAAAGAGAAAAGAGAAACGCAAAACACATGTTTTACATGTTTTCTATCAGGAACTTGTAATTGCTCACATATTCATCAAATATTTATTGAGAGCCTAGTTACTGACACTGATGGCCCTGGACAAACCTCAAACCCTTGATTCTCAATAATGTTGCAAGCCCAGCTCTTTAAAAGGGGGTTTAGAACACCAAATGTGAACCCTAATGCAAACTTTGGGTGAGTATCAGGTGTCAAGGTAGATTCCTCTATCGTAACAAATGCACCACTCTGGTGAGAGATACCAACAGTAGGGAGGGTTGGGGTGGGAGGCAGGGAAGAAAGTACAGGAAAATCCTCTGCACTTTCCACTCAATTTTGCTTTGACCTTAAAGCTGCTCTAGAAAAATAAAGTCTATTTTAAAAAATAAAAAGATATACCTATGTTTTAACATACTAAAAGAAACAAATCTAGATGATCTAATATTTCACTCAAATAAAATGATATTTTAGATATGGAGTCATCATGCAAAAAAAGCTGTACAGGACAGTCCCCAGAGAAGAGAGAGAGAAAACGTGGAGACTAGTACATTCTTGTATGACTCCCATGAATGCAAGCTCCTGTTTTTAGTTATTATTGCCTTGAATTTCCACTGTCTTCACCAGGCAAACCTACTTCAGGACGGTAATATATCTTTAATCCCAAGATATACATCAATAAATACCTAATTGGCCCAAAGAAGGCCATTCAGACTGAGAATTCCCTGGTGTGGCTGGTTCCAACACCAGAAGACCACGAAGAAGTATGTTTCCTCTGAAACCGAATTGGCAGCTTCATGTGCTGCCCAAGGCCAGGGAAGTCTAAGCTATCCAAGGGAAGTCCTACAAAAAAGTAAAAATATTTTGGACTTCTCTGGTAGTTCAGTGGTCAAGAATCCACCTGCCAATGCAGGGGACACAAGTTCAGTCCCTGATCCGGGAAGGTTTCATATCAGCAGAGAAACTAGGCTCAGTGCCACAGACATTGGAGCTACCACAGTGGGGAGCCCGTGCACTGCAGCTGGGGAGGGGACCCCACTCGCTGCAGCTGGGGAGGAGACCCCACCCGCTGCACCTGGGGAGGAGACCCCACTCGCTGCAGCTGGGGAGGAGACCCCACTCGCTGCAGCTGGGGAGGGGACCCCACTCGCTGCAGCTGGGGAGGGGACCCCACTCGCTGCAGGTAGAGAGTGGACCCCACTCGCTGCAGGTGGAGAGTGGACCCCACTCGCTGCAGGTGGAGAGTGGACCCCACTCGCTGCAGGTGGAGAGTGGACCCCACTCGCTGCAGGTGGAGAGTGGACCCCACTCGCTGCAGCTGGGGAGGGGACCCCACTCGCTGCAGCTGGGGAGGAGACCCCACTCGCTGCAGCTGGGGAGGAGACCCCACTCACTGCAACAGGAGAGAGCCCGTGCATGGTAGCAAAGACCTGGGGTACCCAAAAATAAATAAATAAAATACATACATGAAATATTTACAGATTTATCAGAGCTTTGTAAAATTAGCACTCACGACAAAATACTTACCAAAAATAACTATAACAATAACAGTACAGCACACAAACTTTGAAGAAATAAGCACCACAAAGATGTATGACAGAGTTTAGTATTGTTGATTCCAATAATTTACAATCTTCTTTCAATTATTCAAATATTTAATTATTCAACCATCAGCCTCAAACAACTGAAGTGTATTACATGGCTAATTTCCAGGCATTCATCATTAATCTGGGGACCAGCTTCAATGTGCTCATTTTTAAAATGACACTTGGTCCCACATTAGTCTTCTAAGACAGACTCATCCTTAGAGATCACTGATGTATAGAACAGTCTTATGGACTCTGTGGGAGAGGGAGAGGGTGGGAAGATTTGGGAGAATGGCATTGAAACATGTAAAATATCATGTATGAAACGAGTTGCCAGTCCAGGTTCGATGCACGATACTGGATGCTTGGGGCTGGTGCACTGGGACGACCCAGAGGGATGGTATGGGGAGGGAGGAGGATGGGGAACACATGTATACCTGTGGCGGATTCATTTTGATATTTGGCAAAACTAATACAATTCTGTAAAATTTAAAAATAAAATAAAATTAAAAAAAAACAAAAAGGGTGTGGAAGTGAGACCAGATGTATGCATTAGCTTATATATGTGTATAAAATAACCCTGGAATCACTTGAAATAAATATATACATGCCTGCCAAAAAAAAAAAAAAAAAAGATTTCAAACCACAACAGGATATTTGGAAATGATGGCCAGGCACAGTACTTCACTCCTACACAGTGTGGGAATACACATAGGTGAAATGAATTAAGGACCTCATGGGTATCACGCTTATGAAAGGAACCTAGCTTTGTGAGGCAAGTTTTGGAAAGATATATCATTTGTAATTTTGTCCAATTTTATTTTTCAAGTTATCCCCTCAGTTTGTCAAGCGCTGATCCATCCTTATCAGCAAGACCTCCAAAAAGGTACTGAAGCTTACAATCCATGGGCGATCCACGCTCTAAGAACCCTTTGCCTAGGAATTTTGTTGTTGCTTTTATTATGATGATTATTACTTTTCTCCCACTATCACCCTGCTTCTCTGACCGTTTAGACCTAAATTGTTTCCCATTTCTCAAAGCAACGACTTCATGCCCATCATTTCCCATTGTGTTTTTCCTACAATTTCAGTAAAATCCAATCTCTGCTATCATTCATCCTGTGAAAAAACATCTTTTCTTAACTGTGACCGATATTATACAAAAAAAGGCCATGCCCTTTTTTTCTTTTTTGGCTGCTCCCCATGGCATGTAGGATCTTAGTTCCCCAACCTGGGATTGAACCCATGACCCCTGCATTAGAAGCAGAGTCTTAACCACTGAAAAACAAGGGAAGTCCCTGTCATTTCATTTTTTTTTAAACATGGTATTTTTTTTTTACCATTTCTACAGAAACACTCAAAGCCTCCACATTTCAATGTATTAACTCTCAATTATTATAGGTTTTAGACTTCTAACTATATATACATACAGTTTAAAAAACACACTATCGGTTAAATAATGACCAAGAACTGTTTGAAAGCAAGCCCTTTTTCTTTTGAGATTAACATAATGAACTCGTATTTGGAAAAGGATAAGCCATTAATTTCAAAACTGATGGCAGAAAAATGGCATTGAAGGGCACAAAACCGTCCACAATATCTACCAACATGAGGGTAGATGGCAGACCTGACTAACTTGAAAGCTGCCAACACAACAGTCTCTGCTCCAAGCCAGGTGCCAGATACTGTTATTCCTGCCGTTGCCAAGGCGAGGAAGCCTCCTGGTTGCCAAGGCGAGGAAGCCTCCTGGCTGCCAAGCGGGTGCGTGATTAACACCACAAGTCCCAGAGCCACTGTGTCTCCCTTTGCAAGACAAACACTGTCAAAATAATACTCCATGTAATCCTAATAATATCTCAAATATACCACATGTTATTTTCTCATCGTTTACATACAAAACAAATTCTGTAACACTGGCTTTAACAATCCCAGCACACTTGGTTTCCCGCAAATTTTAAGCAAACATATGGCAAACATTTTAAATTCATTTCACCAGTGAGGCTTGGAAAGGTATGATTCTACATGACATAAAGGACTTGTAATTAAGGTTGAGGGTAAAATTTCTAACAATCAATTTGGGGCCGTGTTGAAACAATACAAAAGCAGAAAAACACTTTGCTCATAAAGATAACCGCAAAGTCTTGGCAGGACAGGACATAGAGAGCCGCCCCTTAGTGCGGGAACAAGTTCAGATACCCACTCATCCACCATATACAAACCTCGACCTTCTGCTTTCAGGGTAAACATCCTAGGTTTCCACTCTGAGGTGAAACAGATCAGATGGGATCAGATCAGATCAGTCGCTCAGTCGTGTCCGACTCTTTGCGACCCCATGAATCGCAGCACGCCAGGCCTCCCTGTCCATCACCAACTCCTGGAGTTCACTCAGACTCATGTCCATCGAGTCGGTGATGCCATCCAGCCATCTCATCCTCTGTTGTCCCCTTCTCCTCCTGCCCCCAATCCCTCCCAGCATCAGAGTCTTTTCCAATGAGTTAACTCTTCGCATGAGGTGTCCAAAGTACTGGAGTTTCAGCTTTAGCATCATTCCTTCCAAAGAAATCCCAGGGCTGATCTCCTTCAGAATGGACTGGCTGGATCTCCTTGCAGTCCAAGGGACTCTCAAGAGTCTTCTGCAACACCACAGTTCAAAAGCATCAATTCTTCGGCGCTCAGCCTAAACACCATCCTCATCATGATTAAAATAAATTATGTTATCGAAAAATTCAGAGCGTGTTCATTTTTTCACTGAAGGGGTTATTTTAAAAGTAATGTTAACAAAGAAATGAAAAATAGAACCTTTCTTTATGAAGTCAAATAGTCTTCTAGGTCATTATTTGACACCTTATTGCTAGGAAAGGAGATATCACAAATAAATGCAATCCAAGCTTGCTCACTCCCCTTTAGCCTCTGGAAGGAATGAGTGTGTTCACATTCTCCCCTCATCATTTTACGTGTTCCCTTTCTGTGTCAACCCCAGTGGTGTGGACTGGAGGTGCTGCTACCTGATTTTCCCAGAAAACAAAGATTATTACTTATTATTACCCAAGAAAGCAACCATATTTCAAACTACAACCCCAACAGACTAAACTTTTTCCTCAAGCCCGCAGGTAGACAGCTCTGTGTGTGTTAGACACTCGGTGTGTCCAGCTCTGCGACCCCGTGGACTGAAGCCCTCCAGGCTCCTCTGTCCATGGGATTTTCTAGGCAAGAATACTAGAGTGGGTAGCCTTTCCCTTCTCCAGGGGATCTTCCTGACCCAGGGATCGAACTCAGGTCTCCTGCATCAGCAGGCAGGATCTTTTCCGTCTGAGCCACCAGGGAAGCCCAGATAGATCTAAAGCTGTTGATATTCACCTTATACTAGAAATAGTATACTTCCTTTCTTTGCCTACTTTATTTTTTCACTGAAGCATAGCTAATTACAATGCTGTGTTAGTTTCAAGTGTACGGCAAAGTGATTCAGGTGTATACACACACGCACGCACACACACAAACACACACATTCTTTTTCCGATTCTTTTCCATTATATGTTATTACAAGACACTGACTATAGTTCCCGGAGCTATAGAGTAGTTCTTGTTGTTTACCTATTTAATACACAGTACTGCGTATATGTTAATCACAAACTCCTAATTTATCTATTCATTTATATTCTGCAAGAAGTTCTCACTTACTTGCTACTGGATTCTGAATATTTTGAAAGCAAAAATATTCTGAATGGGAAAAACTTAAAGGCAAATAAGAACAACAAGATAAACACAGAAAGACGAAAGTGCTTAAAGGAACTCATGCCTGCCCTGAAAACAGCTCCAGGGTAACTTGCGCATGGTTCCAGAAGGTATGCTGCGCACTGTGGCTGCATATTAGGAGAAATAGTGTATTCCTGCTCAATTCTGAATTTTCCCCCAAATGAGATCTGATCTAAAACACACATACTCGCACAAACCATAAACCAAGAAGTGAAAAAGTGAGAGAATCGGGTGGAAAAAAAAAAACGGAATTGTATTTTTCACTTCATGTTTACTTTTTATACTTTTATACACATATATACCAAATTTGAGCTTCCCTGGTAGCTCAACTGGTAAAGAATCTGCCTGCAACACAGGAAACCCCAGTGGATTCCTGGGTTGGGAAGATCCCTTGGAGAAGGGATAGAGTAACCCACTCCAGTATCTCGGTCTTTGCTGGTGGCTCAGATGGTAAAGAATCTGCCCGCAATGCAGGACATGTGGGTTCAATCCCTGGGTCAGGAAGATCCCTGGAAGAAGGAGTGGCAACGCACTCCAGTATTCTTGCCTGGAGAATCCCCACAGATAGGGGAGTCTGGCGGGCCACAGTCCATGGGGCTGCAAAGAGTCTGACAGGACTGAGCAACTAAGCACAGCACATACCAAGTTTACATGAGAAAGCATTAACTTTTTGTTATGGGGAAAGAGACCACAGCTAATCCAGAACACAAAGTTAAAATGCATGTGATGCCCTATAGACTTAAATTAGCTAAAATCACATTAAGGATTTAGAGACATGTTTTTCACTCACTAGATGCTGTCCAAATGTGGAAGGATAATAAGACAGGTTAGGAATACTTTATAAATATCACAAAACTTGTTTTCCATCTACCAAAAAGTATACTGTTTTACATGCTCCTTAGTTGAGCGTTGCTGTTGGGGAATAGACTAACTTCAACCCCACTACATGTTTCCCCTGCTCATTCCCCTCCCAATTTCCCCAACGTCACAGACCTGAAATGTAATCCCGACATTAAAACCTCAACTATTCTCCCTGCCATCAATACCTGTGTATCCTCTTGACTACTGGCAAAGATCAGTCATCTGGGGTCTATTTCCACATTGCAGCCTCACAGGACCACATGGACTGCTCCCGAAATCATTAAAAGAAGAGATTCCTCTAAAAGTACAGCTTAACCACATGAAACAGCCAATATTTGACATTTTTGATCTATTAACACAGCAATTTCCAGTGGCTCAACCCAATAGAGTTTACCTGGTTCAAACCAATTTTAACTTTTTCACAGAGGCATAGTTACTTTTCCCATCGTTAACATTGAAACCAATTAATCAGCTGCCAAATGGTCAATAATTGATCCTGAATACAAAAAAAAAAAGGAAGAATCTGTTCGTGAAACTATGGTTATTGATGAGGGGAGGGATATAGAAACAATTTGTATGAGATATCTGGAAAAGTTGTTTATTACAGTAGATTGGTCAAAGA
Organism: Bubalus bubalis; assembly: GCF_019923935.1. Lineage (NCBI taxonomy): Eukaryota > Metazoa > Chordata > Mammalia > Artiodactyla > Bovidae > Bubalus > Bubalus bubalis. The sequence goes on along the minus strand of NC_059164.1, from coordinate 7,960,111 downwards.
AAACTGAAAAAACACTATAAGATTGGCCAAATAAAATTGAAATAACGCTATAAAATAGTATTTTGTGTGCTAAGTCACTTCAATCATGTCTGACTCTTTGTGACCCACCAGGGTCCTCTGTCCATGGGATTCTCCAGGCAAGAACACTGGAGCGGGTTGCCACTTCTTACTCCAGGGGATCTTCCCAACCCAGGGATGGAACCTGCAGCACTTTCGTCCCCTGCATTGGCAGGCAGGTTCTTTACCTCCATCATCACCTAGGAAGGCCTTACAAAAGGTACGCTGCTGTTCACAATTAATGCGCAGCTATAATAATGAATGATTATAACCGTAGGCTGGCCCTTCACTACTGACCCCTTCTCACAAAGGGAGTGGTGCCAATCCGTGCATTATGAGGGTTTCTTTTCATATCCTGGAACTTGGGAGGCCTCTAATTTGCACTGAAATCCAAAATATTGAAGGTTTTTCTTGTCTAAGTGGTCACTTTCCCACATTAAGATTAACTTACTGCAAAAGACTTCTACTTTTGTTTTGAACTACTTCCAATTCAGGGCTTCCCTGGGGGCACAGTCATAAAGAATCCCCCTGCCAATGCAAGAGACACAAGTTCCATCCCTGGGTCGGGAAGATCCCCTGGCGAAGGAAATGACAACCCACTCCAATATTCTTGCCTGGAGAACCCCACAGACAGAGAAGCCTGGTGGGCTACTGTCCATGGAGTCTCAAAGAGTTGGACACAACTTAGTGACTAAACAGCTCCCAGTTGAACCTATAAATGACCCACCGGCTGCCTTTCTGCTCCAGCTAATCTTGTTCCTATGTGTCCCTGGACACAGCCATGCATATATAGGTTGTGCATGAGTGCAAGACACGCGGTTCTTCTCAAATGTAAACACCTCACTAGTACCTTCGGCAGAAAGAAAAAAAAAACTCATGCCAAGCAAACAGGGTTGGAGACAGTGGTGGTCATGCTCCCTGTGCTGTCTTCAGGCAGGAAAGAGACCATGGAGGAGCTGAGGGTTACTGAAAGACGTGGTCACAGTTGTTTTCGTCTGGCCATAAAAACCAGGTATAAAAGCTGTTAGGCAATTTACTTTTTTGAACTATTTTTACACTTTATTATGGTGGGTTACATGTATAGACAGAAAGAATATTGCAAAGTATGCAAAAAAAAATGTGATTTGGCATCAATCCCCTTACACTTTCTGGTTAAGAAGAATAAACATTTATATCATAACATTAATGGTTATCTCTGTCTGACTAGACTTAAATAACCTCTCCCCACATAAAATTATGTGAATTGCTATCACTGTATTCTTTTACAAAAGTTAAAATAAGCCTAAAGTCATAAAATATACTCCTTGCCATGCCTGCAAGTCCTAGTCTAAGGACCTGCACCTAAGACTCTGGCCCTCGAAAGCACTGTCGGACTCCACCACACAGCAGGGCAGGTTTTCAGACCAGGACTCTCCACCCCCTGCTCCCCACAGCCACGACCGTGGTCCCACCAGGAGGTGCTTCGCTAAGGGTGGTGCTTCAGCCACCTCTCAAAGTCAAGTGGCCACTGAATGAGGCCCCACCACAAATCTACCAAAGCCAAGGCTACGGGCGCTGGGCCCCAGAATCACCCAACAAGTAGTCAACGTCTACCATGTGCCAATCACCACAGGGAAACATGTACGCTTTTGTTCTCATGAACTTGTATGTTATATGTCAACCAAGTTTTCTATTCAATCCTTACATCTCCTAAAGTTGGAAAATCGCAGTGCTGTGTCATGGTTTTTAAATACAGTGGGTAACTACTTGAGGGGGGGGTGTGTCTGTGAGTGAGGGTGTGCCTATGAACTTAGTCACACTGCCATCTACTCACTGTTCCAAGAGCAAATAAATAAAAACAGCAATTCGATCAGTTAATGTACCTAGTATCTACTTCTGTCTATCTGTTTCTCTCTCTCTCTCTCTCTCTCTCTCTTACACACACACACACACTCACACACAGTCATGAAGATAGATTCCACCAAAAAATATAGTCTTGGCCTAGAAAACAAAGAGAATTCTTTATTCTGAAGATTTGATGGCATTTTGATGTATGTGGATTTTCTCCTGCTCATTTCAAAAACCCCAAAAATGTGAGGTCATATTTTCAACATGAATAAAAGGTTGAAAAGGTCATGATTTATAAGGCCTTTACAATTCCACTGGTGAAGCGTCTGTCTACAATGTGGGAGACCTGGGTTCGATCCCTGGGTCAGGAAGATTCCCTGGAGAAGGAAATGGCAACCCACTCTAGTACTCTTGCCTAGAAAAGCCCATGGACGGAGGAGCCTGGTGCAGGCTACTGCCCATGGGGTCGCAAAGAGTTGGACACAACTGAGCGACTTCACTTTCTTTCTTTCTTTACAATTCCACTACAATTTCTAAAATCTGTGAAAGAGCTAAGTTTTATATAAAATGTTTGCAATACATACTGCCTCAGCACCAGAGCTTTGATAAACAGCAGGTCTGGAGATAATTGTAAACAGACGATGAGCAAAGAAGGAGAAGTGGGGACTATGAAAAACAAACACGAATCTCAGTGGGGGTTCATTTCTACCCTTGAATATCCCCTGACTTGAAACTTCACACATAACATCACTTCATCTGACTGAACAAGAAAGTCAAGGTTATAAAAATTACAAATGAAAGCAGAACTCAGTAGAGAGTACACAGCCCCAGAGCACCGCGTTTCTCACAAAATTAGTTCAGCTTCAGGCAGTCACGTCACCTTCACTTCGACCTCCCCAGGACAGAACTCATCCCGCTGTCCCTGGGCCTGGACCAGACCTTGAATTCCTTTCATGCGGGCTTAATCAGTGGTGGTCCAGGTGAGAAGCCAAGTTCATCTCAGCCAAGGAAGCTCTGCCCCTTCTGAGAAGGTTGCTAATAGGCTGAGTCCCAGGCTGCTTCCCTCAGTCACGTGGTCCCTATGCTTGGTCTCCGCTGATGCTCAGCTGTTGATGGCACAACAGTTGACAGGTTCTAGCACCACTTAACAGGCGTCCTGGGTGGGCACCAGTGGTGAAGAATCCACTTGCCGATGCAGGAGCTGTAAGAGATGCGGGTCCAATTCCTGATTGGGAAGATCCCCTAGAGAAGGAAATGACAACCCACTCCAGTATCCTTGCCTGGGACATTGCACGGACAGAGGAGCATGGCAGGCTCCAGTCCATGGGGTCACAAAGAGTCAGACACGACTGAGCATGAACACACACACACACACACACAGTACCACTCACATGTTCAGGAGTTTTACAAGATACTTAAGAAAAGCAATTAAGGACTCACTCAGGGATTGCCTTCTAACTGTACAAAGAGAGGCTAGCAAACCCCATCTCTGAGAGCTCTCACTACGCTCCTGCTTCATATGGCCTTGGCTACGGGAGCATTTGAAGGAGATGTTTCTATATTTGGAAATCCAGGAAAACAAACACACCTATGAAAGGCAGAGTGACATCTTAAACATTCAGTATTTAGAATTCTATGATGATGATAATAAAACTGTTAATGCAAAGTCACATGGGCAAAATGGTATTTAATGAGTTTAGGGAGGGGTTCCTCCCAACCTCTTCTGAAAATAAGAACTTTCTAAATTGCTTCTATGCTCAAAAAGTCACTTCAGTACAAAAATAGTAACTTAAAAAATTTTTTTTAGAGTCTCATCCTTTTAAAGTCACTAGCTATTTGAAAGAAACTGGCAACATCTTAGAAGTACTCGATTTCATGCAAGGTATCACAGGATTGCTTAAGACAGAACATCTATCTGCTGTGATAACTATACAAGTTAAGTTAAAGACAAGGAAGTTGTACATTACACATTTTATACTTCTAAATTAGCAAGGCTACTTCAGACTCTCATGGCAGTTAAAAAAAAAAGAAAAAGCCATGCAAGAAAACGACAAGGGGAAAGAAAAATAGTACTATGATCTCAAAGTTTCCAAGAAATTTGTATGTCTGTCTTCCATACTGCCAACCAGAGGAACTAGGGGAAGGGATAACTGGGTTTTACACTTACCAAGGTAGGCTCAACATTTGGTCCTCGAAAATTGTGACTGGGCAGAATTTTTTAGTGTCTCTGCAAGGCACACTTGAGACTTGAGACCGGTACCGACAACAGTTCCTGTTCACACTACCTGCCTCTCCATATGTGGAGTCAACTCCTGGACTATGACAAACATCCCCCCATGATGGGCATGACTGCCGTGTTCTCAAATGCATTCTATCTCCTGTGGACCCACATGTTCCTTGTTAATGAAATTTCACCTTGTTTCATATGCATCACACACACATATACTCATACATACACAGATATGTAAATCTTAGAGCATGAAAAGACATCTTTCACTTAACACAAGGTGACTGAGTCATCAATCACAGCTCAAACAGTCCTCATAATAGCCAAATGTCATCCTCAAGAGCATCTAATCCAACCCTTCATCTGACAACTGAGGAAATTCATATATGGAAGTTTGGTCACAAGACTCAAACCCTGCCCTCCCGACCCCTTCACACAGGAGAATTCTGTTTCTGTAATCAAAAGCATTATCCTCTCTCTCACTGTCTTGGTTCTCTCCTCTTCACTCCTTGTCTTTTGCTGTGATCATGGTTTCCCTTTATCTTTGTTTCTTTCCAGGTGTTAAAGGCAGAAAAGCCTGAAGCTAAGAAGACTAGAAGGACATCCGATATCACAAACCTGTCTACACTCTTCACCTGAGCATCATCACCTGGACTAAAGAGGCTTCAAAGGAGAGTAATAGGTAAAGAAGAGAGCTAAGGGGGCAACGGCTGTTCAAATTGGCTTTTTAAAATCATGTTTAGGGCTTTCCTGGTGGCACAGTGGGTAAGAATCTGCCTGCCAATACAGGGGACACGGGTTCGACCTCTGGTCTGGGAAGATCCCAAATGCCGCAAGGTGACTAAGCCATGAGCCACAACTACCGAGTCCGCTCACCTACAGACCATGTTCCGCAATAGGAGAGGAGCCCCTGTCCACAACCAGAAAAATCCCGCACACAGCAACAAAGACCCAGCATGGCCAAAATATCCATCTTATTTTTAAAAAAACTCACCTTTCTCTGATCAAGTCCCTCCTCTTCTTCAAACATTTCAATGGCTGCCTAACAGGACTCCCAACGACCTGAGCGATAAGGCTCTTAATTTCAGAGGCTCCACTTCCCTCTACACCGTGAACTCCAGCCATATGGCACTTCTTGTCTGGGTGTGTGTGCTAAGTCACTGCACTCATGTCCAGCTCTTTGCAACCGCATGGACTGTAGCCTGCAAGGCTCCTCTGTCCAAGGGATTCTCCAGAAAAGAACACGGGACTGGGTTGCCATTTCCTCCTCCAGGAGATCTTCCGGGGATAGAACCCGCATCTCCTGCAGTTCCTGCATTGCAGGCGGAATCTACTGCTGAGCCACGGAGAAAGCACTGTGCTTCTTACACATTTCCAATTCACTTCATCCTCTCAGGCCTCTGGGATGCTATCTCTTCTGCTCCCTTCCTCATAGTCTCTGAGCCTCAGACACCTCTGCCATCTCTTCAGAGCTCAACTTAGCTGTCATTTCCTTTGAAAGGGTCTGCTGACCGCCAAGCTCAAGCTAGAAGCATTCATTTTCTGTCAGTCTCTGAGCTCGGTCAGTTGTCCTATCCCAATGTTATAATTACCCAGTGACCTAACTCCACCTGTCTGTATCCTCCACTCACTCATCATTTGCTTTTGCTCCGGTGCAGGAGATATAAAAGATGTGAGTTTGATCCCTGGGTCAGGAAGATCCCCTGGAGGAGGGCATGGCAACCCACTCCAGTATTCTTGCCTGGAGAAGCCTATGGACAGATAAGCCTGGTGGGCTACAGTCCAGGGGGTTGCAAAGAGTCAGACATGACTGAGGCAACTTAGCACACACGCATGCGCCTGCTATTCTCACAGCAATCCCTTCAGTGCTGAATTTACAGAAGATGCCTATTAAGTGCAGCTTGAATAATACGCATGAACGAGAAACATAAAATCTTGACATGATCTCCCATAAATCGCCATCAGCAAGAATAGTCCCTAAGACTGAGCTCTACTGTGGACTGGTTATCTTACTTCAATGCTTTTAGTTCTGCCTGGATATGTTGATCAAAATAAATCCACTCTAAACTTTGTAGTAACTGACAAACACACTGAGGCTATATATTTCACTGACTTTAAAAAGAAGCAAGGAAACATCTTATAGGATGTCACCAGGCCTTTTCCTTTCATAAGGAGGTGGAATGCTGTATACAATGCTACAACTAAAAAGGCAGGATTTTATTTCCACTCATATTTCAGATTATGGAAAGATGGTAAAAGATTTAAACCACACTCTATTTCTTAAAACTCCTATTAAAAACTAAAATTACATCCTCACATTTTTACCCAGCATGAGATAATCTCAAAAACAATAAGGTGGTCCCAATTAGAGAAGGAAGATGTTCTCAACCCTTATGTGGGTTTACAGCAGAGTCAAAGCCAACCCATGGCTTTGTTTGTTTGCCCTGCAAAATGTTTTAGAGATTTAATAAGTACTGAAGAATCTGAGGTTTTCACATAAAATGCACAACTTTGGCTCTTCGGAAGTAACAGGTGTGGGTAAAAGTTGTGTCTACACAACGGGTCCTTACACAACACACTACTGCTACGGCTTCCCATCCTCCTTGTCCTCCAGAGTGACAGGGGCTCTTCCAGCCTTTACACTTGTGATCTATGAATTAATATTTCATGTGTTAAAGAGCCAACATCGGGCTTCCCATGGTCCAGTGGTTAAGAATCCACCTGCCAGCGCAGGGGTTGTGAGTTTGAACCCTGGTCTGGGAAGATCCCACTTGCTGCAGGGCAACTCAGCCCGTGCTCCGCAACAAAAGAAGCCACAGCAATGAGAAGCTCTCCCACCTTGACAAGGAGTAGCCCTGCTCGCTATACCTAAAGCAGAGGCCTGCGCACAGCAACGAAGACCCAGCTCAGCCAAAAATTAATACATCTTTTATTAAAAAAAAAAATCCAAGATTACTTGGATCACACAAGCTGAAGTAATAATTATGAGGAAACTGGAAGCAGCCAATCAAGGTGGGTTTTATGAGTCCCACAGACCAACAAGAGAGAGAGAAAGGGAACTAGAAAGAGAACAAGGAAGAAGTTGTAACTACAGAAAAGTCACAATGCCTACCAAAGAAGAATAGACGGAAATGAAATTATGCCCATTTCAAATGGTACAGCTCAAAGTGCCAATGAAACACACTAGGGAGAGGTAACGCCCTTACGGTTACAGCACAGGACTTCTTTTTCACATCGTTTCAAATATAGATCTGAAAGATCTATACAGACCTCAGAGGGTATTTAGTCCAACACTTGCACTTTTTCAGATAAAATACCTTGGCCCAGAGAGATTGTCAAAAGCCATATACTTTGGTATATCACTTCGCCTCTCTAGCCCCTTTTCTCCAATTCATTCTCAGACACTGATTAAAAAAGAAAAATCAGGTAGGCATTAAACATCTGATATTCACCTAAGAAAAATGAGAAGTAAACAAACAAAATGGACTTATTCAAGGTAGCAAGAGTGAGTCAAGCGCCAAGCTGGGCCAAGAGCCAGATCTCTGATTCCCAAACCACAGTGCTAAGGCTTCTGCCTATAAACCTGCAGAGTTTCAAGTCAGAGAATGACAGGTAAAGCTCATGGGCCTGATAGCCTTTACCCCCATGCACAAACAAAAGAAATAAATGAGGGGCAAGGCACTTATTAGAGAGGAAACCTAAAGCAAGAAACTCAAATCATTAATAATTAATGCAAATAATATTTCTTACTGACAAGGTTGTAAGGAAATAACACACTCATACACTTTGAGACCAGATATTACTGGGGTTGGAATGGAGACTAGTCAAAATTTATCAAAAATGAAAATACTTCTCATAGCCCCTGAGCCAGCATTTCTTCAAGGAATATATAGACAAAGACCCAAGTTAAGCATGATACATTGCCAAGAATGTTCTCTTCAATGTTCTTAATAAATAGTAAGTGGCTCAGATGAATCTGCCTGCAATGTGGGAGACCCAGGTTTGATCCTTGGGTTGGGAAGATCCCCTGGAGAAGTAGATGGCAACCCACTCCAGCATCTTGCCTGGAGAATTCCATGGGCAGAGGAGCCTAGTGAGCTACGGTCCAAGGGGTCTCAAAGAGTCGGACTTGATTGAGCAACTAACTGCCCAGCCATTGTGTTTTTGTTGAATAAAATACGGCACATTCATATGACAAAAATTGCACAGCCATTAAAAAGAATGCAGTAAGTTACTATAAGCAGTAATATTGAAATGCCTAAGATATACTCAGTGGGGGAAAAAAGGCTCAGGTTCAAAGTGGTCTGTGTTCAAAAGGGAAGTGGAAGGGGTGGATATAGTCCAGAAGGGCTTCCCTGGGGGCTCAGTGGTAAAGAATCTGCCTGCAAATGCAGGAGACACAGGATTGATCCCTGGGTCAGAAAGATCCCCTGGAGAAGGAAACAGCAACCCACTCCAGTATTCTGGCTTGGGAAATCTCACAGAGGAGCCTAGTGGGCTACAGTCCATAGGGTCACAAAGAGTCAGACACAACTTAGCGACTAAAGAACAACAACAGTTCTCCAGAATCTATGAACACTGCACCAAATGACACTGGGCTCAGCAGAAGTGTGGGTGGAATGGTAGTTTACTTTTCTCTTACATTTATTATTGTTCAATGTTTTTTTTTATCTAGAGCTAGCATTTTATATTAATAAAAATAAAATTTTTTATTAAATAAAAAATTTAATGAAAAAAATTCAAAATTCTTTGCTCTCTGCTCTCTTGTTAGGTGGGCATCTCTTTAACAAACTACTTATTCATTCATTCAACTAACATTTACTGAAGTCTTGTGATTTATTTGCGACTATCTAACCCTGGATGTCATACTCTGTGTGGGTTAATGATGGAATAAACATGCATATAAAACCAACACCTATTGCTTGGTAGGCTCTGCCTAGAGAAATGTTTTGATAAGTACAATTACTAGCTCTGCTTCTCTAAGATAAAGCAACTAAATGAAAAAAGAAATAAGTATCATGTTGCCAGCCCCTCCCCCAGCCCGTCCCCCAAATTCTTTGATGGAGCTGTAGAAGGAAAGACTGTAATGAGAGCTGAAGTTCCCTTTGCCCTTCCTCCATTCATACATAACAGCTTTGGTGAAATGGACCAGCCAGAAAACAAACTGCTACCGACAAAGAGTAAAGGGAAGGGAGAGATGGAAACTGCAGGGAATGACTCCACACAGGAGCAAGGCCCCACTGTGAGACTCCTGGGTACCATTTTGGTTACTTACATGATGCTCATCTCTTTCCCAGTGAATCACTCATAAAAGCCACAGTCAACAATGGGCCTACAACCAGGTAATGACTGATCACACCAAAGCTGGCCACACCTATCCTCTGCCCAGATCACAGGTCTAACCTACTCTGGTGTGGGAGACTGGGCAACTGATGTGTTTGTATCTTCTTCCTCTTTTCCTGCTGCCTCAATAAACAGGTAGATTTTTGTGTCCCCTTTTAAATCTTGAGGTACTGCACAGTTTGATGGAAATGGGCAGGAAAGCTGCTTTCAGCACACTGAGTTGGTCTCTTGCCCACAGTCCCAGAACATTCTACAGAGTGTTCAGCAACAGCACAGACTGTGGTCTCTCCAAGAAGAATGCCACCCAGATCCTCACTTTATATAAAACACGCACACTCAAGTGGACAAGAAGCAACACACAATAAACGATCAGAGATCTGTGTAAGTGCCATGAAAGACTAGTAACTGGACAACTGAAATACTAACGCAATGAAGAGGAAGGAGAGAGAACTCCCAACGGGAGCCAAGTGTGGAATCTCATAAGACAGGCATCAGAGTTTCTCTAGAGGAGACCATGGGTGTGCTATAGGAAGATGGAACATTCTAACCTCAAGGAAATTGAGGGTTGGGAAAGAATAAGAGGGGCTTCCTTGGTGACTCAGATGGTAAAGAATCTACCTGCAATGCAGGAGACCCGGGTTCAATCCGTAGGTCGGGAAGATCCCCTGGAGAATGGAATGGCTACCCACTCAAGTATTCTTGCCTGGAGAATTCCATGGACAGAGGAGTCAGGCAGGCTACAGTCTATGGGATCACAAAGAGTCAGCCATGATTGAGAGACTAACACTCACTTTCTTTCAAAGAACAAGTGTCCTAAATGGGGAAATGTTTGGTAGTTTATTTGGGTAGAAAACGAAAATGTATGAAGAAAAGAAATGGAGACAAGGTTAGCAACAAAGGATTGGGCCTCCATGGCTTTTCTATATTATTGCATACAAAAAAGAGGGGAGGGTAATACAGGACCTGCACTTCTAGAAGATTCAGAGAGTGGACTGTCATCTAAAAAGGGTACACCTTTTCACATAAAACTAATGACCTGAATGTACTCTTCTAGTGACCGTTTGGCAAACAGATGTTAATGGATAGAAACTAGATTACTAACTGCCCTCCTACCTCAGTGACATAATACTGCCACCAAGGAGGGGGTAAACAATTCTCATTTCATTTTTTCAGAAAATGTCAGACAGGTATTACATTAACTGAAATGAAAATGTACATGTCTAATAAAAGGTTAGCACTCAGTGGTACCTGTTACTTGTCACATAAATAATATAATTTACCACAACAAATCTAACAAGAAGGTTTGTTGGGAACATATTCAAATGAGTGGCACCAGGAAAGAAAGCCAGCAAAAACAATTTCCACTTGCCTACACACTGTACGTTTGAAATTGGACATATTATTTCCTGCCAGTTTTAAATTACCACTTCATTTGTGATGAAAAATGGATTGCAAGAAGAATTCAGATAAGGAGCTTACTCAATTTTCGGATGGAAATTTCACCTAGAAAATAATGTTTCCAGTTAATGATTACAAAAGATGAAGAATATAACAAAGCCTTTAGAACAAGTGGGGTAAAAACACTGATGTCAAAATATGTTTAACCAGATTTACTTAAAGTGATTTCTAGCGTTTAAATATCTTAAACTATGGAAAATGTGGTTTTAAAGGGCACAGATACATATCATGCAATAAATACTTGCTTTTAAAATGTCACATGAATTCATTCATTCACTCAGTGGATGTTTATTGAGTGACTACTGCATGAGAGGCACTGGAGACACAGCAGTGAGAAAAAGGCAGAGCGAGCAAACTCCCTGCCTGCATGATGCCTATATTCTGGTGAGGAGAGACCACAGAGAGAAAAAAAGAAAAAAGAAACGTACAAAATATGTGGTTTGTTAGAGTGTAATGCGCACTGAGGAGAAAAAGGACTCAGATGGCACTGAGACTTTCTCATCATCATTTGTTGACCTCAGACAGGGGCAGGGTCACCTGAACCATGCAATCTGGAGGCCAGGATGAAACACGGTCATCATTCCTACCACCTCTTTGAAAATCTGTGCAACTAGAACATAACTATTCCATAATTACAGAACATAGAGAAAGTAGAGAACAGAGAAAATAAAGAATGTCCTCTCTAGACGTTCCAAGAAGATAATCTGGCTTCATCCTTCATTTTCAAGGAGAGACTGAAACCCAGTTCAGGAATTTATAACCCTTGCCTCCTAGCTTTAAGACCAATGTTCTTTTTCACCATCTGTTGTAGATGAACACCATGTGAGCTGAAAGGGAGCTTTCATATGAGTGAGACCAAAGTCCTCATTTTGTAGATTACAACTTGAGATCCTGGAGTGTCAAATCCCTTGGCCAAAATCAAGGTTTACTGAAATCAGATTTTGAACTCACCTCTCCTAACATCCCAAGCTGACTATACTTCCACAGGCCTATTCCTCCAGCCTCCAGTATTAAGTGCCTATGTAAACTGTGGAAAATTCTTAAAGAGATGGGAATACCACGCCACCTGACCTGCCTCCTGAGAATTCTGTATGCAGGTCAGGAAGCAACAGTTAGAACTGGACATGGAACAACAGGCTGGTTCCAAATTGGGAAAGGAGTATGTCAAGGCTGTATATTGTCACCCTGCTTATTTAACATACATGCAGAGTTCATCCTGAGAAATGCTGGGCTGGATGAAGCACAAGCTGGAATCAAGATTGCCGGGAGAAATATCAATAACCTCAGATATGCAGATGACACCACCCTTATGGCAGAAAGTGAAGAAGAACTCAAGAGCCTCTTAATGAGATTGAAAGAGGAGAGTGAAAAAGTTGGCTCAAAGCTCAACATTCAGAAAATGAAGATCATGGCATCTGGTCCCATCACTTCATGGAAAATAGATGGGGAAACAATGGAAACCGTGACAGACTTTACTGTTTGGGGCTTCAAAATCACTGCAGATGATGACTGCAGCCATGAAATTAAAAGATGCTTACTCCTTGGAAGAAAAGTTATGACCAACCTAGATAGCATATAAAAAGCAGAGACATTACTTTGCCAACAAAAGTCCATCTAGTCAAGGCTATGGTTTTTCCAGTAGTCATGTATGGATGTGAGAGTTGGACTATAAAGAAAGCTGAGTGCTGAATAATTGATGCTTTTGAACTGTGGTGTTGGAGAAGACTCTTGAGAGTCCCTTGGACTGCAAGGAGATCAAACCAGTCCATCCTAAAGGAAATCAGTCCTGAATACACATTGGAAGGACTGATACTGAAGCTGAAACTCCAATACTTTGGCCACCTGATGTGAAGAACTGACTCACTGGAAAAGACTCTGATGCTGGGCAAGATTGAAGGCGGGAGGAGAAGGGGATGACAGAGGATAAGATGGCTGGATGGCATCACCAACTAGATGGACATGAGCTTGAGATCAAAACTCCGGGAGTTGGCGATGGACAGGGAGGCCTGGCGTGCTGCAGTCCATGGGGTTGCAAAGAGTCAGACACAACTGAGCGAATAAACTGAATTGACTGAAACTTTCCAAACTTTACAATTCAGTTGATAAGACTGGAGTTCCGATCATCTGCTGATTCTTGAAAATCACTCTGCCAGTCTCTCCAGTGGGGAACTACACTCAATATCTCTTTCACTCATTTAAAATAAAACAGGGCATTGAAACAAAGATAGGGGTTGCTGGGCTAGAAAAGACAGGAGAAAAGAACATCTTAGCTTGAAAGGCTGACAGCTTCTGGTGACATTGACAAGGTAATAAGACAGGCAATAAGACAGTCCTTCTTAGCAGGAAAATAGATGTAGCCTGTCCTCTGAAACAAGTTATTTCCTGCCTCTCATCCATCAATTCCAAAGTGTAAATGATAGACAGCTTAACTCTCACTCTTCATTCTTCCTGTATCTTTCCAGATGTCTCTAGTGGGTATAAGTTTTGGCTGCTCTGAACTGAATGTCCCAGCAGGCAAACCTGTGTGTCGCTTCAGAAAGGATGGACAAGGAATCACCATAATACTAGGAAACAATTTTAAAAGGGGAAAAAATTCACTATTCATAAGCATCTGGGCACACATTTCATTTTTATTCTGAATGAAAACTGTATAATACTCTCTTGTCTGTAATAATTATGTTTCAGTAAAACCAACGGTTTATGCTAGATAAGTTAACGTAAGCACAGAATCCGGTGATGCTATGTGGAAGAAATCTGCAAGATGACCAGAAAATACAAGTATTTGTTTCTTAGGTGCAATTTGTAGGGTTTCTATAAAACCTTTCTAAGACCCCTGAGGAACAAATTAGCCATTCATTTCTTTTTTTTTTTTCCCAATCCTTGTCTGAATCTTGAGATACTCTGTGCTAAGTAGAGACCATTAAAGTACTGTATTCTAAGGAAAAGAATAGATGGGGTGGGAGGAAATAAGCAAACAGAGTTCTCCGCTTACAACCTATGCTACTAAAAAGCAAGCTTGCTGTGATTTTTAGCACACTGGAACAGCAAGTTCATTATGATTAATGAACTTTTTGTAGGGAGGCTTCCCAGGTGGCACCAGTGGTAAAGAATCTACCTGCCAATTCAGGAGACACTAAGAGATGCAGATTTGATCCCTGGGTCAGAGGAGGAAATGGCACCCCACTCCAGTATTCTTGCCTGGAATAATCCCATGGACAGAGGAGCCTAGGGGCTATAGTCTATAGTCCATGGGGCTGCAAAGAGCATGACACAACTGAGCAGACGCACACGTATGTGCAAGCGTGTGCACGCACACACAACACACACACACACACACAGGGGCATAAGCACAGTAGGGGAAAAACGGAGAGTTAGAACTCTGGAGAACAAGCTACAGTCTCCAGTTTACACTATTAGCTATGGAATCCGGGGTAAGTCAGTTCACCTTTGGGACTTGATTCATTTGCTTACTTCTTAAATGAATGCGGGACCAGATCTCAACATGTTTTCATCCAAACTTTCTGCCAAACTTCCTCACTTGACTGCCAGCACGTGTGCCGCAGCCAAGGGAATTCTGGTCAGTGTCTCTTCTGTCATTCCTATCATAAAAACAGGCATCCTATACGTGGTTTTCCAAACAACACCTGCTTTCCCCTCCCCACCACAATTTTAACGTGCAACCAATCAAGGTTTGAAAACCATTACAATAAAAGATGTTCAATACGCTTTCTGACACTGATGTTTTGAGACTCTGGAAATCTACAGTTCATCCTACAAAACCGAGGCACATCTTTGGAAAAGAGATGGTATCCACACGAACCTCTGCCTAATTGCTCCGACTGGGGCAAATCGAACAAAAAGGCAAAAGTCTAGCTGCAAAAGTCAAAGAAGGACAGGCTCTATGGGCTCATAAGTCCATCTCTAACACTCGGGCCAGCATGCTTTCCCCTTTATGGAGAAAAGAAAGAACACACCCAGCCTTTGACTATAAAACCAGGGGGCAACAGACAGACAGAATCTTTGATGGGAGAGTGGCGGCAGGTACGTCTCTCCCTCCCTCTGTGTTATCTGAATGACTCTGACACCATGTTCTGACGTACAAAGCCTATCATTCTGTTGTCTAGAATTGTATTTCATTCGTAAATATTACTAAAAATATTTTTGCATTAGTATGTGCTCACTCAATTGTGTTTGACTCTTTGCAGTACAATGGACTGTAGCCTACCAGGCTCCTCTTCACATGGAATTTCCCAGGCAAGAATATTGGAGCAGGTTCCCATTTCTACTCCAGGGGATCCTCCCGACTCAAAGATCAAACTCACATCTCCTGCATCTCCTAAATTGGCAAGTGGATTTTTTTTACAACTAGTATCACCTGGGAAGCCCTTGTATTAGTACAGCACATCTACAAGAAACTCTCCACGGCACGTAGACATTCTCTCACATAAACCTCATAGTTGATCACAGTGCCCAGAAATACTCATTGCTCTGAAGTCCATAAGACTGATGGAAAATGGCCCCATCATTTCATTAAACTCAAGAACTGAGTCTTGGGCTTCGCTCAAGGCTCAGATGGTAAAGAACCAAGTCTTAATGTGGGGAAGATAGGAAAGCCCCTGGTGTTCAAGTAACCCTTGACATGTGTGCTAATGTTTATGGTTTTATATTTTCCTGATGAAGGAAGACTGAATGCTTACATCAGATTTCAAGAGTCTATAATTGAAAAGAGATGAACCTTCTACTTGCTATTCATAGCTGGAGAAACATTATACAAACACACTCACACACAGTGGAGGTGGGAAAGAGGCAGGAGGAGAAGATAAGGAAAGTGAGCAGGGACAGTGGATCGGTTCTCTCTGATAACTTATATTTCTTTTTCTACTAGATCACTCCCATCAAACACACCCTTTAGTTCAGTTCAATCTCTTTGCAACCCCATGGACTACAGCATGCCAGGTTTCCCTGTCCATCACCAACTCCCAGAGCTTACTCAAACTCATGTCCATTGAGTCGGTGATGCCATCCAACCATCTCATCCTCTGTCATCCCCTTCTCCTTCCACCTTCAATCTTTCCCAGCATCAAGGTCTTTTCCAATGAGTCAGTTCTTCATATCAAGTGGCCAAAGTATTGGAGTTTCAGCTTCAACATCAGTGCTCTCAATGAATATTCAGGACTGATTTCCTTAAGGATTCACTGATTTGATCTCTTTGCAGTCCAAGGGACTCTCAAGACTCTTCTCCAACTACAGTTACAAAAGCATCAATTCTTTGGTGCTCAGATTTCTTTGTGGTCCAACTCTCACATCCATACATGACTACTGGAAAAACCATAGCCTTGACTAGACAGACCTTTGTTGGCAAAGTAATGTCTCTGCTTTTAATATGCTGTCTAGGTTGGTCATAACTTTTCTTCTAAGGAACAAGTATCTTTCAATTTCATGTGCAGTCACCATCTGCACTGATTAAGTCTCACTGTTTCCATTGTTTCATTTATTTGCCATGAAATGATGGGACCAGATGCCATGATCTTAGTTTTCTGAATGTTCAGTTTTAAGCCAACTTTTTCACTCTCCTCTTTTACCTTCATCAAGAGGTTCTTTAGTTCTTCTTCGCTTTCTGCCATAAGGAGGGTGTTATCTGCATATTTGAAGTTACTGATATTTCTCCTGGCAATCTTGATTCCAGCTTGTGCTTCATCCAGCCCAGCATTTCACATGATGTACACTGCACATAAGTTAGATAAGCAGGATGACAATATACAGCCTTGATGTACTCCTTTCCCTATTTGGATCCAGTCTGTTATTCCATGTCCAGTTCTAACTGTTGCTTCTTGACCTGCATACAGATTTCTCAGGAGGCAGGTCAGGTGGTCTGGTATTCCCATCTCCTTAAGAATTTTCCACAGTTCATTGTGATCCACACAGACAAAGGCCTTGGCATAGTCAATAAAGCAGAAGTAGATGATGACTTTCTGGAACTCTCTTGCTTTTTCAATGATCCAATGGATGTTAGCAATCTGAAATCTGGTTCCTCTACCTTTTCTAAATCCAGCTTGAACATCTGGAAGTTCATGGTTCACATACTGTTAAAGCCTAGCTTTGAGAATTTTAAGCATTACTTTGCTAATGTGTGAGATGAATACAATTGTGCAATAGTTTGAGCATTCTTTGGCATTGCCTTTCTTTGGGATTGGAATGAAGACCGACCTTTTCCAGTCCTGTGGCCACTGCTGAGTTTTCCAAATTTGCTGGCATACTGAGTGCAGCACTTTCACAGCATCATCTTTTAGGATTCGAAATAGCTCAACTGGAATTCCATCACCTCCACTAGCTTTGTTCATAGTGATGCTGCTTCCTAAGGCCCACTTGACTTCACATTCCAGGATATCTGGCTCTAAGTGAGTGATCACACCATCGTGGTTATCTGGGTCATGAAGATCTTTTTTGTACAGTTCTTCTGTGTATTCTTGTCACCTCTTCTTAATATCTTCTGCTTCTGTTAGGTCCATACCATTTCTGTACTTGATTGTGCCCATATTTGCATGAAATGTTCCCTTGGTATCTCTAATTTTCTTGAAGAGATCCCTAGTCTTTCCCATTCTATTGTTTTCCTCTATTTCTTTGCATTGATCGCTGAAGAAGGCTTACTTACCTCTCCTTATAAATCTTTGGAATTCTGCATTCAGATGGGTGTATATTTCCTCTTCTCCTTTGCCTTTAGCTTCTCTTTTTTTCTTAGCTATTTGTAAAGCTTCCTCAGACAACCATTTTGCCTTTTTGCATTTCTTTTTCTTGGGGATGGTCTTGATCACTGCTCCTGTACAATGTCACGAACCTCCATCCATAGTTCTTCAGGCACTCTGTCTATCAGACCTAATCCCTTGAATCTATTTGTCACTTTCACTATATAATTGTAAGGGATTTGATTTAGGTCATATCTGAATGATCTAGTGGTTTCCCCTACTTTCTTCAATTTAAGTCTGAATTTTGCAATAAGGAGTTCATGATCTGAGCCACAGTCAGCTCGTGGTCTTGTTTCTGCTGACTGTATAGAGCATCTCCATCTTCAGCTGCAAATAATATAATCAATCTGATTTCAGTGTCGACCATCTGGTGATGTCCATCTGTAAAGTCTTCTCTCGTGTTGTTGGAAGAGGGTGTTTGTTATGACCAGTGTGTTCTCTTGGCAAAACTATGTTACCATTCAATATCACAGTAATTGAAATCTATGTCCCAACCAGTAATGCTGAAGAAGCCAAACAGTTCTATGAAGACTTATAAGACCTTCTAGAACTAACACCCAAAAAAATGCCCTTTTCATTATAGAGGACTGGAATGCAAAACTAGGAAGTCAAGAGATACCTGGGATAACAGGCAAATTGGGTCTTGGAGCACAAAATGAAGCAGGGTAGAGGCTAACAGAGTTTTGCCTACAGAATGCACTAGTCATACCAAACACACCCTAGTGTCATCTTAAAAAAAAGTACTTCCTTGACCTCAAGTTCTTCAGCCCACACCTGCCACCCTTGACAACCATTTCTAGTTCCTGCTCAGAGATGCCAATCCTTACTCATTCCTCTGATCATCTCCTGTTTGACCCACAACCCAGTCTGGCATCCATCTTTTCGTTACTTTTAGTCAATTTCTGTCTTGTAAAAAAAAAAAAAAAAAAAACTAACAAATTTGAATACGCCCTCTTTCAATGTCTTTATTCTCCTGTTTACCTTTTTCCCTCTCTTTGGTCACTTTTGCTTCTGCATTCTTTCCTGACTGACTTCTAAACGCTGAACTCTGTCCTGACTCTTCGTCTCTGCCTACATTCACTCAGTAGGTGATTTACCAATTTCTGTGGCTTTAAAACCATCTAATTCACTAATAAATCTCTAGTTTTTCCCTGAGGCCCCAGTGTCTCCTTGAGCACCAGTCTTATCCATCCAGCTGCCAAAAAACATATGTCAAGTTGGATGACTCATGAATGCTTCATTTCCTCCAGGTCTGTCTCCAAACCCGTTATTCTTACAACATATCACATTTCAGTGAATGCTAAACCTTGATTTCTAGTTCACTCTGATCCAGCAGTAGTAACATCAACAAAATATATCCAGACTCCATTTACTTTTCTCTTTCTCCAGACTATTACCCTAATTTAAACTACCAACGTCTTTCTTCCTGGTCTACTATAAATATAAAGAAGTCTCTTAAAACTTAAATCAGGTTATATCATTCCCCTGTAAACAAACAAATCCTTCAATTCCTTGCCAATTACCCCAATGGCTTCCCATTGTACTCATAATAAAATCATAGCTTTTTACATACAAGGTCCTACTTTACCTGACTGCTCCCTCTGCCTCAGTCTCTATGCTTTATTTTCAAAGAAGTCAATCTACATCCAGATATAGTACTATTATTTTAACAAACTAAATCTATGTGATAATCAAGGTTTTGCTCAGAGAATCCGTACTGGCATCATTGATTAATATGCTTTTCAAAGTCTTTTCTAGGAAGATACACTAATTATATATGCAATGTGAAAGATACAAAGTAGTGACACGCCCTCTAATTGACTCTATCTTATTTTCAGATCATTTACTTATAAAAGCTTTTACAGTTAAAGCTTTAGAAAGCCACTGAGCTTTCTGACCATAAGACAAACACCAATAGCTAATAATTGATTTCATCACCAGTAAGGAAGGGGTCTCTTAGTCACAGTGTGAACAGTTCATAATAAAGCAAGTGGATAATACAGATGCCACACAGTTTTAAATTTTCGCTAAGATCACGGGAACTATTATACAATACGCAAAGTTCACATTCTAAGGTATGCATAGAAATGCAAAGATGAAAAGAGATGCAACTTAAATTTATAAAACATGTGGGGGAGGGAATTTATTTTCACAACAAAGTTAACCAAATGACTGGGTCTATTTTTAAGTCATTGCTGAAAAATCTTACCAGCTTAGGGAGAGAGAGGGGGGTGGGGGCGGTACTTAAAAGTCTACTTAACCCTATATATGCTTGGAAGCCAAAGTAATGATTGACATGCTAAAATAAACCATGCTATACCAGTCAGACCATCTGGTACATTTCTACCCAAACTCTCTACCCCGGGAATAAATCAAGGACACTCAAACCAATGCTGTCGTATCCAGACTCCCCTGCAAACACATCAGTCAAATAAACAGAAATCCAACTATGCCATTCGTGTTTACTTTCATTTTCTGATGAGATAGAAGTATCTTGAAGGCAGAGACTATGCCTTAAAATTCTTGTTCTGTCCCCAGAACAGTGGTTTCAAACATCAGAACTTTACCACTGAGATCCCTGCTCGGAAGCCTCAAAGGCTCTGACTCAGCACAATTGGGTGCACCATGGGATCTGTGTGGAGCCACTCTCCCGTTCCCCAAGGGATCCTCATGCATGGAATACTGGCGAATCGCAGCCTCAGAGCCCTGACACGGTGTCTTATCATGACAGTCTACTAAGGGTTTCACAAATTTTAGACATCAGTCAGTTTCCATTATCAGTCAACTAAGCATTGGATGTAATCCCATCTTTATAGAACATGAATGAGATCTGAAATGGAAAAAGGCTGTAAAATGGTGAAGTGGCGGAGCCAAAGTCATAAACAGGCCTGGTGATCATGAGTCCCATGATCTCACTGCTCAGGAAGTACCAAGAGCTAAGCACGGGGCTTCCCTGATGGTCCAGTGGTTAAGAGTCCGCCTTGACATACAGGGAACAGCGGTTCAGTTCCTGGTCCGGGAAGATCTCTCATGCTGCAGACCAACTGAACCTGTGTGCCCAACTACCAAAGCCCACACTCCAGAGCCCGTGCTCCGCAATAATGAGAAGCCCACACAGCTCAACCAGAGAGGAACCCCTGCTTGCCGCAACTAGAGAAAGCCTGCACGTGGCGACAAAGACCCAGGGCAGCCACAGGCAACAAAAATGAAACAATAAATAAAACTATTTTTTAAGAAAGAGCTGAGTGCTGACATGGTGGATGGCAAGGTGAGGACAGGAGGTGTGGGAAGCAGAGGCCTACACGCATGAGAAGAGACTCAGCAGGTACCATTGACAGCTCCAGAAAGTTCCCCAGGTCCTAACACACAGGAGCCTCCTCATCTCCATGGGCCATCCTAGGCTCAGTCACCCACCACTCTGAGGACCTTCCTCTAAAGGAACCTCCTCGGAGCCTTCTACGTAGGCTTCTCTTCATGATCTCCATTCTGAAGGAAAGCATTTTTATCAGACGCGATCCCAGGGCCACACCTGCTTAAGATAAAGCAGAGGAGAGCGCTCCATGAACTGTGTGACGCTATTAAAACATAAGAGTTTACTGTATCCTCAGTGATACTTCAGTACTTAGCAACACATTTTTTTTTCCAGTCTGAGATGCTATTTTAGAAATTCAAACTTATTTAAGAGATTTCAGGTATATATTTTAAGCATGGCTATCTTTTTGTAAAATACTAAGTATTTTACTATAAATTACTCTGTATGAAAAGTGGCTTAAAAAAACTATAAATGGCAGTGTCTAATGTACACTCCGTGTGGAAGACCATAAGTTACTTTAGCAATTCTAAGTGCTCAAATAATTTCAAGTATCCTATTTTGTTCTCAGCTTTGTGCTTACACCACTAATTTTACATTTGGTGTGAGATGCTATAAAGCAGTACAAGAAGAAAATGAAATCAGCAAAGGGTCCACTGACACGTGTTTCAATTAGAGTCTCTTATATGTAACTTACAAAAGACTTCCTTCAACTGCTTCATCACTGGGAAGGGGAGCAAGCAGCAAGGGAGGCAGAAAGGAAAGTGACTGTCAGTGAGTAGGACATGGTCAAGGGCATCTAAGACTGGGAATGGAAATGCCTCACAGAGATCTGAACTCAAACCAGTCCATCATTCACTCAATAAATATTCATCAAGTGCTTGCTTGTATGTGTCAAGTCCTGCGGATGCAGCTATACTGAGACAGGCATAGCCCTTACTGTCATTAGGTTTTCATTCTTCTTTCTTATTATTTTTTGCATAGGTTCCAATACTCCGTGGCATGTGGGATCTTCTCAAATCAGGGATCGAACCCATGTCTCCTGCATTGGCAGGTGGATTCTTCACCACTGAGCCACCAGGGAAGCCCTATTGGACTTTTATCCTAATGAGAAAACCATTCATTCATGCAGTATATTATGTTAAAATGATACTGAATAATTACTGGCACCAGGACCTATTTAGGTGCTGAGGGTATAGTAATGAACTTGGAACAATAAATGAATAAACAGACAAGAAAAACAATGCCAACTGCTGGTGAGGACTATGAATAAAAATTAATTCATAAGAAACCACAGAGAGGTGATGACGACGGTACAACGTAGGGGAGGTGAGGGGGGACAGAGAGGGAGTTTAAATCAGAAAGCGGTGATCAGATGGTCAGACGCACTCCCTGAACATGTCTCTAAGGAGGTAATTCTTCATGTGAGGGACATCGAAATTACTATTAATTTTACAGAGAAGAGTGTTCAGTAAATGCTAATATTATAGAACACAAGGTCGCAGGAAGAGGCACACTCAAGTTCAAAGGTGCTGAGGTGAAACCTCAAGTAAAGGAACAAACATGGAGCCCAGTCTGGCTAAGGACACTGCCTGGATGTGAGGTCACCAAGAAGCCAGGATCTGGGACATACGGGGAAAGTATCTGGATGCCAGTCTATTAGTAATATGATGAAAGACTGAAGGTGACCTAGAGGGGTGGGATGAGGGACGCTGGGAAGGAGGCTCAAGAGGGAGGGGACAGATACATATTTACAGCTGATTCACAGTGTTGTGTGACAGAAACCAACACAACATTGTAAAGCAATTATCCTCCCATCAAAAATAAAAATAAGGAAATAAAGCCACTGGAGGGTTGACAGGAGTAGGTTACTCATCTAATTTATGATCAAGCCAGCTGCTGTGTGGAAGACAGACTATGGGCAGGAGTGGGGTTACTGTGGAAGGAAAATGAACAAACAAGAAAAATACATTAGGAGGCGATCTAACAATAGAGCCCAAGTGACATATAACAACGGCCAAGGAGGCGCCGAAAAGCTGGTGATTCCTGTGGAACCAACAGAATTTATCAATGGACTAGACGCAGGAGGTGAGAGAAAAAAGCAAGTTCATCCCCAATAACCTCATCTCAAAACTGTCCTTCACAATAAATCTTTTGTGAAAAGCCTTTAGTTGGATTTGAAAATCACCCTGGCACTTTTAGAACAATATATTTCCATATAATATAAATGTTACGCAAGACTTCAAATATCTGAACTCTAGAACGCTACTACTTCACCTTCCTTACTAAGTATGATTCACGATCACCGTTTCCTCAGTGACTCAATCAATGAGCAGACAAGCGTCCCAGTCACACACGGCTGGAAACTCAGCAGGGCTGTCACGAGCCAGATTCTAGTGTCGTGGCTTGAGACAGACAGAGGTGTGAGAGATACAGAGAATTCAGCGGTAGCACCAGATTAAAATAGCTTTAAGGGTTCTGACCTAACCAGACAAGAAAAATATGAAAAGAATAATACAATTCCACAAGGAGGAAGAGAGATTAGGTGAGAGAACTCAAGTGCCTCTGATTAGGAGGACTGCAGGGTCGAATAAGATCAAAGAATTACTTAAGAATAGAGACCCGGATCCTCCTGCTGTTATCCTGATGGTACAGATGGTGCAGTGTATCCTTCAGTGCCTGGGGAAGAAGAGCTGGGACACCCACGCCCTCCACCAGGTCTCAGACCTCTGGCTGGTAAGTGACCGACCTCGCTTTACACAAGGAGCCTGACTCTTCCTGGGATGGCAACTCTAAATCACTCTGGGTGACAAGAACTCCAAGAATCTTTAGTTTTCAATAGATACGTAATGATCAAATCTAACCCTAGGTATTAAAATCTCCGATGTTAAGTTTAGGAATCATAGTGTAATCATTACTTGCTTCCCTGGTGATTCAGATGGTAAAGAATCCGCCTGCAATGCAGGAGACCCGGATCAGTCTCTGGGTCAGGAAGATCCCCTGCAGAAGGGAATGGCTACCCACTCCAGCATGGACAGGTTCAATATTTAGTTGATAACATGTTTTTTATGTTTAAGACCCTTTGATATGTTAACAGACTATACTTGTAATCTCTGTTTATTTGAATCTGTGACTTTAAATTGAAAGGTGGAATCTATATATCTTTTATATATGGAATCTAAAAGGATGAAACTGATGAATCTGTTCGCAGAGCAGCATTGGAGACGCAGACATAGAGAACAGACTTATGGCCGAGAGTTAGGGAGAAGAGGGAGAGGGAGAGATGAATGGAGGGAGTAGCATGAATGCTATGTATGTAACATATGTGTGTAACATATGTATGTAACATATGTAAATATAGCCAATGGAAATTTGCTGTATGACTCAGGGAACTCAAACTGAGGCTCTGTAATAACACAGAGGGGTGGGAATGGTGGGAGGCGGGAGGGAGATTCAAGGGGGAGGGGACATATTAACCTATGGTTAATTCATGTTGATATATAACAGAAACCAAGCCAATATTGTAAACCAACCATCAATCAAATAAAAATAAATAAATATTTTAAAAATAAATAAATTGAAAGGTGTAAAAGGGTTTTACTAGATGCTCCAAGCACTGGAATTCTTAAGATGGACTTAAAAACTTGTGTTAGGTTTATAAGAAAAGTTCAAGTACTTGGAGAAGTTCCAGTTGTTAGATCAAGGTCCTTGAACACTTAAGAAGAACCAAGTACATTAAATTTATAAATGCAGTTTTAAAGTGTTTATGGGAACTTAATTAGCTAGGCCTGTAACTGGGACTGATTAAGGCTGTTTATTAGCACTCCCCTTGATTGTTCTGAACTGTAACCAAGCAGGAAAGCATCCTTCCAACTTCTCCCCTAAGTCCACTTATCCACTAGCGGAGACAGACTGGCGTTTGCAGTGCTGGACTCATACCTTAAAGTGATCAATCTTCCCCCATCCCAGCCTCCCACTCCCATAAACAATGGTGTGTTTATCTTGACTCTCATCTACATATCCAGTGTCTACTCGCTCTCTAGGTACTGGGTTGGCCAAAATGTTCTTTGGGGTATTTCCATAGCATCTTAAAGAAAGAAACTAAGTACCCAAAGGAGTTGAAAACTTACCTCTGCACAAAATCCTGCACAGAACACTTAGAGCAACTTTACTCAGTTACCAAAAGCTGGAAGCAGCTGAGATGTCCTAGGGCTTCCCAGGTGGCGCTAGTGGTAAAGAACCCACCTGCCAATGCAGGAGACATGACACATGGGTTGGATCCCTGGGTCGGAAAGATCGCCTGGAGGAGACAATGGCAACCCACTCCAGTACTCTTGCCTGGAGAATCCCATGACAGAGGAGCCTGATAGGCTACAGTCCATAGAGTCACAAAGAGTCGGACACGACTGAAGCGACTTAACACACATACACACACACAAGACATCCTTCAGTAGGTGAATGAATAACTGTGTTATATCCATACGATGGAATATCATTTAGTGATAAAAAGAAATGAGCTATGAAGCCCTGAAAAACCATGAAAGAAACTTAAATACATATTAATAAAGGAAAGAAGCCAATCTGAAAAGGTTATATACAATATGGTTCCAACTATATGATTCTGGAAAAGGCAAAACTAGAGGGATGGTGAAAGATCAGTTGCTGTCAAGGGTTAGATGAGAGTAAGGTAGTGAGGGGATTAGTGAGGGGATAAACAGATGGAGCCCAAGGGATTTTTAAGGCAGCAAAGCCATTAAATAATCCTGTGTCTGATTGTTTGCAACCCCATGGACTGTAGCCCACCAGGCTTCTCTGTCCACGGGATTCTCCAAGCAAGAATACTGGACTGGGTTGCCATGCCCACCTCCAGGGGATCTTCCTGACTCAGGAATAGAACTCCAGTCTCCTGGGTTACCATGCCCTCCTCCAGGCGATCTTCCTGACCCAGGGATAGAACCCCAGTCTCCGGGGTTACCATGCCCTCCTCCAGGCAATCTTCCTAACCCAGGGATAGAACCCCAGTCTCCTGCATTGCGGGTGGACTCTTTATCATCTGAGCCACCAGAGAAGCCCTTAGTAATCATGAATACATTGTCATGCATTTGTCAAAACCATAAACCTGTACAATGCAGAGTGAAGTCTAACGTAAGCTGTGGACTTCAGTTAATCATGACTTCATTCACTAACTGAAGCAAAATTTGGGCCTGGGGAGAAGGGTGTGCAGGAAATCTCTGCATTTTATGCTCAACTTTTCTGTAGGCCTAACACTATTCTAAAAAAAAAAAAAAAAGTATATTAATTTTTTTAAAAGCACACATAAGCCACTTTCTAGAGAAAAAGAGAATTTAAAAATCGTAAGAATTTTAAAAATTAAGCCTCCCTCTCTTTCTTCTCTTTGCCTCCACAGAGATGGTCAGTAGTGTCAGGGATACTGAGCTCATGGAAAAAGAAAATGAAGAAATCAAGGCTTCACTTAAGAATTCATCAAATGAGTGGACAATGGTCTACAAAGCTTAACGGCTGCTAAATCATAGGATTGAGGGGCTTCCCTGCAACTTACTAGAGCTTGAACTCAGACATTTACATCTAGTTCACTCCAACAGCTGGAATTAATTGCCATTCTTGCTCAATTTCTCTGGAAGGAATTCCTCTAAAATAGCTATAATTGCAAAAGCAGTTTCTTAAAATTTCTATCCAGATGACTAATCAGGTCTTTAATCTAAAAAAAATGAAACTGCTAGGAGTTTTGACTAACAGAAGCATACCTACCACACTCTGGTCATTCTGACGTGAATTTACCTTTAAAGAGTCCTTTCCAAAATACGAGTAATTAAATTTTTAAATGATGAATAAATGTATGATATAGAAATCTAGTCAAATAGAATTAGTCTTATTAGCAAAACAACTCATGAAAAAAAATCACACATTTGCCAAGTCCTTAATATTAAAGTTCATACTATGTGAAAAATTCCATAAGGACTGTATTTGCTATAAATTGCATACCGAGTTATTAAAGGGCTTCCTCAGTGTCTCAGGGTTAAAGAATTCACCTGCAATGCAGGAGACCTAGGAGACACTGGTTTAATCCCTGGGTTAGGAAGATCCCCTGGAGGAGGGTATGACAACCCACTCCAATATCCTTGCCTGGAGAATTCCACGGACAGAGGAGCCTGGAGGGCTACAGTCCACAGGGTTGCAGAGATGGACACGACTGAAGCGGCAGCACATACCCACACAAAGCTTTTTTTTTTTAATTCATCCCCCAATTTTTTGATCCAAAAATAATCACTTCTAACTTACCAGCTTTTATACATGTCTCCATTACTTATACCACAGCAAGAAAGAAAATCAACGGCAACCAATACAAAAATATGAAGTAAATGTTTTCTAGCTCTGAAGAATTCCCTCTAAGAGTATTTGAATTTTATTTTTAGAAGGAATTATATGGCTTTATTGGTTTCCATAAGGCATTTTACTTAAAAGAGATGATTTGCAAATGACTAAAATGTTGCTATTATCTTTCATTTATACAAAAATTTTCCTGGAAGGCCCTAGGGATCCTTTACAAATCTCAAATGCTAAATTGGAGGCATCCTCCGTTAAATCGGCAAGTTCCGGCCCAAATGGGATGCTCACTTACATTTAAACACAGGCTCATATGGCCACACTTCAGCCTGTGAGTCAGAGTACAAAGTATAGAAAGAAGTATATTCTCTTCCTCCTGGCTACACTGTGAAACTCACGTTCCTTAATAGCTAAGTACTACAAGTTATGTACATAATCCCATTCTTTATGAATAGGTCTCAAGTGATTCAGATGTTAATTTGGCCATGAATTGTGAACTGACGCCAAAATTCAGGAGCATAGACTGTACAACTAAAGGTGACCTTTCACAATTTCCTGAGGAGAATTTAATTGCTTGTTTGAGCCAAGAAGGGCATAAGCTGAAAATCTACCAAAAGAACTTAATCAACAAACATTTGAAATATGGCCAGCAAAGGGAAGTTCAATCTCTGTGGCCATCTGATGCAAAGCTATTACTATTTTTTTTACTATTTTAAATCATTATTATTATGATTGTTATTAAAGCATCATCAACATATAATTATTATTAGCATCACCATGTGTATTACTTTACACTGTTAACAAAAATAACTTCTTTTGTAGCACTTGACAATTCATAAACCCAAGAGTTTGGTTACAGTAGTCCCATAGAACAAAAAGGCAAAGGACATTATTTCTCAACCCTCTTTGAAAGTGGAAGTCATGTCCACTCTTTGTGACCCCATGGACTGTGGTCCACTATGCTCCTCTGTCCATGGAATCCTCCAGACAAGAATACCTCAGTGGCTTGCTGCTCCTTTCTCCAGGGGATCTACCCAACACAGGGACTGAACCCAGTCTCATGCACTGCAGGCAGATTCTTTACCATCTGAGCCACCAAGGAAGCCCATTAACCCTCTTTAAAGATATTTAAAAGAAATAGATACCCTGTTTTGTTAAGTAACTTATCCAAGACTACAGAAAAGCTATTGAGTGGCAAGGGCTTGAAACCAGTTCTCTCTCCACATCCTTTCCATGGAAACATGCTAACCGTTTATTAGCTACTGCCTCATGGGGATTTCCCTGGTGGTCCAGGGGTTAAGAATATACCTGCCAATGCAGGGGACACGGTTTTGATCTCTGGCCTGGGAAGACCCCCCCATGCTACGGAGCAACTAACCCCACACACCACAACTACTGAGCCCACACTCTGGAGCCCACAAAGCACAGCTACCAAGCCCACGGCTGTAACTACTAAGCCTGTGTGCCGACTACTGAAGCCCGAGCACCGCAGCCAGAGAAAACCTGCTCACGGCAGCGAAGATGCTGCGCCGCTAGAAACAAGGAAATAAATGCTGTAGAAGAGCAGAGATAGAACTATCAACCCCCTAATCAACTCTCAAGAAAAAGAAATGCGAAGATGGGCACCATAAAGGACAGAAATGGTAGGGACCTAACAGAAGCAGAAGATATTAAGAAGAGGTGGCAAGAATACACAGAAGAAGTGTACAAAAAAGATCTTCCCGACCCAGATAATCATGATGGTGTGATCACTGACCTAGAGCCAGACATTCTGGAATGCAAAGTTAAGTGGGCTTTAGGAAGCATCACTATGAACAAAGCTAGTAGAGTGATGGAATTCCAGTTGAGTTATTTCAAATCCTGAAAGATGATGCTGTGAAAGTGCTGCATTCTATATGCCAGCAAATTTGGAAAACTCAGCAGTGCCCACAGGACTGGAAAGGTCAGTTTTCATTCCAATCCCAAAGAAAGGCAATGCCAAAGAATGCTCAAACTACCACACAATTGCACTCATCTCATACGCTAGTAAGTAATGCTCAAAATTCTCCAACCAGGTTTCAATAGTACATAAACTGCGAACTTCCAGATGTTCAAGCTGGATTTAGAAAAGGTAGAGGAACCAGAGATCAAATTATCAACATCCACTGGATCATCGAAAAAGTAAGAGAGTTCCAGAAAGTCATCATCTACTTCTGCCTTATTGACTATGCCAAAGCCTTTGTCTCTGTGGATCACAACAAACTCTGGGAAATTCTTCAAGAGATGGGAATACCAGACCACCTGACCTGCCTCCTGAGAAATCTGTATGCAGGTCAAGAAGCAACAGTTAGGACTAGACAGGGAACAACAGACTGGTTCCAAATAGGGAAAAGAGTATGTCAAGGCTGTATATTGTCACCCTGCTTATTTAACTTATATGCAGAGTACATCATCAAAAATGCTGGGTTGCATAGAGCACAAGCTGGAATCAAGATTGCCAGGAGAAATATCAATAACCTCAAATATGCAGATGACACCATCCTTATGGCAGAAAGTGAAGAAGAACTAAAGAGCCTCTTGATGAAAGTGTAAGAGGAGAGTGAAAAAGTTGGCTTACAAGCTCAACATTCAGAAAACGAAGATCATGGCATCTGGTCCCATCACTTCATGGCAAATAGATGGGGCAACTGTGGAAACGGTGACAGAATTTATTTGGGTTCCAAAATCACTGCAGATAGTGACTGCAGCCAGGAAATTAAAAGACACTTGCTCCTTGGAAGGAAAGTTATGACCAACCTAGACAGCATATTAAAAAGCAGAGACATTACTTTGTCAACAAAGGTATGTCTAGTCAAAGCTATGGCTTTTCCAGTGGTCATGTATGGATGTGAGAGTTGGACTATAAAGAAAGCTGAGTGCTGAAGAATTGATGCTTTTGAACTGTGGTGTTGGAGAAGACTCTTGAGAGCCCCTTGGACTGCAAGGAGATCCAACCAGTCCATCCTAAAGGAAATCCGTCCTGAATATACATTGGAAGGACCGATGCTGAAGCTGAAACTCCAGTACTTTGGCCACCTCATGTGAAGAGCTGACTCATTGGAAAAGACCCTGATGCTGGAACAGATTGAAGGTGGGAGGAGAAGGGGACGACAGAGGATGAGATGGTTGGATGGCATCACCGACTCGATGGACATTAGTTTGAGTAAACTCTGGAAGTTGGCGATGGACAGGGAGGCCTAGCGTGCTGCAGTCCATGGGGTCTCAAAGAGTCAGACACGACTGAGTGACTGAACTGAACTGAATCAACTCTCAGTTCCCCTGGGAGCAACTGTTTCCAAACCAACTTCAGTACCATCCCCCACAGATGCTGTGTTCACTCTTAGGATGATTCAGATGGCTACAGAGGTTTTGAACACCTGTCCCACTCCCTCACTAACTGTGTGTTTCTGAGCAGGTTGCACCCCTTTCCTTGAAGGCTTTTTTGTTTTGTTTTATAAAATGGCAGCATACACCCCACAGGGAACTTGTGTGGATTTGACAACATATAAAGCAGGTATTTATGTGCCAATCCCAGAGTCCACACAGCATTCCTAAAAGGGGACGAGAATCCCAGAGAAGGAAGTCCAGGCTGCAGTGGCCCCAGGACAATGTGAGCAAGTGAGCCAGGACAAGAAGAGAAGGAAACTGCTAAGAATTCATGATTATAGTAAAGCTCATCCACCCAGGAGCCATGCAAACCCTGTAACTCGGACACTCTGAAATTTTCTGCAAGACAAATTTCATCCCTTGAGTTCAAACACAATCTTTCTAGAAGGCCCCTTCCACCTTAAGTCATCACTCTTGAGATTCAATTTTTTGGCTGCGCCACCTACAAAAACAATCAGGAAAGCAAACAGTTTCTCATGGACCCTATACTATGAAGCTAACATGCTGCTAGATTCTGCCAGGAACACTCAAGAGGTGAAGTACTATGTGCCACATTCCAAATTAATAGAACACTGAAAATGAGAACAGCTTATCGCAAGCTACTGAAGAAATACGATAATATACGCAATAAATTACAGAATTGTACAGTGTAACTAGAAGCAGGACTAAGACTCTGGGCGTGAAAAGACAGACTTAGAGGAGGGGGCGCTGCAGGCAAGGGGACAGCACAAGTCACCCTGAATGAGGGTGACAGGGATCTCAAGGGGGCTACAGAGCGGACTTGACCACTCGGGTGACACCGAGGTCAACCTTCATTGCACTGGAGGGCGGGCAGGGAAGACGGTGGGACGCTGAGTTCAGTAATAGATACGGTGGGCCCAGATCACGGAGGGCCCCTCGCAGTCAGGCTGAGACACTGACCCTGAAGCAGGCAGGAAGGAAGCAATGCAGGTTCCTACACGGGAAAGAGAGATGCTCAGCGTGGCTGGAGTGAGTCTCGTGGGGCTGGGCTCACAGCCCCCTTCAGCATCAACACACTCACCTCTCAGAGGCTGCTCCACCGTGTGTCCCTTATCACGAGGAGCCCCTGGCTGCAGAACAGACTCACTGGTCCCTGCCCCCTCTCAGTGGGGGTAACTGGCTTAGAGCCAGGCACACGAGGAGGCAGCAAGGTCACAGAGCAGAACGCTTCCCTGGTGGCTCAGTGGGATCTGACTCCATGCAGGAGACCCTGGTTCAATCCCTGGGTCGGGAGGATCCCCTGGAGGAGGGCAGGGCAACCCACTCCAGTATTCTTGTCTGGAGAATCCCCATGGACAGAGGAGCCTGGTGGGATATAGTCCATGGGGTCTCGAAGAGTCAGACACGACTGAATGACTAAGCAACAGAGCAACAGCAAAGCAAACAGAGCCATACAGGAGAGGAAGCTAGGGCCTGTGAAATGAACCACAGCAGGGACGTCTTGGTAGAGCCACGGGTGTTGAAGGGTCTGGTCCTTTGCCTCCATTTGTGAGCGCTCTGTGGGCTCAGCTACAAATTCACTGCAGGCAAATTTCTCTCCGTTCAACCTGTCTTCTCACTTCCTTGCAGGTGAGAGCACCTTCACTTCCCATTAACCTGCATGCAACCTGGCCTCTGAGTCTGTTTCCAGGGAACCCAGCCAAAGACTGTGCTTCAGGAGGATGAATCCGGCAGCAGAAAATGGAAGAAACTGAAAGGATGGCCCCATGAACCAGAGGGGCCCAGAGAGGAAACCACTTCATGGACCTTCACGACTTTATATCTGGACAGGAAAACAACAAGAAAGATGAAAAGGAAGAGGATGAGAGTGGACGCCGTTGTGAGGAAAACCCTGCAGTGGAGGCAGATTACTTAGGAGGGAAGAGGGGAGTCTAATATAACACGACCCAGCGTAGATAACCTGATGTGTTTCAGTCAAAGGAAATAATGTTATGCCTGAAACACGCTGGTCCCGACGCATCTAAAACTGTTGGGTTGGGTTGGGCTGGAGGAGAGCAACAGAACCTTTAATGAGTTAAACTAGGTTATCTGAAGGCGGTGGCATACACAGTCAAGGCTAGAGCTGTGGTTTGGGGAATCAG
Organism: Bubalus bubalis; assembly: GCF_019923935.1. NCBI lineage: Eukaryota > Metazoa > Chordata > Mammalia > Artiodactyla > Bovidae > Bubalus > Bubalus bubalis. Next base: position 7,927,294 of record NC_059164.1, on the reverse strand, counting down.
CCCAGAGAAGTGACAGCTGGTACCGAAGGATCATGATCTCCCATGAGCGAGTGAGGAGAGCCAACACCGTGGATTTGCAGGACGCCCTTAAGAAGCCAAAAGAGAAGGTCTCTGCAGAAAAGAAAGGGTTCTACGAGAGGCCAGCTTTAGCAAATAAAAATACAGCATGCCCAGTGAAACGCAAGGGACATACAATTCTTCAGTGGCAGCAGCAAACAGTGTCAAATAATAAAATGGTATTACGGATGACCAAGAATTTGAAAAGGTCATGAGTTTTTGCTAAGTGGAAGTCACTGGTAACCTTTAAGGGAAAACATTCTAGGTTTTATTTGAAAAATCCTATAAAAGACTGATCCCTGTGTTTTGAATGACAATGTGTGCTCTCTTAACATTTCGATTTCTGGTTAAATTATTCTTTTACAAAAATTGTTTGGGATTGGGGGAGGGGGGAGCAGGGCATTTTACCCCTTCTCCAGGGAAAGGACAAATGTTCAGCATTAGAAATCCTCCTCTTCCAACTAGGGGAAGGTTAAGATTGCTCAAAAATATGGAAGTTTCTCAAAAGACTGGTTTTCTACATTAATATATGCATTTTAAATGACCATTTAAAACCTTTAAAAGATGTCTTCTCGCTCTTCTTAAAGACTACAAATTGCTTAGAGTGATACCAGGAACTCCGGGGGCCCACAGCAATAAAAAGGAAGACAGCTCCTTAAATGTTTATGTCTATGAAATTAACACACACACACACACACACACATACATACACACACACACACCCCCCCCAGGGAAATGGAAAACATGAATTGCACTTATTAAACATGATATATCTAAAATAGGCTTTTAATTTGCAGAAATGTGTCGATGTGTATATTCATGTGCATATATAACAGAAAGGGTTGTAGCTAGGAAATATTAGCATTGAAGAAACCTTCCTAGATATCCCCTAGGCCATATATGCAAAACAAATCATTTCGGTTACTTCCTTATAAACAAAGAAAAGCAAACATTCTCCCTAAGAAAAGTCCACAGGTTTGAAAATCTCAATTCTTGACTGTCATCTCAAATTAGCTTTTGCATTATACTTCATCCCTGAAATATAAAAGGCCATGTACTGCCCTCCAATGACACATAAAGCTTCCACTAACAACTCCATTCAGAGACCAAGGTAATCTATCACCATACTTAAGGATTTGCCTAGATGCTTTATGAAACCCAAAAGCAAAACATGGGTTTATCAAATCATCGAAATAACATAACCATATATTTCTCCAGTCATATTTCTTGCTCCAAGTACAGCAATATGTATAATAACACAGCAGCAAATAAAGAATTGGGGTAATAAATTATATATATACACACATACACAAAATGGCCATTTGTTCTTTGTAAGTTTTAAGACTGTTCTTTACCCAAACATTATAGGAGTTTCCTGGTAGTCCAGTGGTTAAGAATCCACCTGCCAACGCAGGGTACGTGGGTTTGATCCCGGGTCTGGAAGATTCCACATGCTGCGGGGCAACCAGGCCCATCTGCCACAACTAGTAAGCCTGCTGCAACCGCAATCCATGCTGCAACCAGGGAGGCCCACGTGCCTAAAGCCCTCCTCCATGACACGGGGGGCCCCAGCAATGAGAAGCCCCAGCACCGCAACCGGAGCTCGCGCCCACATGCTGCAGCTAGAGAAAGCCCGCGCCTGGAACGCAGACCTCGCGTGGCCAAAAATAAATTAATAATTTATTAATTTTTAAAATAGTATACGTTGATGAAGTTTTTACTTAAAGAAGGCAGGAACTTCTGGTTAAAGACTGCAGTGTTTCACACCGGTAATTTTTCTATCCCATAGACAAAATTCAAAGTTGACAATCTTAATGAACCAAGTTTAAGATCACTTGTGCAGAATATGTTTATGACCTTACTTTTAACAGTTTAGGTAAAGCTTAAATGATAATAGCATAAGCTTGTCAGTCAAGTATTTTCAATAATCTACTACTGAGGTAAAACTCTTCTGGAAATATAAGAAGTATCTGGAAGTCCAGTTTTTCAAGCAGGAGCTAAGCTACCAGCAATCCCTAATTCTGAAAACTTTCAAGTATGTGTCTGAAATCAAAATTGTATGGTAAACAGCTGTGTTTTCATGTTTTTCCATTTTCAGTTTGATTTACCTCCCCGGATGGAGCTAAATCACACTTTTAAAAATATTTTCTTTTGCACTAATTATTCCACTAAGGGCAGTATCAATAAGTTCTGCAATATTAATCACCTTAAAATTAGCAAGATATCTAGTATTTGGTTTATCTATGTTCCAACAGTTAATTGGTTATGGGTGAATCCTGCCAGGCAAATTTCAGTTCTGTTCTAACACATTCATGATTCTACTAGAGAAGACTGCATGTATTAGGCTAAGAAAGGAAAGTTGGAACAGGAACTGGGGAACTGATCTGTGGCTCTGGCCCAATCAAGCACAAATCACTGACAGGTTAAATCTTCATCTCTATGATCCTGCCTCTAGGAAGTGGTACATTCTCCTGTTAATAGCTGTGCTATAGAGGCAGATGGACCTGCATTCAAATTCATCAGGTAGTCAAGTCTGTGGGTTTATAATCTGCTGGTTAGAATGGGTAGGTGGTAGGAATTACTGGTTCCCTACAACACCATCAACCACCTGTAATAGTCCAGACGTATTAACAGGGGCAGAGGGAAGGACATACTCTGGAGCCAAATCAACCCTGGAAGTCAAAAAGTAGAAATGTTTAACTGTGGAACCTCCCTGGTGGTCCGGTGGTTAACAATCTGCCCGCCAATGCAGGGGACACAGGTTCGGTCCCTGGTTCAGGAAATAAGATCCCACAGGCCACGGGGCAACTACTGAGCCTGTGCTCTAGAGCACGTGCTGCAACAAGAGAGGCCACCTCAACGAGAAGCCCACGCACCACAACTAGAGAAACCCTGCATGCGGGACCAAGACCCAAAGCAGCCAAAAATAATAAAAAAGGAAATGCTTAACTGTTTCCCACAGGCTTACAATTTTAAAAATACATTTAAAGGCACTTAGAAAGCAGTGAAATAGATAACTGTTTATTGAATGCCTATAATGCATGTAGAATATTTAAAATACTACCCAGATCATCTTAAATAAATAAACCCAACCAATCTGCTGCTCATCATGCATACTTTCTCAAATCTCTGAGGAAAAAGAAAAAAAATGTCCCTGCAGAAAAATTAATCCTGGTCTTTCAACAAGAAAATTTTATAATCATAAGTAGTTCTGTGAAACCAAGTCGTTGTCATTAAAACTGACCATACTGTGGGCTCCTGCCTACCCTAGTCCTAAACTTCAGGACAGAAGGAAGAACTATCAGCTCACAGATGACAGAACCACTGCCAAGTTCATGCTTATTATTTCCTTTAATTCTTTTTCTTGGGCTCTATTCAAATTGTTCGTGCTTCTAAAAAGTGCTATTATCAAATCAATTCCTCTGCGTATACTCAGGGACTTGACTGGGATGGCATGTGTCCAAAACATACAAATGTCCTATACTAAAATTTCCTTGAACTCTCTACTTCTAAAGTTTTCCCACAACAAACTGGTACATCTTCTCCACATATGGGATTAATTTTCTTTTTTAAAGAACCAAAATCAGAATTATTTGATCGGTCTTCTGAAGGCTTCCATCACATTCCAAAGTGACAGAAGAAAATGAGAAATAGAGGAAAACTGAAATGACGTATCTTTTTGGCACTTCCCACAGAGATCAGTTATAATCTGTGGTGAGAGCTGCATTTTTAAGTAGTGATTCACTGCCAAGATCTCTGAGCATCTTCTCTACAATAATGACTCGAACTGACTTTCACTCCAGGCCTAACTGTCCTGATCTTGGTAGTTATAAACTGTCTACTGAACTCTCCAGGACTCAGCTTGTTCTTTTGCAAAATGAAGGAACCAGATGACAGACTCACTGAAGATCTTCTCAGCTCTAAAATCCTATGATTTGGTGATTTCTAACTCATATAAATGGCTCTCACCTCAACTTCAGCATATGTAACATCTATTTAACTGCTCTGACTATAAATCTGCTGCTACCTCTGGCTTCAAGGGCTTCTCAGGTGGCATTAGCGGTAAAGAATCCATCTGCCAATGCAGAAGACTTAAGAAACAAGGGTTCGATCCCTGGATCTGGAAGATTCCCCTGAAGGAGGGCATGGCAACCCACTAGTAGTCTTGCCTGGATAATCCCATGGACAGAAGAGCCTGGTTGGGTACAGTCCATGGGGTCACAAAGGGTTGGACATGACTGAAGCGACTGAGCATGCATGCACGCACCTCTGGCTTCCAATTTCTATAAATGTAGGTTCTATCAACCTCAAACTCAATTCTTGCCCAAGACACTCAAATTGTCCTTTGCGCCTTATCAATCCCCCTCAACTGGGTATGTTCTTCATTTTCAGTATACTGTTCTAGATCCCCTTTCTCAGGTTCCATGGCATTCCCTTACAGATCCCTGGGTCTCCTGGTTTTCTCCTCATCAATTATCCCACATGTCCTGGCCACATTAATGATCTGGGTTCAACCATGAAACACACAGAAACAAATACTGGAGTAACAGAACAAATGAAAAAAATAACAATTTACAAAAAAGTCCTAGAAACAAAATCTTTGCACAGAAAAATACGCAAATTATCTTTTTAGTAGACTATCAACAAACACAAGAACAGGTACAGTTTTCTTCAGAAAACATTTAGGAACAACCCATGCACACCACTGCCAAGAGATTTACTTCCTCAATGGCCGCAAACTGGTGATGGGATTGAGGTGGAGGGGAGAAAGTGATTCATCCTACCTTAGATAACTACTCTAATGGGCATGCTTTCTTCTCTTCAGTCCAGTTCAGTTCAGTTGCTCAGTAGTGTCTGATTCTTTGCAATCTCATGGACTGTAGTATGCCAGGCCTCCCTGTCTATCACCAACTCTTGGAGCTTGCTCAAACTCATGTCCAAGGAGTCAGTGATGCCATGCAACCATCTCATCCTTGTCATCCCCTTTTCCTCCCACCTTCAATCTTTCGCAGCATCAGGGTCTTTTCCCATGAGTTGGCTCTTCGCATCAGGTGGCCAAAGTACTGGCGTTTCAGCTTCAGCATCAGTCCTTCCAATGAATATTCAGGACTGATTTCTTTCAGGATGGACTGGTTGGATCTCCTTGCAGTCCAAGGAACTCTCAAGAGTCTTCTGCAACACCACAGTTCAAAAGCATCAATTCTTTGGCATTCAGTTTTCTTTATTTTCTCTTCATTTCTCCTCATGTGAATCCTACCTATCAGCTATGGTCTGAATGTTTGTGCCTTGTCCACTCCCCACAAATTCATATGTTGTAATCCTAATTCCCAAAGGTGATGATAGAAGTAGGTGGGGCCTTTGGGAGGTGATTAGCTCAAAAAGGTGTTGCCCTCATGAATGGGATTAATGTTATTTCATTTTTAAAATAATTTTATTTATTTATCTTTGGCGGTGCTGGGCTGCTGTGCCGGGCTGCTGTGCTCAGGCTTTCTCTGGTGTGGTGAGCAGGCATCTCACTGCAGTGGCTTCTCTGGCTGTGGAGCACGGGCTCTGGAGCACACAGGACTCAGCAGTTTTAGCACAAGGACACAGTAGTTGCAGTAGTTACAGATCCCCAGCTCTAGAACACAGGCTTAATAGTTGGAGTGCATGTGGAATCTTCTCAGATCAGGGACCGAACCCGTGTCCCACATTGGCAGGTGGATTCCTCACCACTGAACCACCAGAGAAGTCCTCTTTTTTTTTGGCCCTGCCGTGTGTGCTGTGTGGCATCTTACTTCCCCAATCAGGGATCAAACCCATGCCCCCCACAGTAGAACCCCAGAGTCCCAACCACCAGACTGCCAGGGAATCAGGATTAATGTTCTTTAAAAAGAGCTGCCCCGGGCTCTCTCGCCAATTCCACCACATGAGGACACAATGAGAAGTCTCTGACCTGGAAGAGGACCTTCACTCAAACATCCTGTCCCTCTGATCTCAGACTTCCAGCCTCCGGAAATGTGAGCCATATGTTTCTGCTGTTGATGAGCTGCTGGTCTCTGGATTTTGTTATAGCAGCCCAAGCCATGATACTATGACTTAAGCTCAGCCCAAATCTCATCTCTTCCATGTCCACACCAGAGATCGCTTTCCTTTTAATCCCAACACTACTACAGCCATTTTTAGTACTGTTTAAACTCCATTCAAACACTAACTGGATTCTTGAGTAGTTTCATTTTGATGGAGCAGAGAAAGAGCTGGGACATGACAAGTCAATGCCAGCTTCATACCACAATCCTCAGAATAAAGAGGCCCAGAGGTTATCAGTTAGTTTACAATTGAATTGACCACATCATAAAGTACAATGCCGCTGCTGCTGCTAAGTCGCTTCAGTCGTGTCCGACTCTGTGTGACCCCATAGACGGCAGCCCACCAGGCTTCCCCGTCCCTGGGATTCTCCAGGCAAGAACACTGGAGTAGGTTGCCATTTCCTTCTCCAATACATGAGAGTGAAAAGTCAAAGTGAAGTCACTCAGTCGTGTCTGACCCTCAGCGACCCCATGGACTGCAGCCCACCAGACTCCCCCATCCCTGGGATTCTCCAGTCAAGAACACTGGAGTGGGTTGCCATCTCCTTCTCCAACGCATGAAAGTGGAAAGTGAAAGTGAAGTCGCTCAGTCGTGTCCGACTCTTAGCGACCCCATGGACTGCAGCCTACCAGGCTCCTCCGTCCATGGGATTTTCCAGGCAAGAGTACTGGAGTGGGGTGCCATCGCCTTCTCCGAAAGTACAATGCAGTACGTGCTAAAAGATAAGTGTACAAAGAACAACAGCAGCAGAAGCAGAGCAAGCCAGAAGAGCCAAAAAGGAAAAAAGATTATTTCTGTGAAAGTCGAAAGGGTTTCAGGAAAGAGACAGGACTTCAACAAGGTCTTAAAAGATGGTTCAAGCAGAGCTGAGGAGGCATTGGGAGGACTCAGGCAGGGCAAGGGACATTTCTTCCTGTGAGATACAGCTTCTTCTCTGACCGCTTCTCCACTGGGTAGTCATAAAGGTACAATCTGTCAATTGCCATTTACAGACAGCTTCCTGGTTCCATAAGTTATACAATGACTTTTTTACTTCTAGTGGGTTATTTTCTCTCACCAAACAAATAGCGTGTTGTGATTAAAGCTACTTGTCAAAAACCGACTGCAATAAAACATGCTTCAAAAGTTCTTTGGTGCGACTGTATAGGATGTCTCTTTCCTTCTCCCAAGTGGTTAGAGAAGATCAGTTCAGCTCACAGAAATTGCTCCTACTCGCCCTCTGCCTTCCTGGAATGAGGAAACCTTCAGAATTGATAATGTCACCTTTATAACTAGAAGACTTCAACTCTTTCTATTTTTTGCTTTTTTAAAACTTTTTTTAATAGAGGAAAACTGCTTTACAATGTTGTGTTGGTATCTGCCACACGATAACTCAAATCAGTCATCACTATACTACATACGACTCTTCCCTTTGAAGCCTGCTTCCCCTCCCTCCATCCTGCCTCTCTGGGTCATCACAGAGTGCCAAGCTGGGTTCCCTGCGGCACACAGCAGCTCCCCACCAGTCGTCTGTTTTCCACATGCTAGTGTATATTCGTCAGTGCTGCTTTCTCCATTCATCCCACCCTCTCCTCCCCTCACAGTGTCCACAAGTGCATTCTCTAAGTCTGCCTCTCCATTTCTTTCCAGTTAATGGGTTCATCAGTACTATTTTTCTAGATTCCATATACATGCTTTTTTTTTTTTTTTTTTGAAAGTAGCTCAGTCGTGCCTGACTCTTTGCGACCCCATGGACTATACAGTCTATGGGATTCTCCAGGCCAGAATACTGGAGTGGGGAGCCTTTGCCTTCTCCAGGGGATCTTCCCAACCCAGGGATTGAACCCAGGTCTCCCACATTGCAGACGGAGTCTTTACCAGCTGAGCCACAAGGGAAGCCCAAGAATACTGGAGTGGGTAGCCTATCCCTTCTCCAGGGGATCCTCCCGACCCAGGAGTTGAACTGGGGTCTCCTGCATTGCAGGTAGATTCTTTACCAGCTGAGCTACCAGGGAAGCCCTACCTGTTTCCTAGTAAACTCTATAACAGAGGATAGTTTATTTTTGCTGGACCTCAATTACCTCATCAGTAATATGGAAATACTGATATTTATATTTAACACAAGAGATATTTTGGGAATTAAATAAGATAACATTTTTAAAAGGTTCTTAGCATTACAGGCACCAAAAAAAGTCCATATTTAAAATAACTATGTAACTATTTCTAATTTGAACACATTTATAACTGGCTTTAAATAAATAAATAAAAAATTTTAGCCAGTTATAAATGCCTTCAAATTAGAAACAGTTATATAGTTCTCCTAAATGTGTTTTCAATATAAATATATCAGAACTCAATTTGTATTTCCAATAAAATGTTTATTTTATGTTTAATTTAATGTATGTTTATTTATATAGCCAATAAAATGTATATTTCCAAATATAAGCTGAAAACTATTACTTCCAAATAGAAAAGACAAAATATAAAACTTCTTAAAAATTTAAGGCAGACAAGAATAGATGTTTCATTAAAAAAAAACTTTATCCTTAAAAATTAAAGACATGAAAAAGATAAGACATGGTTTTTATAGTTTTTAAAGTCACATGATCTAACAGCTTGCAAATTTTTTGTTGGTATCAACTGGCAGACACTCATCAAATTGCTGACTTACAAAGAATAACAATTTTGGAAATTTACATAAGCTTACTTAGAATCAAAGTCTATACTCATAGATTTTTATCTTCCATTAAAAAAAAATTTTGTCTGTCAATTGTCAAATGCTCTGAAGCAATTGATGTTAATTTCTTCAGTGACAGACATAAAAGGTTATTATTAGAAGGTTTAAAAGAAATATTCTGAGCACAGTAATGTGTATCACACTACAGAATGTGTGGATGCAGAATACTGATGATACAATTATAGATCCTTTGTCCAGGCAAAGACTCATGCTGGTACTAGTATTTTAATCATGATGCATATGGGGGTTCTCAGGTGGCTCGGTGGTAAAGAATCCACCTTCCTATGCAGGAGACCCAGGTTCAGTCTCTGGGTCAGGAAGATGCCCTGGAGAAGGAAATGGAAACCCACTCCAGTCTTCTTGCCTGGGAAACTCCATGGACAGAGGAGCCAGGCGGGCTACAGTCCATGGGGTCACAAAGGATTGAACACGATCATTCTGAAGGAGATCAGCCAGATCAGCCCTGGGATTTCTTTGGAAGGAATGATGCTAAAGCTGAAACTCCAGTCCTTTGGCCACCTCATGCGAAGAGTTGACTCGTTGGAAAAGACTCTGATGCTGGGAGGGATTGGGGGCAGGAGGAGAAGGGGACGACAGAGGATGAGATGGCTGGATGGCATCACTGAGTCGATGGACGTGAGTCTGAGTGAACTCCGGGAGTTGGTGATGGACAGGGAGGCCTGGCGTGCTGCGATTCATGGGGTCGCAAAGAGTCGGACACGACTGAGTGACTGAACTGACTGAACTGATCTAAACAACAACAACGTAAGATCAGACAGTTCAAGTCTTCTACTTCAAAGATGAAGAAACCAAAGACAAAATGCGTTAAGTAACTTGCTCATGATACATAGGTAGCTGCACAGTCTTCACCACAACTTTGCTATATGGAACTTCACCTCTTTATTTCTTAGCAGCCTGAAAGACTCTATGTACAATTGGATCAGTAAGGATTTGGGACTTTCGCACTCATTCAGTCACTCACTGATTCAACATGCACGGAACGGCTATCATGTGTCAGGCACAGTTCTGGGCACTGGGTAGGAAGACCCAAGCTGAACTCCCTATCTGTCACAAAGTATGTGTGTGACTTTGGACAAAAATCTCTTTAGATCCCAGCTTCATAAAAACCTCTTAACACGAAGACAGTAACATCAACTTCTCTCACAGTGGTGAAAGATTAAATGAAATCACTCAGGAAATGATGAATGATGTCTCCAATTTACATGCAACCGACCTATCATCTAAGGTGCAAACCATATAAACAACTGCCGTGTGAATGTCAGACCTCACACTTAACAAGTCAAGACTGAACGTACTATTTTTCCTTTCTGTAACTGCTTCATTTCTTGTATCCTAAGACATTTCAGCTACTTCCTTTCAAACCTTTCTTGTACCTCCTGATGCTTTATCAGTACAATCAAAACTCATGACAGTATCATACAAGGATTTTAGAATAAAATAGAAAAGCTGCTCTCAGCACAGCTACTTAATTTCTCTAAGCTCCCATCAAAGACAGAATGAGTTTCAAAGCACCTGAACCTGAATTAAAGCCATTAAGCACTCTAGCTCTATGAGATAAAAGTCAAAGTCCATCTTTGGACATAAATCTAGGTAAGATTAGGGTTGCTTACAAGTGTTTCCACTTTAGGTGGAAATTATGCGTTAACATCTAAATTCCCAGGTAAGCTTATAACTGGAAAGCAGCCACTTGAAGACTACTTTACGATGCACAGTGCTTTCCTCATTTGAAATCTTCCTGCTATTGACATTTGGTGAAAGAGAAAATTGACCAAAACAGCAGAAAAGGGGCAAACTCAAATTAAAGTGCTTCCTCTCAGTTGAACAAGCCATGACAGAGCCCTCAACAATGTAAAAACGAACATAACCCCAGCATCTACCACCTTCGTCCTAACTATTCCAAGTTCTACCATAGGAAACACAGAGGAGTTCTGTGCATGGATTTCTAGGATTAGTAACACCGAAAGGGAATGAGCAATGGTGATTGCTCTTGCGTCCACACATAAATAGCAGAAAAATAAGACTTATAAGAGGCAAGAGTGGAACATAACCAAAACTGCCTAGAGTTTAATTCTTCTTCTTATATGGTTATTTATCTCCATTAAAAATCACTTGGAAGTCAGATTTTATTAGGAAAATCTTAAAATATTTTATTCAAAGGGAAAATACAATGTCTCACTGTGATCAGTTTCTACACGCCTCTACAATTCTTATACCATTCATCTCCAAAGCATTCAGAACTCTGAATTTAGGAACTCCTTGGGAAATCAAAGCCACAATGCAGAGCTAGGTGGTGCCCGAGAAATGGCACAAACCAACTCCCATGTTCTGCATAACAGGTTTGTACTTCACGCTTAGTCGCTGAGTCATATCCGACTCTTTTCGACCCCACGGACTGCAGCCCACCAGCCTCCTCTGTCCACAAGACTTTTTCCAGACAAGAATACTGAAGTAGGTTGCCATTTCCTCCTTCAGCAGATCTTCCCAACCCAGGGATTGAACTGGGGTCTCCTGTGTCTCCTGGATTGCAGGCAGATTCTTTACTACCGAGCCACTGGGGAAGCCCCTTCTGCACAGAGTTACTGAGGCCTAAAGCCATTAGGAAATGTTGTGGATTGAATTGTGTCCCCCAAAATGCATATGAAGTCCCAACACCCTAGCACCTCAGGTTATGACAGTATATGAAATAGAATTTTTTTCAGAGGTAATTAAGTTAAAGTGAGGTCACCAGAGTAGAACCTTATCCAGTATGACTGGTGTCCTTATAAGTAAAGGACATTTGGACAAAGGTACAGAGAGAAGCTAACTTGAAGACACAAGCAGAAGACAGTCATCTATTAGCCAAGAAAGACTTGACACAAGCCTTTCCCTCGGGATCAGAAGGAGGAGCGCCCAGACACCTTGACCTTAGAGTCTAGCCTCTGGAACCATGAGATGATACATTGCTGTTGCTTCAGCCACTCAGTCTGTGTTAAGGCAGCCCTAGCAAAGTAGCACAGTGATGCAAAACAAAGCCAGGATTAAAACCCAGCTTTGAAGACTCTAACATGAGGCTTTCCAACTCAGTGCCCTGTCCTGCAACTTAACTCTCTGTTTCCACTCAAATTTCTCTCCCATAAAAATCCTACCACTTGTTCAACTTGTAAAAGACCATGTCAATGTACACTGTTTATGTTAAACTCTCGGGAGCTACACTTCCACATCCCAGAGAGAGATTTTCACATAGAGGTGAACTCAAACCCCAATGTCTAAAATCCCAATCAAATACTCCACAAAGTTAGTATGGACACTGTTTTATTTTTTTTATTTTTTTTATTTTTTTAAAAAAATTTTATTTTACTTTTAAACTTTACACTATTGTATTGGTTTTGCCAAATATCGAAATGAATCCGCCACAGGTTTTAAATCTAAGAAAGTCTAAGTACAAGATTCAAGTCCTTGGACAAGTCGTCTAAGCTCTCCAAGCCTTAATTCCATATTAATAATATGAATTGTACCAACAATATTAATTCTATATCTGCCCCTCCCAAAAAAACCTTCAAAGGGCGAATGTGAAGGAAGGTTAAATTGGATAACAGCCTTTTCAAATTGCAAGGTGTTCAAAGCAATTCTCCACACAATCACAGAATGACAGAATGTGACGGACAGAATGTGGTCCCCTGGAGAAGGGAATGGAAACCACTGCAGTATTCTTGCCTTGAGAACCCCATGAACAGCATGAAAAGGCAAAAAGATAGGACACTGAAAGAGGAACTCCACAGGTTGGTAGGTGCCCAATATGCTACTGGTGATCAGTGGAGAAATAGCTCCAGAAAGAATGAAGGGATGGAGCCAAAGCAAAAACAACGCCCAGTTGTCAATGTGACTGGTGATAGAAGCAAGGTCCGATGCTGTAAAGAGCAATATTGCATAGGAACCTGGAATGTCAGGTCCATGAATCAAGGCAAATTGGAAGTGGTCAAACAGGAGATGGCAAGAGTGAATGTCGACATTCTAGGAATCAGCGAACTGAGATGGACTGCAATGGGTGAATTTAACTCAGGTGACCATTATATCTACTACTGTGCGCAGGAATCCCTCAGAAGAAATGGAGTAGCCATCATGGTCAACAAAAGAGTCTGAAATGCAATACTTGGATGCAATCTCAAAAATGACAGAATGATGTCTGTTCATTTCCAAGGCAAACCATTCAATATCATGGTAATCCAAGTCTATGCCCCGACAAGTAAAGCTAAAGAAGCTGAAGTTGAACATTTCTATGAAGACCTACAAGACCTTCTAGAACTAACACCCCAAAAAAGATGTCCTTTTTATTATAGGGGACTGGAATGCAAAAGTAGGAAGTTAAGAAACACCTGGAGTAACAGGCAAATTTGGCCTTGGAGTACAGAATGAAGCAGGGCAAAGGCTAATGGAATTCTGCCAAGAGAAGGCACTGGTCATAGCAAACACCCTCTTCCAACAACACAAGAGAAGACTCTACACATGGACAGCACCAGATGGCCAACACCGAAATCAGATTGATTATTATTCTTTGTGGCCAAAGATGGAGAAGCTCTATACAGTCAGCAAAAACAAGACCAGGAGCTGACTGTGGCTCAGATCATGAACTCCTAATTGCCAAATTCAGAATGAAATTGAAGAAAGTGGAGAAAACCACTAAACCATTCAGGTATGACCTAAATCAAATCCCTTATGACTATACAGTGTAAGTGAGAAATATATTTAAGGGACTAGATCTGATAGAGTGCCTGATGAACCATGGACGGAGGTTTGTGACATTTTACAGAATACAGGAATCATGACCATACCCAAGAAAAAGAAATGCAAAAAAGCAAAATGGCCGTCTGAGGAGGCCTTACAAATAGCTGTGAAAAGAAGGGAAGTGAAAAGCAAAGGAGAAAAGGAAAGATATACCTATTTGAATGCAGAGTTCCAAAGAATAGCAAGGCGAGATAAGAAAGCCTTCCTCAGTGATCACTGCAAAGAAATAGAGGAAAACAATAGAATGGGAAAGACTAGAGATCTCTTCAAGAAAATCAAACATACCAAGAGAACATTTCATGCAAAGATGGGCTCAATAAAGGACAGAAATGGTAGAGACCTAAGAAGCAGAAGATATTATGAAGAGGTGACAAGAATACACAGAAGAACTGTACAAAAAAGATCTTCACGACCCAGATATTCACGATGGTGTGCTCACTCACCTAGAGCCAGACATCCTGGAATGTGAAGTCAAGTGGGCCTTAGAAAGCATCACTACAAACAAAGCTAGTGGAGGTGATGGAATTCCAGTTGCACTATTTCAAATCCTGGAAGATGATGCTGTGAAAGTGCTGCACTCACTATGCCAGCAAATTTGGAAAACTCAGCAGTGGCCACAGGATTGGAAAAGGTCAGTTTTCATTCCAATCCCAAAGAAAGGCAATGCTAAAGAGTGCTCAAACTACCGCACAATTGCACTCATCTCACAAGCTAGTAAAGTAATGCTCAAAATTCTCCAAGCCAGGCTTCAGCAATACATGAACCGTGAACTTCCAGATGTTCCAGCTGGTTTTAGAAAAGGCAGAGGAACCAGAGGTCAAATTGCTAACATCTGCTGGATCATGGAAAAAGCAAGAGAGTTCCAGAAAAACATCTATTTCTGCTTTATTGACTATGCCAAAGCCTTTTACTGTGTAGATCACAATAAACTGTGGAAAATTCTTCAAGAGATGGGAATACCAGATCACCTGACCTGCCTCTTGAGAAACCTGTATGCAGGTCAGGAAGCAACAGTTAGAACTGGACATGGAACAACAGAGTGGTTCCAAATAGGAAAAGGAGTACATCAAGGCTGTATATTGTCACCTTGCTTATTTAACTTACATGCAGAGTATATCATGAGAAATGCTGGGCTGGAAGAAGCACAAGCTGGAATCAAGATTGCCAGGAGAAATATCAATAACCTCAGAAATGCAGATGACACCACCCTGATGGCAGAAAGTGAAGAAGAACTAAAGAGCCTCTTGATGAAAGTGAAAGTGGAGAGTGAAAAAGTTGGCTTAAAGCTCAACATTCAGAAAACAAAGATCATGGCATCTGATCCCATCACTTCATGGGAAATAGATGGGGAAACAGTGGAAACAGTGTCAGACTTTATTTGGGGGACTCCAAAATAACTGCAGATGATGACTGCAGCCATGAAATTAAAAGACACTTACTCCTTGGAAGGAAAGTTATGACCAACCTAGACATCATATTAAAAAGCAGAGACATTACTTTGCCAACAAAGGTCCATCTAGTCAAGGCTCTGGTTTTTCCAGTAGTCATGTATGGATGTGAGCATTGGACTATAAAGAAAGCTGAGTGCTGAAGAATTGATGTTTTTGAACTGTGGTGTTGGAGAAGACTCTTGAGAGTCCCTTGGACTGCAAGGAGATCCGACCAGTTCATCCTAAAGGAGATCAGTCCTGGGTGTTCATTGGTAGGACTGATTTTGAAGCTGTAACTCCAATACTTTGGCCACCTGATGTTAAGAGCTGACTCACTAGAAAAGACTCTGATGCTGGGAAAGATTGAAGGCAGGAGGAGAAAGGGACGACAGAGGATGAGATGGCTGGATGGCATCACCGACTCAATGGACATGGGTTTGGGTGGACTCCGGGAGTTGGTGATGGACAGGGAGGCCTGGTGTGCTGTGGTTCATGGGATCACAGAGAGTCGGACACGACTGACCAACTGAACTGAACTGACCATGCAATGACAAGCTATTTCTCTCTCTGGCACCATTTTTTTTTTTTTTTACTCATTCAAACTCAAAACCATTGGTACTTCCCTCTGAAATCTCCTATAACCAATCACTCACCTAGATCTGACCTTTTTTCCTCTACAGCATCATTGTTTGTCCCCGCTTTCTAATAAACCTGAGTTCTCATAATTTCAAATCTACACTGCTTTGAATGACTGATTTATCCACTTCCAGTTTCCTCCGTCTCTAATCTATATCATATTCTAATACCAGATTTATCCTCCTAATAAACTCAGCTCAAAAGTCTTCAGAGGCCCTCTAAGCCACAGAACAGGTCCCAACTATGATACCCTCATTCTACAACAGAACCTCAGCTCAGGGCCAGCTTCTAAGCTTATCTCAAGGTATACCAGGTGCCCAAAGGCCTTGCCTCATACCCAGCCAGTGTGAACACACAGATCATCAAAAACCTTAATATGACCCTACTTCTTGTTTCTTCTCTTGAGCTTCCCACTGGTGGACCAAACTGTCAAAACTGGATCTTCCTCTTAACCTTGAATCTAGGAAGACATCAGCAAGGTTAAGCTGGTTAACTCCAGCACATGCCCCACATGCTAAGGAGCATGCCTGCTGCCCAGAATCACTCCCCTTCTGCTTCTCTCGTGGCCCAGCAACTCTTTGGCACTCTCCTACTTCCTAACATTCAGAGTCTACCATAATTAAACTTCTCAGGTCAATGGGAACCCACTGCCCTATCTCAGCCCAAGGTTTCCAGTTCCATCAGACTGAACACAAGCATTTTATTCCTGGAATAAATCTCACCTGACAGTGATCTATTATCATGTTTACACATTACTGGATTCAAGTGGAAATGCCACATACACAGAAGGATATGTGAGAATGGAAACAAAAGACAGAACCTTAGCTCAAGAGAGGTATGTGCGGGTCATCACATTATGGGTGCTATTTAACTCATGAAATGAATAAAATCACATGGGAAAGAGTGCTGATTGGAGAAAAGAAGGTCCTTTCCCTGTTTAAAACTCCGTAACACTTAGAAAAGGAGACAACACAAGAGAAAGAGAAACAGTTACCTACTTGGAAAATCTGGTGTCATAGAAGAGAATGTTTTAACCACGTACAACCTGATAAAAGGCTGGATAAGATAAGACAGGTGTCTACTGAAAGTGACAATAAGGAGTTCACTGATGAACCTTCCAATATTTCCAGCTAAACAGGAATGACAGAAACCAAACTGAAGAGAGATGAAAAGGAGAATGAACGGTGAGAAAGTGAAAGTAGGAAGTAGACTTCTTCGGAGCTCCCTGGTGGCCCAGTGGTGAGGATACTGGGCTTTCACTTCTGTGGCCCAAGTTCAATCCCTGGTCAGGAAAAAAAATCAGACCAGTGACACACTACATTCAGTTCATCAATATCTTAATAATACTATTGAAGTAAATCATTATTATTTATCTTATTGTGGATCAGCAGACAAGTAGTCATAGTTCCTGCAAAGCCAAAATAAACCAAAGTCTTATTTCAAGATTATTTCTACTTTAAAAACATGCAGTAGAAGTAAACGTTCTGCAAGTGAACTTAAAAGATCCCACTAATAAAAGGTGATTTATTCCCTTGAAGTAGAAAACTATGCAGGAAGGTATAAAGCAAAAATAGAGCAACTTTATAAAAGATTATATGTAACAAATAACTGTTTAAAAGACTTTTTAGGACTTCCCTGGTGGTCTAATGGTTAAGAATCCACCTTGTAATGCAAGGCACGTGGGTTTGATCCCTGCTCCTGGAAGCTCCCATATGCCATGAGGCAACAAAGCCTGCAGGCCACAACTACTGAGCCTGCCCATGGCAAATAGAGAATAACTCCTGCTAGCCCAAACTAGAGAAAGCTAGCTCACAGCAATGAAGACCCAGTGCAGCCAAAAATAAGTATTTTTTTAATCTAAAAAAATAAGAATACTTTCTAGAAAAATGACAGTGGAATAAAATATTACAACATAATGTTGATACATAAAGAGCATCTATAAATCAATAAGAAAAGCCAATATAAAATAAAGAATAGGAAAAAAGAAATCAAGAAAGATGAAGTACAAAAGATTAATAAGATAGCATAATTCCCCCCATTTTTAAGAAGTTTTCTTCAAAGTCATGAGTATAGAGTAATTTTAGATTAACACGTGCCTTAAGAACTCTGCAAACAAAATCAGACGTATAAAATCCCTCAGCCAGGACAGTCTCACCATCAGCACATACTTTTTTGCCCCCACAGCTGAATACTCAGCAGGATAGTTTTATTTAACATGACTTGATGTGATTGTAAGAGGTGCTGGTTTTATATTTCAGTTTACACATTCCAATTAGAAATATAGCCATATAATTTAGAAACAGCATATTCAGAGGTGTATAATATTTAAACAGTTATGGGCATCACACAAACACAAAAGCAAGGATAACAAGGGAAAATGCCTACCTTCCCTGATAGCTGTAAAAGGTGTACCTTCCTCTTCCTGCAGCCTGATCACCTTCAGGGCTACCAGCTTTCCATTCACCCTGGAGAAACAGAGAAACAGAAGAAGAGAAGGAAATCCATGAACATATGGTCTTGTTACGGTTCTAATTGGGCTTCCCAGGTGGCGCTAGTGTTAAAGAACCCACCTGCCAATGCAGGAGACGTAAAAGACACGGGTTTGATCCCTGGGTTGGCAAGATCCCCTGGAGAAGGGCATGGCAACCCATCCAGTATTCTTGCCTGGAGAATCCCATGACAGAGGAGCCTGGCAGGCTACAGTCCACGGGGTCGCAGAGTTAGAAACGACTGAAGGGACTTAATACACTGTTCTAATTGTCTTCATTACAGTTTGTATTTTATGGATTTGCACTAAAAATGGCAGTGACTCAATTATGCCACCACCACAAGACTAACTTCAGTAAGGCTGGGAACCCTATATCATCATCATAAATATTCACACTTCAAACATTCACATTTTAAATATTCACGCTTGCATAGTCCAAGCTTTAACTCAAGTTTTCTGTGATTCACTCGATGTTCCTTCCAACATGTAACTAGTGCTTAACAAAAAAAACACTGTGTTTGATCAATTATTCAGATTAATTAAAAATCAAGTACTCAGAATAACACTCTCCTTTTGTTTCTCCAGTAGCTCCTTTGTTTCTTAGGATCAAATGTCTGTAGGGCTTCCCAGGTGGCTTAGTGGTAAAGAATCTGCCTGCCAGGCCGGAGACCACAGGTTAGGTCAGGAAGATCCCCTGGAGAAGTAAATGGCAACCCACTTCAGTATTCTTACCTAGGAAATTCCATGGACAGAAGAGCCTGGCAGGCTACAGTCCATGGGGTCACAAAGAGTCGGACACGACTGAGTGACTGAACAACAACAAATTCATTTCCAGTCTTAAGCTGACGTCATTCAGTCCCCAAAGACGGAAAACTGACCCTGGCTTCTTGCTTCTCCCCTCTTCTTTCTCTGTCTCTATCAATACCACCCGTTTCTCTCTTTTTTGCCATTTTCTTAAGCTAGAGTCTCCTAAAGTTGTATTTAGTCTGATGATGTTTTAGAATGCTATATATCATCACAATAAAAGTTAAGAATATTTTACTATTACAAAATTATACAAGACCCATACAAAACAGATGGTTCTTCTAGGCACATTCTAAATGTGTATCAGCTCTAATTAAAAGTAAGATTACACTAGGCAAGTAACTTTCTATACAATCAATTCTGTTAATAAAATAAAGACATTCTTCCAGCTGAATGTTCTACTTCTACCTTGACTAGGCTTACCAACATATTTCATACTAATATACTTAAATAAAATAAGTAAAATAAGCACATATTAAAAATGTAAAAGCTACAAGAAAGCTGTAATGAAAAGTAAATCTCCCTGCCATAGCCAGCTCCCACCCTCTGAGTGTGGTGGGAGCTCCCACCCACTTAACTCAGGTAACTTAGCTTGATATGTGTACTTAACACACACATATACAAATGGTAATATGCCATACAGGGTACAGTGTATATTATTTCTATCTCTCAATATATTTGGGTGACTTCCTCATAAACTCATAGAAATTGTCTTTTGTTTTTAGAAAACCACAGGGTGTTCCTTTGTCTAAGTGTAGTACGCTTAACTTAATTCCAATCCTCTGCTGCTGCTGCTGCTAAATCGCTTCAGTCGTGTCCGATTCTGTGTGACCCCACAGACAGCAGCCCAACAGGCTCCCCTGTCCCTGGGATTCTCCAGGCAAGAACACCAGAGTGGGTTGCCATTTCCTTCTCCAATGCGTGAAAGTGAAGTGGCTCAGTCGTGTCCGAATCTTAGCGACCCCGTGGACTGAATCCCACCAGGCTCCTCCGTCCATGGGATTTTCCAGGCAAGAGTACTCGAGTGGGGTGCCATTTCCTTGTCCATCAAGCTTTTTAGTGGAACATTAAGAAATTATCCTACACACAGGTTGTACCAATTTCTACTACCTATAGCAAATAGGAGCTTGAGTTCCCCCTTTACTGATAGATCCTAGGTTATGGACCACTGATTTGGCCAACTTGATGGAGGAATAGCGGTTCTCACTGTAGTCTAAATTGCAACCAAAAGTCTTTAGAGCTTATGGAATCAACAGCGAGCCCATGCGTCCCAGAGAATCCAGTGGCTGAGTCTGAAATAAAAGAATCTGAAAGTCTCTTTCTTGTAAACTGCATCCAACTGGTCTATTTTTTATTAAAAAAAAAAAATCCTGCCACAGACACAGAATTTGAAAGGTCAGGGATTTATCACAGCCCAGCCATCCTAATGGCATCCCTCATCGAACTGATTGTTCAAATACATTACTGGTTGCACTAATCAAAGGACATCTGATTATAAGGCTCTGCAATGTGCTGTCTCCTCTAGGTTAGGGGGCTGGTTTATTTTCCCCTGTGTTTCAGCTGGGAGGACAGGCCTGGCACTTTTCTGCTCTGCAATTCTCTTCTCCTGAGTATGTCACCTTGATGTCTTTCTAATCCTGATTATGCTCTAGGTACCAGGTGCAAGTAAAATATTAATATTCATATGGGGTTCAACTGGAGACGGACTGTACCTTGCCCTCTCCACTTTGCTCTTTATGGCTGAGGGAGGCCTCCAGCCGGGCTTGAGGCTGGAATGCAGTCAGTATTGACATCTGCACAGATTTTCTCAGCCCAGCTGAGCTCATCACTGGCTCCCTAAGGAGGTGGGAACTGAGGCCAAGAACTGCTTGGAATTCTCCCTTCATTTACAGATAGTCTCCCATCACCCATAACACATACACACACAGAGCCTTCTTCCCACAAAGCTTTTCCATCTCCCTTGAGATTGCTGGCTTACACAAACTGAATTCTGGAATATAGGGAATTTATGGTTTTGGAAGGCTATAAGCTTAAAACAGATGCAGACCATGAAGCTATGATTCCCCTGTAATACACTGAAAGGCGATGAGCCTTTAACTGAACCAGCCTTGACACTTTAAATGCAACCAGAGAAGGAACACCTTTAAGCAACCTCATAGACTGTGTGCATCATTTCTGAGGTGAAATAAACCTTCAACATATTTACTATGATAAACTGCCTAAAAGAACAAGATCCGGGTTAACAGAATCCTGATTCTGAAGCATAATGCTCCATGAGTTAAACCTCCAACTATCAATTTCTTACAGTTATGATAATCACAGGAGTTAAAGACACTGAGATTTTATGTGAAACTAAAAAATTCCTTAAAATTTATAGTAGACTATTAGATTTAGGAGCAAAGGAACTTTCTTCTGTTTTGTTAACTGTTACATGCCCAATGCCTAAAACCATCTGACATACAGAATACACTCAAAATATTTGATTGAATGAATATTAAAAATGTTAATATACTAACATTTCTTTCCTTACATTTGCAAGATAATTCAAGAATAAAATGTAAAAATTATTGCTTTCAAAGATTTCAGATATATCACATTTTTTAAAAGATTTCAATATCTTCTTTCACATTTAATTTTTTTTTAACAGTAGGTCCTTGTTGGTCATCTATTTGGCATGTTCCTGTCAATCACAAAACTCTCAATGTTTGAGTTTAAATATTTATTTTGGGACTTCCCTGGCGGTCCATCAGTTAAGACTCCACACTTCCATTGCAGGGGCCATGGGTTCAATCCTTAGTTGGGGAACTAAGATCCCACGTGCTGGAGAGTTCAGCCAAACAAATAAATATTTTATTTTTTCAAATTAAAGGTGGAGTCTCTTTGTTTTTGATGATGCATGCAGATATATAAAATTTTCATTTCCTTAAGGTTTTAGAATTTATAGAATTCTTTGTTAATTAACCTTTTTCACCCAACAGACCTGTTTCAAACCCCTCAGTATCTTCAATAATCTGAGCTCAGACCACTAATCGGTTTCTCCCTCTTTTTCAACTGCTTAATTGGTTTCCCATTAAGAACCGTATTGATCATCAAATTGTTCTTTAACCTAGGAGTCATTGTGACTGTTTTCTTAATTTTTCTCCACACGTCTAGACACTTACCAACTACTGAATCCCTCAGCATAAAGTCTAGTAAAAACATTAAGTCACTGGCTGAACTTTTGGAAAAGGTATCTTTTGAAAAAATAATTACAAATATTCTAATGTTCAACCTTTGGAGCATATCTAATAATTACTTTGTTTGGTTAAACTGTTCAATTAAATATGCAAAACACATACTTCAAACATTGATTTAAGTTCTTTAGAATAATTACAAAATTCAAATTGAATCAATAAATTAGAGCTGTTTACAGGAAAACACTGAAGATTCCTCTTTAACAAGTCTTATTAATTAAATCAAAGGCTAATGAATAGAAGGCAATCAAGACTTGATTGGCAACGGAGACATTAACCCAGGTAAATAACATTTTTAAAATGCTTTAAATTGTGTTAATACTACCACAGAACCTTCTGCTGGAGAAATTGCCAGTCTCATGTCTAGCTGTTCTAAGCCATACAGGGAGCTGTTTTAATTTCAGAGACTAGCTATCACTCTCTAATTCTTCCAAGAACTGCCATTCCCAGCTTGGCCTCCCTGTGAAGCTCAATGCATGCTCAAGGATGAGTGATTTCAAACTGGTTCTAACCACAAATCCAAATCTCTGCCAACTTCAAAAATTCTGTCCACAGATATGTGTGCCCATAAGTCTGTAAATAATAAAATTATCTTGTGTGGGTGAAGCAAGACGGAGAAGTTCTGAATAAGGAGAATGGCCTATTCATTTTTGCACGCATGTGCTATTTTGACATTTCATGAACCCTACAAAGCAAAACTTTCCCACTCAGGGTCAATTTTCCAGGCTCAAAAGACGATGCACGAAGAGAATTTCCTAATGGACAATTCTCAAAGGAAAGCCTAAAGGTTTTCTATCAGATTAGTTACCGCAAATTCGTAAGATAACTTTGTACAATAAAACAAAATAACAAACATTATCTAGGTCATCTCTGAAAATAGTGTTCATGTGCTAACACCTAGGAGAAATTATGTCTAGAGGATATAAAGGAAATTAAGGCAATACACCTAAAAGAAATTTAATATACTCTGGCAAATTTAATATATTCTGCCTCTCTCTACCATTATGAGTCTGTCTCAAGAGAAACTGCTATGGAAAATAATACCGAGTGCACGGAGATACACAGCTTTTGTTTCCTCGCTGTGTTGGTTTAAAGCAACAGAAGGAAATGTAGTTACTACTCAGAGAGTGGCAATGGCAAGGCTGAGCTCATCCAGGACAATATTTTAAACTGAACTTACACCTTTTTGGCAAAGTCATTAAAAATATTTTAAAGGTTTTACCATCAGTGTTTCTTTCATTTGTTCTCTCTTAAGACACTGGTTGGAATGCTGATGATACTGTATCACATACACACTTCAAAAATTAAAAGCAACTAAATATTCATGGTCTTGCCATCTCCACCTAAATTCAATTTTCATTCAGGTATAAAAGAGAAACCATCTCAGTACTATTTAACCTTTGATATTCAGAAATATTCTAAAAGTACATTATTTATTCTGGAAAAGTAAATTTAGAATTTCAAGGTTAAGTTGTCAGTAATCACACCTCACCCTAATCTTTATCAAAACAATACAGAAAGAACAGGAAGAAGACTAATGTTATTTCTGTTAAATTGATTTCTTTTTAAAAATAAAAAAAAGACTTATAAAAGAATGGCATAATGGTTATTTATTAAGATGTGATTAACAATGCAAAAAGTCTAATAACGCAATGAGAAAAAGGGTGCACTCAACCAACAATTATTATGAGATTGTATGTTTGATAAAATATTGATAATGATGCTTCATTAAACGTACAAACTCATAATACTTTGAAACATAAAATTAGAGGAACATATATCGTTCATGGGAGAAAAGAAAACAATTACATTTCAATAACTTAAAACTTGCATTTTTCCTAAAATAAAGTCTGTCAGTAAAGGATTTGAGAATCTTAGAACTTTAAAAAAGTAACCTCCGTGGAGGGAGGGTATGGACTGGGAATTTGGGGTTGGCAGATGCAAACTATTACATTTAGGATGGATAAACAAGGTCCTGGTGTACAGCACAGGGAACAATATTCACTATCCTGTGATAAACACAATGGAAAAAACATAGCAAAGAATGTATACACGTGTATAACGTAACTGAGAAGTGAGCCAGTCTGCTGTGCAGCAGAGATTGGCACAACACTGTCAATCAACTGTACTTCAATTTATAAAATTTAATTTAAAAAAACAGAAGTAAACTCAGTGATCACTCAAAATGAAAAAATTCTTACTGGGTTGATTTTCTGTCACTCCCAGGGACAAAGCACTCCCTCATAAGACTTTGTTGGAACTCAAATCCCCTAAAACGCCCACATTTTTTAGTCCCTCTTTATGTTCAGCCTAAATTGGCTTCCTGCAACTTCTACTCTCAATCAAGTTCTGAGTCCACAAAGACTAAACTAAATGCTCTTCCTCAAGACAGCCCTCCACTTAATGAAGTTTTACTATCCTGCCTCCTATTCAACAAATACTAATTGACAGAATGTCAAGCTGTGCTGGGGATAAAGAATAAACAACCCAGACACGGTCCCTGCACTTAGGGCTCAGGGAGGAGATAGATGTAAAACATGCATCTACAAAGACAGCTGTCAAAGCGGGGCAGGAGATGCTCGCTTGCCAAAAATGGGACAACTTAACCATCACTAAACTAATACCTGTGATTGAAAGGCATTAAATATGTTTAAATCAATAAGTTTACAATGAGATATTATTTACTTATAAGTTCTATTTTTTTAAGTTTTTTTTTTTGATTTGGATCATTTTTAAGTTTCTTTTTCTTTTTTTCAATTTATTTTTCATTGGAGGATAATTGCTTTAAAATGTTGTGTTACTTTCTGCCATACAACAAGGTAATCAGCTATAAGTATACATAGATCCCTTCATTTTGAACCTCCCTTCCAACCCTTATACCCAATCCCCCGAACCCACCCCTAACCCACCCCGAACTCACCATCACAGAGCACTGGGCTGAGCTCACTATGCTATAGGGCAGCTTCTGATGTGGACCATTTTTAAAGTCTTTATTGAATTTGTTACACTCTGCTTCTGCGGTTTATGTTCCAGTTTTTTGGCCATGAGGAAATGTGGGATCTTACCTCCCTAAGCAGGAATCAAACCTGCACTCCCTACATTGGAAGGTGAGGTCTTAACCACCAGACCACCAGGGAAGTCCCCTATAATGAGACTTTAGAAGAAACTCACGAGTTACATTTGGAGAGTACTATGGATCCCACTCATTAGTTTAAAAACTGTTAAAGAGAATATGTCAAGCATTTGCTTCCCTTTTCATATACCTTCCTATACACTACGTGTTGTCACTGTTTAGTTGCTAAGTTGCTTTGACTCTTTACGACTCCATGGACTGACTGCAGCATGCCATACACCCTATACCTCAGTGTGATCAGATAGTTGATATGTGAAATTTCTCTGTAGAGATGCATCGTGTGAAAAATGAAGGGGAAATGACAAAATTTGAATATCAACATTAACAGCTGCTGAAATCACAAAAAAAGGCTACCAGATATTAAGTGCCTCCTGATGGGAGCACTCATGCACCTCAATGGAATCAATTCAATCTGAATGTGACCAAGTACCATCTAATCCCTTATTTTAAGAAAACAAAGGAACAATTTATTAAATAAATAACACCATTTCTTATTGGGATAGAGTGAGAAAAATCTACACTATAGGAAACTATAGGGAAAGGAACCTGTTTCTTCAACAAATAAATTTCAAGAAAAAAAAAGGTGGGGGAAAGCCCACAACTTAAAAGAGAGAGATATCAACTAACTGAAATGAACTGCAATGTTATCTTGATTCCAACAAAGCTAATTTTAACACTGACTATATATTTGATGATTTAAAAAATTGCTAAAATTTTTATACTTGATAATGGTATTGTGATTAGGTGCTTATCTTAAAACAAGGTTCTTATCTTTCAAAGAAAAAATATACAATGATGTTTAGGGTTTGTTTCAAAATACCTGGGAGGAATGAAGACAGACGAAACACACAGGCTGTCAAGGATGGCATCATGGGGAGTTATGAGAATTCCAGTCTCTTCTCATTTTCCATAGTATGTTCTTTAAAAACGAAAACATACTCCCAATAGAAATTGAGATAAATGCCATGAAGGAAATCACAGCATGCCATAAAGAAAATAAAGAACCTATTTTAACAGAAATACAAATGAACTTACTTGCAGAATGCTGCTGCTGCTAAGTTGCTGCAGTCATGTCTGACTCTGTGCAACCCCATAGATGGCAGCCCACCAGGCTCCCCCGTCCCTGGGATTCTCCAGGCAAGAACACTGGAGTGGGTTGCCATTTCCTTCTCCAATGCAGGAAAGTGAAAAGTGAAAGTGAAGTCGCTCAGTCATGTCCGACTCTTCGCGACCCCATGGACTGCAGCCCACCAGGCTCCTCCGTCCATGAGATTTTCCAGGCAAGAGTACTGGGGTGGGGTGCCATTGCCTTCTACTTGCAGAATAGACTAACAGAAAACAAACTTATGGTTCCAAAAGGAAAAAGTAGGGGAGAGATAAATTAGGGATTGGGATTAACAGATACAAACTGCTATAAATAAAATAGATAAGCAATAAAGACCTATTGTGCAGCACAGAGAACTATATTCAATATCTTCTAAAATGGGAAAAAAGTCTAAAAAAGGATATATACATATGTATACCTGAATCACTTTGTACACCTAAAACATTGTGAATTGACTGTACCTTAGTTTTTCTTTAAAAAAATAACCTATTTTAGACAGTTAGAGAAGGATTTTCTGAGTGTGACATTTGAGCTGAAATAAGAAATATAGCAAGAGTAAGTAAATAATATTCCAGGCAGATGGAACAACCTGTACAAAAGCCCAAAGGCAGAGAACACAATGCATTAAACAAAAATATAAGAAAGAGTGGATGAGGCTTGTTATTACTGGTGGGTAGGGTACGTGGATGGGGGAACGTGGAGAGAAGGACAGGAAAGCTTGATCACAGAGGTCCTTAAGGGCCACAGAAAGGCCTGATTAAAACAAACACCACTGGGGACTCTTCAGAAAAGAGATAGCATGGTTAAATTACATGCCTGCAGCTCCCTCACTATGGTGTGGAGAAGAGACTGAAGGAACCCAACGGTGGGAGCAGCGAGAAGGGAGGTGGGACAGTGACTGCTCTGGTCCAGGGAAAAGATGCTCGCCACCAAGAACCAGAGCATTGGCAAAAGCAATGGGAAAAAGGAAAACAATATTCTGAAGACAGATTCAACAGTCTATAAGCATAAACTGGATTGGGTGTAGGGCAAGTGGTGAAGGATGATTCCACATGTCCTGACTTCAATGTATGCGTGGATAGAAGTATGTGTACTGAGGCAAGGGAAACTACAGAAGAGATTTAGATAGAGGTCCAAGAGTCTGTTTGGGAGGAAAGTAGTCTAGAATTGACCAAGTGCAGACGTAAGAGAAACATTCATATTTATGAGTCTGGGTCTCAGTACAAAAATCTAAGCTAGACATAAAAATGTGTGAATCATTGGAGGAGTTCAAGGGAAGCAATAATCTCAAGACAGCCAGTTTTCTGTTAAAGCAGGAGTAAAGAAAACACTAAGAAAAAGGTAGAATCAGAGTATGGTATTCTAGATCTAGATGACATGAAAAGAGTCTGAAGGACAGGGGTAGGTACAGAGTAGGAGACAGAGTAAGAAATACAGGAGTGAGGTCTGAGGGCCACAGAAAGTTCTGAGGTCTGAGGTCTTAAGGGCCACAGAAAGGCCTGATTAAAACAAACACCACTGGGGACTCTTCAGAAAAGAGATAGCATGATTAAATTACATGCCTGCAGCTCCCTCACTATGGTGTGGAGAAAAGACTGAAGGAACCCAACAGTGGGAGCAGCGAGAAGGGAGGTGGGGCTGTATACCAAGGAGCTGTATACCTTATAGCTGTATACCTATACAGCAAGGGGGCTGTATACCACGGGTGGTGCTGTGGTAACAGATAAATACATAGACAGACAGGCAGATAGACAGACAGATTACCAAGCAGTAGATAGAAAACCGGGAAGTTATATACCACAGGTAGTGCTGAATATCCATTGGAAGGACTGATGCTGAAGCTGAAACTCCAATACTTTGGCCACCTGATGCGAAGAGCTGACTCATTAGAAAAGACCCTGATGCTGGGAAAGATTGGGGGCAGGAGGAGAAGGGGACGACAGAGGATGAAGGTTGGATGGCATCACAGATTCAATGGACATGGGTTTGGGTAAACTCCAGGAGTTGGTGATGGACAGGGAGGCCTGGCGTGCTGCAGTTCATGGGGTCGCGAAGAGTGGACACGACTGAGCGAATGAACCGACTGAGCACTGTAGCAAACAGCGGTACTGAAATGGAGCAGAACCCTATGGTCCTTGCATCCCATGTCCTCAGTCTGCCTTTTGTCTACAGAAAAACTTCAGCCAAAGGATAAATTTATAGTCAGAGAAGTGAGAAAACACAGAAACAAAGGAAAATAGTCAAAGGAGACCAAATAATAACAATATGTTCATTAAAGTCAAGGACCTTTGGTTCCGTCTCAAGGGCAATAGCTTTTCAAAGGCTTTAGTTCCTCTAAGCCATATCCTGTGAGCTGTCTTATAGATACTGAAACCTCCACCAGGCTGAAAAAGTTAACCACATGATGACCAGACTCTACCCATGACACACGCTGCCACAATTCTGTGAATTGACCTAAAAAAAAAAAAAAAAGGAAACAAACTGACCCTAGAACTGAACCTAAAACAACCAAAAGGACACTGGTCAGACCCCAGTGACCAATTTGAAGATGACTGTCAAAGCTGCCAGTGCTGTTTCTGCATGGAGCCCCCTCCCTCTGTCTATATAAGCTCTGTGCGCTGGCTGTCTGCGGGCTGTGGGAGTTGGGGGACTGTCGGCCTTTGGACCAGTTGCGAGCATCCAAAAAAAAGCAAAATTCCTTTCCACCAACCTGGCCTCTTCACTGGCTTTTGAGCAGTGAGCAGCCAGACTCCACACTTGCCATGTGAGGCAGAGGCAAGTCCATCCTGTCTTGGCTGTTACTCAGCAAAGCAACCCCTGCATGTGTGAGGCAAGGCCTGGAGTGGGTTAGGGCCAGCCCAGCAGCTGCACAAGAGACCAAAGTACAGGATCTCACCGCTGTCTACATTTTAAAACCCATTTGTTGTTGTTCAGCTGTACAGTCATGTCCGACTCTTTGCAACCCCATGGACTGCAGCACACCAGGGTTCTCTGTCCTTCACCATCTCCCAGAGTTTGCTCAAACTCATGTCTATTGAGTTGGTGATGCCATCCAACCATCTCATCCTTCGTCGCTCCAGTCTCCTCCCACCTTCAATCCTTCCCAGCATCAGGGTCTTTTCCAATGAGCTGCCTCTGTGCATCAGGTGGCCAAAGTACTGGAGCTTCAGCTTCAGCATCAGTCCTTCCAATAAATATTTAGGATTGATTTCCACAATGCCTGGCCCCATCCTTGATTTAACTGGTGTGGGGTGGGGTTCTAGCATCCATATTTGTTAGAAACATCCTTGCTGCTTTTGTTCAGTTGCTAAGTCATGTCCAACTCTTTGAGACCCCATGGACTATAGCCCACCAGGCTCTTCTGTCCATGGGGATTCACCAGGCAAAAATACTGGAGTGGGTTGCCATGCCCCTCTCCAGGGGATCTTCCCAACCCAAGGATTGAATCTGGGTCTCCTGCATTGCAGGCGGACTCTTTACTATTTGAGCCACCAGAGAAGCCCCTTCAGGAGTTTGATCTGTCCCTAATAATATTCCAACTTGTCAGCAGCAACCAACAGCTTACACCTTTCACGTCTGCTCTAAATTCAATCTTGTTTTTGACAAGCCATGGCCGCCCAGTGTTCTAAGTGTCCTCATCTGAAGCAGAGTGGAAACACTGAACAGGATGAGGCCCAGAGCAGTACTTAAAAAAAAAAAGAAAAGTATATATATATATACATACACACATGTGTGTGTGTGTGTTATATACTTGTTTGTTTCACATGGCATCTTAGCTGCGGCACATGGCATCTTTTAGTTTTAGCCATGCAAACTCTTAGTTGTGGCATATGGGATCTGGCTCCCTGACCAGGGAAGGAACCCAGCCCCCTGCATTGGGCGTGTGGAGTCTTAGCCACTGGAAGCTACCAAGGAAGTCCCCAGGGCAGTGCTCTTTGACACCACACTCTTGACACACCCACCCCATTCTCTTTTGGGGGACCTGGCTTCATTGACTGTCTTCTCTTTTTTTCTCTCTCTCCCCTTCCTCCTTCCCTTTTCCCTTTCAGACTCTTTAACCCAGCCCTTCCTCTCCATGGACACTCTGTCCCAAACCACTACACTGACCTTCTACCTCTACCACTGGACTGTTTTGGAAAATCTGCATGTAGCACACGGTGTTCAGTGGTGAATGAATGAGTGAACCCTTTACCTTATAAAAGAAGTACTCGAAATCCTACCACTCTGATCAGCCTGTTTTAAATCTACCACCAGAAACAGCAGATCACTCAACTGTCTGTGGCCCTCTAACCTACCAGAACATAATCAGAACATTTACCCATGTTGGAAAAACAAGCAGATATCCAGCATTTACAGTGTTCCAGTCTACTAGCTTAACTATCTCCTCAAAAAGAGGAATTAAAGTTATTTAGGTATGACATAATCTTTTATAAACTCCTGCTGCTGCTGCTGCTGCTAAGTCACTTCAGTTGTGTCCGACTCTGTGTGACCCCACAGACAGCAACCCACCAGGCTCCCCTGTCCCTGGGATTCTTTTTTTTTTATTTATTTATTTTTTTTATTACTTAAGAAAAGTAATTTTTTATTTTTATTTTTTTTTCTTTTAATTTTATTTTATTTTTAAACTTAACATAACTGTATTAGATTTGCCAAATATCAAAATGAATCCGCCACAGGTATACATGTGTTCCCCATCCTGAACCCTCCTCCCTCCTCCCTCCCCATTCCATCCCTCTGGGTCGTCCCAGTGCACCAGCCCCAAGCATCCAGTATCATGCATCGAACCTGGACTGGCAACTCATTTCATACATGATATTTTACATGTTTCAATGCCATTCTCCCAAATCTTCCCACCCTCTCCCTCTCCCACAGAGTCCATAAGACTGTTCTATACATCAGTGTCTCTTTTGCTGTCTCGTACACAGGGTTATTGTTACCATCTTTCTAAATTCCATATATATGCGTTAGTATACTGTATTGGTGTTTTTCTTTCTGGCTTACTTCACTCTGTATAATAGGCTCCAGTTTCATCCACCTCATTAGAACTGATTCAAATGTATTCTTTTTAATGGCTGAATAATACTCCATTGTGTATATGTACCACAGCTTTCTTATCCATTCATCTGCTGATGGACATCTAGGTTGCTTCCATGTCCTGGCTATTATAAACAGTGCTGCGATGAACATTGGGGTACACGTGTCTCTTTCCCTTCTGGTTTTCTCAGTGTGTATGCCCAGCAGTGGGATTGCTGGATCATAAGGCATGTCTATTTCCAGTTTTTTAAGGAATCTCCACACTGTTCTCCATAGTGGCTGTACTAGTTTGCATTCCCACCAACAGTGTAAGAGGGTTCCCTTTTCTCCACACCCTCTCCAGCATTTATTACTTGTAGACTTTTGGATCGCAGCCATTCTGACTGGTGTGAAATGGTACCTCATAGTGGTTTTGATTTGCATTTCTCTGATAATGAGTGATGTTGAGCATCTTTTCATGTGTTTGTTAGCCATCTGTATGTCTTCTTTGGAGAAATGTCTATTTAGTTCTTTGGCCCATTTTTTGATTGGGTCATTTATTTTTCTGGAGTTGAGCTGTAGGAGTTGCTTGTATATTCTCGAGATTAGTTGTTTGTCAGTTGCTTCATTTGCTATTATCTTCTCCCATTCTGAAGGCTGTCTTTTCACCTTGCTAATAGTTTCCTTTGATGTGCAGAAGCTTTTAAGGTTAATTAGGTCCCATTTGTTTATTTTTGCTTTTATTTCCAATATTCTGGGAGGTGGGTTGTCCCTGGGATTCTCCAGGCAAGAACACTGGAGTGGGTTGCCATTTCCTTCTCCAGTGTATGAAAGTGAAAAGTGAAAGTGAAGTCGCTAGGTCATGTCCAACTCTTCGCGACCCCATGGACTGCAGCCCACCAGGCTCCTCCGTCCATGGGATTTTCCAGGCAAGAGTACTGGAGTGGGGTGCCACTGCCTTCTCCGTATGAACTCCTGGAACACTATTTTTCTTTCTATTTTGACTTACTCAAATCATCTGAGTGGATCATCTGTCCTAAAATTTTCAGCTGGAGGAGGGGGAATGAAAAGAGGCATACAAGGGTGGGGTGGCCGTTCCACCTTCTTTGTGAACATCTGGGCAGCTCAAGGCTGCTACTGGCTCCCCAGTTTTCCATAGATCCTCAAAGATGACTAGCAATGATGGGGCAATCTCAACTCCCAACTTCTTTAAAAGTCTGTGAACAGACATCTCAGACCCTAAATCAGAATCCCTCAGAGAACCATAGTACGATCAGACTTCCTGAGACATCTGATAATTTAATTCACTCCTACATTTGCTTTGCACTTTGGGGCTTAAAAGGAACTCTTCCCAGCATTATGGTGTCAGCAAAACATAGAGTAATTGCACTTATTTCTAGTCCAACAGCATCTTTTGTCTGCAAACGTCAAATTTGAGCTTTTCCTGAATTATTAATACTTCCTCTCCTTCCATCATTGAGCTGGACTGTATAGTAGTTATCTTGATGTTTGTTGGCTTTTGAGAGATTTTTATCACCCATGTTGACATGTTAACCTTCCAGAGTTTTAGGGGAAACCACTGTACACATCTCAGGATTCTTCTGGAATATCTCCAATTGCAAGGAACCATTCTGGGGCGAGCAAAAGTTACCAGCATACAGTACTTGAGGAGATTACCAGCCAAAGAATAAATAAGACAGTATCAAGCAACTTAAATGCATAATAAAGAAAAGTTCTTTGTCCAAAAAAAAAAGTAAAGCAAATTTATCAAAGACAAGGAATGAAAGAATTAACTTTTCAAGAAAAGGCAAGAAGCTTGGAAACAACACCCAGGACACCCATAGATGTAAAGGTAGTTGGTTACACTACTCCTGAAGTTACTGGAGAAGAACTATTTATTTGATGAGATGGGAGGGTTTCATAAGACCTAAGTAAATGTAATTTATTATGAGGAGTTTTTAGACTGATTTTTCACACAAAGTGAGATTTGAAGCTAACTATATTGGTTCTGTAAGTTTTCATCTTTAACGTACTGCAGTTCATATCCCTAAACATACATCTATATGTACACATATAGATGAAAACTAAGAATTAGGGCATGATGGGAAGATCAAGGAATAAAAAGAAGCAGCAGTAGGGCTTTTTCTGCTTTGTTTTTCTCTAGCCCCACTTTCAAGAACACTTGTCTTAGGAAACATATTACTGAGGTCTTTGGAAAGGTTGCATTTTACATTTCTAGAGAAATCACATTTTCTTCTTCTGAGGTCAAGTTGCCACTTCAAAATGATTTTTATCTTCAGTAGCTATTTTTTTTCCCCATAGTAAATGCTCCCAAAAAAGCAGAAAAGAAATGGACATATTTCTTGATGATATTATCATTTTTACCTATCTTGGATTACTATTTCCTGGATAATTCTTACATGGCATCTCTTATATTTTTGAACAAACTCAGGGAGATAGCAAAGGACAGGGAAGCCTGGCGTGCTGCAGTTCATGGGGCAGCAAGAGTTGGACATGCCTTAGCAACTGAACAATAACAATATCTGATACTATCAATATATCTAAAAATAAAAATAATTCATAATTTTTAAAAAGTCTAACTACAGCATCAGAATGACAATGAGTCATTCATTACATGAGCTGGGATTAAAGAAAAGACGATGAAGTCTGATACTAACTCTTATAGCATTTCAAGCTTCCTAGTTCAAAGGTATGTTTAAAAGATGATATTCCCGTTTCTCAAGGAGAGTCATAAATGTTCCCCCTCCTCTAGGAAAGACATACATGTTCAGCATCCTAAGAGAGAGGTCAAGCTTCCACTCTCAGGAAAAAAGCATCTCCAAAGAAGTTAAATGAGATGCGCCAAAAAGCCCATCATCTATTCACCAAGAGACTCTGAGAAGTCCCCAAATACTCATTGCCAAGTAATGGTAACCACAGAGATCTTGTATTTTCCATTCAAACACAGCCTTACAAAATTAAGTGAAGTTTGGAACAGCAGGATTAAACAATTAAAGCAGCCCAGGAGAGCCATTAAGGCAGGGGTATTCAGAGTTCAGACTATTTTCAACCCATTCTCCCATTCTAATAAAGACATGTGTGCATGCGCACGCAAACACACACACACACACACACACACACACACCCCACACTTCCAGCTTATGTTACAAACAGGACAGCAAGCTAATGTTTTCTTTTTTTGGTTTGGCTGTGACAGACCATGAAGGATCAACAAAGAAAATTATTATAAATACACTGAAACTTCGTTAAAGGACTAGAAGACTTATATCAAGTCAAAGAGATTATGAGTGATTTTAATTTGCTCCAATGAAAATGTCTTACTTTCATAATTATATAAAATCTGTCATTGTTCTAAGTTTTTAATGAAAATTTACAAAAATATCAAGCAAAGCCAAATGTATCTAGTTTGACTTGTCTTTATGACAAAAATGATGGGACAAAAATGTTACAGCATCACGAATTATCTAAATCTAAAAGGCTGCACTTCTAGAAATTAAAGTGACACTCAACTGGATTGCTTTTTAGGCAAGTAGAGTCTCAAAGTAAAAAAATGATTCTCCTAACTATAATGTTGAAAATAACTGACCTATACATGCTGAAGATCAGGGTTTATATTGATTCATATGTTGGGAAAGAACTGATTAAATATTAAATATTAGTAAATAATATTAAATATATTTAAACATTAAATATTAGTTGCTCAGTCATGTCCGACTCTTTGCCACCCTATGAACTGTACCCCGCCAGGTTCCTTTGTCCATGGGATTCTTCAGGCAAGAATACTGGAGTGGGTAGCCATTCCCTTTTCCAGGAGATTTTTCCAACCCAGGAGTTTAACCTGGGTCTCCTGCATTGCAGGCAGATTCTTTAACATCTGAGCCACCAGGGAAGCTGATTACACAAAGAAAGACTTTTATAAAAATTATATATAATTGATATGATACGATCTATGCTAGTCTTACTTCCAAATCCTATCAACAGTATAAATCAGTCAGCCTGATTTGGAATAAAATGACTTTTTATACCGCCAGTAAGTTTAAAATCAAGATAGTTGTCTTTAACTTAAAAATAGCATTCGTGTTAAATGCTCCTATTAAGGTACCCACAGTACCTTAACTGTGGCAGGCCTGGGACAAGGAATTTATTTACACTAATTTGGTCACTACATCACCTTTGTGTGGTAGACAGTATTACTATCTCCATGTTTATAAAGAAACTGAGGCACATATTAGAAGCAGTAGGTCAACAAATTGGACCTAGGAGACTAGACGTCAAGGCCCATATTCATAAATTCTCTGTGGAGTAGCAATAATTAAAGTGTGAACTACAGAATAAAGGTGTGTGGCCCATACCCTCACATTCTCCCTTCAACAGATGCACTCTGCTTACACCAGACACATATTACTTACTCTCAAAGCAACGTCATTACTTTTTGTGTTTTCTAATGCTTTGTAAACATTATCAAAATAAACCAATATACTTTAGAATGGCATTAATAAGTCTTACCCTAATTATCATGCGTATCAGAGAATAGTTGGAAAATACAGGAAAAAAAATTTACATCAACAATAATCCCAGTATTCAGTGATAAAGTCTTCAACAAAAGTATCTTCTCGACTTTTTTCCCCTATTGTAGATTTTTATAAATGGTGTCCTACCATATTTGGTCATCTACTTTTCCGCTGTAGTTTAAAAATCATTATTTTACTGGATGGGCTGCAGTAAGAACCAGGAAGCCTCAAGTTTGAACAAGCCCACATTTTCCTTTGAAGGTAAATGGTCCCAGTACTTCTCTAGTTCATGAAATCTCATGACTCCTGTACTGTGATTTACTCATGAAAGTAATTCTGCTAGAAGCAATGGAGGCCTGAATGAGGAGAGTATATGGGTCCGACAGCAACAAGGGGCAGAACCTTCGG
Organism: Bubalus bubalis; assembly: GCF_019923935.1. Lineage (NCBI taxonomy): Eukaryota > Metazoa > Chordata > Mammalia > Artiodactyla > Bovidae > Bubalus > Bubalus bubalis. The sequence goes on along the minus strand of NC_059164.1, from coordinate 7,890,888 downwards.
GGCACAGTTGTTCCGAGTCAGCCTGACTGGAATTCCGTCTTCAGGGGGTGCTCCAACCCAGTGACAGAAAAGAATCACGTAAGTCACCTCCAGGAAAGACATTCTAGCATATATAACTCCATGAAGCCAGATACATGATGTTAGAAGAATGGAGCCCCACGATAATCAAATGTGTACTTGAAGAAAGAACTTCATAAGTCCTGACTACAAATCTCTCCGCACAAGAGCCGAATGTCTAAGTCTCTTCTCATATTTAAAGAGCCTGCTGACAGCATTCCTAAACATGTCCCCCAAACATTACATACTTTTTAAAATATTTTATTTATTTGGCTGCATCAGGTCTTACTTGTGGCAGGCGAGATCTTTTACTCATTGCATGTGGCATCTGGTTCCCCAGCCAGGGATCGAACCAGACCCCGTACACTGGAAGCATGGAGTTTTAGCCACTGAACCACCAGGGAAGCCCCACATAGTTAATCTTTATTAAGCATCTATTAATAGTACTATAACAGGTGCTGAAGAATAAGGTATATACATACGAGAACATGTCACATACATATGAGGCAAAGTAGCTGCCAAGCAAGGCAGTAACTGAATTATGAAAAAGAAGGAAAAAACTATTCTGATATTTGCTTAAAAAGTAAGATTTTAATCAGGACTGTTGCAACAGTGGAAAGAAAGATACAGTTCAACTTTGAATACAGCAACAACAGGTGGGTTTTTATAGCCAAAGAGCAGATGGACAGAAAATTACTAAGAGGAGACATCAAGGGTAGGAGGGAAACTTGCTCAACTGATCTATTAAGATTCCTGCTAAAAACAGTCCAGAGCCATCAGATATCAAGGGTAGGGGGATTTTCTCTAAATGGACCTAGCAGGATCCTTGCTAAAACTGGGCCAGGCAGGCCTGGCAAGGACGGGGCTAGGGCTGGGGAGGGAGTGGCAAAGTCAAGGCCCAGTCAAAAGAGAGCTTAGAATAACACGTGTGTGTTCAGTTGCTTAAGTCCTGTCCAACTCTTTGGGACCCTATGGACTGTTGACCGCCAGGCTCCTCTGTCCATGGGATTCTCCAGGCAAGAATACTTGAGTAGGTTGCCATGCCCCTCTTTAGTGGATCTTCCCGACCCAGGGATCGAACCAGTGTCTCCTGCGTCTCCTGAATTGCAAGTAGATTTACCACTGAGCTATCAGGGAAGCCCTTAGAGTAACATAATTGAAGTTTATTCCAAGAGAGTATCTTGTCAGAAGCCAGGGAAAGCTCATAACATGAACAGGACTTGAAGATGGGATAGAACGCGGACATGTAAAAAGAGGAGGCAAGCAGCTTACATAAAGGGATCCATCATAAAGATGCAGAGGGGTACAGGGGGTGGCGGGGGGAGGCACGTTCAAAGCACAGAGAGTAGAAACTAGGGAAGCAGAAGGACATAAGGCAAGAAAAGCAGACACCAGGTCGCCTACAAAATTGAACCAGCAATCAGATATCTGATCTTATTAGACAGCAGTATCTTCATTATCTGCCTACATATTTCAGGGTAGAGCTTTGAAAGAAGCAAATAGGCTTCTAAAGTTAAAAATTTTTTTTTAATTTTTACATTAAAAAAAATTTAATTGGAGGGTAATTGCTTAACAACGTTGTACAGATTTTTGCCATACAACAACATGAATGAGCAGTAAGTAAACGTATGTCCCCTCCTCTTTGAGGCTCCTTCCCAACCTCTCACCCATCCCACCTCTCTAAGTCATCACAGAGCAGTGGGCTGAGCTCCCTGTGTTAAATACGCATTTTTATTCCCAACCAACAAAGGTAAATTAACAGAGCTTATAAGTCTATTAAATATATCTCCATGATATATGCAGAGATTAAAAACAGACTATAAAATGAATACAGTTATCAATATAAATTAAAACCTACTAAATATTAATATAGCTTCCCATGTGGCTTAGTGGTAAAGAATCCGCCTGCCAATACAAGAGATGCGAGTTGGTTTCTTACATCTCCAGGGAAGAAGCTCCCCTCTTCCCTCTTCCCCTTCCCCTCTGGAGGGCATGACAACCCACTCCAGTATTCTTTTTTTTTTTCACCCCAGTATTCTTGCCTGGAAAATTCCATGGACAGAAGAGCCTGGTGGGTTACAGTCCATGGACTCACAAAAGAGTTGGACATAGCGACTAAACCACAACAAATATTAATACATTTCTAGGATTGAAATGCTATAGCTACAAATATATACAGAACTATAAAATATTTGGTAGCAAATCTTCACTGTAATGAGAAAGAAAGCTGAATACAATTTGTTAAATCCAACTATGCTACTTTCAAGGCTTTCCAAGCAGTAACATGTGTTTATCACCATCAAACAGGACATTAGCATCCTTTCTCTACACACAGCAATCTGTTTTGCTAGGTTTGGTGCTACAGAGTCAGGAAAACTGACAAGATCTTAAATTACTTTCAGTAACGTTAAGGCTCGCCCACCAAATCTACTCCTAATAAGAAATCTAATTTCTACTCAGTGAGATGAAACAATCTAGCCATTCTACGGAGAAATCATGTTTTATGGCTTTCATGGAGTCTGGCTCCAATAATACTGCACGCATGAATGAACAAAGTCAACTATCTCAAACCAGGACTAAACTAGGAAACAAATATAGACAGGACTTTACATCAGCTCTCCTGATAGAACAATTTCTATAAGTAAGAAATTCCCAAACTCAGGTTTCCTACAAGAGCTGATGCATTGGAAAAGACCCTGATGCTGGGAAAGACTGAGGGCAGGAGGAGAAGCGGGCAGCAAAGGATGAGATGGTTGGATGGCATCATCAACCCAATGGACATGAATCTGAGCAAACTCCAGGAGATAATAAATGACAGGGAAGCCTGATGTGCTGCAGTCCATGGGGTCCCAAAGAGTCAGACACAACTAAGCGACTGAACAACAATATACTCAAAAGCAACTAAATATTTGCTGGGTTTTCATCTAAAATGAGGGATGAATACAACTGCCATGACTCTTTTCCAACTGAAGCAGATGGGAAATCATCAGTAGTCATCCAGTTGAAGAACTCTTCCATAACAGCATCGTATTGACAAATCCTAGCCCAGAAAATAAATGAGGCTTCAGCTAGTGCAATGTGTTACCTTACAATGAGTTTAAAAAATAGTACATCTGTAACTTGGGTAAATTAAACACACATACCTAAATGTTTCTGTCAAATATCCACAGATATCTATTCACTTAGTAATTGTCTACATCCTCTCCTTTTATAATATTTATACTCTTTTCTTGTTTAAAAAAAATGGAAAGTCACTATATTAAAATTACAGTAAGACTTTCCCTGGTTATCTTGTGGTTAAGAGTCCACCTGCCAAGGCAGGGGATGCAGGTTTCATCCCTGATCCCGGAGGGTCCCACATGCTGCACAGCAACTAAGCTGCATGCACCACCTCTACTGAAACCTGCATGCCAAGAGCCCAGGCTTGGCAACAAGAGAAGCCACCACAGTAAGAAGCCCATACGCTGCCAGGAAGAGCAGCCTCTGCTCCCTGCAAGTAGAGAAAGCCTGCGTGTAGAAATGAAGACCCAGGGCAGCACAAAATAAAAAGAAATACATAAAATTACAACGAAAATGGATACTAGAAAACTAATCTCCTGTGTTCACAGTACACAAACAACACAGAGGGTTCAAATAAGGCTTAATTTCCTTTCCTTGTTTCTCTGTTTTTAAATACACAAATATTTAAAGAAAAAGTACATGCAGGTCAGGAAGCAACAGTTAGAACTGGACATGGAACAACAGGCTGGTTGCAAATTGGGAAAGGAATACATCAAGGCTGTATATTGTCACCCTGCTTATTTAACTTATATGCAGAGTACATCATGAGAAACGCTGGGCTGGATGAAGCACAAGCTGGAATCAAGACTGCCAGGAGAAATATCAATAACCTCAGATATGCAGATAACACCACCCTTATGGCAGAAAGCAAAGAACTAAAGTGCCTTCTGGTGAAAATGAAAGAGGAGAGTGAAAAAGTTGGCTTAAAACTCAACATTCAGAAAACTACAATCATGACATCCAATCCCATCACTTCATGGCAAATAGACAGGGAAACATTGGGAAAAGTGGCTGACTTTATTTTGGGGGGCTCCAAAATCACTGCAGATGGTGATTGCAGCCACAAAATTAAAAAACGCTTGCTCCTTGGAAGAAAAGTTATGACCAACCTAGACAGCATATTTAAAAGCTAGACATTACTTTGCCAACAAAGGTCTGTCTAATCAAAGCTATGGTTTTTCCAGTAGTCATATATGGATGTGAGAGTTGGACTATAAAGAGAGCTGAGCACCAACGAATTGATGCTTTTGAACTGTGGTGTTGGAGAAGACTCTTGAGAGTTCCTTGGACTGCAAGGAGATCCAAACAGTCCATCCTAAAGGAGATCAGTCCTGAATATTCATTGGAAGGACTGATGCTGAAGGTGAAACTCCAATACTTTGGCCACCTGATGCTGGGAAAGATTGAAGGCAGGAGGAGAAGGGGATGACAGAGGATGAGATGGTTGGATGGCATCATTGACTCAATGGACATGAGTTTGAGAAAACTCCGGGAGTTGGTGATGGACAGGGAGGCCTGGCATGCTGCAGTCCATGGGGTCACAAAGAGTCGAACACAACTGAGCGACTGAACTGAACACTGCTTATTCTTCTTTTTAACCCTTATTTTAAACATCCCAGCCATGAGGACTTCCTTGGTGGTCCAATGGTTAATAGTTCACTTTCCAATGCAGGGGGTGCAGGTTCAATGGCTGGTCAGAGAGCTAAGATCCCGCATGTCTCCTGACCAGAAAACCAAAATATGAAACAGAAGCAATATGGCAACAAATTCAACAAGGACTTTCATAACAGTCCACGTCAAAAAAGAAATCCAAACCACTAATAATCTGAAATTATTAACTTTAGAAATTGAGAGGACAGGATTAATCATGTTATCAAGCAAGCATTCAGTCATTATGCTCATAGCTTACTCAACACTTCAGCCACCTGATGTGAAGAACTGACTCATTGGAAAAAATCCTGATGCTGGGAAAGATTGAAGGCAGGAGGAGAAGGGGACGACAGAGGATGAGATGGTTGGATGGCATCACCAACTCAATGGACATGAATCTGAGTAAGCTCTGGGAGTTGGTGATGGACAGGGAAGCCTGGCATGCTGCAGTCCATGGGGTCACAAAGAATTGGACACAACTCAGTGACTGAACTTAACTGAACTGAAGGAGAAAGTGTGACTCAATTATACAGGAGACTTGAAAAAACAGAAAGATTAACTCATTTTTGGATAGATGGAATGACTCCAACTCTTCAATACAGTAAGAAAGTATCAGATGAGAAGCTGAGATACAAGTTTTCAGTGAAGAAATTTTACTACTCAGAGCTATAAACCTGCACCTATCTTTCAACCTGTCAACTCTACTTTCTTCTACTTTCAAAGAAAATCTCTACTACAACCTCTTGGCACTTTCTTTTCATATACATACACATATATGAATACCTCTATATTAATATGCTATATGAATATATATAATACAAGGGAAAGGTTTTGACATATATAAAGGGAAATAAAACTATACAAGCTAATTATTAAGTAGCTACTAACACTGTCTCTCGGAGAAGGCAATGGCACCCCACTCCAGTACTCTTGCCTCGAAAATCCCATGGACGGAGGAGCCTGGTGGGCTACAGTCCATGGGGTCGCTAAGAGTCGGACACGACTGAGCGACTTTACTTTCACTTTTCACTTTCATGCACTGGAGAAGGAAATGGCAACCCACTCCAGTGTTCTTGCCTGGAGAATCCCCGGGACGGGGGAGCCTGGTGGGCTGCCGTCTATGGGGTCGCACAGAGTTAGCCACAACTGAAGCGACTTAGCAGCAGCAGCAGCAACACTGTCTCTACATAGAAATCTGGCCGTGTCAGCTTCAGCAGGGCTTCTCCGGTGGCTCAGCAGTAAAGAATCTGCCTATCAATGCAGGAGACGCAGGAGATGTGGGTTTGATCTCTGGGTTGGGAAGATCCCCTGGAGAAGGGAATGGCAAATCACTGCATCATTCTTGCCTGGAAAATTCCATGGACAGAGGAGCCTGGCAGGCTACAGTCCAGGGGGTTCACAAAGAGTCAAACACAGCTGAGTGACTGAGCATGCACGTAGCTTCAGTAATTGTGTTTGTGATGAAGCATCATCCACATAACCATAATTATTAGGCAAAATAACCTTAACTACAGGTGTTCTCTCCAGGTCTTATTAATTAAGCAGGCTTCTGTTTTAACAGATGAGTCAATGCCAAGTAAGCTCAGGTCATGTCAAACATTCTAAAAATGATTTGAAATTAATCAAGTCACCTGAAAACTGGTGAACAAATATATTCAAAAAAGGTAACTGCTTAGATACTAACACAAAAGAAGTGACTAAATATAAGAACAAGGCCCATGAAAATTTGACAAGACTTTCAAAGGATGTAATAGGTATAGAGAATTGTTTTCTCCTCTTAATTCTAGGTTGGAATGCCAAACTATATTCATAGCTGGTGCTGGGAATACACTTTGAGTAGGGGTTCAAGGGTATTGAGTTTCTGATTTACTCAAAAACCTATTGGAAAGCATTTTATTTTGTTAAGGTACAATTCTTACTACCATTATCAGTTGCTCCATTATTTATGAGAAGGATAAAAGGGCTGTAAAGGTGCTGGCAGATCGGGAGTTATGTCTGCCATATGAAAAGAATTTTTAAAAAGTGGTAAGAGAAATTGGTGCCATCAAACCTTGGTCTGTGGTTCACAATGAAAAGGGAGCAATGGGATGGAAACCTTGTCCAAAATAAACGTATCCAACAGACAACAAAAGAGAACAGTGAGAGTTCTATTTCATGCAGGCACCTACTATTTGGAAGGCCATAAACCACTTGGTGAAATACAGGGAAAAATAACTATGGTGTCACTGTAGAGTTGCCCGGAATAGTGGAGAATACGAATGATAAATGAAAATGACACAGAGGAAAGATATAATAATCATAGGGGAAAAAATGGCTAAGTACCCCTAGTGTTGATCATTAACAAGGGATACAGTGATCATAGATAGCACAGATGTTTTAAAATATTTTTCTTTATTTATTCATTTATTCATTTATTTGGCTGTGCCAGGTCTTAGCTGTGGCACGTGCGAGCTTAGCTCCCTGACCAGGAGCTGAACTAGGGCCCCCTGCATTGGGACCGCATAATCTTATCCACTGGACTACCAGGAAGTCCCGATAGCATAGATTTTAAGAAAACAGATGTTAAAATATCACCCCCACACCCCCTGCAAAATGAAAGGAGATAAAAATTAAGAACTTGGATCTTCAGTTGGAGTAACCAGCTCCGTCATTGAGCTGTGTGATCATGGACAAGTTACTCAAACTTTATGGACCTCAGTTTCTACATTTGTAAAACAAGAAAGTAACCTCATTTCAAAGCTTTTCTAGTATTGTTAATAGAAACAAAGAAAAAAGTAATGGCCAACATTCATTTAACACGTGAGACACAGTTATAGACACTCCAAAGATATTCATTCATAGACACTCTTCAAAACCATGTGAAACCAATTTCATTATCAGCCCTACTTTCACGGATGAGAAAATCAGGCTTAATCCAGCATTCAATAAATATAAGCTTTACATCATGACCCTAATCACCAAGAGATAGGTAGTATCAAAAAAATAGAAGATTCACATAAATTGGTGTTATTTTAAAATCTTAACTAGTACCAGTGAAGAAAAATTGACCAAGAAGAGAAACCAATGGGCTACACAGAAAGTTCAGTAATGTATCTGAATTTTTAAGGAACACAAATAAAAGGAGAAGAGATATTTAAGAAGGATTATGTTCTCATGGGCTTCCCTGGTGGTCAGATGGTAAAGAATACCTGCCTGCAATGTAGGAGACCCGGGTTCAATCCCATCCCCTGGAGAAGGAAATGGCAACCCACTCCAATATTCTTGCCTGGATAATTCCATGGACATAGGAGCCTGGTGGGTACAATCCACGGGCTCGCAAAGAGTCGGCCATGACTGAGCAACTAACGCTTTATGTTCTCATATGTCTAAGTCCAAAATGAGACAAAGCTGGCAAGAAAAACAATGATTTCAGACCTATATATTATCAGAATAAGAAAGGGCAAGACCAATTATCAGGGACATACGAATAAAGTTCAAGTGACAGAGAAAAGAGAGTACCTCAAATTTCTGCATCCAGAAGTGATTCTTTAATCAATTCTTCTCTCCCTTTTACTGGCTCCTTTATTATAATCTATACACACACTCAGCTCCTTCCCATTTAGTTTAAAGCCAAAACATCGAAAACATGTTTGCCCTTTCTCCTTGTTCTTTCTTATCCATGTTCTTATTGGCCATTTGTGTCCATTTTGTTGGGTTGTTTTTCATGTTCTTTAGCCATCTGAAATTTTGCTACTTTTTCTTATTTTTCAAGAACTTTTTTACAATAATATTGCTTTTATTAATACCGCACATAGTATTTTACATATAAAACATAATATGTAGTCACTCTTACTATAGCTATATTCCTAATTTGTCATGTATTTTCTATGCTAGTTTAAAATTTTTTGAATAATAAATTATATATCTTATAAATGATTTTCAAGTACATAGAGTAGAAGATAAAGTCTAAAAATATGAGCAGAAATCATGTTAGCTATATTTATTCCCATTCTTATATTCCAGTTTTAGCTATTATTTTTAAAATTTATTTTTATCTGGAGGATAATTGCTTTAAAATGTTGTGTTGGTTTCTGCTGTATAACAACACAAATCAGCTATAAATATACACTTTTCCCCTCCCTCTTGAACCTCTCTCCCACCCCACCCCTATCCTACCCCTCTAGGTTGTCACAAAGCACTTTTGCCCTTTCTTCTTATTCTCCTTTTCTCCCCTGCCTCACCCTCAAAAGAATTGCTTGCAGAGTTCCCTGGTGGTCCAGTGAGTTAGGACACCAAGCTTCCAAATGGAGGCATAGGTTCGATCCCTGGTCAGGGAACTAAGATACCATATGTGGCATGGCCAAAAAAAAAAAAAAAAGGAGCTTGCATTTCATCCTCCATTTTTCCCCCTTCTCTCTTCAACCAAAGCAATTAGGTCTGTAGCCCTCATCAGTCCCCTACACATACTTAAGAAACACCTTCCTAATTGTAACGGCTTCTTTTCAGGACCCTTCTGATTTGCCTTTGCCAAATATCTGACATCGTCATCCACACTTTTCAGCAACTCTCATTCAGTTTTAATTTAATCATCCTCTATGCTTCACTTTGGGCCCAATCCCAGGTGCCCTCAACTCTTCAGAGCTTGACACTGAAACTTTCCCAGGACATGAATCAGGGGAGTGGGCGGAGGAGTGTCACTCTGTTTAACCAAGTCCATTGCCTTCTCATTAGGAACTCAGCTTCCTCTGGGATCCCCAGTAGGCCTTGTTTGTAACAGTGATTTGGTTTCTCAGTATCTCCATTTCCTTCTTCTTTCTCCTAAGAGGTCTCATCAGACACACAACAAAGGCCTTTGGTTCCTTTTCCTCTGGGTTTTCTTGTCTGTCGGTACCTGCGCTGCCTACCAAGCTGCTTCAAAATTCTTTGCCTTGTCTCACCCATCAGGCTAATTAGGAATGACGTCTATCTTATTCTCAGTTGAGTTAGAACAGGGCTTTCAACTGGTAACCAGAGTTCCTAGTGTTTGCAGTCTTCCTTCCTCTCAGTCAGTGCTGGTGGATCTGTAGGATCATTTATTTAAATCCCTTAAAACAGAGATAGTTAAAAACACAGCAATCCCAGGGAGACCATTTCAAACTAGAAACAGAATTATCTTTTAAATTTTCAAAGAATTTGTTTATACAGGGAAATATATATATCTGTCTCCTTGAACCGTAGAAGGAAGGGAGCACATATTTGCTTGGAATCAACCATTAAGCATGAGAAATGTCTCATGCCTGGGATGTTTAAAATAATTTCCTGTCTGAGATTTGTTGAGCTCAGGATATTTTTCTTCATAAAAGCCCCTGAGTGTGTATTATCTCTTCCATTTCCAAATTTTACTGACAAAGGTAGATAACACTCTCCGGTTAATTATAACGGAGCAACAAACGAGAACCTGAAGTTGGAGGACTTCCCTGGTGGTCCAGTGGTTAAGACTCCACGCTTCCACCACAAGAGACATGGGTTCGATCCCTGGTCAGGAAACTAAGATCCTGCATGCCACAGGGTACACCACTCCCCCCAAAAAAAACAAGAGCCTGAAGCTGAACTTTAGGGGCAACTCAAGCATATGGAGGGAAAGAATCAGATCAAACCCCTGACCTACCAGATCTTGTATTCCTTAAAAGTCACCCCATCAACAGGGTCTACAATCCAATTTTGCATTCAATTACTCTATACAATTTGTAGTCTGAAATTGTCAAGTACATGACGTATCTCCATTGTTGTAATTGCTCCTAAAGGTACAGTGAGGGCTTCTCAGGTGGTGCCAGTAATAAAGAATCCGTCTGCCAGTGCAGGAAGTTCAAGAGAGTCAGTTTTGATCCCTAGGTTGAGAAGATCCCCTGGAGGAGGGCATGGCAACCCACTCCAGATTCTTGCCTGGAGAATCCCATGGATAGAGGAGCCTGGCGGGCCATAGGGTCGCAAAGAGTCAGACTTGACTGACGTGACGCACGTAATGGTTTAATATACTCTTTTTGTACACGTCAGTGCTAAACAGACAGTCAGCATTTGACTAAAACTCATTGACAGTAAAAACTATTAGCTTTGGGCTCTAAAAGTTCCTGATTTCACCCAAGCCCCAGCTTACTCATTAATGCATGTTTCAATATTGTTCAATATTTCTCTTACCTTGAGTGGCTCTGAGCCTATGTTTTATGGCATGAGTAGTAAGGGATCTGGGTAAATCATATGAATTTTAGACTGATCAGTTGCTACAAAATTCCTGAAGTCTAGCCTCCATACCTTGCTGTCCTAGAGCATGTGCTATACCTAAAACTCAGTAATTAGCTATGAAACTTTTTAAATCAATTGACAAATCTTCATTAGAGGTTCAATGATAATCACAAACAATTCAAAACATCTCCAAGGTTTACTGCAATTGATGCTTCTAAATACTCAACTGGATTCCACAGTGAAATACTTTAAAGGAATTTTGTTTTTGGCAAAATGTTTTGTCAAGTTCTAGAAGAATAAAGCACTACATAAGGAAGGTGATCACATATTTTATCATCCAAATGGAGACAGCGAATAGTAAAAAAAACACTGAATTAGCAAAAATGAGCAATAAATAATTACACAAAGATAGGAAGCATAAATCAGGACTGTCCCAAGCAAACCAGGACATAAGGTCCTCCTTTCCAAAAAGCACCTTACACCAAAACACCTTTGTCCCTCTTGGGAATATGATACAAAATGAGTGAGGGTAATCCAAAAAGTAGTCAATGAAAAGACAAGTGAAAGAACTCTGTGCAAAGGTAGGAGTAAAGATTGAATTCCAGACTAAAATGAAATCCAAGCAGTATTGTGAGGTATTAAAAACATGGCCCAAAGATTCTTTGACATTTTTCGCTGAGAAGTGCAGTCTGCATGCCCTTCCCGTGAATCTGGTCTCTTCCAACAGTTGATTGATGAAGTTCACAGTGACCCCTCCAGTGCCGGGCATGGGTCTTACCATGTAGGCGGCTTCCACTTTCTGTATTCTGTTGTTGCTCAGGGCCTCTATTCCTTGTTAATATTCCTTCTTGCTTGATCTATGAGTTACTGACAGACAGACGGGTCCTGAAGTCTCCAGTTACTACAGGGGGTTTGCCTATCAATCCCTTCAGTTCTATCAGTTTTTGCCCCATGTATTTTGACACTTTATTGTCAGATACATACACTTTAGGAACTTTTGTGTCTTTTTTAGAAAACTGACCTCTCTATCATTATGGAATGCCCCTCTTTATCCCTGATGGTCTTTAGAATCATCAGAAGTGTCTGCTTAGTCTGAAATGAATATCACTAATTCCAGCTTTCTTTTAATTAGAGTTAGCATGGTATATTTTTCTCTCTTACTTTACTTTTAACCTGAATCTTTATACCTAAGGTGGGTTTTTGATAAAGAACATATAGTTAGTTTGATCTTGTATTTTATCCAGTTTGACAATCTCTGTCTTTCAACTGGAGTATTTAGACCAATTACATTCAAAGTGATTTTCATATAAGTGCACTAATATCTATCCTGTTTGTAACTGTTTTCTATTCATTGCTTTATCCTTTTCCTTCTTCTTTTTCTTCCCCCTCTTATTGAGCATTTTATATCCACTTAGTGAATTATATACAGACCCCTCATTTCCCGGTTCAGCTGTGAAAAATGACACCATATGGAACAGCTACAACCCTTTCCCGTCCAGCCCTTCGCAATAGCAGGTTCATAAGGAAAACAAATGGCAGCTGCTGTTTTAACTCTCTAAGCTTTGAGGTAGTTCATTTTGCAGTAATATATAAGCAGAACATTCCTAAGACTATCCTCAAGTCCTTGACAACTCTTCAAAGCTCAAATCATATCAACCTCCCCTGAACTCCCAGTCACAATGGGGCTCTCTGAGTCTGCAGAAAACACCAAGCTCTTCCCAGGGTCTGACGTGCAACTCTCTTGTCCCTGATCTTTACTTGGTTGGTTACATCTCCTCCTTCAGACTTAAGTGTAAATGTCCCCTCATCAGCAAGGCTTCCACTGGCCATTCATCTAAGGTAGACGCACTGCCTACCGCTGTCCCTGACATAAACATAGAAACCACCACCCGCTACCTTAATTATTTCTCCTAGCTCACTTTTCGGAGAAGGCAATGGCACTCCACTCCAGTACTCTTGCCTGGAAAACCCCATGGACGGAGGAGCCTGGTAGGCTGCAGTCTATGGGGCCACTAAGTTGGACACAACTGAGCAATTTCACTTTCACTTTTCACTTTCATGCATTGGAGAAGGAAATGGCAACCCACTCCAGTGTTCTTGCCTGGAGAATCCCAGGGACGGGGGAGCCTGGTGGGCTGCAGTCCGTGGGGTCGCAGAGTCGGACACGACTGAAGCAACTTAGCAGCAGCAGCTCACTTTTCCTTTATGTGATTTAAAACTATATCTGCTGTAATTTGTCTGCTGACTTGGGGCTTCCCAGGTGGCATGGTGGCAAAGAATCCACCTGTCAACACAGGAAATGCAACAGCCATGGGTTCAGTCCCTGGGTCAGGAAGATCCCCTGGAGAAGGAAGTAGCAGAATACTTCTCCAGTATTCTTGCCAAGGAAACCCCATGGAGAGAGGAGCCTGGTGGGCTACAGTCCATAGGGTTGCAAAAGAGTCAGACACGTCTGAGCAATGAGCACTCAGGCTGCTGACTTGAGTCATTTTTGCCTTCCCCACTAGATGACAGGCCCCGTGGAAAGCAAAACTCTCTTTGGTCCACCATTAAGGAGAAGGGGGTGACAGGATGAGATGGTTGGATGGCGTCACTGACTCAATGGACATGAGTTTGAGCAAACTCTGGGAGATGGTGGAGGGCTGGGAAGCCTGGGGTGCTGCAGCCCACAGGGTTACAAGAGTTGGACACGACTTAGCAACTGAACAACAACAACAGATCCATTGCTTGGCCCAGAACCCCAAACTCGGTACCAGCTTAGGAAACGTCTCCAATGGAAAGAACTCTTTGAAATGGGCAACGCCTCTATACACTCCTTGTTGAGACCAGGGCTTCTCAGATTTGGCGCTACCGACACTTGGGGTCCAAACGAGTCTTTGTTGCGTGAGACTGTCCTGTTCATTTGTACGATGCTTCACAACACCCCTGGCCTCTCGATGCCAATACCACCACTACCACTCCCCCAGTCATGAAAACAAAAATGTCTCCAGGCATCAGCAAATGCATCCTGGTTTAAACTAGAAAGATGACAATGATAATGAAGCAACTCAGGAATGTGGGCTTGCTTTAAACTGAAACCAATCTTATCATGTCATTCCAAGCCCTCCTCAAAAACCACTTTAGCTGAACTGCAAGAGAGTCTAAGAGCCCTGACATTATGATAATTGGATATTCTACACTAACTCTTTCAAAGGATTCCTAATTTCCAAAGAATGCCTCCATTTTCACCAGCTAGACTACAACCCTAAAGACAGGAAATATCACTTATTATTTTGAGGGTCTCCTAATCAAATGATCAAAGAACCCTGATAATGAAAATGGCTAACGGAGGCCATCATTAAAATATTGTCTAATAGGAAAGCTATCCCAGTGCAGTGTAGTCTAACAATTGAAATCATGCTTCTTGCTTAAACAATATCCTCATTGTCACTTTTGTCAAGAAGATTAGGTATTGTTTGTGTATCTGCTGCAAACTAAAGGAAACCAGCTGTGCCCACGAACCAGCTTGCAATGCCTTGCATTCTTCTTCCAAAGGAAGTCTGGGCTGAGTCTGCAATCTGAATAGGCTTTAAGATTTTGAAAAATAAAATTAGTAGATGCCGGTGGGTGGGCTGTTATCCTCCTCGGACTAAGTAAGGATAAAAAATTCTACTTTTCCAATGTTCATCTGTACACAAGGAGCCCCCGTTTGGAAATTACATGGTGCCAACTCCATCCATTCCATTTTTAATCCAGTGTCTCTTGATGTACGCTGTAATACCGTACTTTGTGCATTAAATTACAAAACTAACATGGATTGCATTATCATAGCAGGCTGCCGTTTTTCACACCATGTGACGAATAGTGTGCTTACAGGCTTGATCTTTGAAGTCAGCTGTGACAATAAGCCTATGGACCCAAAGTCAAAAAGACATCAGAGCAGACCTAATGAGAAACGGAGAGCAGCAGAGCCGATAAAAAGTAATCAGATTTGCCTCTCGTCTGTAGCTTCTGTTTGTGGGTAGATAACCTCTCAGGATGTTGAAAGTCGGTATGACAGTCCAGGTATCAACACTGAAGACCAGAACCTCAGTGAACCCGGAGTCCAGTGTTCTGCGTCTGGGGTTTTCTGACTTCTAGAATGCTTCACACTCTGCTGATAGTGTTTCAGTAGAGCTGACCTTCAGGGCCCAGCAGTAAGAGCCAGCCCCTCTTTAATCTCACATATTCTGAAAAGGTGGTTAACTGCCACTGCCTTTCTTCTTGCTACTGCTTGTTTTAATTAACAGCATTTCTTCCCCTAATTCTCCTGGGCCTTTGAAGAGCTCTTTGAAACGTATTTAGTATGGCTCAGCCTTGGTTTGGCTGTAGTCTCTCAATTTATGAGGTCATTGATTTCAAGTTCAATTATTCGGCACAAATTGGCAGAAAGAAATGCTAAAAGAAGACTGGCGTTTGCAATCACATAAGTCTTGTGTTACACAAAATGAGCAAATTCCTCCATTGTTCCTTCCTATTGACCTCTGAGATAACGATTCAGAGCTGGCACACACCAGCATGGGCAGGCTTCTCTGTCGAGCAGGCTCCTGCAGGAGGAAGGTTTGGGTACCTTCACCTCAACAGAAACTGACGAGATGGCGAAAAAAAAAAAAGACCAGAAATCAGGAGCATCCATGGGATGACTAAGTCCCATACTCTTAATTCCAGAGACGGAACTAGAGAACAAAGTTTCTCTTCCTCTAAATGACACGAGAAGTATGAGAAAATCAAAACCAAGCAGCAACAGGATTTCCCTGGTGGTTCGGGGGCTAAGACTCCATGCTCCCAGCACAGCGGGCCCGGCTTCCCGCTGCATGCCATGGCTAAACCAGTACCGCAACAGAGAGCTGAGGCAGCCAAATGAAGGAATGCATTAATTTAAAAACAAGCAGCCACAGTCTCCATCCTCTCTAGATAAAACAGGAAGGAAAAGAGAGGAGTCTGGAGTCTGTCCCAGGCAAGAGTAAAGGTTCCCACCACTCGCGGCAGGGGGTGGAAGCCGGGAAAACTCGAGCATCTGGGGTGAGGAGGAGACACGGGTGCACCCCCCCAGCAGATCCCAGCGCAGTGAGGAACACACAAGCCCACCACACTCCAAGTCTGGGAGCTGGAGTGGCTGGCGCTCACAGCTCCTACCTACAACAGGCAGCCATTCATGAGCTCACCCGTGAACAACTCACCAACCCTTTCAAGTTCTATTGCTTAACGCCAATCCCACGCTAACACTCAAACACAACACTAGTGCTTTTATTTAAATTTGCACAAGAATTCAAATAAAGCAGCTTGCTTTTACTTTATGGCCCTC
This sequence comes from Bubalus bubalis, assembly GCF_019923935.1. Taxonomy (NCBI): domain Eukaryota; kingdom Metazoa; phylum Chordata; class Mammalia; order Artiodactyla; family Bovidae; genus Bubalus; species Bubalus bubalis. Next base: position 7,874,600 of record NC_059164.1, on the reverse strand, counting down.
AGGCTTTCACAGACTTTGTGAAGAGTTTGGTAACCAAGAGTGAAAATGTCATTGTGTGTGCCTAGAGGACCAAGTCCCATACAAAAACTCTCCCAAGGAGTCCTACAAATAACACACAGTGACGAGGGAGGCTGGATTTAAAAGCACATGAGGCTATGAATTCAACCAGTCACCACTGGAGAGAATAAATACTTTACTCAACATTCTTCTTTTTGAAATTTCACACCATTTCCCCTGGGCCTTTCTGACTGCATTCTAGCTTATATAGAATATACTATGTACACATATGTAAATAGACAGATAGATAGATACATACTGTGGCCACCTGATGTGAAGAGCCAACTCATTGGAAAAGACACTAATCCTGGGAAAGATTGAGAGCAAGAGGAGAAAGGAGCGACAGAGGTTGAGATAGCTGGATGGCATCACTGACTCAATAGACATGAATCTGATCAAACTCTGGGAGATAGTGAAAGACAGGGGAGTCTGGCAAGCTGCAGTTCATGGGGTCACAAAGAGTCAGACACAACTTAGTGACTAATCAACAATAACAACATTCTAACTTATACAGATTTATTTATAGTATATGGACCATCTCCCTTCAAAACTGTTGTTTCCTGAGGGCAGAATCTGTAACTAAGTTTCTTTCTATCCACCCACAGCATAGAAAGAGCATAAAAACAACATCAGGAACATTCACCATTAGTTTTAAAAACTCAAAAAATGTGAACAAGTCTCTGAATGTACAAAAGTCTTTTGGAAAACAGATGATTTCAAGGTGCTGAACTAAAGATATCTTTAAATGCCACAGTTTTAAAATGTAGAGTATTATACACTGCATGATTTTTTTAAATCCTATATTAAATGTTACAGGGTTTTAGACGAGAGAACAAAACCAGGAAATCAAACCAGGAAAAAGATTAGTAACAAGAGTGATGAGAAACTGCCTCCCATCCCAAACATAAACACACATAAGCACAAAGAAAGTATTAAGAAGCTGGAGAACACTGGTTTCAAAGCAAAACAAATCTCTACTCAAACATGGAACTGTGGGAGGGTTCAAAAAAAAATTTTTTTTTTTTTAAATAAGAAAACTTGTTTTTAAGTGTTGTACGTTGAAATGGTTGCAGTTAACCAGCCACACTTTTTAGAGGCAAGTTCCTTACCAAAAAGCTACACAGTATAGGAATCTCAGACAACTTCTCCCCAGACTATGTACTGTTACAGGAATAAGAAACCCAAGTGAATTTAAGAGTAATAAAAAATCTTTCTATTTCTACTCAGGTTTCTAAACAATGGCTAACGGCAACAGTATCAAAGTCAAAAATTTACACAAGTCTTTTGATTGGGGGGATATTCTTTGCCTATTTTATTTGAACCATGAAATAAAAGATGACTTACTTATACCATAAATGGAGATGGTAAAGAAGAATATTACCATGCACACTGATGCTAAATTAGTGAGGTCTGAAATGAATGAGTATTATGGATTCAACTGTATCCTCCAAAAAAGATATGCTGAAGTTCTAAGTCCTAAATCCTCAGAAAGTGACCTTATATGGACACAGCATCTTTACAGAAGTAGTCAAGCAAAATGAGGTCATTATAGTGGGCCCTAATCCAAAATGACTAGCGTTCTTATACAAAGGGGAAATTGGGATGTGGAGGCAAAGATGTCGGAAGAGAGCACCACGTGAGCATGAGGGCAGACATCAGGGTGACACGGCACCGAGTCAGGAGCGCCAAAGACTGCCGGACACCTCACGAGCTACGACAGAGTCAACGAGCACACTCTGCCTTACGGCACCAGCCGTAAGAGCACCCGCTCTGCCAATTCCCTGATCTTAGATCTAGCCTCCAGAACCAGGAGATGATACGTTTCTGCTGTTTAAGCCATGCTTAAGCTATGCTATTTATTTTAGCAGTCTAGCAAACTAATAAAATGAGCTCTATGGCAAAATCCAAACTTGACATTTTACACATATGTAAAATGCTCACCATCCAAGCATCAGTGGTATCTCTACAAATGACAGGCAGCTTTACTGCAATGTAATGATAGCTGCTCTTGAGCATGATGCTAAAGACAATATTTAAAGATGGAAGCAGGAAGACTTCGCTAGTGGTCCAGTGGCTAAGACTCCCAAAGGAGGGGGCCTGGGTTTGATCTCTGGTCAAGAAACTAGATCCAATATGCCACAACTAAGACCCAGCACAGTCAAACAGATAAATTAAATAAACAATTGAAAAAAAAAAAAGAAGGAAGTAGGGATGCAGACAGCTACGGGAGAGTGAGTAGTATTGCAACAAGAATCCCGACATTCAGTTGACTCTTTAAATCATGTAGTGCTTCAGAAGACACACCAAATTCAGCTCTCCAATGTTGCTAGATGCACGCGACTATTGTTCTTTGGCCTGATCTTGCCACTGTAAAGCAAATAAGCCAAGCAGCCTGTCATCTCCTAAAGCAGGTGAGTGGTCAGTGGATTCCATCTCCAGCTGGAGGAAAGTAAATGGTTCACGTGACCAGAGAGTTTTAAACTGCTCAAGAAATGCTGACAGGTTACACTGAAACCTGCTGGAGTGAAAAGTATTAACTGTCCAGAAGGATCCTTCTCAAAGACTGTAGGTACTTAAAAAGCAGTCTTTGTCTTATTCAGGCATAATAAACAAAGAACATTTCAACTATGTCTCAAGATTTTGTCATAAATCTTAAGCATCTGAGTTGTAATCCTGCACTTGGAAACCAGGTGAGCACATCTTTGGTGGGAGGGCACTGCAAAGTGATTGGTTCATTTCCATATAACGAAATACTATGTTTGCTTCAGTTTGATTCACAGTTAAAATAAGTCAGAGTATCCAGGAGAACCATCTGGAATACTTACGCAGGACCAAGTCTTTCCAAGAAGACCTTATCCTGTGGAAGGACAATGGTTAGGAAAAGACGACCTCAAACCAGATAGACAGGAGCCAAGACAAGCTCTGTCACTAATAACGTGTAGGGACTTGGACAAGGGACTAAATTTCTCTAGGCACCAAGACGCCTGGTCCAGCAGAGATGGCAATAATATAATAATGGGGCCTATCTTACAGAGTGTCATGAGGAGTAACTGAGACTATGAATATATCATACTTCATACAAAACAGTTGCTTAATGCAATGTAGTTATCTTCACCTTCTTAACATCAAAGGTGCAAGTTATGTTTATACAGTAGAATGCTATTTTTCCTTAGGAAAAAATTAAAAAAACCTGGGATACAACCACTGTTGAAATTAACTCAACCAGTGAAGCCATTTTCATGATATTTCATTATGCTCAAGTGACAGAATGAAGTCATCAACAGCCCTCTAGATTTTCTTACTTCATTCCCCATATTTTTTTCCTACTCAAAATTTATAAGGCTTTCTTAAGTAAAAAAATAAACCTCAAGATTAACACTCAATTTTTGCTCTACAGCATTCCTGAATTTCCATACTTACATATCTTCCTTTATCAGGAATATTGCTTCACCTTCTTAACTTGAAAACTATGAACAGGGGTGTAAGACTACTTTCCAGAAAAGCCAAAGAGTACCTCAATAAGCAAATAGTCAAAATTTCCAATTACAAGTTTAGAATGATCCTTCACAGAACTGTCTTCTATAGCTCTTTAATTACTTACCTTAATGAGTAACTCAATTATTGCTAACTAATCGCTTAGTTGGAATTTCCTATCTTTCATAATGACTTAAAAGAGAGACAAAAACAAGGACAGTTTACATGCTACATGTTACCAAATACAGTAACTCAGTGTTAATAAAAAAGGGAGAGGGAGAAGGCATATCAGGAACATACAGTGGCAAGCTTCTGAAGAACCCAAATTTGTGGGATTCCCTGCCAGTCCAGGGGTTGGGGCTCTATGCTTCCACTGTATCGGGCACGAGTTCAATTTCTGGTCAGAAATCCCACATGCCACTTACCAAGGCCAAAATAAATCACCAAATTAAATTAAATTTAAAATTACCTCATTTTTAAAAAAAAATTAAAAAAAGAATCCAAGTCTGTGTCCTGATCCCAGGATCGCATGGGGGAAAGAAGAAGAGTTACTTCTCTCTGTGGAAATACTTACAGCGTGAGGTCAAAGGAGACAGGAAGAAAGAGCTTGTAGTTTAATTACTTCTGAAAGATGGCGTAAAAGCTCAGCTTAAAAAGGTCCCAAGAATGGTCAATACATCTGACTCTGTGAAATCAGTCCTCTTATTCCTAAGCAAACCCTAAACCTCCAGAAGAAATTAATCACATCATTCACCTGGAAATGAGTTCTCTTTGGAGGGTTCCACCTCCAAGGAGAGAAAGAGAAAATAAAGATGGGGGAGGGGTAGCATAGAAAAGAGGAACTGGGCAAGTCTGCAAAACTTTGCTCACAGAAAAAAACCAATTCTAATGATTTGTTAAAACAATGACAACAACAAATAACAGAAAACCTGAGGGAGGAAAGTCTATTGTTTGTGAAAATTATTTAAATACACTGTTATTTTGTACTAAGAGAGCAGGTATACTGTCCCTGTGAAATATTCAAAACTGAGTGAACTTACTTGCTTTTCCCTTTGTATACTGTAGCATAAGATCCTTCGCCTAGTTTTTCCAGTTTTTCATATGAGTCAGCTTTTCCAAATTTGGGACTTGTTGGCTAAAAATGAAGCAGAGGGTAAACAAAACAGATTGTATCAAACTAATTAACAATAAATAACCCAATTTTGCTGAAAATGTAGATTCTCCATCCGTTTTTACATAACTCTTCTCTGATATAAGAATGTTTATTTTTAAAAACATGATAAATATTCAGGATACAAAACTAAGAAAATGCAAATGAACACAGTGTAGTTTAAATTTACCCATGATCTAATCACCAACAGGGAACCACCATCAATGACTCGTCTTCTAGTGTTCTCTGTACGCTGATGAAGGCTTTCTAACATTCATCACTACAGATCACACTACAGATACTGTTTTGTAACCTGCTTTTTTCACTCAAAAGGAATATTTCCCATGTTATTATATAGTCTTCTAAATTGTGGTTGTTGTTCATCACTAAGTCGTGTCTGACTCTGCAACCCCATGGACTGCAGCACACACTCCTATGTCCTTCACCATCTCCCGGGGTTCACTCGAATTCATGTCCATTGAGTTGGTGATCCTATCCAATCATCTCATCCTCTGCCACCCCCTTCTTCCTTTTGCCTTCAATCTTTCCAAGCATCAAGGTCTTTTCCAATGAGTTGGCTCTTCATATCAGGTGGCCAAAGTATTGGAGCTTCAAGCTTCAGCATCTTCTTTCCAGTGAATATTCAGGGCTGAATTCCTTTAGGATGGACTGGTTGGATCTCCTTTGACACCAAGGAACTCTTAAGAGTCCTCTCCAGCATCACAACTTGAAAGCATCAATTTTTCGGTGCTTAGCTTTATGGTCCAGTTCTCACATCCATACATGACTACTGGAAAAACTAAATTAGGGGCTAAAAAATTTAGCCTATCACCTAGTTTTACATATCTCGTAAACTTAAGAAAACTCTTTATATATTTTTAATGCAGAGGGAATCTAAAAAAGAATAAAATTTCATAGCATGTGAAAATTATATGAAAATCGAGTTTTAGTGACCTAAAGTTTATTGGAACATTTGTTGTTTAAGTCGCTAAGTTGTGCTCTACTCTTTTGCAACTCCACGGACTGTAGCCTGCCAAGATCCTCAGTCCATGGAATTTTCAGGCAAAAAATACTGGAGTGGGTTGCCATTTCCTTCTCCAGGGAATCTTCCAGACCCAGAGATGGAACCCAGGTCTCCTGCATTGGCAGGCAGATTCTTTACCACTGAGCCACCAGGGAAGCCCATTATTGGAACACAGTCACACTCATTCATTTACATATTGCTTATGCTTTTTCGACTTCCCTGGTGGCTTAGACGGTAAAGTGTCTGCCTACAATGTGGGAGACCCGGGTTCAATCCCTGGGTTGGGAAGATCTCCTGGAGAAGGAAATGGCAACCCAGTCCAGTATTCTTGCCTGGAAAATCCCATGGACGGAGGAGCCTGGTAGGCTACAGTCCACGGAGTCGCAAAGAGTCCGACATGACTGAGCGACTTCACTTTCACTTTTCACTTTTAAGCTTTTCAAGCTACAGCAGAATTATGGTTACTATAAAGATCATATAGCCAACAAAGCTGAAAATATTTACTACCTGACCCCTGTTATAAATCGTGACTGTATAAAATTCAGTCATATAAAGTTACCTCTCTGATACCTTTTAGCAATAATACAAATAATCAAATACATTCAGATAACATTAGTTATTACAAAATGAACTCTCTTATGTCTACATACACCAATCCTTAAGGTTAAGCTGCAACAAAATCATTCTCCCTTTAGAAACCGTACATCCTCTCGTGACCACAAAAGTGCTAAGAGCAAGTGGTCTCATCACTCTTGCTGCGGTCAACTTCCACCCCACTTTCACCAGACAGCAAGAAAAAGGGAGTGCTGCCCTCTATGAGGATAAATTACCTGTTATTTTAATGTCACTATAAAAAGATAGTACCAAAACACATTAAAATGATAATTCTATAAGGAATTAATAGCTTCTTGAAAGTATTATGTAATCACAATTTTAAGTATATTTGTAACTGATTAAAAGTTACTAGTGACTGTGGGGTACTCTGTAAGAAACCAGTCTTAGAAGCTTAGGGAAAGAACTTCATGTTACGCTACTCTTGACCATGTGCTCTTACACCACTTATGAAAAAACACAATTTACCCTCAATGAATCTGACTCCTACAGTTTATAAAGATGCTATGCAGCAAATTGAGCAATGCTGTTTACCTCCTTCCTACCCAGAATGCCACAGAATGACTAAAAAGAAACTTTTCAAAAATAATAAATCAGAAATACAAAAGGGAAACAAAAAAGAGTGTCAATTTCTAATCACATATTTTGAGGAATTCTAAAATACAAAAAGTAATCTGAATCAAAACTTCAAAAAAACTGGGGGGACGTAGAGCCTTAATATGTAGGAGAAAACTAGTACAGATAAAAGAATTAGGAACCTCTAGGTAAATGGGCTTCCCTATAGCTCAGATGGTAAAGAATCTGCCTGTAATGCAGGAGACCCAGGTTCGATTCCTGGGTCAGGAAGATCCCCTGGAGAAGGGAATGGCAACCCACTCCAGTACTCTTGCCTGGAGAATCCCATGGACAAAGGAGCCAGCCGGCTACAGTCCACGGGGTCACAAAGGGTCGGACACGACTGAGCGACTAACACTACTACTAGGTAAGTAGGAGACTAATCAACAGAGCCGAACACATAATGTCCTCCCAGCAAACTGCAGGAATATGTGCAGAGGAGACAGCTGAGAAGGTGGGTGTTCAGGCTAGAAGGGCAGAGCGAGGACTCAAGTGGCTAATACCCAGAGAAAGAATAAAACATCTACTTCCTCAAAATGTAGTCAGTCCCTGCCTCTCACACAATCACCAGAGACAAGGTACAGAAAACGGAATAAGCTGAGAGCAATTCTAAAATACAAAAATGAGTATACAACGAAGAATCACACATCATTTCAGGAATACCAACATCTTATTGAAAAAGTAACAACACTGAATAAAAATAGCCACTATCTTAAGAGAGATCCAAGAAGATATTATATCCTTTAAAAAGAAACAGATTTAGAGATTAAATATTTAATTAATGAAATAAAACATGTATGGGCTGTAACTAAAAGAATGTACACAGGTGAAAAAGTAATAAGTTCAATGTCTGAATGGAATTTTCACAAAAAAAAAAACTCTAGGGAGAAGTTACATTTAAACAGAAATTTTTTTCAACCAGCATAGTATTTTTATAGATTTAACAATGGCTGAAAAAAGACAACCAAGCAACTGATACTCAAGATAGCTGAGTATCAGTTGGGATGGAAAAGTTGCAATTTTACCACCCACAGGGAAAGAAAAGGTACAAAATTCCATTTTATCTCCAAATAAGTTATAGTTAGAGTGATGGGGGAAGTGCATGAAGGCAAGAGACAGTAGAATAATAAAAATAAAAGCATACTGGGATTTATTGGATTGTTAAAGACAGATTACAGATACTAATTAACTCCATATGCATAATTTTCAGTACATTTCTTACGACTTAGATGGTAATTACTAGAATAAATAAGATGTACAAATCCCAAACAAGAAGAGAAAGAATGTAAGAGAAAAGTGCAAAGAAGAAGGGAAAAAAGGGAAAAGAATGGAGAAGCTAGAGAAGGGGCATATACTCAATAACAAAGCATTTAAAGTAGAAAATCATAAAATAAGAAAGTTATATCCAAACATATTAATGTTTATAATAAATAAAACTTTAAAAATTTCCCTACTAAAAGAAAGTTCTCAGATTGGAAAGACAATCTAGCAATGTGCTATTGAGAAAAGACAAAAGAACAAACAAACAAATGAAAAAAAAACACACAAAAAAGAGCAAATCTGAAAATAAAAAGGGAAATCTAGCCAAAAAAAGTATTTTTGCAAAACTGTACATTATAGCAACACTGATGGAGGACAAGACAGAATTCACAAAACAGCAGATAGATTATTTTCTCCAATAAAATCCAACAAGAGATTCACTTTTTAAAAAACTTTTTATTTTGCATTGGGTTATAGCCGATTAACAATGCTGGGATGGTTTCAGGTGAACAGGGAAGGGACTCAGCCATGTACATATACAGGCATCCATTCATTCCCAAACCCCCTCCCATCCAGGCTGCCACATAACATTGAGCAGAGTTCCCTGTGCTACACAGTAGGTCCTTGTTAAAATCCACCAAGAAATGTACTAATCATACACCAGTATGAGCCTAACCACATAGCTTTGCAGCGTATGAAACAATTGCTGGTAACAATAAAATGAGAAATGTGGAATCCACAGTGATAATGCAAGACAGACACTCATCATTCAGACACCAACAGAGCAGGCAGATGACCAATAAGTAAGAGATATATGGGCTTGAGTATTAGAAATAACATTTTAACATATGCATATTAACATATATTCTTTTTAAGCACACATTTAACATTCACAAAAAATGGTGAAAGATTAGGCCACCAAAAAAAAAAATCTCAATATCAAAACTGTAAGAAACACTTCAAATTACTTATTCTGAACACAATGCAACAAATTAGAAATTATTAATAAGAATAAAAAGAAAAATAAATAGTCTAGCCATATGGGTTAAAAAGCAAATCTAAATTGAAAATTCATAAGTACATATGCGGCACTGAGGACATGACATTTTAAGACCCATGGGATGCAGGCAAATCTATACCTAAAAGAAAATTTAAATAAATGTGTACACACAAGAAAAGAAGAAAGGTTGAAAGTATTATGATTTAGATATTTAACTGCAGTTAGAAAATGAACAAAAAAAAACATTACAAGAAGAAATTAATAGACAATGGACCATCTATTCTTTTTTCTTCAAGAAACTGGTAAAGCATCAAGCACATGTTGAGTTGAATCAAGTAAAACTTGATGGAAAATTACATTCAAAAGCGCCTGACTAGTCCTGTGTGGGTTATGTTCTCATGCATTTTTCATCACCAAGAAACAGCTTGAGAATGTCACACTTTACCATCACCCTCCTGAGCCCAAGTTTTAAATAGAAATTTTAAAACCTATATTAAACTTCAGTATAAAATGATCTTCAATGGGGAAAATATTGTGTTCACAGTTCCACTCTAAATTATTTAAAATCAGAATGAGGAGTCTGTATGTTTGCTTTTGTGCTCCTTTAAGACTAAATTCAATCGAAGTTAAAGAAAAAAGAAACAGCAGAAAATTACCTCTTTAGTCCTATTAGGGGATAAACTGCTAATGTGTACTGAGAGCAAGGACAAGACACGTCACACAAAGCTGGTAACATAATAGGGAGCTACTATTTTATCTTTCTGGAAAGGTGCAGATAATTTTCCAAAAATGATATATTTCACTCTTCCTAAACTGCCTGTATTAGTTTATGTAATTTTAAGATATGGACCATATTAAACTTACTATTTGAGGAAACTGAATTAAAAAAATTCAAAAACTAAGGATAATACTCTTTTTTAGGCTATATCTCATTTACCCATAAGAAAAAATAAAGCAATAGATGTTAATGACACAAAGTATTCTATTTATCTAACTGAGTAGATTTGGATGCATTAACTGCCATGCTTAAAGTACATTCTATTAACAATACGATGGCAGAAAATGATTATTTTGCCACATTGGGTGGGAAAACAGTCAATGTGATTTGCCTTGTGCAACTGATATGAACACACTGTGGAAATATACTGCAATTTACAGATCAATCATGCTGTAAGACAGAAAGAATCACACACAGGTAGTGGCTCTCTAAAAGTGATTTTAGTCTGCCAAAGAATGGGTCCATGGAACAGGCCATGTCTGTGAGATGGTCTGAGCTTTAAGAGTTAAATTCTTGTAAAGTTAATCTCCTATTTTAAGTAAACAGAAATGTTCTGATCTTAATTATTTTGCATATAAATAAGGAACTCAAATGCCAAGTGTTTTGAAAGGCCAATATTAAAATACTTCCAATCAAAGGAGCCAACTAAGAATAATTCAGAAGAAGTCCTGTTTTCTTGGATAATTAAAGCCCAGGCCTTTGGTTTGCTTTTTTTTTTTTTTTCTTTTTTCCCTTGAAACTTCATTAAATCATCACATTTTAAATAAAGATGCTAGCTCAAACCAATAAGCAGTTAACCCCAACATTATCTTTGGCTCTTTGATGTCAGGTGCATGGACGGATGGAAATAGCTTTATGGGGCCACTATTCTCTGCTTAATCACTTCCTCCATTTAGACTGCAGGTTTGAGATAGCACTTTAGAGAACTGGATATACAGAGGGCTAATCAGCAATTATTAACAGACACTACATGCATAGAGACATGGAATTTAATGAGATAATGTTAATACAGTTTTTTTTTTAACAGAATAAAGGCACAGAGAACTGTCAATTGTCTGGATCAGTGAAGGGGAACACTGGCATGGATAATGAAAAAGTCAAGGTAATATTCCAGCTGAATGGTGTTTATCACCCTGTCCTGAAGGAGATGCTCCTGGCCCTTGCTGCTCTAGGTTCACTATGGAATCAACAAAAACAATCAGCTAATATGGATTGTTTACTATGGTCCGTGCTTTGAGCTTATCACTTTACATTCATTATCTAAATTTAAACCCTGTTAACACCACGCTGAAGTTGGTTCTATTGGTACCCCTTTTTGAATACGAAGAATATAAGACTGCAGAAATAAAGTAACTCATCTAAGATCTTAGAGCTAGCGCTAGAGCTAGAATTCAAACCAAGTTGACTGGAATTGAGAACTTATGTTCTTTGTACTACTACATTGGTAGGCTCTAACTCCCACCCAAATGGAGGAGATTTAAATCATGCTTAAGTCTATCATCCACTGAAGTCCCATTCTTGGAAACAAGGATGGGGTTTTTACCAGATTTTAATAAACTGCACGAGTATATCTGAGTGTTCACTGCAGTGATACTGTGACATGGCTACACAGTTTTACACTGAATTCACTGAAAATTTACTTTAACTTTCAAACATAATCCCTTACTTAAGACTGCTGATGATCCCTGCATTGTAGGAAAACCACAAGTAAGAATCACTGCTCTATTACATTATACTAAAGAAGTGTGGGACTGGGTGAGGGGAAAGTGGGACAGATTCAATCAGCACTATTTGGCCTGGGCTTCCCTGGTGATCTGGTGGTTAACAATCCGCTTTGCGATACAAGGAACATCTGTTTGACCCCTGGTCCCGGGGGGAGGGGTCCCACATGTCGTGGGGCAACTAAGCCTGTGCACCACACCTACTCACACCTAGAGTCCACGCTCTGCAAAAAGAGAAGTCACTGCAAGGAGAAGCCGGCTGGAAGAGCTGCCCCCACTTGACGCAACTAGAGACAGTCTGCACGCAACAGTGAAGACCCAGCACAGCCCAATATAAATAAATAAGTTTCTCTTTAAAAAAAGATCTGACCTCATTAAACAACAAGGATTTTTGAAGTCAAACATTCCTTGGCTAATTTTTCTTTCGTCTTTGATCTTCACAACAGGCTCTATCATCCTGCTCATTTCCAGCCCTTTTAAACATAGCAACATTGAGATAATTCATAGTTGATGGGTAACTTGGTTATAAAATAGATCTAGATGCTAGACAGGACAACAGACCCAAGCTCCCCACATACTAGCAACCTGACAAGAGGCCTCAGTTCTTCTATTTATCTTTTTGTCTATGTCTTTGACAGCACTGGGTCTCAGCTGCAGCACACGGGATCTTCAATCTTCCTGAGGGCATGTGGGCACTCGAACTCCAGCTGTGGGCTGTGGGGTCAGTTCCCTGATCAAGGATTGAACCCAGGCCCCCTGCATTGGGAATGTGGAGTCCCAGCACTGGATCACCAGGGAAGTCCCGGGCGGGGCTCCATCTGGGAGTTTCCTAGTCCCCGTAAGGAGGAGGCAATGCCAAATGAGATCCCCAAGGACGAGCATCAGAGAACTGTAGTGGGACTCTCATCTTCAAGTTTTCATCTTCCTTCTCTCTTTCCAAAAAGAGCCTGCCTGTCACGGGATGCAGCTTTCCCCACCCCCACTCTGGCTGAAAGGAAGTAAATTCGGGAGAAATCTGCAGAAAGCATAGAGGATCTTAATCTAAACATGAATTTCTGAAAATATGTTCTCTTTAAGCTCAGCTTATGATAGCACAGCTCAATGAAATCCCTTCTAAATTGGACCAAGAAGACAGTCTCCTGCCGCACTGCCAATACTTCTAGCTACTGAAGGGCACAGCCTGGTTGGAGGAGGTGGTAAGAAAAAGGGAACAAAAGTTTGTCCTGTCAGGGACAGTGCTGAATACCACCCAGGGACTGGACCCAGGGAGAGTAGGCACTCAAAACTCATCTGAAACAAATACACAAAATCTGTCAAACACCTCTTGAAATATACCCATTTAAATAAAATACCATCCATAATATTCTGCCTGAATTTCACTCTATTGTTTGAAAGTTTTTATTTCATATTGGGTATACTCAATTAACAATGTCGTGATAGTTCCAGGTGGACAGCAAAGGGACTCAGCCATACATACACATGCATCCATTCTCCCCCAAACTCCCCTTGCATTCAGGCTTCCAGATAACACTGAGCAGAGTTCCATCTGCTATACAGTAGATCCTTGTTGGCTGTCCATTTTAAATATAGCAGAGTGCACATGTTCATTCCAAACTCCGTAACTATCTCTTCCCCTATCCTTCCCCCATGGTGACCGTAAGTTTGTTCTCTGAGTCTGAATTTTAAAGTGCCACTGTCTGGACAGAATCAGGAAGTTCAGATGAATGTGATGGTCACTAAGGCTAAGGCACTCTTAGTTTCATAATTTTAGTCATGACTCCTCACATAGACAATGACCAGTATATGAATAGCAGAGAGATGTAATAGTGCATAACTGTTTCTACCACAGTATTTTCAAGAAACAAGAGTGGCTACCTTGCTTCCTCATAAAAACAGGGGCAGCAACGCCACACTGCTGTTCACTTCCCCCTCCTTCTCAACGGTACTCCTGGAGCCCATTCAAGATACCTAATACTTTCAAAGAAATAACAGTAAAATAAAGATATAACGTTAATCTTGGTGGCCTTTAGATAAAGGATATCCTTGGACGCTCATCAGTCTTTAAAAAAAAATCTTTAAAAATAAAACATATCATAAAACTCTCATGCCATTGAGTATGAAATGATCAAATGTTCCATAAAGATCCTATCTCAATGTCCCCCTGAGTATGAATTGATCAATGTCCCATACCTATAGGACAGGAGGCTGCACAAAAACTGCCATTATTGGCCCAGTGAGGAATCTAAAGGAAAACAGTCTTCCTGTGAAAATGAGTATGATAAAATTCCCCCTCCCACTACAATCAAGGCGAGAACAAAAAGGCAGTGGGCAGGGAGGACTTAGAATAAAACAGAATACTGTGGTGTCATGCTAAAAGAGAAAAAAGGAAAACTATTTCCAGCCTGAACAAGAAAAAGCAAAGGCCTTTTTCCAGGGCATACTGAATGGAAGAAAAAGCTCCCAAAATGAAAAGAAAGCAAAGCATTTACCACACACAATAATAGAAGTGCCCTGATATAGAAGAAAGGCATCCCAGAGTGGACCAGAAAAGGATAAACTCAATAAGAAACTCTCAGGAAAGAGGATCTAAAGGAAGTTAATATAATGGGCGAGAAATAGTGGACATTTCCAGTTAAACATGGTAGCCTGGAATTCCAGGGCAGGATTTCCTCTGTTTCAACATTTTAATAATGTTGTGCATATGTGTATGTTTACCCCACACAGCTGTTCAATCTGTTCCTTTGGTAAGCCTCCTGTTAAAGAATAACACAGGGCTTCCAGGTAGCACAGTGATAAAGAATTGGCCTGCCAATACAGGAGACACAGGAGACTCGGGTTTGATCCCTGAGTCAGGAAGATCCCCTGGAGAAGGAAATGGCAACCCACTCCAGTTTTCTTGCCTGGAGAATCCCATGGACAGAGGAGCCTGGAGGGCTACAGTCCATGGGGTCGCAAAAGAGTTGGACACGACTGAGCAACTGAGCACATGGTGTCTTGAACACAAGTATTTATTTCTCCCCCATACACCAATCTGTATTAAAATGAAAGCAAAGTTATAACTTAGAAGAGCAACTGAATGAATAAGGGGAAGATTGCAGACAAGATACAAACAAAAATTTTGAGAAACAAACTTTGGGAAACAAATGGATAGGAGGTCACTGACAAGGACAATGACCACAGGTGGAAACCAAGGGTGGCAGTCAATGAGAAATAAGTCCATTCCCACTTCAGAATCCCTGAAACACTCAAGAATCGGAAGCTGAACTTCAAGGAGGGGTGAAAACCAAAATGATTGGTCAGATTAGATTTAAAGAACAAGTTCTTTCCCCTAGACTCTCCCAATCAGGTGTCTGCCCATCCCTGATCCCAGGAAAGGTTTATTCTCTGAAGAGGTTGAACATGAAAGGCTTGTAACTGGGACACCAAGAATTATGAAAATCAGGATTAAGAATCAGGCTGAATGAAAACAATGCACAAAAAAGGGCCTGAGCCCCTTCTTGATCATCTCAGGAAACAGCAACTAGGCTTACATCCTAAAATCTAGATTGGTCGTTCAGCTTTGGAGGAATGAAAGGATGCTCCTGACAGCTACTAGGAGATGGACCAGTCCAGACTGGATGAGGCCAATGGAGGACCATAAGGACAACCTCAGGGGACGAAAACCCGACAGATTGCCTCATTCTGATTTGTTTCAGAGGAGTTTTCTAGTTTTGTCAAATAGTTTGGGGCCTCAATTTGTGATTAAAATTCTATTAATTAATTGCAAACAAGTGAAAAGAAAAGGTAAGTACAACCAGGAAAAACAAAAAGTTGTGCAAGCAAAGAAAGTTAATCATAGTACATTATGTGACCTCACTAACAATGGTATTCACATCATCTCAAGATTGTAAATACTGTATATTAACTAAAGGCAAAAAGTAGGGAAGGAGACTTCCTGGTGGTGCATTGGGTAAGAATCTGCCTTGCAATGCAGGAAACACAGGTTCGATCTCTGGTCGGGATTCTTGCCTGAAGAATTCCACGGACAGAGGAGCCTCATGGGCTACAGTCCATGGGGTCGCAAAGAGTCAGACACAACTGAGAAACTAACACTTCTAAAAGAGAAACTTCCCTTCATTGATGACTAGATTACCTTGAGGGTGAATTTCATATAGAAATCACTGAAAATAAATGCTTAATCATCTGCTTTATTTACCAGTTTTCAACACTAATTCTTTTCTTTTTTTTTCTGGCCATACCACACAACATGTGGGATCTTAGTTCTCCTACCAGGGATTGACCCAGCACCCACTGCAGTGGAAGCCTGGAATCTTAACCGCTAGACCACCAGGGAAGTACCTCAACACTAATTCTTATTTGTCCTTATAGTGGTATCTATTGGGTTTTGTATATTAATGTTACAATCTGCAATCTAACTTCTCTCATTGTTTGTAGTATTTCCACTGATTCTTTGGTTTTTTCAAATATAGCATCATAAATCTGCAATAAGGAAAACTGTGCCCCTTCTCATTTGCTTTCATTATCTGTAGAGATGATATGCTACTCCTTATTCTCCCTCTTTTTGACAGGTTTGTATGGGATTCAACCAACAATTTTTCTATTGGTTATTTTTAAGGAAAAGGAATGTTTCAGTAGTTTGAGAAGGGTATGACCAAGATAGCTTTTCTAGCTTTATGGAATAAAGTTCTTTGCTCTGTTTTCATGAAGTAAAAAGAAAAAAAAAAAAAAAATGTATATATATATATATATATATATATATCACACACATTGAGATTTCCCCTTTTGCTTCACTTCAACACTTCTTTCTGGAATTTCTTTCTCCCTATTGAACCTGCCCTGCACAGAAGTCTACTCAGTACAAGGCTTTGCCCTGAAAAGGTGCTTCAATCTGATATTCTAGAGAACGCAAGGAGAAAGACCAGCAGACACCGTGTGGTCTCTGGGCCCGCATCCGCCCACAGGTGCATCAGAGTCCCCTCCGCGCGCGGCTGCTGTCCTCACGAGGCCTCAACATGCCCCCGTTGGCCATGCTAGGGCTTCCTGGCTCTGAGAGTAGTCCCCTGGCCTTTCCTGAGCTTCCTCCACTACACTTTCTGATAGCACATGCTTCTTAACATTGCGCACAGTTTGTTCCCCTCACTCCTCTTTTGAGGCTCCCGGAGAAACCGCCTCCTCTTCATTTGCTGTCGATGTTGCCAGCCACCCTCCCTGAGTCTGCCCCTATGTGACACACACACACTGCTGTATTTAAAACATAACCAACAAGGACCTACTGTACAACACAGGGAACTCTGCTCAATATTACGTGACAACCTAAATGGGAAAATAACCTGAAAAACTATAGATAACATGTAAACGTATAACTGAATCACTTTGCTATACGCCTGAAACTAACATAACATTATCAATCACCTATGCTGTGCTGAGCTTAGTCGCTCAGTCATGTCTGACGCTGCGACCCCATAGACCATCTGAGCCACCAGGGAAGCCCAAGAATACTGGATTGAGTAGCCTATCCCTTCTTCAGGGGATCTTCCCAATCCAGGAATTGAACCAGGGTCTCCTGTATTGCAGGTGATTCTTCACCAGCTGAGCTACCAGGAATGCTCCATTCATAACCTATAAAGGACTGGACTTCCCTGGTGGCTCAGACGGTAAAGCGTCTGCCTACAATGCAGGAGAGGTGGGTTCAATCCCTGAGTTGGGAACATCTCCTGGAGAAGGCAATGGCAACCCACTCCAGTATTCTTGCCTGGAAAATCCCATGGACGGAGGAACCTGGTAGGCTACAGTCCGTGGGGTCGCAAAGACTCAGACACGACTAAGTGACTTAACTTTCACTTTCCAGTATAAAATAAAAAGTAAAAGAAAGAAGATGGTGCTGGAGAAGACTCTAGAGAGTCCCTTGGACAGCAAAGAAATTAAACCAGTCAATCCTAAAGGAAATCTACCCTGACTATTCATTGAAAGGACTGATGCTGAAGCTGAAGCTTCAATACTTTGGCCTCCTGATGAGAAGTGTCAACTCAGTGATACTGGTAAAGATTGAAGGCAGGAGGAAAAGGGGGTGATAGAGAATGAGATGGTTGGACGGTATCACTGACTCAATGGACATGAGTTTGAGTAAATTCTGGGAGATAGTAAAGTACAGGAAAGCCTGGCATGCTGCAGTTCGTGGGCTCGCAGAGTTGGACAAGACTTATTGACTGAACAACAGCAACAACAAAAAAAGAAAGAAAGAAAAATACAGAATGTATCAGACAAGTCTCAACTTTCCTTGAAAAGAATTTCAGCTGATTGCTTATTTCAAATTATAATTAAATATCAAAATCCCCCCATTGTTATTTATACTCTGAAGTACACATTGACTTTTAAGGTTACATGACCCCTAGTAGCAGCAAACACACCCAACACCCAATCCTGGTTTCTAAATACCAGGCTTCAATAAAAGGAAACAGGGCTCTCTGGAGAAATGGCTGAATCTGGGTCTGGGGCTAGGAAAATACAAGATAAGCCAAGAGCAACTTGTAGGACAAGAAAGTACTGAAGTGCTAAAAAAACACTCTGCATAATAGGCTCTAGCTTCATCCACCTCATTAGAATTGACTCAAATGGGTTCCTTTTTATGGATGAGTAGTACTCCATTTTATGTATGTAGCACAGCTTCTTTATCTATTCACCTCTCGATGAACATCTAGGCTGCTTCCATGTCTTGGCTATTGTAAACAGTGCTGCAATGCATACTAGCCCTTGGGAATTTGCAATATGACTGAGGGAACTCAAACTGGGGCTCTGTAATAACCTAGAGGGGTGGGAAGGAGATTCAAGAGGGAGGGGACATATGTACACCTATGGCTAATTCATGTTGATGCATGACAGAAATCAAACCAATATTATAAACTAATCATCGATCAACTAAAAATAATAAAATATTTTTTAAAATATTAAAAAAAAATTTTTAATATATTTTTTAAAGGTACATGGGACAAATCGGAGAAGGCAATGGCACCCCACTCCAGTACTCCTGCCTGGACAATCCCATGGATGGAGGAGTCTAGAAGGCTGCAGTCCATGGGGTAGCTAAGAGTCGGACACAACTGAGCGACTTCACTTTCACTTTTCACTTTCATGCATTGGAGAAGGAAATGGCAACCCACTCCAGTGTTCTTGCCTGGAGAATCCCAGGGACGGGGGAGCCTGGTGGGCTGCCGTCTATGGGGTCGCACAGAGTCGGACACAACTGAAGCGACTTTGCAGCAGTAGCAGGGACAAATTGAGAGTAGCATTGAAACACAAACATTACCATATGTAAAACAGATAGCCAGTGGGAATTTGTAGTGTGACACAGGGAACTCAAAGCCTGTGCTCTGTGACAACCTAGAGGGGTGGGATGGGGTGGGAGGTGGGAGGGAGGGTGAAGAGGTAGGACACAGTTTATCAAAGGCTGACTCATGTTGATACATGGCAGAAACCAGCACAATACTGTAAAGCAATTGTCCTTCAATTAAAAATAAGTAAATAAATAATAAACATTTCAACAATTTTAAAATAAGGGGGATGAGACATCTCAAAAGGACACAGGGGCCAACCTAAAAGAGCTCCCACTGACCAACGACTAAAGCAGGAACAATCTGAGCAACAAAAGAAATAATGCACCATTGGACAATAACTAGGATTGAAGATAAAACACAGAATAACTAGTTTAATTTGATTTTCATATAAACAGTGAATATGTTTGCCTCATTGCAATATCTCAATGCCAATTTCTATATATCATGTAGGGTGACAAATAACATTATTAAGATAACTATACAGTAAAATAGGGCTTCCCTGGTGGCTCAGGTGGTAAGGAATCTGCTTGCAATGCAAGAGACCTAGGTTTGATGCCTGGGTCTAGAGAAAGAAATGGCTACTCACTCCAGTATTCTTGTCTGGAGAATTCCATGGACAGAGGAGCCTGGCAGGCTACAGTCCATGGGGTCACAAAGAGTCTGACACAACTGAGCAAATACTAAGTGAGTGAGTGAGTGAAGTCACTCAGTCGTGTCCGACTCTTTGTGACCCCGTGGACTGTAGCCCACCAGGCTCCTCTGTCCATGGGATTCTCCAGGCAAGAATACTGGAGTGGGTTGCCATTTCCTTCACCAGAGGATCTTCTTGACCCGGGGATCAAACCCAGGTCTCCAGCACTGTGGGCAGATGCTTTAACCTCTGAGCCACCAGGGAAGCCCTGAACAAATAGTATATATAGTAAAATATATATATAATTCTCTTGCCATAATAGAAGTTTAATCATTCTCAAAGATTCTTTTCATTTCTTCTAAGTGATACTGAATCTAAAAGTTTTCCCAAGTGTTAGTGTTGTATGTGTGACCTAGACAGACACTATACTGCAATCATAGATAAGATTACAGGGACCAATTTGGGGAAACCCAGATAATCAATTCTCCTCAAAAATGTTGCATTAACAATATTTATTTTCACTTCATTAACAACAACAACAAAAAACCTGTGACACAAGATTTTCGTACTATCCCACACTTTAATTAAATTGAAGTGTCAATATTCTAGCAGCTGACATTTCTTGCTCTTTTTTGACCATCATGGAATTTAATATTTAAAGTTTGCGAAATGGAATATGTTTCTTAGCAAAATGACAGAATCAAAATTCTCTTAGCACTCTTCTCTTACCCTTTAAATTCTTAGACTATGTCATAAAGTTCTTAAGTGTGGGTTAAATCGGAAAATTACTGAATTTCAAAAGATCATAAGGCTTTTTTTTTTTTTTTAACAATGTTAAATGCAGGCCAGTCTTGGAAAGATGAGTTTCAGTAAAATTCTTTACAGTCAAAAAGCAGCAATCATCTCAGAACTTTATACCTTCTTGGGCCCAAAGGCAAGACTTGCTTTAATACAGAATGACCTCAGAAAATTTCCTTGTGATGAATAAGATTTCTCTTTATAAGATCAATTTCAATGTCTAGCTCCTAATTTTTAAAATATTGACAATGAAAACCAACTATAATAAGACAAGTGAACAACTTTTAACAAGTATTCTGAAATGAAATTCTTTGTGAATCTGTCAAATTCAAAACTATCTGCCTGCCAACACTGTAAAGTTTGAAAATCCTCTCCAAGAGTTTGAATTACCCAAGGAGTTTAAATGACAAATTCTTCTAACTGGAAACAGCTAGGGAAAAAAAATAATTTTTCCAAAAATAAGTTTAATCATTTTTCATTGGCTTGCTGGGTGCCTGTGAATCAAGAATTTGTATATGTAGTTGGGACTTGCGCATGCCTATACACTCTCTTCCAGAAAATGTTGAACCACCTAAGGAGAGAATGCATAATAATGCACTGATAAAGCCACCTGCTGTCTCCCTGCACAGCGTGCCAGAGAGATACTTGCTCTGCTCACCCGTTGGTAAGTCAGAAGACCGCACTCACCGAGCTGGGGCTGGAGTGCCGCCGAACTTTAGGAGACTCTTTGCCAGCGGAGGAGCTCTTATTAAAGTTAATGCAAGCATTGTTCTCAGAATGCACCCTCTTTACTTGATTAGTGGGTTTCTCAAATGGGTCAAAAGTGCTCTGTGTCCTCTGAACCCTGACTTTCTTATCCTCAGGAATTGTGTCCAGGGGTTTGATCACTGAGTCCATTCCTGGGCAGTTTCGTGTGGACATCTTTGTGACACATATCTGGAGGAAAAAGAGAAAGAGAAATTAAATTCAGATCACTCCACTGAAACTTTAACACAAGAGGATTTATTATCCTACAAAGCATGCCCATTTTTATTTCAGGAAATACCCCCAAAGGCTATATTCTAAAAGCTCTGCTAAGTCACTTCAGTCGTGTCCAACTCTGTGTGACCCCATAGACGGCAGCCCACCAGCCTCCCCCGTCGCTGGGATTCTCCAGGCAAGAACACTGGAGTGGGCTGCCATTTCCTTCTCCAATGCATGAATGTGAAAAATGAAAGTCAAGTCGCTCAGTCGTGTCCGACTCTTCACGACCCCATGGACTGCAGCCTACCAAGCTCCTCTGTCCATGGGATTTTCCAGGCAAGAGTACTGGAGTGGGCTGCCATTGCCTTCTCCATTCTAAAAGCTACACCAGCTTAAACCACAATATGAAAAACTCGTTGCCATCATTCCACTTACCATACTTGCTGGGGGCTTCCCTGGTGGCTCAGACAGTAAATAATCTGCCTGCAATGCAGGAGACCCAAGGTCAATCTTTGGGTTGGGAAGATCCCCTAGAGAAGGGAATGGCTACCTACTCCTGGAGAATCTCATGGACAGAAGAGCCTGGCGGGGTCGCAAAGAGTCGGACAGACTGAGCAACTAACACTTGGATTATATTTGCTGAGGGCTGACACTAAAAATGTTATCTCTAAAACAGGAAGCTTAACAACCTGGACTGCTAGTGCCCTGAGGTGGTTCTTGAACTCTGTCGTTTATTTTACCTTGACTGCAAGTGGCATTATTTCTGAATCATTAAAAGATGGATAAATTGCCTTTATTTTTTTTAAAAAAAATCAGTTCAATTAATTCATCATTTTAATTGATGGGCCATCACAGAAGCAACTAACACGGCTAGAGAAAAACATCACTATGTTCTTCAAAACTTTAAAGCTTGAATACATGTTTAAAATCTATCCCTATCTTGATTTCATCTCTAAACTAGAATGGAGCATATAAAACGGCTAATGGCTAGAGATACTGAAAGTTGAAAGCAATGTTGTTTCTAATACTAAAACTAACAGATGAAAAGGAAAAATGATACCACAAAGAAAAACACGGAATGACACTCCTTTCAAAATTTTGTTTGTATTACTCTGCTATACCCCTATTTCCTTCTCAATTTTACTCATTCTCTTCCAGCATAATCTGAACCCCTCTCGTTTTATTTTAGTCTCTCTGATTTTTGCTCCTTGTTTTCCACTGTATGTTCCAGCTCATTCATTCTCCATATATTCTCGAGACATTTTTACGTAGCAACTTCATGGCCTCTAGCTTGCCTGTAAAGTAAGGTAACTTTATTATGCAGTCTAAAGAAAAGATAACTCTGAATTTGCTTTTAAAGTTTTATTTTTTTTTATCTTGTGAAAAGTTTCCACATTCCTATTTAAGAAAGCAGGAAAACAGACGGTATCTAAGAAAATCTCATATTGTTAAAGTAAACATTTAAGTGTCTGAGCAATACATATGGGATGATTCCATACTGGAAAGAAATGAAACTATGTGTATGGATATAAATAGATAAATATATATATATTACAGATAGAGATATTTGTGTGTGTGTGTATGAGCATATATTATTATAAAGGTATAGAAGGAAATACACCAAAGTGTTAAGATACCTCCAGATAAGCAGACCTGAAGGGGCAAAGGGTAAGATTACTTACTTTTTACATACCCCTGTATTTTTTGAACTGTATAATAAACATGCTTGACATGTAATTTTTTGAAAATAGTAAAGTGTATAATTAAATTATTTCAAGTTATTGAAGCAAAATTTGGATTAAATACCAAGTATCAACTCTGTCCTATGAGTGTATCTGAACTACCAAGCATAGGTTGAATTTTAATTAAATCCAATAAGAAGGAGATCAACATACTTTTTACAATATCACAAAACTGCTGAAGATATCTTTAAAAGACAAGGCAGAGTCCTCTACTCCTGATCAAGAGCTAATGATTTATCACAATACTAAATGCATTCAGTACTTTTAAGAGTTCATGTGTTCCTCATACAGATATGAAAGCAAAAAGCAGTAGATGTGATATGGATATGAAACCACTCATCTCACTGAGGCAACTGAATTGCAACATATAAACGCATGAACCTGAGGAGTCAATGAACCCTAAATATAAGAAATCTAGAGAAAATAACACGAAGGTACATCAAAATCAAATTGCTTAAAACCAGTAAAAAAGAGAGTATCTTAAAAAGGGGCCAGAAGGAAAAAAGTACTTTAAAAGAGAAGACAGGAAATATTTGGGAACTAAACAATAGGGGAATTAGAAAGTCTCTTGAATTAATTGAATAAAATCTCTTGAACAGAATATCAAAATAGATACAGCTTAAATAGTATTTTAACTGTAGGAAAATTTATAATAGTAAATGCATTGAGCAGGAAAAAAAAAAAAGCCTCAAAGTAGTCAGAGTACACTTTAAGGGATTACTCTGGTGGTTCAGTGGTTAAGAATCTGCCTTGCAATGCAGGGGATGTGGGTTTGATCCCTGGTCAGGGAACTAAGTCCCACACGCCTCAGAGTAACTAAGCCAATCCACCACCACAAGAAAGCCCACGCACTGCAACAGAAGGTCCTGCATGCCACAACTAAGACCCCAGGCAGCCAAATAAATAAATAAACTTGTTTTTAAAAAAGAGTACCCCTTAAAATACTAGCCAGAAAAAGAACATTTATTAAAACCTGAAATAAGCAGAGAATTAAAATAATGAAAATATATCATCATGGAAATAAATGAAATAGAAAATGAAAAACAGCAAAGAAAATCAATGAAACCGAAAGCTAGTTTTCAGAGAAGGTTAAAAACAAACTGATACACCTCTAGCCAGACTGATAAGAAAGAAAGGTAGATAACATGCATTGCCAATAACAGAAATGAGAGAGACAACATCACTACTCATTCAACAGATATTATCAAGAACTTTATGCCACTAAGTTCAGCAACTTAGATGAAACAAATTCCTTGAGAGACAAAAACTACCAAAGTTCACTTGAAATCAAAGCAATTTCAAAGAAATCAAAGGTGTAACCAAAAACGTTATTACAAAGAAAATGCCAGGACCAGAAAAGATTGCTGGTGAAGTAAACCAAACATTTAAGCAAAAAAAAACACCAATTTCACAGAAACCCTTCCAAAACATTAAAGAGAAGGGGATACTTCCTCACTCATTATATGAAGCCAGCATCATTCTATCACTATAACCAGATAAAAATAAGAAAACTACAGATCCATTTCTCTGATGAATATAGATTAAAAATTATTGGCACATTTTTAACAAACTGAATCCAACAACATATAAAAAGGATAATAAGTAAGGAAAAAGTAGCATTAATTCCAGGAAGGCAAGGTTGGCTTAATACTCAAAATCGTGTAATTCACCATTTTATTATACAACATCAGAAATCTCTAAAATGGCTCCCCGTGATGGCCACTTTCAGGCAGCCACACTCTTCTTTCATCTGCAGATCTTCCACGTGGGCTGTATTTGCTGACTTAGATCCAATAAACAGATATGGCAGAAATCACAGGCTATCACTTCTGAGAGAAGATTATAAAAAGACTGTGGCTTCTGTATTGGTACTCCACACTCCCATCCCCTATCTCCTAGATCACTATCCAAGGCAAAGTCAGCAGCCACGTCAGAAAGTGGTTCTATAGAGAGGCGCATTTATGAGAAGGACTGCCAACAACCACATGAGTTGAACCTTCAACTGTGACCACAGCCCCTGCCCCTGCTTGACTGGAACCTCATACAAGACTCTGAGTCACAGGCACTCAGGTAAGAAGTCCTAGATTCTAAACCAACAGTAACGGTTACACTGAATGCCTTTCTCCCAAGAACAGGATGTCCACTCTCATCATGTTGACTTGGCATTGTATTACAAGCTCCAGACAACGCCACAAGGCAAGAAAAAAGAAATAAAAAACATCCACATTGAAAAGGAAGAAATAAGACCAACTTTATTCACAGAAGACATTATCATCTATGTTGAATGAAATCTACCAAGAAAAAAGCAAAAACACTAGAATTAACATGCTTATCTTTAATTTTAAAGGGTGCAAGATTTAACACGAACATACAAAAATCATTTGTATTTTCAGATATTAATAACAATCAGAAATTTTAATTAAAAATAACACCATTTATAAGTTTCAAGCAATATAAAATACTTAGTGATACATCTGACAAAATATGTGCAAATCTGTACACAGAAACTATAAAGTATGTTTGAGAAAAATAAAACAAAGGGACCAACCAACTCACGGGTCTTTCAATCCACTGTGATACTTTCAGAAGGAAGTTAACCTCTGTGTTTCAGCCATAAAATACTGAATTTCTTAAAAGAAGACTTACATATAACTATCAAGCAAGGTGATAAATGTGTGTAAAATGATAACATAAACAGGTACAAATGGGGGTTGAATTGATACAACGATAATGGGAAAATGATGACCACGTTTGAACTCCAACCCTATCCTTCAAAGTAGCATCAGGAAGTAGAAACCCCATGGAAACTCTTAATTTTGCCAAAGAGAATATGGAGCTGACACAGCACCGTACTTAACTCTACATTCTATTTTTTATTCAAGCTCTTTGAACTACCTTAGTAAATTTGACTTTATCAAAAAAGTTTTTTTTTTTTGCCATATTCATGAGGAAATACATGGGGAAAAATTCCTGCAAATGTATAGGGAAATTTTACTATAAAATATAATATTTTAGCACACATACACCAGCACACCATAGCGGGGGAGAAGGTAAAATGACAAATGTCACTTCAACATGTTGGCAGAGGGAAGAAGAGCTATAAGGGCACCTTCAAAGCTAAAAAGGAACAAACTTACTTCTTAGCCAGTTTATGATAAACTCATATAAACCTTTCATTTGCTTCCTGCCTCCAACTCTGAGAAAACTAATATTCACACAGTTTTTTGTTAACTTTAAGAGACACAGGTACATTGGATCGGAAATTCTGATAACTCTTTAAGAGAAACTGTTACAGAATATACTGTGATTAAAGCCTTATCTCCTTCTTCATGCCTTATACTAAGAGGCCTACATTAACATGTTTTCAGTCGGGTAGCATCCTACTAAAGAGACACGCACGATAATTGTAAACATCAGTGTAAAGTGTACACCTGTGGAAAACCAAGTTCTCTAAAGCCATGAAGACAAAAAAGGCAGCCCAATTCTAATTTTTAAGAGGAAAAAGTATTTCAACAAAATTTTCTAAAATTAAAATACTTCCCACAAACATTCTTAAATATTTCATGTTTATCATTTTTGCTATCTACTAGCAAACAACTAAATACAAGTAGAAAACAACTACAAATGCAAAATAAACTTCTGGGAAACAGTATACTTGTTCAAATACATGCCTTGGATGTTACTTTACTTACTACATTCACAACCACACTTCTTGCTAGTCAGTTTCTAATTCATATGATAATTTAGAAAGGTATCAATATTCTGCGGTGGTTTACAGAGAGTCAGATTTTCCAGGCAGCTCATCAGAAGAACACACGGGAGACTCAGCATCTCCGGATGCATTTCCATGCAGGCAAGGATGTTGTATATATCACTTAACCCTTCCTTACTGGCTCAGTGCCTGGCCCACAGTAAAGAGCAACAAGTTTCTCTAGAATTAATCCACCAGAGTTAAGAGGATTCATCCAAATTATCAGTCTTCATGCTCTCTTGCTAAAAGGGCTGAAGTTCTGCAGTATTTATTATTCAAGATCTACTGTCACAAACAAACCAAAAAAAAAAAAAAAACCACACAGCAATCTTGACACACAAAAAATAAACATACATATATATTCATAAAATGCTATCAGTAAAAGTATTTTTAAACTACAAGCTCATTGTGATCAGCAGAATTCTACGACATCCAATTCACCTTTCTCTCTCTCTCTTTAGTCGGTCAGTCGTGTCCAACTCTTGTGACCCCATGGACTTTAGCCCACCAGGCTCCTCTGTCCATGGGATTCTCCAGGCAAGAATACTGGAGTGAGTTGCCATTTCCTTCTCCAGGGCATCTTCCCAACCCAGAAATCGAACCCAGGTCTCCTGCATTGCAGGCAGATTCTTTACTCACTGAGCTATGAGAGAGTCTTTGAATAATACCTTTCCGTTTGAGAGTGACTTTGATGAGACATCACACCACGGTTCCTTTATGTGATATGACAAATGGGAGAGTGGCCTGCTGGGCCTGACCTAATCAGCTGAGCCCTTTAAAAGCAGAGCATTTTCTCCAGTTGGCTTCAGAACAGAAAGGCAGAGATATGATCTTGCTAGCCTGGAAGAAAGTCAACATTTCATGCTATGACTGCCTATGGGGGCCACAGGGCACAGAATAGAGGGTGGTTTCTAAGGGCTGACAGTAGTTACTGAGAACTGGAACAAAAGGGACCACTGTCCTACAACCACAAGAAAACGAGTCCTGCCAACAACTAGTGAGTTTGTAAGTCGATCCCAAGCCGCTGGTGAGATGCATAACCATGGCCAACACCTTGACTTCAGCCCAGTGAGACCTAGAGAAGAAAAATCAGCTATGCTGTGCCTGGACTTTTAAACTACAGACTGTGAGACAATAAGCTAGTAAGTACATAGCAATGCGTTACATAACAACAGAAAACTAATAAACTCACTTTAGTGAAATTGCCTGAAGTGCTCAGATATTTGAGCAGAATGTTCTTAGAAACGTGTTGCAGGTACCACTTTCTCTACCTGATAGACTGTATCAGATCCAAGAGAGATAAGCAACATTTCTAAGGATTGCTATCCGTAAATGACCATATTATTGGGAGCTTTCTGCATGACACAGCTCCATCAGCAATATAAAACCCATGAACAAATTCTCCACATAACTAAATTAATACACAATTTATGCTTATGTCCCCTTCACTTGGGCTTGTATGAATAAAACCAGTATCAGGCCTGCTTTGTGCAGGTACCCTCATCCAGGGAGAGTAATCCATACTTGTGTTTTCCACATAGGGCAAGGTGACTGTTCTGGAAAAGTTTCAAGTTTCCAGTATTTAGGACCAACAACTTAAACTGGATCTGGCCATCTCTGTTAACCACAGCACAACAGAGAGCAGAATACAGGCCCTGCAGAAGGATACAGGGAAGCAGCCTCGCTGATCTCATTAGCTCATCAGGGAGGGATCTTGCCCACACAAGGAGCCAGGCAAGGTGAATGAAGAGTGGCCCTCATTCCCCTTAGCTGCCATTTCTGGCTTTCCTGGTGACTCAGTTGGTTGAAGAATCCACCAGCAATGTAGGAAACCTTGGTTCCATCCCTGGGTTGGCAAGATGCCCTGGAGAAGGAAATAGCAACCCACTCCAGTATTCTTGCCTGGAGAATTCCATGGAGAGGGGAGCCCGGCGGACTTCAGTCCATGAGGCCACAAGAGTCGGAAACAACTTAGCAACTAAACCACCACCACCATATAATTAAATTATTAAAGTGCATATGGTGCGTGAAGAAAAGGGTGAGCTGACAAGAGTCCTAGTGTAAAAGAGGGTTCTAGAAGGCAGATTATACACTGGGGCTACGCTCCAGTGCCCAAGGCTTTGCTTTAATCCTTCCATCAACCTGTCAGCAATCTAAATAAACACCGAGCGTGCGTGCCACACCGTGCGTGCATGCCACACTGTGCGTGCACGCCACACCGCACTTAGCTGCTCAGTTGTGTCCAGCTTTTTGCAATCCCATGGACTGTAGACAGCTAGGCTCCTCTGTCCACATGATTTTTCAGGCAAGAATACTGGAGTGGGTTGCCATTTCCTTCTCCAGGGGATCTTCCTGAACCAGAGATCAAACCCACATCTCCTTGACTTCTGCATTGGCCGGCAGATTCTTTACAACTGAGTCACCCAGAAAGTGTGTGGGCTACATTTGCGCTCCCAAATAGAATCTGTCTTTCTTCTCCAACAAAATGCTTGTGGTTGGTGCAGTAGAAGTCTTGGTGACAGAATCTCATAAGAAAAGCAGAGGATAAAAGCATAATATGTCAAACTGGAAAAAAAAAAATCAGCAGGAACCCATAACCTCAAAAAGGCAGATTTTTTTTCAACTACAGAACAGTAGTCCTTTGATCCACTGTTAACTTTCATGTGCAGCCCCAGTGCCCAGATCCTGGTCTATGTTCCAATTTTCCACTGTGAAGAAAGAGGAATCCTTGGAAGCAACCTGATTCCAGGTCACAGGGTAGGAAGCACAAAACAGCTGTGAAATACCCAGCTGTTACCAGAAAATTAAGATTCTTTCAAAAATGTCAGGGACAATGTTAGAAGGACAAAGGAATCTGGATATAGGGATTCCTACTGGTCAAGCTGTGATTACATAATTGAGCATCAAAGAGAAAATAAAATTATGGTTAAACGGAACAAGTGAGTTATGGAAAGACCCTGAGTTCATTCTGATTTTGAGAGAGAAAAGTCAATATTAAAGGACAAATGGCAGTTTCGAGGAAGGATGAAAATAACAGGATCCACAACTGGTTTTCACATGTGGAACTGTGAGTGAGCCAAGCAGTGCCAGAAAAAGTAGGAGCTGTACCCAACACAGGAGTGGGCGCTCAAGGCTTGTGCAAAGAGGGTCTATACAGCCCAAGTGCACAAAGAACAGCAAGGCAGGATGTTTCAATAACAGACCAGGTCAATATAACACAGCAATAAACTAAAGGGCCTAAGCAATGTTTTACAAAGAATACATTTAGTGGAGAGAGACCAGATGGTAAAGAAATGTGACGTCATTATGGAAGACATTTTTTGGAAATAAGTTAACTTTTTAAAACTAAGTGAAATTTAACCCTTAAACAGAAAATTCAATTCAAGTGCTAACCAATGACTCAGATCTGAATCACTCTGGAAAAAATCAACCAAGACTTTTGTGGACCACAATAGTCAAACAGGAGTTTGAGCAAGTTCCAGGAGTTGTTGATGGACAGGGAAGCCTGGCATGCTGCAGTCCACGGGGTCGCAAAGAGTTGGACACGACTGAGCAACTGAACTTAACAGTTTACAACTCCAGATCTTGTAACCCCAGCTATTCTGTGAAGACATTGTTTTAATTGTGGATTTGTAACGATTACACAACGGGCTTCCATGGTGGCTCAGCGGTAAAGAATCTGCTGCCAAAGCCGGAGACATGGGTTCAGTCCCTGGTTTGGGAAGATCCCCTGGAGAAGGAAATGGCAATCCACTTATTCTTGCCTCAGAAATCCCATGCACAGAGGAGCCTGGCAGGCTACAGTCCATTGGGTTGCAAAAGAGTTGGATACAACTTAGCAACTAAACTACAACAACAGAAAAGATTACACAATCCCAAGAAGATTCAAAAACATTATTACTGAAACCCTTAGAAGGAATCTAACTAAGTAGACCCATATTCTTAGGAAGGCATAAAAAGAAATATAGAAATAATATGAAATTAATTAAACCCAGTGTTGGTGTTTTAACATAGGATGAGCATAAGTGTGGTAATATAACGTGCAAGAATATTTGTGCATGTTTTCCTTGTTTAAAAAGTATCTGAAATATGTTAAGATAATCTGTCACACTAAGTATTTGAAATTAAGGGAATTTAATTAAGGCAGTAATCAGTACTTAAATAGATTGAGACAAATTGGTTTTCAAAATTACATTAACTGCATATATTTTTAATGATGTGGGCACTAGCTGGGGATGTTCCAGGCACAGAAGACTCGTAGACGTGATATTCACCATCAGCTTTCACTGTCCTTTGCTCAGCACAGGGCACACCAAGCCATAGACTTCCTCTTACTCCAAGCCCTGGACCAAGCCAATCACACTGAATAGCTACACCAGCAGTACTGCCTGAAAACAACAGACATTCCAGTGTTACCAGGAAACAGGGTATGTTTTCTCTGTGACGGCATTTTTTCACACTTCCTTGATCCACTTAGAAACTGAAGTGACAAAATTTACATAAGCAGGGATGTCTGATGGTACTTGAAAACAGAAAAAAAGAAATCATCACAAATACCAAAATAAACTTCTGTTCCTTTCTTTTTTCCGGTAAATTCAACAGAACCCAGAATTTCAAACATGGTTAGAGATGCACCCACCCATTTAGACGTTCCTTGGAATCCATTACTTCGGTTCACTCATCATTAAGAGGGGTCTGTATATAAGCTCACAGACTCAAAACTCAGTAAAAATTGTTAGCAATTCAAACTGTGTTGGAGGCTCCAAAAGTCACAGTTTGACCTACAATTTTCGCTTGGAGCTATGTAAAATCCAGACAACTGTCTCCCAAACTCACAGCAGTGGATTTGAAACAGCACAACTTAATTCTGTTAAGGTTGGCACTCACTGCAAGCACATTCATTGGGGCCGAAAACTGTCCCTTTGAATCAACCATTTTCTGATGAGCGGCGTTTTACTGGGTTCAGAGGGTGATCTCTACTTCACTCCACACTCTATGAAGGCAAACACCAGAAAAAGAACCGGCTTCCATCATGATCTTCTGACATTCATAAAAGGAATATCCATGCCAGATTCAATGCAAAACTGAAAGCAGCACAATTCTTGACACGGAAACAACCTCTTCCATTTGTTTTCCCTTCATCTGTTACCCAGTGAGGGCCTCGTGGCTTTGTCTTACTCAGACAAAAATCGTCTTCTCTCAAAATCTGCTCCCAATTAGAAAGCAATCCTCAGTCATTCACAAGTCTTTGAACACTTAAAATCAGAGTATCACCTCTCCCTGGATTATTTGAACATTAAGCATTATAGGATAAAAAGCTTCATCCACTGTAAAGAATTGGTGAATGGCGAATGAAGGGGGAGAGTATAGGAGTAATTTCTAATGCCACTAGAATCAATTCTTAAGTTGCTTTCATCTCTAACCTAAACCTGCAAGATCTAAAAGCATGCTGTCCTCTCTTTGGTTATAGCCTTCTCTTTTCTCCTCTGTGTGTATGAGTTTGTGTGGCAGTGTGAATGACTACATGGAACAATAAAAAAAAAAAAAAACCAGAATGCACGATCTGTATGTATATAACGGGATATATGCCTGAGAGTCCTTTTACTTACAACTCTATTTTATCAGAACCAACATCTTGCCTAAAATCACCTTCAGAACATTAGCAAATATATAGGCAAGAATGCCACCCATATTACCCATACTACTCAGAGGGCTTCCCTGGTGGCTCAATGGTAAAGAATTTGCCTGTCACTGCAGAAGACTCAGGCTTGATCCTCGAGTTGGGAAGATCCCCTGGAGAAGGAAAGGACAACCCACTCCAGTATTTTTGCCTGGGAAATCCCATGGACAGAGGAGCCTGGCAGGCTTCAGTC
Source organism: Bubalus bubalis (assembly GCF_019923935.1). Taxonomy (NCBI): domain Eukaryota; kingdom Metazoa; phylum Chordata; class Mammalia; order Artiodactyla; family Bovidae; genus Bubalus; species Bubalus bubalis. Next base: position 7,841,820 of record NC_059164.1, on the reverse strand, counting down.
CATGGGGTTGCAAAGACTCAGACAGGACTTTGCAACTAAACTACAAGTGTCTCAGAACAAATCGCTTCAATTCCCTGGGTCTCAGTCTTCTCATCTGTAATGTGACACAGCTGGAGCAAACGACTCTTCAGGCCTTTGACAGCTCAACCGTTCCATTACAAACTCCAGGCAGCAACTCAACTTACTGCTGGAGGTTGTTTTTGTTCAGTCGCTCAATCATATCTGACTCTGTGACCCTCTGTGACCCCATGGACTGCAGCATACCAGTCTTCCCTGTCCTTCACCATACCCCAAAGTCTGCTCAAACTCACATCCATTGAGCTGGTGATGCCATCCAACCATCTCATCCTCTGTCACCTCCCCCTTCTCCTCCTGCCCCCAATCTTTCCCAGCATCAGGGTTTTTTCCAATGAGTTGTCTCTTCACATCAGGTGGCCAAAGTATTGGAGCTTCAGCATCAGTGCTAATAAATATTCAGGGTTAATTTCCTTTAGGATGGACTGGTTTGACCTTCTTGCAGTCCAAGGGACTCTCAAGACTCTTCTGAAGCTCGACAATTCAAATTCCAGCAACATCAATTCTCTGGCACTCAGCGTTCTTTATGGTCCAAATCTCACATCTGTACATGACTACTAGAAAAACCATAGCTTTGACTATATGGGTATTTGTCGGCAAAGTGATGCTTCTGCTTTTTGATACACTGTCTAGGTTTGTCATAGCTTTTCTTCCAAACAGCAAGCATCTTTTAATTTCTGGCTGCAGTCACTGTCCACAGTGGCTTTGCAGCCCAAGAAAATAAAATCTGTTACCATTTCCACTTTTTCCCCTTTGCTATAAATTACTATTAATAGTCACTGCTGGTAAATGATTTTAAGTAGAACAACTACAAAGATAAGACCAGACACATAAATTCACTTCTCTGTGCTTCATTTTACCTTTTCTTTCTCTTGGGATTTTAAGATTTAGAGAGGAGGCAGACAGGCTCACACCAGGAACTCCTCTCCTGAGAGCTCCAGCCTCCATGGATCTTCCTTAACTCTCTAGTCCTGGCATTGTCTCAGTGACAGTGTCCGGGGCCTCTTGGCTGAGGGCTTGGTTATGAGCAAGCAGCACACGGCAGCAGTCACACTGTGGGACACTGGTAACCCCAGTCCTGTCTACTAAATGCTAGTCATGTCCCTGTGTCAAGGTCATTGTCGCAACCAAAAATGCCCGCAATAAGAACACCACCTATTTAGACTGTACCTCATAACCTGTCACTTAAATACATGCCGTCTAATAGCATATTCAAAAGCAGAGACATTACTTTGCCAACAAAGGCCCGTCTAGTCAAGGCTATGGTTTTTCCTGTGGTCATGTATGGATGTGAGAGTTGGACTGTGAAGAAGGCTGAGCGCCAAAGAATTGATGCTTTTGAACTGTGGTGTTGGAGAAGACTCTTGAGAGTCCCTTGGACTGCAAGGAGATCCAACCAGTCCATTCTGAAGGAGATCAGCCCTGGGTGTTCTTTGGAAGGAATGATGCTAAAGCTGAAACTCCAGTACTTTGGCCACCTCATGCGAAGAGTTGACTCATTGGAAAAGACTCTGATGCTGGGAGGGATTGGGGGCAGGAGGAGAAGGGGACAGCAGAGGATGAGATGGCTGGATGGCATCACTGACTGGATGGACGTGAGTCTGAGTGAACTCCGGTAGTTGGTGATGGACAGGGAGGCCTGGCGTGCTGCGATTCATGGGGTCGCAAAGAGTCGGACATGACTGAGCGACTGAACTGAACTGAATGTGTTTTCATATAAGCTACTATGGAATTTGTTCTCATGCATTTGGTTTATCTGCTGGGGTGGGAGGAGGCGTTTGTCTTGCTCTGTTGCTCATGTATTTCTATTTCCACAACCAGATTGCAAACACCTGAGCAGAGAAACCACACCTTCCATTTTTTTCATATTCTCAGCACTCAAAAGACAGCAGGAAATGGGTACTCTGATAATAGTTATTCAGAGATGGGTTGTTTTCCTTCTTGTTTCCTTTTTCCTTAGTTTAAGCCTGCCCTTTTAACTAAACATAGGCCATTTCAAAAATGAGTCCTAAGAAACTGCGTACAGTACAGCGAGGTACCTTCTGAGACCAGTTCTTTCCCCGTCAATGAAAAGGCTTCACCAGCCGTTTCCACTCGCCAGAATTCCGTTACTGGAATTTAACTTTAAAATGCTTTATTTTTCTACTGACCGGTTTCTTTGGGGTCTGACCTAATTTCATTCAGTCTGAATCTGTCGGCTAATGGACACAGCTGAATGGAGAACTCTTGAGGACATCACATTCCTTTATGCCGCTTCAGTGACTGTAGTCTCATCACGTCCTTCCTGGGCTTCAGTGCTTATCACCAAGAGACTCAATCGTGGTTTTCCTGACTGTATTATGAAATATGTAGGTAGTCTTCCCAGGAGTTTTTAAACTTCAATATGCATTACTAAAATGATTTTATTGAGTTGCTTTCCCTTCTGGTATAATTATACACTTGATTTAAATGTAAGAGATTCAGTTTGCTTAAAGGCTGGCATAGACAGAGGCATGTATTTACTGACCTCTAGGTTCTTTATTTTATACTATTTCGACACTAAAAACTAACTAGCCCCAAAAGGTCAAAAGAAGAAAGAAGAAGACATTTGACATTTTCTGACTCCCACTTGATATCCAATATGATATGCTGGTTAAAATTCCATGATTTCATAATGACAAATCTAACATGAGGTTGAATGAACACTCACAGTAAGGGCTGAAATGCCCTCTCTGCTGTTAGTTGTTGTCTGTTTTTTGGAATGTGGTTATTTTGGGTGATCAGGATTTCATCTGGAATAGTCTTTACCCCTGGCTGCCCTCAGAGCACCAGCGCAGACATCACCCAGGATCACAGGCCCCACCCTTAACTCAGTTCTCCCGAATCAGAACCTACATTTTAACAAGACACCCAGGGGATCTGTGTGGACATTAAAGTCTGAGGTGCAATGCTCTAACGCATGGAAGAATAATAAAGTCTGCCGCTACGGTCAAATAAAGAACTGAGATTGTGAAAGAAGTCAAGCGTTCGAGAGGCAAAATCTGTTTCTGTCTTTGGGTACAAAATAAGTGATAATCATTTCAACATTCCTTGGGTAGCATTTTTGCTCAAGCTTCCCAACAAATATCATGGTAATTTCAGCTAATTCTTTTATATAATTTTGAACTCTGAAGACAAATTCTCCAATAAGATACACCCAATATATACATGAATTTTTAAAAAGCAATGGGATTGGAGCACATGAGGAGTAGAGAAGACTACACAGAGATTGTAAGAACACAAGTAACATTACTTCCTGCGTAGAAACTTGTGGAATTATGTGTTTCTAATGCAGAAGCCATTGTTTTGCTCTGGGCCACTATTATCTGTGAAAAAAATTACCACGTAAGTATTCTAAGGAGAATTGAATAGAGAATTTCACTTTATTCTTTATCTACCAGAGTTTATGTGGTAACTTTGAAAAGAAAAAAAAAAAAAAAAAGAATTCAAAGGAAGTCACTTTAGGATCCAAAAGTGAAATTTTAAAAGGCACTTACATATGTGAACAGTGCCATGTAGTATAAAACAGGTAAAAAAAAAAAAAAAAAAGCCCTCTGCCTATGAGACATAACTGTTCATTTCCTGCCCTAGTCTAGACAAAGGACTGGAACCCCTACTCCCAAACAGAAGGACGGACAATTCTCTGCAAGTCTGGGCCTCTTTCCTAACTATTTCCAGTAAAAACTTACAAAATATCTCCAAAAGGTCCAGAGGGGGAAAGGAGACGATGTGTGAATTTTCTGCTTCTCACTTGACAACCATAATTATATGCTGGTTAAAATTCCATCAAGGGGCTTCCCTGGTGGTCCAGCGGTTAAGAATCTGCCTTGCGATGCGAGAGACACGGGTTTGATCTCTGCTCTGGGAAGATTCCACACGCCACAGGGCACCTGAGGGCCGGGCCCGCGGGTACTGAGCCAGAGCTCTAGAGCCCACGAGCCACAACAACTGAAGTCCACTCTCCTAGAGTGTGTGTTCCGTCACAAGAGAAGCCACGGCAAGAACCCTGCACGCCGCTGTGGAGAGGGACTTCTGACTGCTGCAGCGAGAGAAAGCCCGCATGCAGCAACAAAGACCCACCAAAGCCATAAAAATAATAAACAGATCTTTTTAAAAATTCCATCATGGAAAAAAAGAGAGCCATGAGTATCACGGTCATATCATAAGCCACATGAACACAGGGTGTTGGGAGGTGAAATGTTAGCATTGACATCTATATTGCTTCCCCCCTCCCATCTAGAGCCAGAAGGCTCAGAAATGGACACATGAAATGAGAATGCGCATGCACGAAACAGGAGTGGCCTTACTGAGACTCCACAAAGCAAAAGCCTATTCTAACCCACAAAACTCCCACAGCTGCAGTGGGGAACTGGACTACCCACCCTCGACGCAACAGGAGACTTGAGCTACAGAACACGGTTCACACAACATGGCTAATTAGTTTCTTCACCAAGACACTACTCCCTTACAGCTCTTACTCTAGAAAAAAGTCTGTTCCTGCAAATAGGGACTTTTCCTCACCTCTCTCATAGAATTTACAGGTTTAAATAGAGCTTTTCTCTGTATTAGGTTTTGTTTGGGGTCCTACCTGAGAAGGAGAAACCAGGCTGTGTTTTCAAAGGACCCCATACCATGCAGAGGTACAAAATAACCCAGGGAGGGGCGCTGACTAATACTGGGGCAATGTTAAAGGTTGTTCATTTCAGAAGCACTAACAACCAATAAAGAGACCAGGCTGAACTCAGAGTCGTAGATGTTTAAAATCAATAACATGGTCAGACTGCTTTCTGTACACATATGCTTAGCATTTGAGGGTTTTTGTTTGTTTGTTTGTTTTAACATCATGAGGACAAGAGAAACTGTCATGTGTCTCAAAGGCTGTGAAAACAAGAGTCTCAATGCCTTCTGAATTCTGTTTTCTGTTCCTAGCCTCACTGCACCACCCACAGCTTCTTTGTACTAAACTAGCCTAGTTCTTCCTTCATGTTTAAACGTTTCAAATATCTGTAGCTCACTATTCTGTCCCTCATGTAAGATAAAGCATCCAGAAGGTAAAATAACATTAAAAATATAAAGCTGAAACAAGACAGTACTGCAGGTACTTACTGATCCATCAGGACCTGAATTTCTTTCCCCTGGTAACCATATGAACAGCGTTTAAAAATAAAGATTATAAATATGTTTAAATTCCTTCCCTGAAGGAGAAATAAAATTGTGTACTTTCTTCTTACTCTCAAACAGATGGCTGTATAAATAAACACAACTTCTATCTCCTCAACTATAATAACCATTTTTTTTAATAACATCTAAATGTATTATTAATGCTTGGGAAATAATAGTGATCAATGTCGAGAGTGATGCTAGAAAGTTTAGAAGTTTAATGGTTTTATTCTAATAAAATAAATCTAGATGCAAACTTCACCAAAGAATTCAGAAATATATAGGGCACCACTCAATATAGAATTGACTTCTGAAGCTCTTAAAATTTTCAGAGAATCATATATGGGTCACTAACCACACAGAGCTCATGAAGAGAAACACAGGGAACAATGAACCTCTGGGCAGAAAATGGAAGTATCTCTCAATGTAGCTTTAACAGCTGGCCCATCTTTTGTAAAGAACTAAAATTTCGACGATCATAAATTTGACAGCAATCCATTAATAATGAAGTCCTGACTGCTTTCATGAGGGCTGGTTCTGTAAACCTTTCCCATGACTGACAAAATTCAATAGTGAATCCTAACTGAGATATTCAAGGTGAAGAGAGCAGAACAGTGGGATACACACACCCTGCTGTTTGGCTGCCACCTGAAAACAAGCCCCAGTGCTTCCAGGAACATTTCACTGTCAGCTTTGTATTTTTAGCAAGATCTCATTTAGCTACAGAATAAGCCACTGGAGCAAATTTGTATCAGTTGGGTCGAAGAGGAAATCTACAGAACATATAATCCTTCCCAAACCTGCCAGATTGTAACTAGAATACTGAAGAATTTTTTCTTTTATTCACCTTTTATACCCAAACCCAATAACATTAAGAAACTGTCACATATGCCCAATAAACTAGCAAACTGGAGAAGGATCTTGGGCAAGATCTGATATAAATTGATAGAAAAGAGAGATGGAGATCAAGGATTTCTAGATGACCATGACAATGATGATGAAGGCTACTGTGTGTGCTCAGTCATGTCTGACTCTTTGTGACCCTATGGACGGTAGCCCGCCAGGCCCCTCTGTCCATGGGATTCTCCAGGCAAGAATACTGGAGTGGGTTGCCATTTCCTCCTCCAGGGGATCTTCCTGACACAGGGATTGAACGTGTGTCTCTTGCGTGTCTGCATTAGTAGGCAGATTCTTTACCACTGAGCCACCTGGGATGATGGCTATTATTAAACTCTTATTAAATGAGATGCTATTTTAAAAGTTTCATAAGTAGTTTCTCAATTAATCTCTACGACATCATCCCGGTTTCACAGATGATTAAATTGAGGCACACAAGAGTTACATAACATGTCCAAGATCACACAGAGCATGCACAGGAAACGGGAATTATTTCAGGACTTTGACTGTGAAGCCCAAGCTCTTGACCACCAGGTTATCTTCCTTACATGTCCCTTGGGACTTAGATCCTGAGAGAAATAAGGAAAGCACAGATCTGACCTGCCACACTTCTCTCACTATTTCTTCTCCTGATACAAAAGAAAAGTGCTTTTAGAACTGAGCAAAGTAACTGCTCTGTGCTTTGAGGTTTTCCGACCCATCCTTGCCACCTCCTCATCACTTCCACCATGTAAATTTAACATGCTTTTGACTAATCTGGCTGTTAATCTTATCAAAAGTTGATCTGCATATCAAAAGTCAAGGCTGAAAATCAAAGTATTAGGGTGTATGTGGGTTGGGGCAGAAAGCAAAAGATTTATTAAGAAGGACAGACTGATGGGGAAGATGGGAAGGCTCAGGCCTCTTCCCATGTATGTTTGTGTTTCCTGAAGTGAAAGTGTTAGTTGCTCGGTCGAGTCTGCCTCTTTGTGACCCTATGGGCGTAGCCTCTGTCCATTGGATTCTCCAGGCAAGGATACTGGAGTGGGTTGCCATTCCTCACTCCAGGGGATCTTCCTGATTCGGGGATCGAACCCAAGGCTCCCACATTGCAGGCAGATTCTTTACTCTCTGAGCCACCAGGGAAGCCCTGTGTTTCCTGAAGAGTATGTTAAAGGCATGGATTTAAAGTGTTGATTGAACCCATCTAAGAATCATCATATTGGTCAATGGTAGATAAACAGAGGCTCTAGAGCCTTAACTCAGCTTTCTAAAAAAGATCTATGAGAAAGTCATTTAGATTTAATAGTATCATCAGGAAGAAATGTGAGAAGGAGAATGCTACACTGATGAAGCCAGGCTGACCTCATCCAGTGGAAATCTGCTTAATGGGCATGAATCTTGTCCCCTTTCTCATCCCCCTCTAACTCAGAGGAGATCTGTGATTTGGGGGTTGGGTGTACACTGAGAACAGCACTGGGGAGTGGGAGAAGACTTGCGGTGGGCATCGAGAGATGAGTGCAGTCTCACCCTCCAACTGGCCAGATGAAACGAAGATGAGTCAACTGGTTAAACGACTGACTGCTGAAGTACCTCCAAGTTCTAAGAGTCTCTGATTCTGCAAGAGGATCTCAACATGATCAACCTTTGCTTATAAAGTTTTTAATTAACAGACTAGAAGCAGAGTGGGTAAAATCTGAATGTTCACAATTGCAAAACCCACAGTCCAGCCTTCCACTATATATTTCAGATGACAGTTGCTTTCTGTAAGCAAAAACTTCACATGAAAATCTAACTAGCCCAATTACCATGCTCAACTACCAGGCCATGTAAAGAATCCAAATGAATATATCCTTGGATCATTCCTTAGATCAGTGCATTTCTATTCCTCAATTCTACACTTTCCTCTAGGCTTTTTAGTATTTCTAAATTATCCATATTTATTAGATGTCCATAGAAGTCGATATGGGAACTTGCTTTATTGAAATTATATGGGGGGGGTGGAGACTGCTGTCTTTTCCATATTAAAAAAAATTAAAGCATACATTAAAAAGGAATGAAATTCTGATACATGGTACAACATGGATGAATCCTGAAAATGCATTGGATAAAATAAACTAAACACAAAAGGAGAAATACCTTATGATTCCACTTAATATGATATGACATACCAAGAAAAGGCAAATTCATAGACACAGATGTAGACTAGAGATTATCAAAGGCTGGAGACGGAGACTGGGGAGTTATCACTTAATTGACACAGAATATCTATTAGGGATGATGAAAAGTTCTGCACTTGGACAGCAATGATGATAGCAAAACATTGGGAATGTACTCAGGCGAATAAATTACACACCTAAAAATGGTTAAAATGGAAAATTTTGTGTTACATATATTTTTCACCACAATTTTTAAAATGGAAAAAAATCAAAGCATATACTGTATGTTTCACAATTGCTCAAAATGAAAAAATTTAAAAATGTCTCCTTGAACTATTTTAAGGAGTAGATTGTAAGTTTCCTGAGGACAGGGACTAGCTGCGTCTCAGCAGTTACACTGCTCCTCAGTAGACTCTCCATAAATGCTTGTTTAATAAATAAATGATTAAAAGATATAAATAGAGGACAATTCTCCTAAGTAGAAAAGTATAAAAAGCATCAAATTTACTTATTCATGAAAGAGTATAATGGGGCATATTCCTGAGAAAAATACCAAAGCTACGATCCCTAAGCTCCTTCAGGGAAGGGAGTATATCTACTTCATCTTTACTCCCTTCACAGCACGTCTCACGATGCCTCATAGAGTAAATGGCTGATAAATGTTTGCAGAATGAGGAATTTAAAAAAAACTGATAGGAAAATCAATCTTATTAACTGCTCTACTATTCTCCTTTTAAAAAATTACTTACTTTTTGCAATCATACAACTCCTGCCACAGGACGAAAAAAAAGAAACCTCATAGCTTACAAAAAGTGAAGGTAAAATATAAATAACTAGAAGATATCACTCTCAGGAAAAGAAACAGCAAACACAGGCACATCATGTTCTGAGTAGAAAAAAAAAGTTGTTTTCTTTTTTTAAAAGGAACAACTAAAGTATAGAAAAGATAGCTTGTATAGTTCATCTCCATTTTTTAGGAAAAAATAAATGGTCAAAAATAACAGAAAATTTTAACTATCTTTGGAAGAAAATCCAAATATTCCTTGCCAAAAATTAATGTCTGACCTTTACAATAAATAGTTGAGTGAATACAGAAGAATATTTAAGGTCCCCCTTAAAAAAATTCTAGTGAACCCAAACATTATCACTAATTCTCTCAACTAGCCTACAAGTAATCTAGTGTTCTTTCTTAGAAATACTTATGTCACAAAATTACCTACAACAGGCTTATGACCAACATGCCACACCAAGTTACTGATGATTTTCTCAACTAATATTCACCATCATCATCATTTACATTTTACATGAAGTACTCAGTTAAAGTATACATAAGGAGAACATTTTTAAAGGCAAAAAATTCAAATGCTGACATCCTTAACATCCAGTACCTATACAACAGTTGGAACCTTATAAAATCACCAGAACCGTGCAATGTAGTAGTCTCACTTTGAACAATATTAAAACATGTCTTTCAACTTCAACCACCCCCACCCCTAAGACAAGGTGCCCATTAACAAACGGAAATAGGAATTCGACCTCTGCAGAGATCACGGTTTATTACATTTCTGTCTCTCAGCTGTTATCTTCTCCCCAAGCAGGTGGGCATCATTTTGGAGGCGCCTCTCTGCTGCCCGGACCTTCATGCCTGCAGGAGTTCTCCATTAGCATCCAAAATGCTAACAGTCCACTCTTAGAGTCAGTACTTCAAGCAGAGCTGCATGAAGGATGCCCACTTCTGTACATGAAAGCACAACCACTCCAGGTGGGCAGATGCAAAATGCCAGCACACTGACCTCTGCCAGGCAGCAAACACTTAAAGCAGGTGCGTTTCCGTGCTCCAGAAGGGAGGGCGGAGGAGCAGGGAGGAAGCCCCAGATCCCTAATATATTAGAGATGTTTATTGCACTCAGAGCCATTCCAGCTAATTCATGGACATCCGTTTATCCAAATGAGAAAAGTGGTCTCCCGTCCTTCACCAGCTCGACTCAGAGGGCATTCAGCCAAGCATAGCCGGGCAAAACAATCCATAAGATCTCTTTAAGCTATAATAAATAAGATGAGTTTCAGAAGAAATAACATTCAGCTCCGGCAAAGAAGCACAGTCGCAAACCTTTTCCTCATCTTATCGCTGCTTCTGGTGTTTACAAAGTACAAGCAGTAGCCTCGGAAACCTCAAGAGACTCTGCCGTCGGTAACCTCCTGTCAGATCTTTAGTTTAAATAGCCCCTGGATCAACCTGTGATGGGTTTTGGCAGTTAAATAGAAGGGAGTGAGTAAAATGACATGCACAAAATGAATCCTTTTCAAGTTGTAAATGAGTGAGTCAGGATTCAGACTTGCAGAGATGCTCCAAATTAAACCCCCTGCTCTAATTTTAAGCATGCTCCGTCTTACCGTTTCGCTGTTGTCTCTCTCAGGCTCGAATCACCTGGAACTCTTTAGCATGTCTCTAGCAATGTGTTTGCACCAGGCCAGGCTCATACAGCAACTGAATTCACATCTTTCTGCACTAGCAAGCTGAAATGGTACGGCCGTACTACAACCAAGAAAGGGGGAAGCAAAAGCAGGGGAAAGAAAAAAAAAAAAAAAACACCCAGAAATACCTCGAGAAGCTAATCTCCATGGAAGAAGACCAAAAATGGTGCAGAAGAACACAAAGGACATGCTCACATTCAGGATCAATAGCTTTAACACTTTAATTTTTTTTCCCAAAAGAATCTCTCTTTTTTTTTTTTCCTCTAAACACGATGGACTTGCCTGTGGAGTTCCCAGGAAGACAGAGTAATCCGGGCTCTGCAGCAGCATTGCAGCCAAAGTAACCGTGCATATTCTGTCCAGGCAATTCACAAGACACTGTCTCTTCAGAAAGATATTGATTTGCAATGCAGGGCTGCCTCAAAAGAATGGGAGCCAAACAGATAATGGTGATTGCATAGGAGGAAAAACATTTAATCAAGGGGATGCACCTCATCATGCTCGATTCAATTTTTTAAAAGCACTGGGGCCAGCCAGTAAGTGTCTTGAGTGACAAACCCATTAAACAGTAATCTGAGGTCCTAGAGAAGGCCAAGTTTAGGCTGCCATCATTTGCATTTGTGCTGCAAAAGCCACTAAAACGTTTAATGTATCTATGTGCATAGATTTCTCATATGCAAATGGGGCATGATGAGAACTCTAAAATAACCATGCACCAAATATGAGAGGTTAAAAAAAAAAATGCACAGGTGTAGCATTTACGGAACCAAAGTGATCAAATACATAGTAATGAGCCTGCAGAATTCTTGATGGGAGTTACAGCTCATATGACCCTCAAAAGTAAAATATCAACACAAACCAGATCTCACAATCCTTAGGCTAATTGTGTCAAGTCATGCCACACGGTGCTGGGTGACCAGCAAAGATCCCAAACTGCCACTCTCGTAGCGACCCCTACAGGAGAGAGACTGATCTACAACTCACCCTTGTTTCAAGTTATCTCCTATCCTCAGAAGACAGAATTGCAAAAGGGCAAAAAAGTAGATTAGGACACAGCCAAGAAATACATTAGGCAACAAATCAAAAAAGTCAGGCATGACATCTGACCTCATATATTCACTTAGTTAAGAAATCAAAGGACAAGAAGAGGTAACAACAATGTCAAATATTTCCATAGCTCCCAGGACTAGTGCACACATATCAGTAACCTCAGGGGGAGAGTAGCATTGAAATATATGCAATGCCATGTGCAGATTAGAGGCTGATGGGAAGCTGCTCTCCAGCACAGGGAACCTGTGCTCTGTGACGACCGAGAGGGGTGGGAGGGAGGCTCAAGGGGGAGGGGACCCACGAATACTTCTGGCTGATTCCTGTTGTATGGCAGAAGCCAACACAACATTGTAAAGCAATTATCCTCCCATTAAAAATAAATTAAGAAAAAGAAATCCCAGAGGAAAGTGCTTTCCCTTTACATGCTAACTGGTTCAAAGGAATCATCTCCCGCATCCGCTATTTGCAAACCATCCTCATCCTCATCCTCCTCAGTGACAATGGGAAGACACTGAACTATTTTTCTGCAACACCAAAGCTCATCCAAAAATCTTACGAAAAGTTCTTCAAACACAAATAGTATGTAGCTTGCTCTTCACAAAAGCCAGGACAGAAAGTTATCTCCTTAATATGGGAAAACTATCGAGTTATATGCACTTTGCTTCTGTGCAGCAGACTTCATTTCAATAAGTCTCTCAAGACTCTGGAGCTGTGTTTGTGACTGCTCAAGCCCCAGCCCACAAAGACTCTCCTTTTTCATAACCAACAACATTTACTTGAATCATTTAAGCCTTTGAATCATTAACCATATGCTGTCTCATAAAACTCTCCTATAGTACTGGTGTTTCCCCCCATGAAGGCCATTGAGGAACAAATTCACATTAATTTCATCTTTTCTTTTTTTTTTTTTTTTTACTCCTCCATAGCATGTTAACACACTGCTACACATCTAGCAAATTTTAAATTAAAAATTTTAAGAATTAGTGAATTTCCCAACTCCATATTTTAAGGCTTAATCTCCCCTCACATCAGAAGTGTTAGCTTTAGTTTCTTCACTTAAGTAGTGCCTATGTGTTTTTTCTTTCTAGAGAGTTGGTAGATAAGGGCATGTACAGTGTTTGTGTTCACTAAACTATTCTGTATAAAACCCAAGAAACTTAACACAATAATCTTCTGCTTTATTCTTTCATTTATTCATTCAACGAATAGGCACCGATGCACCCAGCGATGAGCAGCCATGCTCTCTACAATCAAAGACTCCTCCTGACTTGGGTGGGTCCTCAGGTAGCTCCTCCTCAGAGCCCTCCTGGGGCTCCCCTCTTGCGTTGGTGCCCCCTCAGCCCAGCACACTGCACTGTTCTTGCTTCACTATCTAAATTATTTGTTTGTCTTCCTCCCCCACTAGAACACAAACTACTCAAGAACCTGGAATTCTACGCATTGGCTCTCCTGTGTTTCCCTAGCGCCTAGAACAGCCTCTGCACTTGTAAATCAATCAATATTAGGAGGATCTGCTGACGCCAGTAGTTCAAGCCAACTCTGTGGACTCCTGTAGAGTGGAAATGGATGGGGAAGCTTGACAGGTGTGTGGGGGAAAGAACAGTGTCACCAAATACACACAGGTTAACAACAAGCTTGGCCATGTAACAAAAGTAAGGAGAGAGGCTGAAGGAGAAGCTGTGGAAAATTAATCAGTATGCTCATGTTTTACAGGAAGGATTCGCTATCTACTGCTATGAAGACTATCTTTATTAGGGGACACTGAGGTGTATAATGGAGAAGGAAATGGCAACCCACTCCAGTGTTCTTGCTTGGAGAATCCCAGGGACGGGGGAGCCTGGTGGGCTGCCCTCTATGGGGTCGCACAGAGTCAGACACGACTGAAGCGACTTAGGAGTTAGCAGAGGTGTATCTATCAAACCACACCACAGAAGAGCATTAGTAGAAATTAAGATAAAGGGTCTGTCTTCAAAGAGAAGAGACAAAAGTCTTTTGTAAAAACACCATCTCAGTGGACATAGAGGAAAAGATGGGAAAGAAACCAACAAAAATACTGTACTAACATCTGCTTTGGTCATATTTACAAGTAAACAAAACTTGATCTCTTGAAATGCCTGCCTTTATGAAAAATAAATTTTTAATTCTAAAAAGTACTATGCACTTCTATAACATTTTAAATATCACATAATAAACCAAAACTAATCTTCAATTGATGATGGGGTCAATTATGAACCAGTGACAGCCAGCAGGCTTTAACAGCAAGTATACAGGGCCACTGCCTCCTGATCTCAATAATCGATATTTGTGAGCTCCTCTGCTTCACTGAGATGCTTCATCCTTTCTTTGCCATTAAGCTTTCCTTCTTACAGCTGTAACTGTGCCACTTCCTTCTAACACCACCACACCCTTCTCAGTCTTGCCACAGATTCTTCAACCATCCCTGTGCTGGGCAGCTTAGAGAAACAGGCTTGTTAGAACACCAGGTGAAGAGAGGTCTGAGTCAAAGGGTATGTTCAAAGCAGAACTAGGAACCTTCTCCTGAGTGGAGAAATATTAGCTCGGGCATCCACTGACCACAGGCTTTACCATATAGGCTTTGTGGTAGTTCTCATCTGTGCAGAAACTTTTGCTTCGTATCAACTTATGTGGAGCTAGCTCAGACATATAAGGCTGCCAGATGTCTGATCTTCAGGCAAGTAGAGCCATATAGGCAGATGGGACCAAAGAAGATTAAACCTGGAGAAAACAGGTACTTGGAAAAAGGGATGCAGAGGGGGTGAGGTGGGTGGGGGGTTGGGCGGGTAGAAAGTGTGTGTGTGTGTGTGTGCGCGCGCACACGTGTGCACCCACATGCTCAGTTATGTCTGACTTTTTGCCACCCCATGGACTGTGGTCCGTCAGGCCCCTCTGCCCATGGAATCTCCCAGGCAAGAATACTGTAGTGGGTTGCCATTTCCTATTCCAGGAGATCTTCCTGACCCAGGGATCGAACCCATGTCTCTTGCATCTCCTGCATTGGCAGACGGGTTCTTTACCACTATGCCATCTGGAAAATCCAGAAAAAACGAATAGAGAAAGGTTTTTTAAAAAACTGAAAAAAGAAAACATTAAGGAAACTGTTTAAAGATTAGGAAAAGGGTTAAGAGAAAAAGGTTACTTTATGCATATAACTCTAATACAATGTCATTTACTTAATGAATTAATATCATTAAATACTTAGGGGACACAGTTTATTTTGAAAAGTGATAGAGAAAAGATTGAAATTTCCCCAAAAGAGGTTCAATTTCAATTTTAATAGTTCCATGAAACCCTAGCAATTTCTTTCTATTGTAAACCTTTACAGCGAAATGTTCACATTATGATTGGTTTGCAAATGTTCAGGATATTTCAGTAAACCTGTTTTTCCAGTGGTCATGTATGAATGTTAGAGTTGGACTGTGAAGAAAGCTGAGCGCCAAAGAATTGATGCTTTTGAACTGTGGTGTTGGAGAAGACTCTTGTGAGTCCCTTGGACTGCAAGGAGATCCAACCAGTCCATCCTAAAGGAAATCAGTCCTGAATATTCATTGGAAGGACTGATGCTGAAGCTGAAACTCCAGTACTTTGGCCACCTGATGCTAAGAGCTGACTCATCTGCAAAGACCCTGATGCTGGGAAAGATTGAGGGCAAGAGGAGAAGGGGACGACAGAGGATTAGATGGTTGGATGGTACCACCGACTCGATGGACATGGGTTTGGGTGGACTTCAGGAGTTGGTAATGGACAGGGAGGCCTAGTGTGCTGCGGCTCATGGGGTCACAAAAGTCGGACACGACTGAGCGACTGAACTGAAGTGAAACCTTAACTTTTTAATAAGCCCTAAAAACTTTATGACTTAATACTTCTCCTCTGGTGTCAGTCATTACCTAATTCCCACATATTCATTGAAATGTTATTTATTTAAAATACTTTCTCAAATGATGTAACTGACAAGGGATTAACCTCCAACATATACAAACAGGAGGCTTCTCTGGTGGCGCAGAGGGGAAAGAATCCGCCTGCAAAGCGAGAGACCCAGGTTCGATCCCTGGGTTGGGAAGATCCCCTAGAAAAGGGAATGGCAACCCACTCCAGTATTCTTGCCTGGAGAATCCTATGGACAGAGAAGCCTGGCAGGCCATAGTCCATAGGGTCGCAAAGAGTCAGACATGACTGAGTGACTAACACCCACATACAAATAGTTCATACAAGTCAATATCAAAAAACAAATAAATGCCCCAATCAAAAAATGGGCAGAAGATCTAAATAGATATTTCTCCAAAGCAGACATACAGATGGCCAAAAGGCACATGCAAAGATGCCCAACATCTCTAGTTATTAAGGATATGCAAATCAAAACTACAATGAAGTATCACCTCACAATGGTCAGAGTGGCCATCATCAAAAGTCTACAAATAATAAATGCTGGAGAGGATGTGGAGAAAACGGAACCCAACTACTCTGCTGGTGGGAATGTAAATTGGTACAGCCACTATGGAAAAGTATGAAGGTTCCTTAAAAAACTAAAAATAGAGCTACCATATGATCCTAAAATCTAACTCCTGAGCATATATCTGAAGAAAACTGTAATCTGAAAAGACACACACATGCAGCACTATTTACAATAGCCAAGACATACAAGCAACCTAAACGTCCATCAACAGGTGAACAGATAAAGAAGATGTATGCTTATACAATGGAATACTACTCAGCCATAAAAATGAAATGCCATTTGCAGCAACACAGATGGACTTTGAGATTATCATACTAAGTGAAGCAAGCAAAGACAAATATCATATGATATTACTTACATGTGTAATACGGAAAAAACTGATACAACTGAATTTATATACAAAACAGAAATAGAGCCACAGACATAGAAAACAAACTTATAGTTACCAAAAGAGAATGGGGGAGGGATAAATTAGGAGTTTGGAATCAACATATATACACTGTTATATGTAAAATAGATAAGCAACAAGGACCTACTGTGTATCACAGGGAACTATACTCAATATTTTGTAATAACCTATAAGGGAAAAGAATCTGAAAAAAACAGATACATATGCATGTGTAACTGAACCGCTTTGCCGTACACCTGAAATAAGCACAACACTGTAAATCAACTAAATCTCAAAATACTGTGAAACTCTGGAGGACTTTGAATTGAACGTTTAAAAGTCATCTCTTAACCACATACTGAAAACATCGACATGTCATTCATGGCATTTCATAGAAACTTTGCAATTTTCTCCTTGAGTGATAGCTGCTCGGTCATGCCTGACTCTTTGCAACTCCATGGACTGTAGCCTGCCAGGCTCCTCTGTCCATGGAATTTTCTCCTTAATATTACACAATTTTGAATGTTTTCTAAATTCTGGAGGGAGAAAAATGAACCAATTTTATCAGTAAATTTGGATAATTCCATCAACCAATACATTTGTCCCTGAAAAACATTGCATTCCATTAAACTGCACCATGAAAACAAGGTTATTTATTGGGAAAATAAGACTGAAAACAGACTATTCAAAACCCATGTACCTAGAGCACTAATAAAAAAATAATAATAAACCCCTGGAGGAGGAAACTGCAACCCACTCCAGTATTCTTGCCTGGGAAATTCCATAGATGGAGGAGCCTAGGGGGTTATAGTCCATGGGGTCACAGAGAGTGGGACGCAACTGAGCGTGAGCATGGCTCCTCATGGAAGATGCACCTGCTGCTGCTGCTAAGTTGCTTCAGTCATGTCCGACTCTGTGCGACCTCATAGACAGCAGCTCCCCCATCCCTGGGATTCTCCAGGCAAGAACACTGGAGTGGGTTGCCATTTCCTTCTCCAATGAATGAAAGTGAAAACTGAAAGTGAAGTCGCTCAGTCATGTCCGACTCTTAGCGACCCCATGGACTGCAGCCCACCAGGCTCCTCCATTCATGGGATTTTCCAGGCAAGAGTACTGGAGTGGGGTGCCATCGCCTTCTCTGGGAAGATGCACTATTCTCCTGAAAACCAAAGCTATCAACCATCAGAGGATAACTTACCAAAGCTCTATAAATGGTCACAGGACATTCTTTACCATCACAATCTTTTTCAAGGAAATTGCTTGAATATTTTCCTTAAGAACATTTCTGCATAACTGAAAATTCAGAGCTGATTGTAAAATGTCTATTCTAGGCTCTGTTTATGTGATTAGGTAGGATGCAGATCACTCTAACAGTGTAACAGAAACAATCTTTCCTTTTTTCTCAATTTATTTAATTTTCTAAATGTCTGTTCCCAATACATGTAAATTAATTTTATAATTAATTTACATCTAAATTAAGTATATAATTAATTTACATGTAATTTGACTTTGATAAATTCACTTACTGATTTTAATAATTTATAAAACTCTGATTTGACCAAGCAAAAAAAAAAAAATCTTAACACACGCACACAGGCCACATCCTCCTCCTCTCTGAATTCCCTACAGTGCCGATATTAGGTCTTGCATACAACAGAGGCACTATCAATGTTTCTTGGCTAGAGATAAATCCTGTGCTGCTCTCTGTGAACTGCAGAAAACAAGTCCAGGTGAAAACAATTCAGTTATGAATTTCATTCTAGGTTGAAAAAGTCCAAAAATAAAGCTAGAGCAGCAGAGCTTTAGGTTACATTTGCTAAAAAACATCATGGAAGGTAGAGAGTCAGGAATCTAAAAACAGAAACAGGCTACAATAATTAAGACAGGTTGGATTTTTGCCTGTATTTCAAAAATCTGAGGTCTGATTACAGTTCTGCTCCTATGCAAGGTTTTAGTCTAATCCTTTTTAGGGAACAATTTTCTTCCTTGCTGTATGTTGTGCATTCCTGGGTATGTGTCCTCAATTACCCCCGGTAACAACCTGTTATCAATTAAGGACAGAAATGGTAGGGACCTAACAGAAGCAGAATATATTAAGAAGAGGTGGCAAGAATACACAGAAGAACTGTACAAAAAAGATCTTCACGACCCAGATATTCACGATGGTGTGATCACTTACCTAGAGCCAGACATCCTGGACTGTGAAGTCAAGTGGGCCTTAGGAAGCATCACTATGAACAAAGCTAGGGGAGGTGATGGAATTCCAGTTGAGCTATTTCAAATCCTAAAAGATGATGCTATGAAAGTGTTGCACTCAATATGCCAGCAAATTTGGACGACTCAGCAGTGGCCACAGGACTGGAAAAGGTCAGTTTTCATTCCAATCCCAAAGAAAGGCAATGCCAAAGAATGCTCAAACTACCGCACAATTGCTCTCATCTCAAACGCTAGGAAGGTAATGCTCAAAATTCTCCAAGCCAGGCTTCAGCAATACATGAACCGTGAACTTCCTGATGTTCAAGCTGGTTTTAGAAAAGGCAGAGGAACCAGAGATCAAATTGCCAACATCCGATGGATCATGGAAAAAGCAAGAGAGTTCCAGAAAAACATCTATTTCTGCTTTATTGACTATGCCAAAGCCTTTGACTGTGTGGATCACAATAAACTGTGGAAAATTCTGAAAGAGATGGGAATACCAGACCACCTGACCTGCCTCTTGAGAAACCTGTATGCAGGTCAGGAAGCAACACTTAGAACTGGACATGGACTGGTTCCAAATAGGAAAAAGAGTACGTCAAGGCTGTATATTGTCACCCTACTTATTTAACTTCTATGAAGAGTACATCATGAGAAATGCTGGACTGGAAGAAGCACAAGCTGGAATCAAGATTGCCGGGAGAAATATCAATAACCTCAGATATGCAGATGACACCACCCTTATGGCAGAAAGTAAAGAGGAACTAAAAAGCCTCTTGATGAAAGTGAAAGAGAGTGAAAAAGTTGGCGTAAAGCTCAACATTCAGGAAACTAAAATCATGGCATCTGGTCCGATCACTTCATGGGAAATAGATGGGGAAACAGTGGAAACAGTGTCAGACTTTATTTTGGGGGCTCCAAAATCACTGCAGATGGTGATTGCAGCCATGAAATTAAAAGATGCTTACTCCTTGGAAGGAAAGCTATGACCAACCTAGATAGCATATACAAAAGCAGAGACATTACTTTGCCAACAAAGGTCTGTCTAGTCAAGGCTATGGTTTTTCCAGTGGTCATGTATGGATGTGAGAGTTGGACTGTGAAGAAAGCTGAGCGCCAAAGAATTGATGCTTTTGAAAAGTGGTTTCGGAGAAGACTCTTGAGAGTCCCTTGGACTGCAAGGAGATCCAACCAGTCCATTCTAAAGGAGATCAGTCCTGGGTATTCTCTGGAAGGACTGATGCTAAAGCTGAAACTCCAATACTTTGGCCACCTCATGTGAAGAGTTGACTCATTGGAAAAGACTCTGATGCTGGGAGGGATTGGGGGCAGGAGGAGAAGGGGACGACAAAGGATGAGATGGCTGGATGGCATTACTGACTCGATGGACATGAGTTTGAGTGAACTCTGGGAGTTGGTGATGGACAGGGAGGCCTGGCGTGCTGCAATTCATGGGGTCACAAAGAGTCAGACACGACTGAGCGACTGAACTGAACTGAACAACCTGTTTGCATCTCAGTCTTTGCTTCTCCTTTTCTAATCCCTGTCACATAAGACTTGTGTTTGCACTAAAACATATATGGTTTTTACATAAATATACACACACATCTATGAACTTGATTATTATTCAGGTGATCTATAAAATGCACGGGCATGCCCATGGCCCAGTAGAATGTTTTCTATTAACGCCCGAGCAGAAACACAACAGGATTGTTGATGTGGTGTGAGATAAAGCAGAGGAATCCAGATCCAGAAGAGATTTTGTTATAACCACATTCACAAAAGAACAGTATCAGAGAGTTCCAAAAATGTAGAACGAATATGATTTGAGAAACGTGAATTAAATTACAAGACTGCAGGGGCCGACACAAAATCCTCAGGTAGAGGATTCAAGAAGAAAGGCAAAAGCATTGAGAAAAGATGTGAGGGTTTGTCTCCCTTCCTGATGTCAAGATTCCTGTAAGGACAGAGGCTACAGAGCCAGAAGTATCAAAAGCTTCTTAAGGAACCAAGTCTTTCGTCTTTCTCTCTCTCTCTCTCTCTGTCTCTCTCTTTAACTTCTCCAAGTTTTTGAGTTAACTGTGAAGAGAGGAGAACAAATTTTCTAGTTCAGGGTTAAAAGTCAGCTTTCTTGCTTTTAAGGACTTTATCCAGCTTTCTAAAATTTCACTTGGTTAGAAAATCAGAAAAATCCCAAAATGAAAAAAAAAACTTTCTTTAAAGAGCTTGCCAAACAGACTTACAGAAATAACTTTAAATTAAATTATATTTGGCATTCTTAAATCTAGAAATAACCCTAACTCAGGAACTCATATATACTTTCAAATATTAAAACAGAGTATTCATTAAGCAATCTTTCCTTTGTCTCATCTAGACACTTAAGAAATAAAACACGATGCGAGACCATGGGAAAAAAATGGAAAGCAATGCTGTACCTTCAACAATAAACATTCGTGATAATATAAAGATGACTAACTAAAGAAACTCACAACTGAAATGAAAACATGTTCCCTTAAGTAATCTAATTAACTGCTGTGGAAAATGTCTTAGTATTGATATTTGCCTTTTCAAGTTAGTACTGATATAATTTAGGTCATTCTGAAACCACATGGACATCATCCTCAAAGAAGAGAAAGCAAATCAAAGTGATCATTTATCTAAGGAGGAATCACCATGTTACTATCATATTACCACTCCAATCTCACTGGTCCAACAGAGAATAACGTTTGCTACAAATGTGCCTAAGTAGCAAGGATATTAACAACTCCGAAATGCTTTAACTTCCCCTTAAAATAGTGACTTCCCAGGAGCTGCAGTGGTAAAGAATCTGCCTGCCAATGCAGAAGATGCCAGAGAATCATGCTCACTCTCTGGTTACTGAAATAGCCTACTGAAATAGGCTGCTGTTGATGGCAGAAAAGGAGGGTTTAATAGCAGGCAAAGGTTTTAGCTATCTCATAAACCTACCATATATAATATTTCTATAAACTGCTACTAATATCATATATGTTAAATTATCATATATGTTAAAATTACTTATTTATTCTTATAATTTACAGGGAAAATTATATAACTACCATAAGTCATGGAGCATGACCTATTACTAAGAAGAAGTAGAACCAGAAGTTCTGAATGGCCAGCACATCTTTTCCCTTTGCCTGCAATGGATCTTCCCTGCTGCCACCCACCACAGTCTTGGGAGCGCTGTGCCCTGTCTAGCAGCAGACAAGAGATCCCACTTGGGCCAGTCATTCTCTGGGACTTCTCCAACCAAAACTGAGCTGCACCTCACCTCTGCACCTCTGAGGGCAGCAAAGCAGAGAAAACACCAGCTTATAAGCAGCCCGTGTCAGTGTTTCCAGCCTGGTAAGAGAATCGGGACAGGGATGCTGAACTACCAAGTACTAAGAGTAAAGACGAGGGCAAGAGAGAGCACAGATAACGTGGAACCCGGGATCCTAGCCCTTGAAGACCAGCCAGCTGGATGTCTGACTTTCTAAAGCCTGGCTGTCAAGTCCTTGTCTACTCTGTCACACTGAAGGCAGTGGCACCCCACTCCAGTACTCCTGCCTGGAAAATCCCATGGATGGAGGAGCCTGGTGGGCTGCAGTCCATGGGGTTGCCAAGAGTGGGACATGACTGAGCGTCTTCACTTTCACTTTTCACTTTCATGCATTGGAAAAGGAAAGGGCACCCCACTCCAGTGTTCTTGCCTGGAGAATCCCAGGGACGGCGGGGCCTGGTGGGGTGCCATCTATGGGGTCGCACAGAGTCGGACATGACTGAAGCGACTTAGCAGCAGCACCTTCCCAATAAATCTCATTTTTTTCTTTAGTGACTTCAAGTTGATTGTCAGTTCTTTGTAACCCAGAGTCTCGCGTCATTTCACATGGTAATACATGTAGAAGGATGCAGAGCTACTGGGAAACACTAATGTCAGAGCTAGAGCTGAGTAACAAGAGATGTGTTGCTTTAAACTCTAGGAAAAGAGGATTTAAGGCTGATGCTGACTTTAAGGCTGATGTTGATGGCAGGAAAGGAGGGTTTAATAGCAGGCAAAGGTTTTAGCTATCTCATAAACCTACCATATATAGTATTTCTATAAACTGTTAATCAATTATCATATATGTTAAAATTACTTATTTATTCTTATAATTTACAGGAGAACTTATATAACTACCATAAGTCATGGAGCATGACCTATTACTCAGTTATCTGTATTTGTAGGATATCTGAATGCCTGTACCAGTTACTGTACCCAGGCATCCAAGGTGCCATAACAGCATAAATTCACATTCTAGGCACCTAAAGGGAAATAAACTGACTGACTTATAAATCGTTGGTACCCACAACTAGCTAAGAAATGTCACAGGAATTATGAAAGGGAAATCAGTTTGTTATACCAACCCTGGGCATTAAAGATTTCTGGCCATGAAGGAAAGAGGGTTATTAAAAATTAAAGACCTAACAGCAAGGGGATTTTGGAAAAAGCCACAAGAGTACATGAGGGACTGGTGGAGTCTGTAAAGAAAGTGCTAAGAAGATGTAAAGGAAACTACGTTTTCTGTATTTCATCAAGAAAGGATTTCTTTTTCTTAACTTGATATTAAGCATTCAAGATGAATGAATCTGCTGGTCTCACAGATACTTATACAAATATTAAATATAATACAAGTAACAACTGCCATAGAATAAGGAAAATAAAATATTAAGGGAGTTCAGAATGAGGGAGGGCTCACCATGAGGGAGCCTCTGAATGAGGCCAAGCAAAATTGGCAGATTTTCAGTTAAAGTCATCAAAACTATGCGTACTAGACTTACAAAGAATTTAATAGGTAAAATGTTGGGGAGAAGTGTACATCCAAACACTAGCAATGACCACTCCTGGCACAATAACTGTTATCAATATTTGGATGTAATTTGATAATTTAACAAAGACCCTTTGTAAAACCATAGGAGTACAGCTTAGAAGACTTGAACAACTTCCGTGATTTGAACCCTCATGAACAATGGTTCTTTTCTCCCCTCTGGTGGAAGATTATCTGGATGGACTCCAGGGACTCCATGTACACGGTCTGACCATATGGTTCAAAGATGTGTTTTCTCCTAGTTACCCTGGACACAGAAAACCAAATTCTTCTTTCGTATTGCTTAAGGAAAACTGACCTTTGAAAACTGTTGCAACAGCAAGTCACAAGAAACTCAGGGAGCATCTTTACTTCTGATTCCTCTCTCCAATACTGATTCTAATTTAGGGTTGGTGGAATTTTACTTTTCACAAAACAAAGGCCAAACCTATCTATTTAGTTTTACCAGTTCTCCTCTGAAGCATCTGATTGCCTCAATAGTCACTGTTTCTCCTAATCATTGAAGGAAGGTTCAGTCCATACAAAAGTTCCTAAAAAAATAAAATAAAACAAAATAATTCCATTCACTCTTCTTGGATGACCCCATCACAATTAGTTTCTTATAAAAGTACAGAGTAACTACAGGGCTTCAATCTGAAACTCCAATCCTTTGGCCACATGATGCAAAGAGCTGACTCATTTGAAAAAACCCTGATGCTGGGAAAGATTGAGGCCAGGAGGAAAAGTGGACAACAGTGGATGAGATGGTTGGATAGCATCACCGACTCAATGGACATGAGTTTGGGTAAACTCTGGGAACTGGTGATAGACAGGGAGGCCTGGCACGCTGTGGTCCATGGGGTCACAAAGAGTCTGACACGACTGAGCGACTGAACTGAACTGAACTGCAGCACAGGCAGGACCACCTGATTTCAAGGAAATACAACCATGTAGCAACCCACCTGGAAAATTCTTAAAGAGATGGGAATACCAGACCACCTGACCTGCCTCCTGAGAAATCTGTACGCAGGTCAAGAAGCAACAGTTAGGACTAGACAGGGAACAACAGACTGGTTCCAAATTGGGAAAGGAGTACGTCAAGGCTGTATATTGTCACCCTGCTTATTTAACTTATATGCAGAGTACATCATGAGAAACGCTGGGCTGGAAGAAGGACAAGCTGGAATCAAAGATTGCCGGGAGAAATATCAATAACCTCAGATATGCAGATGACACCACCCTTATGGCAGAAAGTGAAGAGGAACTAAAAAGCCTCTTGATGAACATCAAAGAGGAGAGTGAAAAAGTTGGCTTAAAGCTCAACATTCAGAAAACGAAGAGCATGGCATCCGGTCCCATCACTTCATGGAAAATAGATGGGGAAACGAAACAATGAGAGACTTTATTTTCTTGGGCTCCAAAATCACTGAAGATGGTGACTACATCCATGAAATTAAAAGATGCGTGTTCCTTGGAAGAAAAGCTATGACCAATCTAGACAGCATATTAAAAAGCAGAGACATCACTTTGCTAACAAAGGTCCATCTAGTCAAGGCTATGGTTTTTCCAGTGGTCATGCATGGATGTGAAAGTTGGACTATAAAGAAAGCTGAGAGCAGAAGAATTGATGCTTTTGAACTGTGTTGGAGAAGACTCTTGAGAGTCCCTTGGACTGAAAGAAGATCCAACAGTCCATCCTAAAGGAAATCAGTCCTGAATATTCATTGGAAGGACTGATGCTGAAGCTGAAACTCCAATATTCTGGCGACCTGATGAGAAGAACTGACTCACTGGAAAAGACCCTGATTCTGGGAAATTTTGAAGGCAGGAGGAGAAGGGGACAACAGAGAATGAGATGGTTGGATGGCATCACCTACGCTATGGACATGAGTTTGAGTACGCTCCGGGTGTTGGTGACGGACAGGGAAACCTGGCATGCTACAATCCATAGCGTCGCAAAGAGTCAGACACTACTGAATGACTGAACTGAGCAACCCACCCTGGTTAAGATAATTCCTCTCGGGCTTCTCCGGTGTCTCAGTGGTAAAGAATCCATCTGCCAATGCAGGAGACACCAGTTTGATCTCTGGTCCAGGAAGATCCCACATGCTGCGGAGCAACAAAACCAGTGCAGCCCAACCACTGCTGAGCCCCTGTGCCCCAACCACAGAAGCCCTCGCACCTAGAAGCCCCTGCAGTGAGAAGTCTAGGCACCGCAACTAGAGAGTAGTCCCTGCTCACCAAGGGGTCGCAAAGAATCGGACACGACTGAGCGACTGAACTGAACTAAAACTGGAAGGCACACATTTCAAAAAGAAAGCGTGGGATGCTGTTTTGAGATATGCCAATCAGGAAGCAGGACTCTGTCTTCTGAGACTGTACTAAACAAAATGTTCTGTGTGATCAAAGAAGAAATAAAATTCTGATGCACCAACTTTCAAAATATATACAAATAAATGGCTTTCTTGTAAACATTTGGAAAATCATCCCTGATAATCTCTATGTAGAAGCAGAGTCTACCCACAGGTGCTAAATCTTCATCATGTGAACCCACCACCAATCTGCTCTTCCTCTCACTTACAAAAGTATTTCCTTCCCGCTATGGGCAGGTAGCCTAAGGTAATACAACTTCGAAACTGCATTTTATTAGTAGGTAAGAAATTTATACATAGAATTCAATACTGAGCTCTCATTGCAATTACCATGAAATTAAAGTGAAAATATAAACCCTTAAAAGAAGCAATTTGTGTTAGAACAGCAATATCCAAGTACAGGTGGAAATGCCACCAACCACAGGATTCAGAAGAAGGCTTCTCCAAGAGATTTCCCTCCAACACACTGAAATGCCAGATGAGCATATAATCATGTGGACAATTAATTTCAACTAAAACTAACCCTACCTATGAGAACAAACATCGAATAGCACGTATCAGCTAATTTTCTTCAAGTATTTAAGTACTTTTCTAATGTTTTTAAACAACTGGCACATCCATCTACCACTTCTTTTTATTGGGAAAATGTCTGATTCGTTTAACTCTGCATACGTTGGAAAGATCCATCCCCTGGAGAAGGAAATGGTAACCCACTCCAGTATTCTTCCCTGGAGAATTCCATGGACAGAGGAGCCTGGCGGGCTGCAGTCCGTGGGGTCCCAAGGAGCTGGACACAACTGGCATGAACATGAGGAATTCTAAAGAATTAGAGTACTCTGTCACCAGTTTTGTTTCAGACACAGAAGTCCTCTCTAAAAATTTTATTCTGAAATTACTTCTGGTTCACAGAAAATCTCACACAGGGTAGTTCAGCTTTATACCAGTTCAAGGATACAATCTGATATCTGGAAAGTTAAAGATGAAAGCCACATTGCAAGTGCACTGAAATCTAATACTTTACATTAAAAGATTTCAACACCAGAAAGAATGCAAAAAGCTCTCTCTCTCCATGATAGTTCTTGTCATTCTTTTTATAGGACCTGTAGACATTAGAGCTAAGGAATGCTTCAGCTATGGAACGTCTTCTTGTTGTTCAACAAAAAAAAAAAAAAAAAAAAAAGAGGGGAGGGGAATGAAATTGCCATTATTCCCAAAGTTATCTTCCTCCTTAAAACCTTCCTGATCTCTGAACCCCTCCCCTCTTCACATCTCTGTTCCCTTTATACCAAAATTCCTCAGGAAGAATTAATTGGCTTGCTAATTGAATTAATTAATCCTAATTGGCTTCAGTGCCTTTTCTCGCTGTTATTGCTTTTTGTTTGTTTTTTAAATTGAGCTATAATTGACATATAGCATTTTATTAGTTTTAGGTTTATAACATAATGTGTATTACATATACATATATACACATATGGCAAAATATATATATATATATATACACACACACTACACACACACACATATATATGGAAAATAATTACCATACATCAGTACTGGCAATGGTTTTTGACACCAAAAGTAAATGCAACAATAGCCAAAACTGCCTTTCCTTTCTTCATTTCCTTTTTAAATTTTATTTTTTGGCTGTGTCACTCAGCATGTGGATCTTAGTTCTCCAACCGCAGATTGAACTCACACCCTCTGCGTTAGAAGCATGGAGTCCTAACCACTAGCTCTCCAGGGAATTCTCAAAACTCTCTTTAATTCTTAAACTCATTTTACTCAGGCCTCGACCCCTCATGCCTGCAATGGTCAGCCACGGCCTCCACCCTGCCAAGGCCATGGGTGCACCCCTGGACCCCTCAACAGTGACAGACACACCTGACCCCTCCTCCATCCTCAGACTCTTTCCTTACTTGGGCTCCAAGGCTGTTTTTTCTTGCTACTTCATGGGCTCTGCCTTCTCAGTCTCCTTTGCTAGAGGCCTCTCTTCCCATCCTCTAAAGATGGGAGTTTCATCTTGTCTACGCTGTGGTTCATGGGGTTGCAAAGAGTCGGACACGACTGAGCGACTGAACTGAACTGAACACTCCCTCCTTAGGTGAGTCAAGAGTCACGGGTCCCATGGTTTGAATGACATCAACACACTGAGGGTTCCCAACATTATATCTGCCGTTAGCATACTCGATGTCTCCGGTCCAAAACTGGAGAGTCCGCGATTGCTGTGTCTGATATCCCACGTCCGATCCAGCAACTGGTTTGGTTCCCTTGGCTCCACTTTCGGAACATCTCAGCACCTTCACTGATTCCCTCCTACTCCAAGCCACCATGGAACTTGACGGGCACAACAGCTCCCTAACTTGTCTTTCTGCTGCACTATCCTATCTTTTTCTCTGCCCCAATCCACACACAACAACCAAAGTTTTTGAAAAAGCCACTGTCTTAAATGCAAATCAAAACTACAATGAAGTATTACCTCACACAGTCAGAATAGCCAATCTACAAACAGTAAACACTAGAGAGGATGTGGAGGAAAAAGAGCCCTCTTGCACTGTTGGTGGGAATGTAAATTGATACAACCACTATGGAGAACAGTGTGGAGATTCCTTAAAAAACTAAGAATAAAACTAATATATGACCCAGCAATCCTACTACTGGGCATGAACTACTTGTCTTCAAAAAGACAAGTGTTTATGTAGCACTATTTATAATAGCCAAGACACAGAAGCAACCTAGACGTCCATCAAGAGATGAATGGAAAAAGAAGTTGTGGTACATCTAGACAATGGAATATCACTCAGCCATAAAAAGGAACAAATTTGAGTCAGCTGAACTGAAGTGCATGGACCTAGAGCCTGCTACACAGAGTGAAGTAAGTCAGAAAGAGAAAAACAAACATCATAGATTTATGCATATAAACAGAATCTAGAAAAATGGTACTGATGAGCCTATTTGCAGGTCAGGAATAGAGAAGCAGTCATGGAGAACAGACTTGTGGCCACAGCACGGGAAGGAGAGGGTGGACCAAAATGAAAGAGGCTCTGAAATACATATACTGCTATGTGTAAAATAGCCAGCCAGTGGGAAGCTGCCGTATAACACAGGGAGCTCGGCCCAGTGTTCTGTGACCACCTAAAGGGGTGGGATGGGGAGTGGGGGCAGAGATGGGGGGGTGGAGGGTGGGATGGGGGTAGGGGCTAGGAGGCAGTTCCAAAATGGAGGAGATATGTGTACACTTATGGCTGATTCACGCTATTATATGACAGAAACCAGCACAACATTATAAAGCAATTATCTTCCAAGTAAAAAAAAACTACCAGTCTCTTGCTGAAAAGCTGTTTCTGACTTAGAATAAAATGCTACACTCTAATCATGACCACCCAGTACTACCTTTCTGCCCTTCTCACCAGTCCCCTGCTCACTGCATCCACACTTCCTGTTTCTTAAGAACATTAAGCCCCTCTAGACCTCAAGGCTGCTGCACCCTCTTCCTCCAGATACGACCACAATTTGCTCCCTCCGTTCTTACAAATCTACCTTCAAACATGACCACAGAAATACCATCCCTGACCATTTTATCAACACTCTCCTCCATGTCTTTCTTTCTCTTTGCCTTGTTTTGTACTCTTTGCACGTCTGCCTGACCATTATATGTGTCTATTATCTGCTTTTTAGGGATTCCCAGGCGGTGCTAGTGGTCAAGAACCTACTGCCAACGCAGGCGATGTAAGAGACTCAGGTTCGATCCCAGGTCGGGAAAGATCCCCTGGAGGAGGGCATGGCAACCCACTCCAGTATTCTTGCCTGGAGAATCTGATGGACAGAGGAGCCTGGAGGGCTGCAGTCCATGGGGTCGCAAAGAGTCACAACTGAAGCAACTTAGCACATACATCTGCTTCTTATCCCCACTAAAGCAAAAGTTCCATGGTGACAGGGATTTCTCTATCTGCCTCACTCTTAAATCTCCAGGGCCAAGAACAATGCCTGACAAATAGTAGTGCTCCAAAATTATTTCTTGAATGAGTACATCAGTGAATCATTTCTATACTCTTACTCGTTTCTTGGCTTCCCAGGTGGTGCAGTGGTAAATGATTTGCCTGCCAAGCAGGAGACACAAGTTCAATCACCAGGTCAGGAAGATCCCCTGGAGAAGGAAATGGCAGTTCATGCCAATATTCTTGCCTGGAAAATCCCAAAGACAGAGGAGCCTGGAAAGCTGACGATCATGGAGTCGCAAAGAGTCAGACATGATTTAGCAATTAAACAACACCGACTCAATTCTTACTGGGGTATAGTATATATATTTCAATTGTTTATACTTTAATACATATTAATGTCAAAAGGAATCATTAAATATTTTTCAACTTATTTTTTTAGAGCCTCATATTGAGAGCAAACAGATTTTTAGACAGAAACAATAGCATGAGGAAAATAAATAAGGTAGAAAATATTACAACAAATTTATGGGGAGACGGTAGAAAGCAAAGAGGAACTAAACAGACTTTTGATGAGAGTGAAACTGGAGAGTGAAAAACTGGCTTAAAACTTGGCATTCAAAAAACTAAGATCATGGCATCCAGTCCCATCACTTCATGGTAGAGTGATGGGGGAAAAGGGCAGATTTTCTTTTTCTGAGCTCCAAAATCACTGTGGAGGGTGGCTGAAGCCATGAAATTAAAAGACCATTACTCCTTGGAAGAAAAGCTATGACCAACCTAGACAGCATATTGAAAAACAGAGATATCACTTTGCCAACAAAGGTCCATCTAGTCAAAGCTATAGTTTTTCTAATAGCCATGTATGGATGTAAGAGTTGGACCATAAAGAAGGTTGAACACCAAAGAACTGATGCTTTTGAACTGTGGTGCTGGAGAAGACTCTTAGAGCTCCCTGGACTGCAAGAAGATCAAACAAGTCAATCCTAAAGGTAATCAACCCTTTAGGACCCAATCATTGGAAGGACTGATTCTGAAGGTGAAGCTCCAATACTTTGGCCGCCTGATGCGAAGAGCTTATATATTGAAAAGACCCTGATGCTGGGAAAGATTGAGGGCAAGAGGAGAAGAGGGCTACAGAGGATGAGATGGTTGGATGGCAAAACCAATGCAATGGACATGAGTTTGAGCAAACTCTGGGAGACGGTGATGGACAGGGTAGCCTGGTGTGCTGCAGTCCATGGGGTCACAAAGAGTCAGACAGGACTTAGTGATTGAACAACAACAATGGGAAGGTGGGTAGTTTCCTACAGAAAATTTGAGGAAAGCTGGGGGGAAAAGAAAGCAGGATAGGTAAAAGATGAAGCTTGGAATAAAGCTGAAAGCAAATAAAGGGTAACCATGAAGGATCTTTTGTGTTGGCCTGGGTTTCAAGTGTTATCTTGTAGGCAATAGGGAGTCATAAAAAGGGAAACAGCAATCAGAATTTCATTTGGAAAAAAAATACTCTGGTCACATAGATTATATAACACACATAATCATGTCTGTTCTGAGTTCAAGTAGCAATTTTGCTGCTCAAGAAATATAGACATAAGATATATAGAAATAAGACATGCCACATAAGTCTTAAAAAACTGTGCTGTGCTGTGCTTAGTCTCTCAGTCGTGTCCTACTCTTTGCAACCCCATGGACTACAGCCCTCCAGGCTCCTCTGCCCATGGAATTCCACAGGCCTTCTCCAGGGGATCTTCCCAACCCAGGGATCGAACTCAGGTCTCCTGCATTGCTGGCAGATTCTTTACCATCTGAGCCACAATTATTTAACCCTTTTTCATACCTAAAAGGAATTCATAGTTTCTGGCTCACAAACCTGTAACTAATTTTCCTAATGAAATATTTTCTCAGCATTTTCCTATTTGAATATTTTCAGCTTTTAATCAATTAGCTCTCCAATTCAAGAACACTTACATGACAGTCTTTAATTAACACATACACACAGTGAATCAGTTAACTTACAATACTAAACATTAATACTATATTGCGTAGTGAAATATTTAACAAGAAAATTCAATTATGGGGTTTTTCTTAAATTAGTGAAAAACTGGCATCTGATCATTCAGATAGCAAAAGAGTCTACAGTTTATCCAATACAAACTTCAAATTAAAGTAAAAAAGAGTTCAGTTTATCTAGACAAGAGGCATATAGAAAGTACTGGATGTTTAAGATTAAAACAATAGCTTGGTTTTAATATTCAAGAAGCAAAAGGACTTTAATATTCAAGGAAGCAAAATAACTCAGAGGAAAAACAAGGTATGGTATTAGAGACAACTTAAATAACTTGTCACTGCTGAGTAAGCAGGTTTATGGTTAATATCAAGTCATAGAGGATCTAGAAAAGGAGTCAATTAGCAAGAATAAACAAAGGCAGAACCCAAAGTCAATGACCAAGTGGATTTTCTGTCACTGAGACTTCTTCATGTGTGCCTGAGACATTCACTGAACTGAGTCTAGGGACAAAGAGGGTACACGCCACAGTTACGCTGTAGTGCAAGCTAGCTCAATTTATGCCTTCCTCCTCCACTTCCCTAAGGAACCGTTCCTAACAATGAGAGTAGGGTGTTTTGCTATTGTTTAGTCACTAAGTTGTACCTGACTCTTTTGCGACCCCATGAAGTGTAGCCTGCCAGGCTTCTCTGTACATGGGATTTTCCAGGCAAGAATACTGGAGTGGGTTGCCATTTCCTTCTCCAGGGGATCTTCCCAACCCAGGGATAGAACCAGCATCTTCTGCACTGGCAGGTGGATTCATTACCACTGAGCCACCAGGGAAGCCCCTAGGGTGTCTAGGGAAAACCAAAAGGAATGGCATCTGCATAGCTATTCACTAGGAAGATTCAAATTATAGGAAAACAGGAAAACCCCTAAAGATGTCTGTCTCCAGTTGGGAATACTTACAGAGTGGGTGTTAATCTTGGCCCATTTCCTCCAACTCTTAGTGGGCATCACAGACGGGGGTCTATTCCAGGACTCACTACCATTTATATAACTTATACAATTTCTGTTCCATAAATATTTAAGTATGAAGGAGCGTAGATGTTTTAAATTTTAAAAATGACCTTTAGACATCAACCTTAATATTTACATTCCACAGAAGTCATCACATTTTAAGTACCTTTGGGAAGAAGACACAGAGCAACCATTTCAAAATGGAAAAAAAGCAAATATATACAAAATTGGAAATACTTCCTGTAACAGCATGAAAAAGAAATCTAGCTTTTCACACACAAGCTAAATGAACTATTCTTTCCTTCATGTGCTTCACATTTTTATGCACCCTTTCCTAGTACCCCATAAGCTACAGAACACTGCTGGCAAAATGCTTCTCTCTGGGGAGAAAAAAATTTTTTTAACTTGACAGAAAAAAAAAAGGCCTTGAATTTAAAGCAGTTTTTCTCTCACATCATAAGAGTGCAGTGACCTCTATGCAAAACATAATGAGAAATGCAAGTCGATGCTATAAGGTAGAAAATGAAACGGGTTTGTGTCTACAAAGACAGCAGATCTACAACTTTAGAGTTCACACAGTTGAAACAAAGAAAATATAAAATAATCCTATGAATGTAGGAACCCTCCTGCTGGGAAGCCAATCCTGACAACCAGCCTTCATCCGAAAATTCCTATGTTGTCTTAACAGATAGATAGCAATTCAAGAGGAGACAAAATAAGATTTAAAAAAAAAAAAAACTAGTACATAGACTGTACTTGCTTTAACATTCCAATAAAATTTCCAACCCACAATAAATTCGACACTTATCAAAGGAAAAGGGCATCAGACAGAGATTCAGAAAGAACAAGTCCAGTCTAATTCATGGCCAGCAGTTCATAAATGCTTACTGACTTGGCTTATGATCGTGGGCAGATGATCGTGGGCAGGGAGGAGGTGTCATGGCCATTATCGCTCTTTCATAAGGCCGCGCAGTGTAGCAATGAGGGGTGCTCAGTGGTTGCCTTTATGATCTAAGATGTAGCAAGGAAACAGAACGCTTCATCCCTTTCTCCAAGGCTGTGAATGACAGTCTGGAATAGCCGAAAAAAACCACCTGGGTAGAGAATCTCCTCCCGCACTTAAGAGAAGGATCACCTTTATCCTGAAGGCTATAAAGTACATTGAAAGGGATTTAGCAGTTGAGGGGCAATGGCATAATTGAGTTTTAATGTGATCACTAGCTAGAATTTTGAGGCTCGATCTCAGAGGCACAGAATGAGTGACTGAAGCCAGACAAGGCACTACTGTAGGAGTCTAGGTGAGAGACGAAAACTTTGACTGAGGTTAAGTGAAGTACGTGAAGTCGCTCAGTCGTGTCCGACTCTTTGCGACCCCATGGACTGTAGCCTACCAGGCTCCTCCATCCATGGGATTTTCCAGGCAAGAGTACTGGAGTGGGTTGCCATGAGGTTAGTGGAGTAGAAAAGAAATTTGAGAAACGTTTGCAAACGAAAGCAGCAGGGTGAGCACGTGAAGGAGAGGGAGATGTTACTGCCTTGCTGCTAGCTGCAGCTAACACTATTATCACCAAAATATACTGTGTTTTCAACACGTGAGTCATGGTACTAAAGGCTTCTTCATAACATCCATTCAATCCTATTGACATCCTATGGACATTTATGGGTACTATTATTCTCCCCATTTTATAGATGAGAAAAATGAAGCTTAGAGAAGTCAAGCAGCATGTCCAAGGCCATGTGAGTGGTGGAGACACTTTATCACCACAAGGGAAGCCCAAGAATACTGGAGTGGGTAGCCTACCCCTTCTCCAGGGGATCTTCCTGGCCCAGGAATCGAACTGGGGTCTCCTGCAATGTAAGTGGATTCTTTACCAGCTGAGCTACTAGGGAAGCCCAGACTTTTACTTCATTTGGAATCTTATGGTTCCTCTGGGCTTCCCAGGTGGTGCAGTGATAAAGAATCCACGTGCCAATGCAGGAGACACAAGAGATGCTGGTTCGATTCCTGGATCAGAAGATTCCCTGGAGTAGTAAACAGTAAACCACTCCAGTATTCTTGCCTGGAAAAAATCCATAGACAGAAGAGCCCAGCAGGCTACAGTCCATGGGGTCGCAAAGAGTCGGACATGAATGAGCACACACACACTATTATGGGTATGCCACAAGCTCTTTAACAAATATTGTGGTTCAAACGAAAACTGAAGGGGAGCTGTTAACAACTTTATGTTGACACACAGTGACCATTCTACTATTTTATTTCATAACGGTCAAGATCATGGACTTGGGAACTAAATTGCCTGGGTTTACATCAGGACTCTCATCTACCAGCTATGTGACTTCCAGCAAATTCCTTCACTTTTCTGAGATTTCCTAGCCAGAAAATAGAGATACTAATAGTACCAACCTCAAACAACTGCTGTAAGAATTAAATTAGTTCATCTTTGTAGGAACTTATAATAATGCCTTAAACTTTCTAAACACTATATAAGTCTTTATTACATAAAACAAACATAAAAACACCTCTGGCCAAATACTGAACTTTTGCCAATGCACTAAGCAGTGAGATGGAAAATCCAATTACTATGTGCTCCAAAGCTAATTAACCTTCAAATAAGATGTTTTATATCTATATATTATTATCAGAAATGCCCTTCAGCAAGGAAACTACTCTTAAATAAATGCATTATTCCCTGTTTAGGAGATGTACACAAAAATATGTTAAATCTATCCAATGCATAGAAAACAAATACAAGGAGAATTTGGCCTCTTTATTACTAAATTCCATACAAGTAGATCATCTCAGTTACCCTATTTGAGTAAACACAAATATAAAATAGTTCTTATACAATTTCACTTGCCTACCTAGATTTAAGTCTCAGGACACCAAAGATTGCATTTATGTCTGAAATTTAACAGGGTCATAATTCATCATTGCGAACTTTCATGGACTACTTCTGCCACAAAGAAAAATAAACACAGATCAAACCTAGAAACTACAAAATCTGAATTTCTTTTATTTTACAATCTATTTTTAGTAATGAAAAAAATACACAGTGATCAGCAAAAAAAAAAAAAAAAATCACACAGCTATTTGTCAAAATCCCCACACCTCTAAAGAACTCACAAAGCAGGGAAAGAGAGAGCAATGGAAACAAAATGTGCCTGCAGGCATACTCCATTATTCTTTAGCAGTTTTTTTCCTTTCTTTTTTTCTTCTTTTTGGAGAATAGCCTATGTAGAAGGAACAGTGATAACCTATTTCAGACATCTAAAACTGCAAAGGTTGCCTTTAATCAAACTAAATCCTATTGCCTGGAGAATTCCATGGACAGAGGAACCTGGTGGATACAGTCCATGGGGTCACAAAGAGTCGGACACGACTGAGCGACTAACGCTAACACTGCCTAACATATCACTATATTAATGTTCCATGGATCTCTCTATTTTGTGTTCTGATGCATATTAAAGTTCTATATCTACATTCACAACACTATCCTTTAAAATGAGCTGTTAAAGCATTTTGTACCCAGCCGTATTCCAGAATGACTTTTAAGGTGGACAG
This sequence comes from Bubalus bubalis, assembly GCF_019923935.1. Taxonomy (NCBI): domain Eukaryota; kingdom Metazoa; phylum Chordata; class Mammalia; order Artiodactyla; family Bovidae; genus Bubalus; species Bubalus bubalis. The sequence continues at coordinate 7,805,229 of NC_059164.1, read as the reverse complement.
GAAAATACTCAGACTATAGCAAGATAAAACGAAAATGTTAATAGCCAAATGGGACATCTGATAAAACACGGCAGATAACCACCCAGACCTTCTGTCTTCTTTCTCTCTCAAAACATATGCCAGTAAAGGGACAGAAAGTGAATGCACCAGGACAAAAAGAAACTTAGAAACATTTCAACAATGCTGGAGAAACAATTATAGGTCTGACAGGCTAGAAAGCTGCTGGTCAAGTGTCTGTCAGGGGGATACCAGTGAGATGTGAGCCAACTCCCACACGAAACTCTGACAGGTCAGGCTGACCGAGCAGAGAGAGAGGAGCAGAACTGTAAGCAGGAGGGCTGGGCGAACTGAATCCCCCTTCTCATCCTCAGTCAGTACAGCCAGGTTATTCTCTGGAGAAAATGACCTTTACAGCAGAAATGCAACACTATAAAGCAATTATCCTCCAATGAAAAATAAATAAATCGTTTTTTAAAAAAAGGAAAATTACCTTTAGAGGCTTGAAGATCAGAGTTATTATGAAGGAAATAAGGCCTGAAAACCAGGGCTGAACAAAGAGTGAGTGAGTGAAAACTTGCAAACAGAAAGACACAAGGAGTCTCAGATTAACTCTCCTGATCTGCTCTCACACATAGGACTCAAATGCCCCATCTATGAGGTTGAAAGAGTCTCCTCTAGAAAAAATCGATCTTTCTAAGAAAAAAGGCTTCACATACTGACAGTTATGAGTCAGTCCTGTGATGAAGCACCTGCTTCCCACTTCATCACCATACAGCCAAAATAACCTGCCAAAAAACTGTATACACAGAGGAAGGGTGCTGGTCAGCACTCAATCTTAAAAAACACTTGATAGAGAATGATGACTATACACTTAAGAACAGTCTCCAACATATAAGGGCAACATACCAAAATAAACAGAAAAAAAAGGGGGGGGTGCTATGGATGTAACAAAGAAATTGCACAGACAGAAGAATACCTTAAAAGCAGAGAGAAATTCTTTATTTAAAAATTATATTCAATATTGCCTAGAGAATCATTTAAACACAGACCCCCCCAAAAAGAACCTAAAATTAATATCTTCTCTATTAAATGGAGAAAGAAGAAATCATATAATAAGGATAGAATGCTATGTAGAAGGAATCATCAGTGACAAAGAAAGATATTCCTGATATTTAAAATATAATTAATAACTAAAATTTTAAAACAAGATATTGGAAAACTAAGTCAAGGAAATCTCCCAGAAAGCAGAAACAAAAGAGAAAGGAACAGTAAACACAAGTGAACAAATAATATTAGAATACCAATCCCATCGTCCAGTAGATCCCCAAATCTAACTAACAGAAGTTTCCTCAATTATAGGGAAAATTGGGAAGAGGCAATTAGTAAAGTAAAGAACCAAAAAATTCCCAGAACAGAAAGTCTGCAGACTTATCCTAGAACCAAATGTTGTTATAAGTCTTCAGATTCAAAGAACTCACCAAGGGCTCAGCATGAAGAAACGAAAGGAGACCTATAAGGAAAATTACTATGACATTGTACCATACCAGATTATAATAATATCCAAAAGACTCAAAGAGCTCCCAAAGAAAAAAAAAAGGTAAGACACATACAGACTTATCTAACTATAAATTACAATAACAGAGTTTTGAAAGTAAAAATGGAATCTGGAAGACAATACAGAACACTGATTTTTAAATTCTATAGGAAAACATTATTTTCAACACAGAATTCTATTCCCAGCCAAACTATCATTTAAGTGTGCGACCAGGAATAAAGGGACCTTTAGCCATTTAAGGAACAAAAAATTAGCACCCCATATCCCTTTCCTTAGAAAACTACTGATTGAGTGTTCTGCCAAACAAGAAAGCAGAAGGCATGGGATCTTGAGGATCCTAAAGCAGCGCTGACAGAAGAACCAGAATAATGGAGACTCTTGTGACCCAAAAGTGAGAGCTACAGGACAGAAGTCCCCCAGAGCAGTCAATCATTTAAAAGATAGCCTTCACATCTGAAGGGGGAAATGGTAAGGGTTTAGAAAAGTAACCAAATGGGCAACAAAGTCTTAATTATTAACTCAAATTGAAACAGAGTTGTACAAGAGTGGCAACGTATCAGTCTACCTCTGCACTGGGTAGTAAACGCTAATGCAGTCTTCATAATGCAAATATACACCACTTTTTAAAATAAGAATGGTGACAGAAGCTAAAAACACTTGACAAACTACATAAAAAGAGCTGAATGTCGTTGTCTACATAGATTAAGAACTAGCAGAGGGAGAGAGAAAACCATAGGTGTGCATGGAAAATAGGAAATTACTGTTTTTTTCTCACAATCAATGAATATTTAGAATGATTTCGCATTTTAGTGCTCTGTATACATACATTAGTTTTTTTTAAAGTAATCCTTAAAACTATGTGAACCAGTGAGAGCGGGAAATGGGAATTGTTCAACAGATGAGAGTTTCTATTTGGCAAGATGAAAAAGTCCTAGAGATCTGCTAAACAACAATGTAAGTAGAGTTAACATAACTGAACTATACACTTAAAAAAAGTTAAGATGGTTAAGTTTTATGTTACATGTTTTTTACCATAATTCAAAAGAAAATTAAATTTAAAAATAAGTGCAAGAGAAAATTTAAGTCAAAAGAAAAGCATTTCACATTTTCTAGACAACAAATTTGACAGTAGGCTTTTAGCAGCCATAAGTGACATGATTTAGTGTCCATAGATTTTTTAAAACAGAGCCATTATTTTCAGGAAAATTATAACTAAATCCTGACATGTCTGTTCAGTCACTCAGTCATGTCTGAGTTTTTGTGATCCTATGGACTGTAGCCTGCCAGGCTGCTCTGTCCATGGAATTTCCCAGGCAAAAACACTGCAGTAGCTTGCCATTTCCTTCTCCCAGGGATCTTCCCGACTCAGGGATCGAAGCCACATCTCCTGCATTGGCAGGCGGATTCTTTGCCACAAGCTCTACATGGGAAGCCCAAATTCTGATATAGGAAACAAGAAAAACTATGCAAGGATTCCACCAATAAAAGAATTATACAAACACAGCAATATGCCTCATTTATTTTAAAAGAATCTATTGGGAATACAGAGATTTTTAATATCTAATACCTATTTCAGAGAAATAAGAAGGTATTAAATGCCTACAGACCCCTCTCCCCTTGGCCCTGAAGATGAGGACAGTGCAGGTGCCCTGCAATCCTGGGGCAGGAAGCAGAGGACAAGGAGGGCCTAGCCCCCTCCCCAGCACAGGCTCTAGCAGGCAAAGTCTCATGCAGGCTCATCTGTCCACATCATTAGCCTACTGATGAGTTTAAGACTAAATTTGGCACATGCAAAGTTGTTGGCTCCTAAGGAGTATCAATGCACAATGTGCCAAAGCAGAGGTTGAATGAAAGTCAATGTCTAAAAATTGAAACTCTCTTTAAAAGACTAATTTTCCCGTGTGGCTTACAAGCTAGTTGTGAATTAATATAAGAACAGAATTCCAAAAATATTTGAGCAACTGTGGCATCATTTTGGGATAAACACACAGCTATCCAACGTAGATTATGCTTGAAAGATAAGTCCCTAAAGATAAATATGCAATGGAATGTTTGGGTATATCTGCCTAAAATCAAACAAACAAAAAAATCATTCTTGGCTTACCAGAAAGGAAATGTTAGAACAATGACATAAGGAAGCAAACTAGAAATATGGCTTCCTAAATATCTGCAATCAAGTGAATCTCTAAATCTTTAAAGGAATTCAAACTGTAAATGATGTATTTCTCAAATTGGAGCACAACCTATCTCATTTTCCCTTATATTTATCTTTTAATTGGAGGATAATTGTCTTATAATATTGTGTTGGTTTCTGCTGTACAAGATCACGAATCAGTCATAACTATATATTTTATATATATACTCTCTATATGTATATCTATATCCTCTTCCTCTTGAGCCTCCCTCCCCCGACTCCATCCCACCCCTTTAGGTTATTACAGAGCGCCAGGGTGGGCTCCCCGTTATACAGCAGCTTCCCGCTAACTATCTATTTTACACATGGTAGTGTACCTACATCAATGCTACCTTCTCTTAAGTGTTAAGAGAAAGTGTTAAGCTCTTAAAAAATGTAATTTGTATAAGTAACCTGTAAGTGCAATAATACATGTGCTCTGGGATTCCATGTAGAAACCTGCACCTTTCCCCTGAAACTGAACACATCAGAAACCAAACCGCTGAGCCGCTGCCCCACAACAATCCTAAAACAGATTCCTCAACGGTCTTTCAAAGGGTCCATTAACAGTAATCCCATCATTCAAGTTATATTTAGACCCAGCACTTCAGTTCAGTTCAGTTCAGTCACTCAGTTGTGTCTGACTCTTTGAGACCCTATGGACTGCAGCACGCCAGGCCTCCCTGTCCATCATCAACTCCCAGAGTCCACCCAAACCCATGTCCATTGAGTTGGTGATGCCATCCAACCATCTCATACTCTGTCGTCTCCTGCCCTCAATCTTTCCCAGCATCAGGCTCTTTTCCAATGAGTCAGCTCTTTGCATCAGGGGGCCAAAGTACTGGAGTTTCAGCTTCAATATCAGTCCTTCCAATGAACACTCAGGACTGATCTCCTTTAGGATGGACTGGTTGGATCTCCTTGCAGTCCAAGGGATTCTCAAGAGTCTTCTCCAACACCACAGTTCAAAAGCATCAATTCTTCAGCACTCAGCTTTCTTTATAGCCCAACTCTCACATCCATACATGACCACGGGAAAAACCATAGCCTTGACTAGATGGACCTTTGTTGGCAAAGTAATGTCTCTGCTTTTTAATATGATGTCTAGGTTGGTCATAACTTTCCTTCCAAAGAGTAAGCGTCTTTTAATTTCATGGCTGCAGTCACCATCTGCAGTGATTTTGGAGCCCTAAAAAATAAAGTATGCCACTATTTCCACTGTTTCCCCATATATTTCCCATGAAGTGATGGGACCAGATGCCATGATCTCAGTTTTCTGAATGTTGAGCTTTAAGCCAACTTTTTCACTCTCCTCTTTCACTTTCATCAAGAGGCTCTTTAGTTCTTCTTCACTTTCTGCCCAGCACTTGGATGATTCTAATTTGATATCCAATATGTTAGCAAATCCTGTTGACTCTACTTTCAAAGTGTATCAAGACCCCACCCATTTCTCAGTATCTCCAGAGCAGTGACTCTAATTGGAAGGTGATGTGATCCACCATCGTCTTAATTGATCATTGAAGAAGCCTCTCAACTGGGCTCCTGCTGCTCCCTCCCTTCTTTTCCCAGAAGAGCTCATGAAGTGATTCTTTTCAAATGGAAGCCAGGTCACTTTATTCTGCTCAAAAACTTCCAGATTCCTTTGGGGTTCCAGGGGTGAAGAATGAGCCTGCCAATGCAGAAGATGTGAGTTCGACCCTTGGTCAGGGAAGATCCCACATGCCACGGAGCAACGAGGCTGGTGAGCCACAAGGGCTGAAGCCTGCGCTCTAGAGCCCGTGCTCCAGAACAGGAGCCGGCGCAAGGAGAAGCCGGCGCGCCGCAGAGGGCGGCCCCGCTCACGGCGGCCAGAGAGAGCCCGCGGGGCGGCCAAGACCCGGGGCGGCCAAAAACAAATATGACCGCCCTCTCCACGGCTTCTCATTTCATAGAGAACAAAAGTCAGGGTTACAGAGGCCAATAAGCCCTCTCTGGTGTAGCTTATTTTTCGTTCCTGCCATTCTCCCGCTTGTTCACTCTGTGCACCCACAACCGCCTCCCTTATGTTCCCTCTGCCTGAAATACTCTTCCCCCAAGGAGCCACATGGCTCACTCCCTCATGGCCCTCAAATCACACTTCCTGTGAGGTTTTCTTCAACCCTCCTAATTAAAATGACCAACTTCCCTATAGACTCCCTTGCTTTATTTCTCCCCATGGTATCTACACCATCAGACAAACAAACTTTGCCTAGGGGTTTCTCATCTGCCTCCCTTCACAACTCAGTTCCACCATGGCAGGGATTTCTGTCTGCTTTGTTCACGGCTGTACCTTCATTGTTCAGCCCTGAGATAGACACATACTAGATGCTCAATAAATACCCAGGAATGAAGTAACTTCTATCTGCAAATCACCAAATTGCATGTGAGTGCAATTTACAGTTTTTAAAAAATATTTTTTAGTAGAGATTTCCCTGATAGTCCAGCGGTTTAAGACTCACACTCCCAACACAGGGGGCCTGGGTTTAATCCCTCTTCAGAGAACTAGATCCCACAGGACTCATCTATGACCTGGCGCAGGGAAATAAATAAATATTTTTAAATGCACTTTCAAGTAATTACTATCATGAATAAAAATAAAATATAAGAATCACAGTCCAGAGTACACTGAGGACTTAAATCAGAGTTGAGCATCAGGAGAATCATGGTCACATTTACAATCAAACTTAAAAGATTTTTTTTTGGTTCTGCTTTTATTTGCTTACTTTCCAAAGTAATCTCTGTCAAAAGAAGCTGTTACCAGTGTAATTATCTTAATGACCTTTTAATGCTCTAAAAATACTTGTATGTGAAAACAATTATTTACAACTGAGTGGAAAATTCTATACGGCTGCCCGATTGTCAATGTTTTGATTCCATATTAATTTCATTTTAAACTAATGTATGTGATTGCTCCTAAAGAGACACACAGATAAAGGATTCTTTTTTCTGTAGCTAGAGAACGCCATCTGGCTCAAGGTGAGAGAAACCACACTATTATATTGAATACTGCTCTAAGTGCAGTATTTAATGTTTGTAAAGGAATTTCCTTCTAAGATAAAATAAATTACATTGTGGTATTTTATCTAATTCACTTAATAAATACTTTCTAAATCACAATTACATACATATAGTGACAGAAGTTAATATTATTAATAACACTAGGTACTTCTAAACATTTTACATGAATTACCTTATTTAATCTGTCACTGCCATTGTGCTCAGTCGCTCAGTCATGTCCGACTCTTTGCAACCCCACGGACTGTAGCCCACCAGGCTCCTCTGTCCATGGGATTTCCTAGGCAAGAATACTGGAGTGGGTTGCTATTTCCTACTCCAGAGGATCTTCCTGATGCAGGAATCAGGCCACATCTCCTGAGTCTCCTGCATTGGCAGGTGGATTCTGTACCACCTGGGAAGCCCCTTTAATCTGTACAACGGTCCTTTGAGGTTAGGTAAGTACCACTGTTATCCCATTTTACAGATGAGGAAACAAGAGCACTGAAAAAGTAAGTTACTCTATTGGGATTCTTGTAGAGCTAGAATTCAAATTGGAACGCACCACACTTGGGGCTCGGCACGGTGGTAAAGAGCCCCCTGCCAGTGCAGCAGAGGCAGATTCAGTCCCGGAGTCGGTAAGATGCCCTGGAGAAGGAAATGGCGCCCACTCCAGTATTCCTGTCTGGGAAATCCCATGGACCGAGGAGCTAGTCCATGGGGTCACAAAAGAACTGGACACGACTTAGCAACCAAACAATAATTGACTCAAGTGAAGGTTAAATCTTCAGGTTGTTAGGCTTTTTAATATGATCACAAGAGACATGCTATCTCCTCTTCTATGTCTATTTCTTATTTATTTCTGAAGGTGTCATTACTGACTCCCATTAAATCTGTATTCACTGGTCTACGACTGATCCCAGCTGTCAAAACCAGATATTGGATGTCCACAGGAAATCTGTGAAGCAAAAATTGTGTTTAGTTCATTTTAGATGCAGGAAAGGGCACAGGAATGTGGGCTCCGACTGCTCTGTGATTAGCACGATCCAACCTGGATTTCTTGAATTTCCCTCCTAATATCTTTCTTGTGGCCTGAGCTTTTTAACTTTATACTTTATCATTCTAATACTGTTGGTATTGATTCAGGTGACACAGAGAAAAAAAGACATCATAATTCTAAGTCATATTTCTCAGTTGTCAAATCCGGTGACTTAAATCGAGTATTTATTGACTGCCTTTTCTGCCCTTCGGCGGCTACTGCTTTAAGCTACCAGCACTGTTCTTGTTTGTTTTAGATCATCAGCAAAAGATGCCACTATTTTACTATTTTATTTATCAGAGTATCTCAGAAATTGCTTTTTTTAAAGCAAGTGAAGTTTCTTTGTGACTAATAATGTCTTTCAAATTCCTTTGGAAAAAGTTAATTAGATTTTAGAGGTAAAATGCCATGCTTATAGAACTGCCTCAATCCTTCTTCAGGGACATGGGGAGAAAACCTGCCTGGCAACCAAGACACTCCAAAAACTTAGCACATGGTTTCCCAGCCCATTACACATTGAGTTGTTAATATGTATCCAGACCCATCCTGGCTCTCACACATCATTATTCCTTCCACTTTCAATACAATCACGCTCATCTTTCCCTCTTGTCCAGAAAGCCCTCCTTTTCCAACCTTCTACTCACATCTTCAACCTTCTACTCAAATCAAAGCCTTTTGCCCTCACAGTTCTTGTTTGAATTAGCCTCCCTCAACCTAAAAATACTATCCAATGATTTCTTCTTACCCAGCCTTGTCCTTGAAACCCTTAACAATGGGTGATTAGCATAACAGACCCATATTGAAAATGATTTCTTTTTTTTTTTGGTTTACAGGGAAAAAAAAAGAACACATTTCATTACTTAAATCTTCCTATTTCTCATGTATATTTTGCAGTCCACCCAGATCATGGATTAAGAAATACTGAAATCCATTTTTTAATCCATGATCCCTTCTGCCTGATGTGAATGGTTTGATCTGGTTGCAAGTTAACATTTCTAAACTTTGTAAGTCACAGCTGCTGCTTAAAAAAAAAAAAAATTCATTCACAATTAGATCATGCATTCACTTGTGAGAGGCAACCATGATGAATGGATTTTTAAGTCTGTCTTCCTCCCTCGTCTTTAGTTCACGAACAGTTTGGTATGTGGTTAGAGTATCTCATTTTCTCTTCTTCATACAATATAATGCAACTGCATTACTCACTTAAAATTCACTTTAAGCATGACAGAATGTCTAACACATGGAAGATTTTAATTGGAGACAAAATAATATTTCGCTGACTTTCTCAACAAATCTCTGTCTCAGGATTGATGGCTACTAGAAGCAATCTGAATTCATCATTTTCCCCAAAAACATTTTACTTTTAGAAAACAATAATAGCAATCATTTTTATAACATCTTCTGCACTCCATATAATTATTTTTGGTTCATCCTCTTAGTTAATAAGGTTTACCAGCACTCTTGAGGGAGAGGAGATACACTAAGAAACAAGAGAGTCCCCTTTTAGTAAGCTGATGTTGACTTTGGCTTTTAACTGGGGCATTCTGGACAGCACACCTGCTTACCGACCATGTCTCCCAAAAGCTTCTCAAAGAAATAAACAACGCCTATTATATCATTCATTCTTCACTAGTTAATTCCCCAAATTCAATCACATTAGGAGATAGCTGATATTTTGATGGAGAAGTCAAAGACAATTGAAAATGGTAATGATCCAGGACACGTTTTCCCTGATTAAACTGGTTTGCAGAAAGGTACTTTGAAATCTTACCTGATCTGAAAAAGAAAACAAAATATTTATAAAGGGGTAAGGGAATAAATATTTGGAAATTATAGAAAAATTAAATGAAAGAAACTACTGGAAACACTAAGAAAATGCAGAAAGAAACCTGTCAAAAACTAAGAATCATCATAACAGCAATTAACATTTGCCGAGAACTACAATGTACTAATTAAAAATCATCTCATTTAAACTTGAAACAATTTTTATGAAGCAGTTACAACTATCATCTTAAAGATGAGGAAGTCTGAGCAAGTAACCTGCCCAAAGACACACACTGTGCTCTACTGTTTATTAAAATTCGTATGTAGACTAAAACAGTTTTTTTTACGTACCAATATTAAAAGACAGAAAAGACAGCTGAGTACGAAGCACAATCAAGCTATCAAGAAAGGAAGCATAGACCATCAGGGAGTAAATAAGAAATCCATAGTACCGACCTGACGAAAACTAATACAGGTGAGTAACAAAGAAGAAAACAAATAATTGGAAAGGTAACTTAGTTTTGAACAGAAAGACTTCAATATTCTTAATCCTTCCTAGTCAATTTCTAAATTCAGTGCTATTCTAGTCAAAATCTCAGTATGAAATATTTTCTATTTTGAAAACGAAATTCTAATATTCGTTGGATGACTAAATGCATGATAAATGTATCAGCATGTTTTGGTAATTAAAAGAGTGGTACTGACACAGGTAGAAAAAGACAAATCAATGTAATATCACCAAGATACAGTCTGGAGTATGTATTGAAAATTAATTTATGATAACAGTGGCCCTTCAAATGAGTGAGAAAAAGATGGATTATTCAATAAATGCTATTGAGACAAATGAAAAGCAATTTGAAATAGGTGGATAAGGTTTGAGGCAGGAACCCACCTATTTCAAATAAATTTATTTGAATTTTAATTTCATATAACTAAAAAATATAAATGTAAAGATGAAATTATCAGAAGAAATTAACAACATTTTTCTTATATAGTAGTGTAGGTAAAACTTCTATAAACATGATTCCAATACAGAAACCATAATAGGATTGATGGATACGATTCCCTGAAAATGAAAAAAAGTCTTCACATAAAAAAAATCTATATAGATTTGAAGGGAAAATGACAGACTGGAAAAAATTATTTGCTACACAAATATGGAAAGTAAAGATGGCCGTCCCTAGAAAAAGAATTAGTTCTTGAAATAATAAGAAAAAGTACTATTTCAATGGAAAAACTGACAAAGGTTAAGAACAGACTAGTCACATACACACTGCTGCTGCTAAGTCGCTTCAGTCGTGTCCAACTCTGTGCAACCCCATAGACGGCAGCCCACTAGACTCCCCCGTCCCTGGGGATTGTCCAGGCAAGAACACTGGAGTGGGTTGCCATTTCCTTCTCCAATGCGTGAAAGTGGAAAGTGAAAGTGAAGTCGCTCAGTCGTGTGCGACCCTCAGCAAACTCATGGACTGCAGCCTACCAGGCTCCTCTGTCCATGGGATTTTCCAGACAAGAGTACTGGAGTGGGGTGCCATTGCCTTCTCCAAGTCACATACACACACATAAAAGCAAATGACCAATACGGAACTGAAAAAAATTCAACCTCAGTAGACATCAGTTCAGTCGTTCAGTCGTGTCCAACTCTTTGTGACCCCATGAACCGCAGCATGCCATGCCTCCCTGTCCATCACCAACTCCCAGAGTCCACCCAAACCCATGTCCATTGAGTCGGTGGTCCCATCCAACCATTTCATCCTCTGTCATCCCCTTCTCCTCCTGCCCTCAATCTTTCTAAGCATCAGGGTCTTTTCAAATGAGTCAGCTCTTCACATCAGGTGGCCAAAGTGTTGGAGTTTCAGCTTAAACATCTGCCCTTCCAATGAACACCCAGGACTGATCTCCTTTAGGACAGACTTGGTTGGATCTCCTTGCAGTCCAAGGGACTCTCAAGAGTCTATTCCAACACCACAATTCAAAAGCACCAATTCTTCTGTGCTCGGCTTTCTTCACAGTCCAACTCTCACATCCATACATGACCACTGGAAAAACAAGAGCCTTGACTGAGATGGACCTTTGTTGGCAAAGTAATGTCTCTGCTTTTTAATGTGCTATCTAGGTTGGTCATAACTTTCCTTCCAAGGAGTAAGCGCCTTTTAATTTCATGCCTGCAATCACCATCTGCAGTGATTTTGGAGCCCCAAAAAAATAAAGTCTCTCACTGTTTCCACTGTTTCCCCATCTATCTGCCATGAATTGATGGGACCGGATGCCATGATTTTAGTTTTCTGAATGTTGAGCTTTACGCCAACTTTTTCACTCTCCACTTTCACTTACATCAAGAGGCTTTTTAGTTCTTCTTCACTTTCTGCCATAGGGGTGGTGTCATCTGCATATCTGAGGTTATTGATATTTCTCCCGGCAATCTTGATTCCAGCTTGTGCTTCCTCCAGCCCAGCGTTTCTCATGATGTACTCTGCATAGAAGTTAAATAAGCAGGGTGACAATATACAGCCTTGACGTATTCCTTTTCCTATTTGGAACCAGTCTGTTGTTCCATGTCCAGTTCTAACTGTTGCTTCCTGACCTGCACACAGGTTTCTTAAGAGGCAGGTCAGGTCATGTGGAATGCCCATCTCTTTCAGAATTTTCCACAGTTTATTGTGCTCCACACAGTCAAAGGCTTAGGCATAGTCAATAAAACAGAAATAGATGTTTTTCTGAAACTCTCTTGCTTTTTCCATGATCCATCGGATGTTGGCAATTTGATCTCTGGTTCCTCTGCCTCTTCTAAAACCAGCTTGAACATCCGGAAGTTCACGGTTCACGTATTGCTGAAGCCTGGCCTGGAGAATTTTAAGCATTACTTTACTAGCGTGTGAGATGAGTGCAATTGTAGACATCAAGTAGACATCAAGGCAATACAAATAAAAAACTAAATGTTTTCACCATGTCAATTTAGGCAAAGAAGAAGATCTAGAAATTGCAATGGTATAAGGCTCCTATACAGTTAACTTGGTACAATTTTTCTGGAAAACAATTTGATTATTTCCATTAAAATATAATTTCACACTGACTTAATTCTCTTAAAATTTATTCTGAGAGATGAAACATACACAAAAATATGGATGCAAATTATAGCATTAATTTTAATAGCAGAAAAGCAAAAAGAATTTAATTGTCCACTATCAGGGAATTAGCTAAATAAATCATGATGTATCACAATTGTGATTTTACATGATGAAGTATCTATTGCTTCAAAAAATGTGCATGGCTGGTGCTCTGCAGCAACCCAGAGGGAGGGATGGGCTCAGAGGTGGGAGGGAGGTTTGAGAGGGAGGGGACATACGTATACCTACAGGGATCCATGTTGATGTATGGCAGAAACCATCACAATGTTGGAATTACTCTCCAATTAAAAATTTTGAAAAATGTGCACGGCCTTTGGATGAAAAAAGCAGAACATCAGTGATCACATGAAAGTTATGCTCCAACAAGTAGGTGGGAGGATAATGGGGTAAAAAAGGAAAAAAAAGAAGCAGCAGCAGAATTTAATGCATTGAATGGAAAAAGAAAAACAAAAGAAACATTCAGTACTAAATTTGTGGAGGAAAAAAATAAATGGAGGATATTGTAAGAATATAAATTATCAGAATTAATCTAAGTGATATAAAAAAGTTGATATACAAGAAATTGAAAAGTCATCAAAGATCTAGCTACCGAAAGAATGCTTTGGAGGCAAATGCTACCGAATCTTTATGGAACAGATAATCCCCTGGTCACTGGCAGAGCCCTCATGTCCAAACATGACAAAAGTAATGCAAAATTTTAAACTCTAAAACAATCTCATTTATGAATATGAAGTCACAACTCCTAAAAACACAGCAAATCAAATTAAGGTGAAATAAGATCATACTTTTAATTTATTGATTTGATTGTGTTGGGTCTTGGTTGCATCACTGGAAATCCTGCGTTGCAGTCCATGGACTCTCTAGTTGTGGCAAGCAGGCTCAGTAGCTGAAGGGGGCTTAGGTGCTCAGAATCTTCTTAGACGCAATGGACAGTTCCTGTTAGTCTTACAAGACTACTAGGTGGAGATTAGTTATGACAGTGTCAGGTAGATACCGAATTGGAGTCACCTCTACCAGGTAATGAAAACACTCATTTCAAACGAGTGAACTAAGCACTTCATAAAGAGGTCTTACGCTGCCAGAAGTGCACAGGGATTAAAGTGACATCTGATCAAGGTTATAGGTAAGTGGACTCTTTGAGACCATCCCGGTGTTCTTACAGACCAGCAATATGAGAGAGAAGAAATGTCTGGTGCTAAATAACATACAACAGTTTGAAATTTGCACCCCCAACTAGCCAAGTCTTAAAATAGTTCATTAAAAACAGAAATATACGGGCTAAAAGGGAATAACAAGAATATAAGACAAGAGGAGAGTTAAAATTTGATGTTTAACCTTGATGCTCTCTTATAAAATAAGCTAAAGACCCTAATGCTCTTTTATAAAATAAATTCAAGCATCCATACTTTTGACATGTACACTACCTCCAAATGCAGAATCTATCTCTGTAGAATCCATAAAAGGGGCTTTAATTTTCCAACAGAGTTTTTAGAAAATGTGTTAATTACACTCATGGTCATATTCTAAAGTGCACTCAGGCATGGTGGAAACCTGGTTAGCCCTACAAAGTTTCAAACCACTAAAATAAGTTCTTTAGGACTTCCCTGGTGGTACAGTGGATAAGAATCTGCCTGTCAGTGCAGGGAACACAGGTTCGATCCCTGGTCCGGGAAGATTTCACACGCCTTGGAGCAACTAAGCCCCTGCAGGACAACTACTGAGCCCACGTGCTGCACCTCCTGAAGCCCTAGAGCCTGTGTGCCTCCAGCCTGTGCTCCACAGCAAGAGAAGCCACTGCAGTGAGGAGCCCACACATTGTAACAAAGAGTAGCCCCCACCTGTGGCAACTAGAGAAAGCCCACACACAGCAACAAAGACCCAGTGCAATCAACAAATACATAAAATGCATTTAAAAAATAAGTTATTTAGTCTTTTAATCTAGGATCGCAACTGTGTCTCCATTAGAATTATGTCTCAACAAAATAAAGATCACTGTCTGAGTAACTGGAGCTAACTTCTATCACATCCACCTCTTCTCCACCCTCAAGGACTCAAAGGAACAACAGTGTCCAAACGCCACAGCAGCCGATCTGAATCACTACCTGTTATGCATATCCGATATGTGATGAAAACGAGACATGCAACTGAATGCACTATCTTGTTATGAAGAGCTGACAGAGGGAATTTGATTAATTTGCCCAACAGATTTCCATATTACAGGTCTTCAGGAGCAAGACAAATAGAAGCTCATTTTGTCCGACTCCAGGTCTCATCTGGCTCTTTCTTTGCTGTGATTTTTAAATGTATTATTCTTGCTATATTTTATTCGTCCAGTCAATGAAGAACTGATGCTCTTCCATCCACTCATGGATGGAGAAATTTAATTATATTAAATAATACTTGACAATGTAAGACAACATTGAAGTATTTCAAGACAACATTGAGTATTTTAAAATCAGACATCAGAAAATATATACAATGAGACAACAAAATTTGAGTTCACCTCATAGAGGTTGTCATAAATTCTACAGAAGATATAAATTGGTGTATTTCTAATGATCATTAGTTGAGCTAATATCTCACAATATACAGAAGGTCAGATGCTACACGAGACTACTACTTGAATGGAGACATTTTTCTATTTAGTCCTCAAATTTCTCTCTCTATATATGTATATGGAGTATATTTGTGTATATACACACAAATATATGCATAATATACATAAACAAATATGTATATAAAATATATGTGTACTAAATATATAAAAATTATAGTTTATATAAATTTATATATAAAAAGGGGGAATAGTAATGCTATAGCCCCTGATTCCCAATTACATAGAAGCATTTTTAATCACATCTAAATTACCAGGGGAAAAATAATGAAGATAATGGCCTCTGAGAGTCACCACACATTTCTGAGTTGCAGAATCAACCGAGGCAATCTCTTTAATAGCCATGGTGACTATGAATCTATATGACAAAAGATCACTTTAAAAGTCATTCTTAAAAATGAGAGCTTCAATGATTTATAAAGCAAATCATATGATACAGCTGCATTTTGCCAACAAAGGTGAGTTGACTTGTTAAAAAATAATAATAAGATAAAACAATTTTTAAGAAAAATCTACCTCCTCTCATCCAGTAAAACGACTGGGGTCACTTCAGAGTATTTCTTCCAGAGCCACGATACACAGAGTATTTTAAGAGGTTAAAAAAAAAAAATCACATCAGTTGGATTTTTCACCATTCTTTGCAATGTGGATGAAGACAGTCAAAAAGTAAAAACTTCCAGGTGTAAGATAAAAAAAAAAAAAGATTCTAGGTGTGTAATGCACATGCCAAATATAATGAAACCCTACTGTACTTATACATGAAAGCTGTTAAGAGAATAAACCTTCAGAGTTCTCATCACAAGGAAAAAATTTTTTTCTGTTTCTTTAATTCTGTATCTGTGTGAGATGATGGACATTTACTGAACTTACTGTCGTAAGCATTTCATGATGTATGTTACTCAAATCATTATGCTATATACCTTAAACTTATACAGTGCTTGGTACATGCTTCCCTGGTGGCTCAGCAGGTAAAGAAGCTGCCTGCAGTGCAGGAGACCTGGGTTCGATCCCTGGGTTGGGAAGATCCCCTGGAGAAGGGAAAGGCTACTCACTCCAGTACTCTGGCCTGGAGAATTCCATGGACTGTATAGTCCATAGGGTGGCAAAGAGTCAGACACGACTGAGACACTTTCATATGTAGATTATATCTCAATGTGAGTGGAAGACAAAGGAGAAAAGACAGAAACTGCTTTGGGGAACTAATGTTTCTAGAGGTCCTTGTAAGAAGTAAAAGATTCACAGTTTGACAAAATACACATTAATTCAGTTTGAAATAACTTCTGTTACAGGATATTAAAGAGACAATGTATTACTTACCCTAATAAGGCATCAGTTTTATTATACAAAAAGAAGTACTTTGAGTAAATTATCAGAAAAATGTATCTAAAGTAATGAGCTTTCAAATGTTATATCTGAACATGTAACTGAAATTATTTTGTTAATTCAAGTTGCTATCAGTTAATATATTTTAAGTGGATCACACAAAATTATCTCTGAGTTACATTTCTTAAGAACTGTTCCCAACTTTCCTTCAACTCTACATAACACAATTCCTTTGGAGATAATTTAGATGGATAATTATTCTCTTGCTCTTTGTATTTCAAATAAAGAAGGCTGTGAGGTCCTTCATAAGCCACTGATGAGATTATATTTTGTATCCCCAGGAGCTGGCATTTAATAGGTGGTATCCAAGACGTTTGATGAATGAATGAATGAATGAATGGATGGATATTCAATGCATCAGTGATGATTCCTGCGTTTATATCAAGATGGTCCTGTCCTCTGCTCTTGTACAATCCTTCTTCCTTAAAGCTCATACTTTCAAAAGGAAGAGAGTAAATTTACACACTGTCAGAACATAGCTGAAAAACAAGTTACCATCAAACTGAAGAGGTTAAAAATGACATTAGTGTCAAACAGATAGCTAGTGGGAAATTGCTTTAGAACACAGGGAGCTCAGCCTGGTGCTCTGGAACAATCTAGAGGAGTTGGATGGGGTGCAGGGTGGAAGGAAGTCTCAAGAGGCAGGGATATATGTATACTTATGGCTGCTTTGGGCTTCCCTGGTGGCTCAGCTGGTAAAGAATCCGCCTGCAATGCAGGAGACCCTGGTTCGATTTCTAGCTTAGGAAGATCCCCTGGAGAAGGAATAGGTGACCCACTCCAGTATTCTTAGGCTTCCCTGGTGACTCAGACATTCAAGAATCTGCCTGCAGTGCAGAAGACCTGGATTCAATCTCTGGGTTGGGAAGATCCCCTGGAGGAGGGCATGGCAAGCCACTCCAGTATTCTTGCCTGGAGAATCCCCATGGACAGAGGAGCCTGGCGGGCTACAGTCCATGCGGTAGCAAAGAACCGGAGACAACTGGGCGACTGAGGACAGCACAGCATGGCTGCTTCCCATTTGTACAGCAGAATCCAACACAACAGTGTAAAGCAATCATCCCCCAATTTAAAAAAAAGATGAAAATAAATAAATAAAAGATGACATTAAAAGGGGAAATTCACCCCACTCTTCAGTTCATTTCAGTAAACAATGCTGATATAAGATGAAGATGCATGAACATCTCTCTCAGGGCATCCACAGTCCAGTGGAGGAGAGAGAAAATGTAAACAAATAATAATAAATAATAATAATAAATAATAAAACAAACAAATAATGCATGTGTGTAGTCCTGTATGCTATTCCCTTGGCTTCCCTCCCCCTCCTCCCCTAAAGGTGTGCATCAAGTTTCCCCACTCATGTAGCGACTGGTGTGACTGTGCGGTGTCTCAGCAACCAACACTCCACTCTCAGCCCAAGCACTGGCCAAAGGAGCCAGGCAAGCCACTTACGCTCTCTCCCATCTGCTATCCTGCTCAGCCTCACAGAGCCCACTGAGTGCCTATGCTCCAACATCGCGGCTTTGCTGGATATTCTGAACAAAAAATAGAGGACATTTTCTTTCCTTCTCTGAAAGCCCCTATTTTATTTGCTTCCAGTAATACTGTTCTCCAACAAAGGCTGCAGCTTTCCACCACTGCACTCCTATAATCAGCTAATAACCGAAGACCAGAAGCTCTGCTCCTCCTAACCATTCAAACTAATATTTACACTCATCGTTGATTTGCAGCCTTTTCTGGCCCAACTGTTAACTCCGCCAAAGAGGCGCCTCCATGGCCCAGCTGCCTGCCAGCCACATCAGCTGGCACCACTGGGCATCTCCCTAACCCATTCCCCTGACAGCATAAGTCAGCAACATGCCCTGGAGTGGGGTGCTAATCATCAACCACAGAGACCTGACATGCATTAACACCCGCCCCCTATCTCCCCTTTCCATAAACAAAGTGATAAAAATCACAAATGTCATTAAGGCGGAAAAATCAAGTCACTGTAAATACCAAACATCAACTTCAGAGGAATCAGGCTTGATTACACACGTGTGAGGGTGCAGATGGTGGACTTTCCTCCTCCTACTCACATGAAGAAAGAAGAGCTTCCAAGGAAATACATTATGTATTCTTTTCTCGTTGCCTCGAAAATGCCAAGTGATTTGATATTTTCCTCCTTAGTGAATATACAGAGGAGACCTCGGTAAAATGACTATCAGGTTAGATTCTGGAACTAAAACCATGATTTTATAAACCTCACTCTATTTTCTCTAAATAAGCAGATAACAAAAAGCCAACAACACAGTAAGACAGTGTGAAAATGACTACAAGACCCGAACAAAGGTATCTCTGTCTTAAAAAAAAAAGTATAAAATTAGTCTGAAATTGACTTGTTACAAGCATCTTGAGTTTCACAGTAAGTTTTATAGGAACCCATAAATTTAGAGGGAAATTGGCAGGTAGGTGAATGACAGGAAATTATATTTCAGGGATCATTATCTGCAATTCTGACTCCTTAAATGAGATTACAAAGCACAGAGTTCACCAGCTTAGAGCACAATACTCTTCTGGTGGGCATCGAAGTATTCATAATGTCAAATGGATCCAAGGAGGTCTTTTCTTATTTGCATCCAAAATAAAAAGTGATGTACCAAATGTAGAAGGACATCCTAAAATGTTTGCTAAAACTTCAAAATGGTCTATGTCAAAGTAAAGAGAAAAGAAACTGTAAACTGGTACCTGTACACACCAGTATGTCTCTTCATTCTTCCAAGCATCGGAAACTCTGAGCACATGAAAAACTTGATATACAACTGAATAAAAATTACGAAGTATGACAAGGCTAATTTCCTTGTTTTTAAAAAAAAAAAAACTTTTTATTTTATATTGAAGTACAGCCAATTAACAACGTTACGATAGTTTCTGGTGAACAGCAAAGGGACTCAGCCATATATATACTTGTATCCATTCTCTCCCAAACGCCCCTCCCATCCAAGCTGCCAAATGACTTTCAGTGTGGAGTTCCCCTTGCTATACAGTAGGTCCTTGTTGGTTATCCATTTAAAATATAGCAGGTGTACACGTCCATCGCAAACTCCGTAACTATCCCTTCCCCCAGTCTTTCCTCCCATAACTATAAGTTCATTCTCTAAGTCTGTCTGTTTCTGTTTTGTAAATAAGTTCATCTGTATCATTTCTTTTTAGATTCTGCATATAAGGGATTCCCTGGGCTTCCCCGGGGTTTTCTGGGCTTCCCTGGGGGCACAGAGCAGGTAAAGCCGCTGCCTGCAATGTGGCCGACCTGGGTTCCATCCCTGGGTTGGGAAGATCCCCTGGAGAAGGAACTGGCAACCCACTCCAGTATTCTTGCCTGGGAAATGCCATGGATGGAGGAGCCTGGTAGGCTACAGTCAATGGGATCGCAGAGAGTCGTACATGACTGAGCAACTTCACTACTCATATAAGGGATAACATATGATATTTCACCTCTGTCTGATTTACTTCATTCAGCATGACAATTTCTATGACCATCCGTGTTGCTGTATGTTGCACCGTTCCATACCTTTTTATGGCTGAGTAACATTTCATTGTATGCATGTGCCACATCTTCTTCATCTGTTCGTCTGTGGACAGACATTCAGTCTGCTTCTATGTCTTGGCATTATAAATAGCCCTGCTATGAACACTGGGGGCATGTGTCTTTTCAAATTAGAGTTTCCCTGGACACATGCACAGAAGTGGGATTGTTTTTATTCGAGGTCCTGCCCTGTATTACCCAAAGGGCCTTGAAAACATCTAGGTCTGCTCCTGGAGTTGCAGGCGCTAACCACAACCCTTCCAGCACTCTGCCTAGCACCCCCTCCCTCCAGCCTCCTATAAGGACACCATCCTTTAAACTGGCTGTTCCCACAGCCAGCATCTCTCTTCCCCTAATATCCCCACCAGACCCTCACAGCCTTCTGGTCATTTTTCCAAAGACAGCTTCTCAGGGAGACCTTCCCCGACCACTTTATCAAGTATCCTCCCCAATCTTTTACCTCCCCTCCCTTCAGGTTTGAGTTTTTTCTTCTTAGCAATTACTAATATCCAATATACAACATAGATTGTATATTATTATGTTTCCTACACTGAAATGGAAGCTCCAGGAGAGCAGGGATTTGTGTCTGATTCGCTGACTACTTTGTTTCTCATGCCAGGCATAGCTGCTGCTGCTGCTGCTGCTGCTAAGTCACTTCAGTTGTGTCTGACTCTGTGCAACCCCATAGACGGCAGCCCAACAGGCTCCGCCATCCCTGGGATTCTCCAGGCAAGAACACTGGAGTGGGTTGCCATTTCCTTCTCCAATGCATGAAAGTGAAAAGTGAAAGTGAAGTCGCTCAGTCGTGTCCGACTCTTAGCGACCTCATGGACTGCAGCCTACCAGGCTCCTCCGCCCATGGGATTCTCCAGGCAAGAGTACTGGAGTGGGGTGCCATTGCCTTCTCCGACCAGGCATAGAGTATGTGCTCAATAGATATTTCCTGAATAAATGAATAAATCTATATAAAGACTATGCTTAGATGGTTCTACCAGTCTGTCTTCTAGCCAAGCTGTACAGTTTGCTAGGGTGACCACACAGGACCTTTGCCTCACCCAAAGTTCTTGACATTTAGCCTCACCACCCACCTCCTCCTTTTTCAGTTTTCTTCTGCTTTCCTGTAGTCACTGATTTAGGTCTTTTTGAAAGTGGACATTCATTATCAGCAACCTGAAATTGTTGGGGAAAGCAAGCAGATGTAAAGCAATCAATAAATAGAAGACCATGGTTCCCGTGGAAGGTTTTCTCTCTCTTTCCACCTTGCTGCAATCTTTGAATCATATCAGAAGTTCATCAAGGGGTGACTGATATTAACTGATGTAGAAAACAGCTGATTTGTGTACATACTTTACACACATAGAAAAGAAGATAAATTGCACTGGTGCGCTGAATCAGTTCTGAGTGTAATTCAAGAAGGTGCTGTTAAAAAGGTAAAGCATAAAAACCCTTTAATAGAGCTACAGTTGTCTGGTTATTTTTCAGAGCATGTCCCTTGCTATCAACTTCATGATACCCCCAAATTAACTATGGTTAGTTTGTCAGCAATGGCCAAATTTGTATTTCAAGAACAAAAGCTCTCTACACAGTCTAGATCAATGCTCATTTGGCATGGTGGGGGAAGCCTATATTCAGATCTTAAAAACTAAGTATTCAAACAAATGAAAATAGTTCAAAAAGTTTGAAAGCAGAATGAATTAAAGGCCAGCCTGGCCATACCAGTTATTAGAATGTCTTATACGCCTACAATAAGCAGCACGGTTTTGGCACAAGAACAGACATGTAGATAAATGGAAAACAGTATCTCAAGGTTTAAAAAAAAAACAAACCCTACTATAAAACATCTATTTCTGCTTTATTGACTATGCCAAAGCCTTTGACTGTGTGGATCACCATAAACTGTGGAAAATTCTGAAAGAGATGGGAATACCAGACCACCTGACCTGCCTTTTGAGAAACCTATATGCAGGTCAGGAAGCAACAGTTAGAACTGGACATGGAACAACAGACTGGTTCCAAAGAGGAAAAGGAATACATCAAGGCTGTATATTGTCACCCTGCTTATTTAACTTGTGAGAAACGCTGGGCTGGATGAAGCACAAGCTGAAATCAAGATTGCTGGGAGAAATATCAATAACCTCAGATATGCAGATGACACCACCCCTATGGCAGAAAGTGAAGAAGAACTAAAAGCCTCTTGATGAAAGTGAAAGAGGAGAGTGAAAAAGTTGGCTTAAAACTCAACATTCAGAAAATGAAGATCATGGCATCCAGTCCCATCACTTCATGGCAATAGATGGGGAAACAGTGGAAACAGTGAGAGACTTTATTTTTCTGGGCTCCAAAATCACTGCAGATGGTGACTGCAGCCATGAAATTAAAAGACACTTACTCCTTGGGAGAAAAGTTATGACCAACCTAGACAGCACATTAAAAAGCAGAGACATTACTTTGCCAACAAAGGTCCGTCTAGTCAAGGCTATAGTTTTTCCAGTGGTCATGTATGGATGTGAGAGTTGGACTATAAAGATAGCTGAGCACTGAAGAATTGATGCTTTTGAACTGTGGTGTTGGAGAAGACTCTTAAGAGTCCCATGGACTGCAAGGAGATCCAACCAGTCCATCCTAAAGGAGATCAGTCCTGGGTGTTCATTGGAAGGACTGATGTTGAAGCTGAAACTCCAATACTTTGGCCACCTGATGCAAAGAGCTGACTCACTGGAAAAGAGCCTGATGCTGGGAAAGATGGAAGGCAGGAGGAGAAGGGGGCAACAGAGGATGAGATAGTTGGATGGCATTACTGACTCAATCAACATGAGTTTGACTAGACTACGGGAGTTAGTGATGGACAGGGAGGCCTGGCATGCTGCAGTCCATGGAGTCACAAAGACTCCGATATGACTGAGCAACTGAACCGAACTCACTATGTACATACAGAAACTTGATATATGTAAAGGGAATGTTGAATGGGCAGGATTCCAGGCTTTCTAATCCACAAAGTCATCCCCAACCCCAAGCCATCTTAATATTAATGAGCTCCATGTTGTTGATAAGTCAGTATGTTTCTCCCACCACAACCAAACACCACACAATGAGAATGAACTATACTTAATAAATGGGGCTCCTAAAATTGACTATTGGGGAGGGGGTGGAGGAGAGGAGCCTATTTAAGTCTTTTATATAATTGTTGTTTAGTCATGTCCGACTCTTGCGACCCCATGGACTACAGCCCGCCAGGCTCCTCCTTGGGATTTCCCAAGCAAGAATACTGGAGTGGGTTGCCATTTCCTTCTCCAGGGCATCTTCCCAACCCAGGGATTGAACCCATGTCTCCTGCATTGGCAGGCAGAATTCCTACCACTGAGCCACCAAGGAAGCCCCTTTAACACCCTAGATCAAAATAAATCCCAGACGGACAGGGCTGAATTCTACCTTCTGACCAGGGTGGTGTGGCCCATCCAGGGAGGGAAGGAGAGGCAAGAAAAGACAAATGCCTGGCTCGGTTTCACAGCCAGATTGGGGAGTGCAGGGAGGGGGCTCCACCTGTCCCAGGAGTCTGGAGCTGCCAGAGCGGAGGGTAGGAGCCGGTGCTTCCAGGGCGGGGAGGCAAGCATGTCACTGTGGTTTCTACCCACCATTTCCAAAACTGCCTAGACAAAATGTTTTGGAAAAATATCCTTACACAAACCATAATTATGCATTTTATATTTTCCTAGCCCTCTGAGAAGAGAATCATCCCTTAAATATGTAAATCTAAAAAAAATCTAAAAGTTTAAATGTGTCCTACCTCCCCATTTCCAAGTATAATTATGGAAGCCACTAAGCTGCTGAGGTTACTCAACAGTTCATTTCTCTTCTCACCTTGGACACGTCTGAATCTGTAGGAATTCTAGAGGAATCTGTGGTCCCACCTTTACTAATTGGTCGTTCTTCTCTAGCTACGACTATGCTGTCTCTGGTGGTGGTGATTTAGTCATTATGTCATATCCAATTCTTCAGACCACATGGACTACATCCCCCCAGGCTCCTCTGTCCATGGGATTTCCCAGGCAAGATTACTGGAGTGGGCAGCCATTTCCTTCTCCAAGGCTCTCTCTAGACGGATATGATTTGTTCAGGCTGAAACCACCAATCCAAACTCTGACAATCCCACCAAGTGATCCCCAGCCACCTCCACCAGCCAGAGGTCTCCCTCATGACTGTAACCTGGTGGGCCCATAGCCCAATAATTAATATATGGCTTTGTTTCAGAGGCTGTATTAATGTTCTTGCTATAGATAACCACATTCTTAAAAATGCTGTTCCATCTTTGGAAGCAGCCTTTTCATATGACTAATTCAAAATTTCCTCGCAATTTTATATCCCCCTTCATTATGAACAATAGGCTATCTCACCACGGAAGTAGGGGTCAAAACAGCCAACTTCATTTAAATGCCTAAATGTCCAAAAAAGTGTTTTCATAACAAAGCACTCATTTCAATGCAATCAGCATGATTGAACATTCTATAAAAGCAATAAACAGCATGTATGTGGAGGCTGCTTAAACAAGTGATAAACAAGTTAATTCAGTTTATTAGAGTCTTAATATCCACATAACAATAAGTTTTAACTTTGATATAAATTTAGTGGATGCCAGAATAGTTAAAAATATATCAATTACAGTATTTCATCATTTTACCAGTGCAATCAGAAGTAACCATGAAAGCAAAGTAAGGATGTGTTACAAACAAATAAGGCCTAATATTTATAGCTTTGTGATTTATAAAAGATGAACTTGTGGTTATTCACATACAGATTATTCTCAGTGCAATGATACATATTGGAATCATTGTCATACTGAAATTAGAAGACTTCTAGGGAAAATCTTGTTAATAAGCACCATCTATTTTGTCTCTGGGCAATGGACTAAACAATTTTAAGAGTTTCTTTCAAATTCCATAGTTTTTGATATAACAAAATAAGCAATTTTCACAACACTTGTAAGTAAGACAATAATTAATTATTCTTTAAAAACTAACCTAGACTTCAAAATACTATTTGTGTACCAAACATATGCTGAAAAAAACTTAAGAAAAAATTTGTATTAATTTTAAACTCTAGTAAAATACATGATGTCAATGCTAAGAACTTCATCTTTCCATATAAAGTTACCCCTATTCTACTTCATTAATATCCAAGTTTTCTGTTCAATAAATGGATAAAAAAAAACAAAAAAGCTTGTCAAAATGTTAATATAAATATAAAATAGCTCAAAAGAAAGTAGAAATAATGTAAGTCCACAGAAAAAGAAATTTTAATTTTGTACAACTGACAAGGTTTGGTAGTTTGTTATGTGAACATGATTCATTTTATTTTGTTTCCCTAATAAAAAAAGAAAACACACTGAGTGTTAAATAATAGTGATTATGATGGTAACAAGAAAGTAGCAAGCAAAAATTTAAATTATTTTATATTGTGGCAAAAAAAAAAAGGTTCTAATTCATTTTTGGAAAACTCAAATTTGAATGTGACCACATTTGTGAAATGCAGTCTTCACTGACCCTTCCAGGTGTAAAGACATCATTCCTCTTCCTTCTCCAGTAACAGCTCCCCACAATGCCATCCAACATACTGAAATCTATCCACGTGCTAATTTCTCCTACTAATGGCATCTCCTTGCTACAGGAGCATCAGTAGCATGGAGCCAGCCCCAGCGCCTGATGGAAGAAGGTCCTACCCCTTTCAGTTCAGTTCAGTCGCTCAGTCATGTCCGACTCTTTGCGACCCCGTGAATCGCAGCACGCCAGGCTTCCCTGTCCATCACCAACTCCCGGAGTTCACTGAGACTCACGTCCATCCAGTCAGTGATGCCATCCAGCCATCTCATTCTCTGTCGTCCCCTTCTCCTCCTGCCCCCAATCCCTCCCACCATCAGAGTCTTTTCCAATGAGTCAACTCCCTGCATGAGGTGGCCAAAGTATTGGAGTCTCAGCTTGAGCATCATTCCTTCCAAAGAAATCCCAGGGCTGATCTCCTTTAGAATGGACTGGTTGGATTTCCTTGCAGTCCAAGGGACTCTCAAGAGTCTTCTCCAACACCACAGTTCAAAAGCATCAATTCTTTGGTGCTCAGCCTTCTTCACAGTCCAACTCTCACATCCATACATGACCACAGGAAAAACCATAGCCTTGACTAGATGGACCTTTGTTGGCAAAGTAATGTCTCTGCTTTTGAATATGCTATCTAGGTTGGTCATAACTTTCCTTCCAAGGAGTAAGCGTCTTTTAATTTCATGGCTGCAGTCACCATCTGCAGTGATTTTGGAGCCCCAAAATATAAAGTCTGACTCTATTTCCACTGTTTCCCCATCTATTTCCTACCCCTTATTCAGAGTGAAATGATAAGAGTGTGAGAACCAATATCTTGGATAGTGATGTGTCTGGGGGAACAGTTTAATAATTTCTTAAAATGGAACCAGTTAAAAAAGTTTCAGCTCCATAACTAAACTAAAATCAGACTTCTGAATTTTTTACCTACTCCTTAGAAATAAATACACAGGTTTTACATTATAAAACATCAATTAGTATTGAAACTACAGTAAGCTAAAATATTTCTGACATCTTTGTTATTAATAGAATAATTTCCCACTTACCTGTGTATCACATCTGTGTAAAAATAAAATGTATAAACAAATCCTTATAGCAACATTATCCCTAATAGCCAAAAGGTAAACAAAATACAAATGTGGATCAACTGATGAATGGATAAAATATGATATATCCACACCATGAAATACTCCTCAGTCATAAAAATGAATATGACACTGAGGTCTGCTATAGCACAGAAGGATCCTGTAGACTTTATTCTAAATGAAAGAAGCCAGAAACAAAAGGCCACGTATTGCAATGTTACGATCAGATCAGATCAGTCGCTCAGTCGTGTCCAACTCTTTGCAACCTCATGAATCGCAGCACGCCAGGCCTCCCTGTCCATCACCAACTCCTGGAGTTCACTCAGACTCACGTTATAATCCCGTTAATACAAATGTGTCCAGAGTAGGGAAACCCAAACACAGAGAAAGGAAAACAGTGACTGCTTAGGGCTGGGGGGCTGCAATAGGCAAAACATACAAGGTTTCTTTTTTTTTTTTAATTTTTAATTGGAGGATAATTGCTCTGCAACATTGTGCTGGTTTCTGCCATTCAACAATGTGAATCAGCCCTAAGTTTACAAATATCCCTTCCCTCTTGAGCCTTCCTGTGTTATAGACAGCAACCCCCCCCTCCTCGTTATCTGTTTTACACACGGTAATGTATGTTTCAACATTACTCTCTCAATTCATCCCATGAGGCTTTTTTTTGAGGTGATGCAATGTTCTAAGATTGAAAATGGTATTGTTTGCACAATTCTGTGAATATACTAAAAACCACTGAAAAACTTTAAATGGGTGAAGTTGTATGGTATGTGAATTATATCTCAATACAGCTATTACTATATATATATATATATATATATATATATATATATACACACACACACACACACACAGAATTTTCTACATTCCTATATTCTATATGCCTATACTCTTCTCTCCCAGCTTCACTCAGACTTCATCTCTTCCAGTTTCCCTTCTACACTAGGTCCAAGCAATTCCAAAAGTTGTATTTTCCCTCCATTTCACTTATCCACCAAGACAAACTACATCCAACGGTGAGTATAACTGACAAGCTATTCAATTTCCCAAGCTCTAGCAAATGGTTCCTGGACACCAAAGTGAACAGAATAATTTGCAGCTAGCTTAAACACATTTGTCTCTCTGGGTCATCCTCAGTTTTAGACAGCAAACTTGTAGTGAGTGCATGTCATGTGAATTTCACTTTTCTTTTGACATACTACTAGGAAATGTGCCAAAGGAACTTTCCATGTGTTAGGCAAGTTTCATAACTGCAATAGTGGGAAACTCATTAGAAACACTTCCACTGAGCCTCAGGAAAGACATGAAAGAACAGCCAGTGGTGCTAAACACCAAAGTCTGCTACAGGAGAGAGAGAGAAGGGCATCATCACCCTGTCTCCCCAGACTCCACCGGAGGCCCTCTATTCAGCCACCCCAGACACACACAAAATAAGAAAATACGGGCTTGCTATCTACACGAAACATCAAGACACGTCATCTTAATTATCACACAGATTTCCTCTTCTGACCCTATTCTATACAAAGGTTCTGAGAGTCAATTGTGTGCATAATCAGTCATGTCTGACTCTTTGTGACCCCATGGACTGTAGCCTGCCAGGCTCCTCTGTCCATGGGATTCTCCAGGCAAGAATACTGGAGTGGGTTGCCATTTCCTCCTCCAGGAGATCTTCCCAACCCAGGAATTGAACCCGGGTCTTCTGCATTGGTAGGTGGCTTCTTTACCACTGTGCCACCTGGGAAACCCCTGAGAGCCCAGCAGAAAGGACCAAACATTAGCATCAACTTTTCTGAAGAAAAAAAATTCTAACTTTTCTTTATTTTGTCTGCTTACATCTTAATAGTTTTATGCTAATCTCTGATCATCTTTTTTGAAGCTGTAGTGGGTCTGTATAACCTTCTTATTATGCAAGTTGCAGAGGGGAGAAGATGGTTCAGTAAAGAAGATAAAAAAAAAAATCATCTCCCGAGAGAAAAAAGGAATATGAGACTTCTAATAATTGCCTGATGTCAGTTTTAGTATGCTGGGAATCCTGTGTGCTGGAAATAGGTGTGAAAAGAATCTGCGTAAGGACCACAGTTTCCCGCCTGATTTAACAGACAGGGGGAGCACCATCTGGATGAAAAGTGGCAGCCATCCAGCCATTCCAGTGGAGTCCGGATACCAATCTCAGAATGAAGAAAACACCCAGCTGGCAATCTGCTAAACAAAAGGCTCATCCCCATAAAATCCTGCCCTATTCTTTACTTTCTCCTCAAGAATTTTACTGCTAGTCTCACCAGCTTTTGTCCTTAAGAAAGTGATTTTTTTTTTCCTTCAGCAGAAGCCTCAATAAAAGATATGAAATAGAAGAAAGACTAAACTAAGAATAAAGAAACCAAGATTATGGTTACTTCCCTGCTGTGTGACTTTGGGTGCACTCTGCTGCTGCTGCTGTTGCTGCTAAGTCGCTTCAGTCGTGTCCAACTCTGTGCGACCCCATAGACAGCAGCCCACAAGGCGCCCCTGTCCCTGGGATTCTCCAGGCAAGAACACTGGAGTGGGTTGCCATTTCCTTCTCCAATGCAGGAAAGTGCAAAGTGAAAGTGAAGTCGCTCAGTCATGTCCGACTCTTAGCGACCCCATGGACTGCAGCCTACCAGGCTCCTCCGCCCGTGGGGTTTTCCAGGCAAGAGTACTGGAGTGGGGTGCCTCTGCCTTCTCCGGGGTACACTCTAGAGGGGCTATAATTTCTTTTCTCAGTGAAATGAAAGAGTTGGACTGAATGATCCTAAGTCTATAGGGTTAAAACAACACAAAGCACAATACTATACAGGGCCTTTATCTCAAAACTACACTAAATAGGACTTCCTTGGTAGTACAGTGGATAAGAATCCGCCTGCCAATGCAGGAGAAACAGGTTCAGTCCCTGTGCCAGGAAGATTCCACACGCTGTGGAGCACCTAAGCCCGTGCGCCACAACCTCTGAAACCGTGCGCCTAGACCTGTGCTCTGCAACAGGAGACGCCGCGCGATGAGAGCCACGCTGCAGCCAGAGGAGCCCCACGTGCTGCCACCAGGGAGAGTCTGTGCACAGCAGCGAAACCGTGTAAGCAAAAGGGAAGCTTGCGTTTTTTTTTTAATGCACTAAGTAAAATGTAGTAAGGCTCTCAAAACCTTAATGCCACTTCCCAAATTACGAATTTTCTAACAACCTGGTACTTCAGTCCCCAACTTCTCTCCATGGCCATTAGAAAGGTGCCACGGTGTGAACCATCTCACAGTCGCTGCCATACTACTGGTGGAGTGTAACAAAGTGTCCTTCTTCCACAACATAATGGAAATGATTTCTGTAAGCCGTGGTGGAAGAATGGGTTCTGTTGTTTGCAAAACAAGTTAGTGAACGCCAGTTCATTTCTCAACCCCAAATCAGTAATTATCTTTTTGAAGACTTTTTCCAGTTCCCTCCCCAGTAGTTGTGCTGTTCACCTGTTTTATTCAGGGGTCTGCTCATGCATTTGTCTTACATTTATTTCTTTCTCTCTCTTGGTTTCCCTTCTAGGTTGTCAAGTCCAAAAAGGCACAAAGCATTTTCTACAGTCTGTGTCTTCAGCTTCCATCATTCTATCTGCGGCAGAACCACAAGTCTTTCAGCTGTGAATCTAAAAAGGAATATCTGTGTATCTCATGCATTCAGAAGGTCCAGAAATAGTTTAAACCTCAGGCAAAGCTGGGTCCTGCTGTTGAGTGGATAGTAAGAACCCATCTCTCAACTCACCTTTCCTCATATTGCTTGGTTTTTTATTGGAGGATAACTGCTTTACAATGTTGTGTTGGTTTCTGCCATACAACATGTTGGTTTTATTAACAGACAGATACCCCTTTCTGTGAAGAACTGGGGAGCCTCTTGATGAAACTGAAAGAGGAGAGTGAAAAAGCTGACTTAAAGCTTAACATTCAGAAAACTAAGATCATGGAATCCAGTCCCATCACTTCATGGCAAACAGATGAGGAAACAATGAAAACAGTAAGAGACTTTATTTTGGGGGGGCTCCAAAACCACTGCAGATGGCGACTGCAGCTAAGAAACTAAAAGATACTTGCTCCTTGGAAGAAAAGCTATGACCAACCTAGACAGCATGTTAAAAAGGAAAGACATTACCTTGCCAACAAAGGTCCATCTAGTCAAGGCTATGGTTTTTCCAGTAGTCATGTAGGAATTCGAGAGTTGGACTATAAAGAAAGCTGAGTGTTGAAGAATTGATGCTTTTTTTTTTTTTGAATTGTATATTTTATTTTATTTTAATTAATTTTATTTTATTTTTAAACTTTACATAATTGTATTAGTTTTGCCAAATATCAAAATGAATCCGCCACAGGTATACATGTGTTCCCCATCCTGAACCCTCCTCCCTCCTCCCTCCCCACACCATCCCTCTGGGTCGTCCCAGTGCACCAGCCCCAAGCATCCAGTATCGTGCATCGAACCTAGACTGGCAACTCGTTTCATACATGATATTTTACATGTTTCAATGCCATTCTCCCAAATCTTCCCACCCTCTCCCTCTCTCACAGAGTCCATAAGATTGTTCTATACATCAGTGTCTCTTTTGCTGTCTCGTACACAGGGTTATTGTTACCATCTTTCTAAATTCCATATATATGCGTTAGTATACTGTATTGGTGTTTTTCTTTCTGGCTTACTTCACTCTGTATAATAGGCTTTTGAACTGTGGTGTTGGAGAAAACTCTTGAGAGTCCCTTGAACTTCAAAGACATCAAAGCACTCAATTCTGAAGGAAATCAGTCCTGAATATTCACTGGAAGGACGGATGCTGAAGCTGAAACTCCAATACTTTGGCCACCTGATGCGAGGAACTGACTCATTGGAAAAGATTCTGATGCTGGGAAAGATTTAAGGCAGGAGGAGAAGGGGACAACAGAGGATGAGATGGTTGGATAGTATCACCGACTCAATGGACATGAGTTTGACTAGACTACGGGAGTTGGTGATGGACAGGGAGGCCTGGCGTGCTGCAGTCCATGGGTCGCAAAGAGTCGGACATGACTAAGCAACTGAACGTAATGTACCCCTTTCTGACGTTAAGACAGCAGGACTTCCAGGCTACACCTGCTTACTTTCCCAGTATTTCCGCATACATCTCTCTTGATCCTTTTTGGTTCTGTGTACGTCTCTGAACCAATCACCATGGCAGCAGATGTTAAATTCTCATTGGCCAAGTCAGCACAGTTTGCCCACTCCTTGAACAGGCGTATGTGCTGTAAGGTCAGCTTACAGACAGGGACTGTGGGAAGCCGACTCCACAAACCACGTGCCATTTCCAGAAAAATGGAGTAGTCAAGGAAGGCAAAGGGCTTCCCTGGTAGCTCAGTCAGTAAAGAATCTGCCTGCAATGTGGAAGACCTGGGTTCGATCCCTGGGCTGGGAAGATGCCCTGGAGGATGGAACGGCAACCCTCTCCAGTGTTCTTGCCCGGAGAATTCCATGAACAGAGGAGCCTGGAGGGCTGCGGTCCACAGGGTCGCAAAGAGGCGAACATGACAGTGACCAAGCAAGGAAGGCAAGAACAAACAAACCAAACAGGAGGAAGACGAAAACACCAGATGTCTATTATAACGTGCTTGTTTGCTTAATTAAATGTAATCAAATTTGTAATGAAGACTTTGTCCTCTCATACTCTGATTACACTGCTCCCTAATACACAAAGAAATTCTAATAAATTGTGTCCTGATTTGCTAAGGATGGAAGAGTTGGGATGGGGTGTGGGGTCCACCAGGACATGCAGGCAGAAGGAAAACAACTGTCTTTCCAGGTCAACCTGAAGGCTAAAGCTAAAATTTGAATTTTAAGAGTGTGGCCCCTTCCTTATATCATACACACAAAAAAATGAGCTTGAAATGTATCAAAGGCCTAAAATAAATACTAAAGTTATAAAACTCTCACACAAAAAATAGACATAAATCTATATGATCTTGGATTAGACAATGGTTTCTTAGGTACAACACCAAAACCAAAAGCAACAAAAAACAGGTAAATTGGACTTGATCAAAATTTGAAATTTTTTGTTATTCAAAGGATACCATCAAGAAAGTGAAAAGACAACCTGAAGAATGAGATTTACATACCTGCAAATAATACATCTGACAAGGCCCTGGTATTCAGAATATACAAAGAACTCTTGCAGTTCTATAGTAAAAAAACAAATTACCCACCTAAAAGCTAGGGGAGGGTTCGGTAAGTATTTCTCCAAAGAAGCAATATAAATGGACAATACACAAACGAAAAGGTTCTTAATATTTGTCATTAGGGAAATATAATTATTATATATTATATCAGAGAAGGCAATGGCACCCCACTCCAGTACTCTTGCCTGGAAAATCCCATGGACGGGGGAGCCTGGTAGGCTGCAGTCCATGGGGTCACTAAGAGTCGGACACGACTGAGCGACTTCATTTTCACTTTTCACTTTCATGCATTGGAGAAGGAAATGGCAACCCACTCCAGTGTTCTTGCCTGGAGAATCCCAGGGACGAGGGAGCCTGGTGGGCTGCCGTCTATGGGGTCGCACAGAGTTGGACACGACTGAAGCGACTTAGCAGCATATATTATATATTTATAATTTATAAATTATATATTAGATATTTATAATATATAATTTATATAGATTTATATTTATATAAATTATATTTATAATTGATTACATAAATCAAAATCTCAATGAGATACCACGTCACACCCACTAAGACGGCTAAATCTCACAGACAGACAATAAGTAACAGGTAAAGGTGAGGATGTGGAGCAATCAGAATTCTCAAAAGTTGACGATGGGAATGGAAAACGTTGCCATCGCTTTGAAAACAGTTTGGCAATTCCTCAAAAAGTTATATATAGAGTAACATATGACCTACCCATTCCACTCTTAGGGATATACACACAAGAAATGTAAACATATGTCAACACAAAAATGTGCATGAATGTTCATAATGATGTGTTTCAAATAGACAAAACGTGGAAACATCCCAAATGTCCACCAACATTTGGTGAATAGGTAAACAAAATGTAACATATCCATACCATGGGACATAACTCAGACATAGAGAGGAATAACATACCAATTCATGCTAAAATATGAATGGACTTTGAAAACATTAAGCTAATAGAAAGAAGCCAGTCAGAAAAGACCAGATACGGCCCAGAATAGGCAAAATCTAGAGACAGGAATTAGATTAATGGAGGGAGGAGAAAATGGGGAGTGATTGCCGAGTGTGGGTTTCTTTGGGTGCTGATAAAAAGATGCTGAAAATAGGAGTGATGGTTGCATATGTTTTTTAATATCCTACAAACCACTGAATTTTCTATTTAAAGACTAACTTTTATGTTACGTGAACTATATCTCAATATTTTTCAAAGTTAGAACATGAACTGGGTAACAGACATTCCCAAGAAATAACCATAATTTTGATAAGTGCAACAATATTATTGCAAGTAATATAAGCAATGTCCACTTTAGAGAAGACACACTGAAAGAGTAAAAGAATGAAATGATATGATGTCTTGGATATGCCTTAAAACAGTTCAGCAAAAAAGGAGGATAGACAATAAAGAAAAAATGAAGCAAAATTTTAATAACTGTTAAATCTTGGTAATAAGCATATGTGGGTTCAACATACTCTCCTCTCTACTTCCGTGTATATTTGAAATTTTTCAAATAAAACATTATTAAGAGATTGTGATACAAATTTGTATTTCTTGTGGTTGGACTGTGTGACTATCAGGGAAGCCATGGCTTTAATAAGGAGTCTGTACTAAAAATGATGCAAATATTGAAATACTGAAATGCAGTTGTGAAGTCCATTCAAAGAAATGGACAAAATCTATTTGGTCTCTGCATCATTCCAGAGACATTCTTTTCTAAAATATTTCCTCATATTAAGCAAAACCACATTTTAAGGCAAGATTGCCCCCAAACCATGTTCCCAAATCAGCCTTCCCTCAAGACTTTAATAAATGTTCTCAAAGAACAGTGTTCCATTGTCAAATAAGTTTGAGAAACACTGACTCAAACAATATTGTGACTTGTAGCTATGCTCGCAAGCACAAGGTGAGCCATTCAAAAGGACCTACTATATGCCTCATTTGGGAAGCTCACGTCAACCCACTGATTCATGTGTGTGTTAGTGGCTCAGTCGTGTCTGACTCTGTGCCACCCCATGGACTGTGGCCTGCCAAGCTCCTCTGTCCATGGAATTCTCCAGGCAAGAATACTGAAGTGGATTGCCATCCCATTCTCCAAGGGATATTCCTGACCCAGGGATCGAATCCATGTCTCCTACATTGCAGGCAGATTCTTTACCATCTGAGCCACTGGGGAAGCCTTCCATTTATTTATTCAGCTTATCTTGCAACCCTGGCAGAGAGTCAGGGTTCTTCTTCAGCTTGATGTAAATACAATTTTCTCTGTTTTCTTAAGCTCTGACTTGAACCAGAGTTTATGAAATGCTGGGTTAGAGATAAGAAAGTATTTGCTTAAGAAAAGATACTTAAGCTGAGTCTGGAAACCACAGAAGCTAATCAGGCAACATTATATTCAAGACAAAGGGAATAACAAGTGCAGGGATGCAAAAGCAAGAAGCATTTGTGAACTGAGATTAGTCCCCTATTCTGGGAAGCAGGAATACATGAGGGAAGGGGGCTGGCAGAAGATGAGGCCAAAGGGGCAGGCAGGGGCCAGGTCAGGAAGGACTCTGCTAGGCTGGTATGGTTAACGTGTAAGCAGTGGAAAGTCGCTGAATGACTAGATAGGAAGGATGTGGTCAAACCTCCAATTCTTTTTGGTGTCCCCAGATACAGATGCATTTACCCTGAAGCATGGTGATTTGCTCTGGTTAAGTCATGTATCTATATGAAAACTGATTTGCAGGCTTCCCCTGAGGCTCAATGGTAAGAATCTACCTGCCTATGCAGGAGACACAGGCTCGATCTCGGTCCAGGAAAATCCCACACTCCGTGGAGCAACTAAGCCCATGCATCACAACTACTGAGCCCGTGCTCTAGAGCCCGAGAGCCACAATTACTGAGCCCATGTGCCGCGACTACTGAAGCACATGCAACCTAGGGCCCGTGCTCCGCAACAAGAAAAGCCACAGCAACGGGAAGTCCACACATCGCAACAAAGAACAGCCCCCAGTCTCTGCAACTAGAGAAAGCCCGCACAGCAACCAAGACCTAGCACAGCCAAACATAAATAAATAAAATTTAAAACAAAAACAAAAGAGGTGATTTGCCAAATGAAGCAATTCCCCAGTCCACATTGACAATTACTCAAACTTCAGCGTAGGCTCAATCCACTTAGGTCTTCTTTCCAACTCATTCTACCACTGGCTGCAAATGCAAAAAATTTTAAATGTGTTATTCCCCTGTACTGCACGCATGGAACATACCTCTCTAAAATTCTCTCGCTGTCTCTCATTCTTTCTCTCTGATGCTTGGATTTCTAGAAAGAAGAGAAAGCTTCCAGGATATGCTGCCACTTGAAAGAATTTCCCTTCATTACTTAAAAGCTATCCTCGCCAGTCGTTTCCCGTGTTGTACTTTCAATTATTGATCCTGACTGCAGCTGAGGTTAAAGACGGTCCCCTTACTGTGTGGCTGGGGATTTGCTTTTTCACTGGTTTGTCTACCATCCATTGAGCTCTTAAAATAAATAAATGATAATAATTAGTTAAGAGCATTTAACCATCTAGTGATTTAACATAAAGTCTGGATTTCTTGAGTTCCTTGATATTTTTATAGAGCTGGCAATACTGAGCTTGAATTTTTGCAGGGATATAATCAGCCAGAGATAAAAAAATAACAGCACCCCTTAAATGAGCCTTCAAAATACAAAAAGCACCCCAACCACCCTGCACTTTGCACATTCACATTCATGAAGTGTGGGCTGTGCTGCCTGGTTGTATTTTTATTAAATAGGTTTAAACTGACCTGGAGAAGGGAATGGCTACCCACTCCAATATTCTTGCCTGGAGAACGCCATGGACAGGGGAGCCTTAAGGGCTACAGTCCACAGCGTCACAAAGAGTCGGACACAACTGAGCAACTAACACTTTCACTTTCACTTCACTTTTCATACTGACTTAAATTTCATCCAAAAAAATTTAAGCAGCTTATCAAATTAAATACATAACACAGGATCATTAACAATAAAAACAATACCCACCAATTAAACGGAACAAGCAAATAGAGTTCCAGGCATCTGGGGGATATAATTACACAAAATGCAGCAAGTAATTACTGCAGTTGAATCTTGACTTTGTCTAAGTAAAACATGACTTCAGATTCTTTTTCCACAAGTAAAAAATTTTAGGATTCCAAGGTAAGGCTGAGCTGATCAACTGAGATTTAGCAGAATCCCAAACACCTCCACCCAGAGTAGAATTCCTTCAACTAGCTTTATTTTATTCATTATTTTTTAAAATATTTCTTTTTATTTATTTGGCTGCACGTGAGATCTCAGCTGTGAGATCTCAGCTGTGGAATGTGGAATCTAGTTCCTTGACCAGGGATCAAACCCAGGTCCCTGCAGTGGGAGTGAGGAATCTTAGCCACTGGACCACCAGGGAAGTCCCCCTTCAACTAGCTTTAATCTTCAGATCTTTACAATTTATCTCAACCCAGAGCAGACTCCATATTTCTGTGATCTCGCGGTGGGCTATCCATCTGAACCCTGTAGGTAATGTCTAATAGCACATAAAGGCCATAAATCATTTCTGATCAATAAACCTTATCAAAGGTATGAAGCTCTATTGACTTTTCCTTTAGTTAACTCAGTCTTAATAGTCACTCCTCCATACCTCTTTCAAAAAAGTGAAAGAAAACTTTTTACACTGGATGTGTACATAGCTTTCAAAATATCATCAAGCTATGAAGAAACAAAGGGAACGAGGAGAAATTACTTGCTCACGTTTTAGCCAGGAGACTGGCTGTGACGCTTTAGCCAAGAGAGTGACTGGCTGTTCAGCATTATACCTATCAGATAAATCCAGCACAGAGTAAAGGCACCAGAAATCTCACCTCAATGTGGGGTTACCCATGTTCTGATGGAAACGGAAAAGTCACCTGGTCTCTCCCGGTTGTCTTGTGTTTTATGGTGGTGACTTGGTCGCTAAGGAGTCCAGCCCTTGGCAACACCATGGACTGTAGCCCGCCAGGCTCCTCGGTCCATGGAATTTCCCGGGCTTGTATTTCAGAGAAAGTTGCTTTTTCCTTTCCATTATCTGCTTCACATTGAAGTTCAAACACTCTGCTCCAAGGAGTTAAATTTGTTGTGGATGTCAGCTGGCCACAGGATAATGTCTAAGATCCTTCAGCTTCCATGCCACATAAAGTTTAGAGGTAATTTATAAAAGTCCTTGTACAAGTATAAACAATCCTGGCGGTAGTGGGAGGGGGATATATTTGTCTTGACCTATTTTCATAGTTCATCACATCTTGAACGTTTTTAAAAAATATTCATTAGTTTCAGTACTATTAATAGTACAATTTAGCAACTTCTGCTGACTTTAATTCTTCCTTACCCATTACTTCATTTGAAGGCTATTTTTTTTTCCCTACTTTCCACTACATTGTAAATTCCTCAAAGTCTAAAGCAACTTTGCGTCATTAACTATTATATTCCTAGAATCTAAAATAGCACCTGCCATAGAATGCATAATACATATTGGATGAATGAATGATCCTTAAATACTATTAACAACAATATAATTTTAAGCAACACTCAGGGAAGATGCATTTAGAAAGTTTTCAAGCAAAATGTGGGAAGTAAAAAGCAAAAATGTGTTACAATAAAAAGTATTAGAAAATACTATATTTAAAAGCGCTCCAGATTGAGAATGTAAATACTTTCTCCACTGGTTTCAGACTCTATAACTGTAAAAACTCAATACTTTTTTAGAAAGCAATTTCTATTCTGCAGAGAAAAGGTACTATAAAATGCGTGCATTACCAAAGATCTCCAGAACCAGGAAAGCAATGGAAATTCATTTTTGTTTTATTAAAGGTGACTAAAGCTTGCAATAAATTTTTAGAGAGACATTCTGAATAGAAGACAATGGCCAAAAATCTTATGCAGAAACTTTGCTCATAACAAGTCAATGTCTGGGAATATCTCTAGTGTTTTTTTTTTAACATTAGAACCACAGAAACAAAGGAACAATGGCTTCTGGAGATGAGAGGCAGAAGGTCCTCATCTAACACAGAGATACTGAGATTAAAAATAGTGGCTGAAGAGGGCAGGCCCCCAACATGCTGGCAGGAGAAGAGCCACTCCTTAGTCACTTGGATGGACTGTTCCATCAACACCAACATTTCCTTCCTGAGCACCTTTCACACACTCGGTACCAAGGTGAGGGTAATCCAAAATAAGTACAAATCTTTTTTTTTTTAATTGGAAGAGAATTCCTTTACAATGTTGTGTTGGTTTCTACTGCACAACAATGTGAATCAGTCACGAGGACTGCTCCCTCTTGAGTCTCCCCACCCCGTCCCATGCCTCTAGGTCATCACAGGGCACGAGGCTGGCTCCGTGTTACACACCAGCTTCTCACTAGCTATCGGTTTTGCACATGATAACGTATGCACGTCAGTGCTACTCTCTCAATGTGTCCCCACCTCTCCTTCCCCTTCTTTGTCTAGAAGTGCATTACCTATATCTGCAACTCTATTCCTGCCCCTCAAATAGGCTCATCGTACCTTTTTTCTAGATTCCATATATATGCATTTATACGTTTTTCTCTTTTCTTTTTCTTGACTGTATTTATTTACTGGCTGTGCTGGATCTTCCTTGCTGTGCAGGCCTTTCCCCAGTTATGGAGAGCAGGGGCTCCTCTCTATTTGAGGTGCACAGGCTTCTCACTGCGGTGGCGTCTCCTGTTGCAGAGCACAAGCTCTAAAGCACCTGGGCTTCAGCAGCTGCAGCACGAGGGCTCTCCAGCAAAGGCTCAACAGTGGCTTAGTTGCTCCTCGGCGTGTGGGATCTTCCTGGACCAGGTATTGAACCTGTGTCTCTTGCACTGGCAGGCAGATTCTTTATCACTGAGCCACCAGGGAAGCTCTACTTTCTCTTTTCTTAAAGCTCTTTCTCAGAGAGAGAAAGCAGATACATGACAAATGATGTTAAATAATTCAAGATAATACACATGAAGTGAAAGAAAGTCGGGCAGGTGTGTCATAGTTTATACAAAGAGAGATCTATGAATGTTGGAGAATGTTGGGGGAAGGGGGACTCACAGAAGAAACAGAACTCCACCTAAGAGTGTGCGTGTGTGCATGTGTGCATGTGTGCATGTGTGCGTGTGTGTGTGTGTGCATGTCTGTGTGTGTGTAGACATTGCACTCAGTGCAAAGGGAACAAAAAGCACGTGCCACCTGTGTGCTAAGGCTAGTTGCACATGCATTTCCTCTAACCATCATAACCTCATGAGCATGTAGCCCCTTAGTACATAAGCAAACCAAGCCAGTGGCATGAGATGAATCCATTTGCATGGCTAGCAAGTCAAGAAGCCCAGACTGAAATTTATGGTTACCTGATGCCAAAGTTTCTCCCCTCCTCAACCTCGTATTACAAACAAAGTCTCAAGATGACTGTGTAAGCTTTTCTGCAGATACTTTCGCTCACATGCGAGTTTTAAAAAATTAAAAGGAAACTTTCAACACATAATCCTATCAGCTCATGGTCGTATAGCACCTACTCTATGCCAAACACTGTCGGAATTACAAGTATTCACACACAACATCCTTGCATCTCTACTAGTAGGAAAGGAAACTGAAGCTCACAGAGGTAAACGAACTGTCCAAGGTCACTCTTCCAGTAAGTGACATGGCCTTTATAACCATATTCCACACCATTCCAATAAAGTGTTCAAATGAGCATCACCTCAATTACACAGAGAGGCTCTCTGAATAACCCCCACAGGTCTCTGGCTTCTCCAGGGCCCCAGAGTCAGGGAGAACTGAGCAGGACGTGGGTCTCCCTGGCACAGTGCGGTCTGGGCGCTAGCTCAGACTCTGTCACCACCCGTCAGTTCT
The DNA here is from genome assembly GCF_019923935.1 of Bubalus bubalis. Classification (NCBI taxonomy): domain Eukaryota; kingdom Metazoa; phylum Chordata; class Mammalia; order Artiodactyla; family Bovidae; genus Bubalus; species Bubalus bubalis. The sequence continues at coordinate 7,764,243 of NC_059164.1, read as the reverse complement.
GCCACTTTGGGACTCAGCTCTGACACCTGTAAAAGGAAGAGTTTGTGACAGGGCTTACCCTGGTGGCTCAGTGGTTAAGAGTCTGCCTTGCAGCACAAGGGATACCAGCTCGATCCCTGGCCCGAGAAGATCCTGCATGCTGCAGAGCAACTAAGCCCGTGGGCCGCAACTACTGAAGCCTGCCGCCAAGCGTCTGTGCCCCACGACAAGAGAGGCCACCAAAACGAAGAGGAGCCCCCACTCTACGCAATTGGAGAAAGCCCACACACCACGACAAAGACCCGGGACAGCCAAAAGTAAACTAATTAATTAATTTTTTTAAAAAGAGCTTGTGATAAATGATACCAGAACTTCTAAACTTGTTTGTGGTTTAAATCAATCAGACTTGCTTAACACCCACACTCCTAACTGCCGAACACGTGGGGGGAAAAGAAAGGAAGGAAAGAAGGAAGGAAAAAGGAAAGAAATCTGGGCAGTGATCTGCTTGGTTGGTGTGCGTGTGTGCGGGCGTGGGGAGGGGGGTGTGTGTGTGCTCACTCAGTTGCGTTAGTCCTGTCCGACTCTTTGTGACCCCAACAAAGACTAGCCCGCCAGGCTCCTCTGTCCATGAGATTTCCCAGGCAAGAACACTGGAGTGTGTTGCCATTACCTTCTCCAGGGGATCTTCCTGACCCAGGGATGGAAGCTGCATCTCCTGCTTTGGCAGGCGGATTCTTTACCACTGAATTAGTTGATGAATAAATATAAATTCATTATAACCTCTACAAGCAAAATGTATTATCCTGGTTCCAATCACCCCAAAGTTATTTTTCACTTTCCTAAGTTCTCTAAATTAGAATCACAAGCTGAAAGTATTCCCTGAAGTACCTAGAAAACTGGTTAAAATAAAGAGAACACAAACTTTTTGTCCCAGTTCAAGTGACCTCATAGAGATCAGTGCCAACATTTCCTTCTCCTTTGTTGAAACACAATTTTGTTTTTCTTTCCTGGAAGTGTTCTAAGCCTCTTGCCAGACACAGCTCTAGCAAATAGCAGATTTAATCCTGGTGTAACGCAGGAGAGGGCTTTGCAGACTCCTAGGGCAGCTGCTGGAGGTCCTCGAGACCCCGCCTGGAGCAGCTGGAGGCATGGCCCGCCCTGCTGCAGGAGACCAGCAACCTCTTACACACACCATCAATACATTTACAACCCCACAGACCTTCCAGAAGGATCAATCCCAGCAACAGCAGCTGTAGGAACACAAATCAGGCTCAGAAGTGAAGAATGCTTAGTGAAGTTCCTAGCACACATGGGTTCGCATTCCTTTAAACCAGTCACCAAATGATTAGAGTGGTAAGACCTGTCCTAATAACCTGGGTAACAACAGTGAGAGTTTGGATTAACATCAAACCAGACAGGGCAGGCAAGTGGGTTATCTAAGTATTTAGAGTTCAACACCCCGACCAGTTGAAGGTCCAATTTCATCCATAAGACCAGGATACATTCCAAAGGACTTGTAACAACAGGTTCCGAGAACAAAAGTAAGAGTCAAATTCGGGACAAGGACTGCCCTTAGCAGCTGTGCAGTTTTCGTCCCTCACAACTTCAGGGCGCACACTGTACATAAACTAGCTAATAAATATTGTCCCCTGGTATTGTGTACCCCAGTGGTCTGGCTCAGCACACTTCTAAAATGGCAACAAAGCCAGAAAGAGAGCAGCAGCAGCCACGAGCTTTGGTCAACAGAAATTTTGCAAAGTACACTGGTTCTTGCTTTTTTTTACCTTTTATTTTGTACTGGGGTAGAGCCAATTAACAAACAATGAGGTGACAGTTTCAGGTGAACAGTGAATGGACTCAGCCCCACATACACATGCATCCATTCTCCCCAACTCCCCTCCCACCCAGGCTGCCCCATAACATCCAGCAGACTTCCTGCACTACATAGCGGGATACTGTTGGCTCTCCATTTTAAACACAGGCAATGGCACCCCACTCCAGTACTCTTGCCTGGAAAGTCCCATGGATGGAGGAGCCTGGTGGGCTGCAGTCCATGGGGTCGTGAAGAGTCGGACACGACTGAGCAACTTCACTTTCACTTTTCACTTTTGTGCATTGTAGAAGGAAAAGGCAACCCACTCCAGTGTTCTTGCCTGGAGAATCCCAGGGACGGGGGAGCCTGATGGGCCGCCGTCTATGGGGTCGCACAGAGTCGGACACGACTGAAGCGACTTAGCAGCAGCAGCAGTGCAAAGTATACTGCTTCTTAACTTCACCTTAAGCAGACAGACCTCAGCGGGCAAATCTTAGCCCTTTTCACAGGATTCCTATGCAGACATAGGACTTACTTGACCTGTGTCTCCACATTCTACCATGAAAGGTTTCAGAATCCTTGGGAAATGACCCAAGGACAACGTCTGTTCCGTCTCTACGTGCCAGCTAATGAGGCTGAAGTCGCCTCATGCAGTAGCTGCGCTCCATGGTTTTCCCAGTTTCTCCTTCCTCAGACTCGGGAGCCACTCATTTGCCGCTGAACTGTAACCAAAACTTCAAGAAATAGGAGCATCTCCTCCTACTTGGTACATTCACCAGAGATGTCAGGGTGAAGTTAGTGTGCATTTCCCCAGTGGGCCAGATAGTCCAATCTTAGGAAATCCATCCAACTAGGAGAAAGTCATCAGAACTTACAGAAAAGTCTAAACCACAGGGCACGGTATAAGAAAATTTATTATTTTTATGTTATCTGAAGAGGTTCAAGCTAGGTTTTGGAATGTCCCCTGAATTGACGCTAGTTGTTAAATCACAACAAAGAAAGCCCGCACCTGGCTCTTCTGTGTTGTATTGAAGGCGTATATATATATTCTATATCAATATGCGCTATTTTACCTGCTAGTCCGTAAGACCTCTGACCCCAGAAATTTTCTCATATCTCTTCACTGCACTTAGCACAGTGCTAGGAACACATTAATAACAGTCAACATGTGGGGCTTCCCTGGTGGCCCAGTGGTTAAGAGTCCACTTTGCAATGCAGGGGACACCAGTTCAATCCCTGATCCTGGAAGACCCCACATGCAGCAGAGCAACTAAGCCCATGTGCCACAACTACTGAGCCTGCGCTTAGAACCCAGAAGCCGCGATTACTGAGCCGGCAAACCTCGAGCCCAAGTTCTGCAATGAGAGAAACCACTCAATGAGGAGCCCACGCACCGCAACTAGACAGTCGCCCCCCACTCACCACAACTAGAGAAAAGCTCACACAGCAATGAAGACCCAGCACAGTCAAAAATAAATAAAATTTCAAAAAATAAAATGAGTGTGTGCATGCATGCTAAGTCACTTCAGTTGTGTCTGATGCGTTGTGACCCTATGGTCCGCAGTCCACCAGGCTCCTCTGTCCATGGGATTCTCCAGGCAAGAACACTGGAGTGGGCTGCCATTCCTTCCAGGGGATGTTCCTGACCCAGGAATCAAACCTGAGTCTCCTGCACTGGCGGGCAGATTTTTTTGCCACTGGCACCACCTAGGAAGCCCTAATGAGTACGTATTGGACACCAAATATGGATCTAACTATTTAACATTCAATCCTCACAGCAATGCTATAAGGTAGGCAAAACTGTTATTCCCATCTTACAGAAGAAACTGAGGCACAGAGAGGTTAACTAACTCACCCAAGCCACAGAGCTAGTATATAGTAGAGCATGTCTGAATCCAGAAAGTCTGATGTCTGCATCTATGGTCTTAGCCATCACACTATTCTTTCTCCACATTCTGCAGACTCAGCACACGCTGCTGGAATGTTAACGTGTGGGTCCTTCATTACCGAGTGGTTCAAACCATTCTCTTCTCTCCTTTAAACCATTACATTCTAATGAATCAAACATTCACTTTATGTCATTGAGGCCACTAGTTTCTTGGAAAATTCTATCTAAAATTCAATCCTTACACAATATTTCCTCAAAATTCCTTAACTGGAGTTCAAATTAATACATAAGGTACACTTTTACTATAGGGGCTTCCCCAGTGGCTTAGTAGTAAAGAATCTGCCTGCAATGCAGGAGCCGCAGGAGACATGAGTTCAATTCCTGGGTCAGGAAGATCCCCTGGAAAAGGAAGGGCAATTCAGTCCAGTATTCTTGCCTGGAGAGTGCCCATGGACAGAAGAGTCTCACAGGCTACAGTCCACAGGGTTGCAAAGAGTCAAACTCAACTGAAGCGACTTAGCACACATGCACACTCTTACTGTAAAGAATCAATTCAAGGTCCCTGATAACATACATATATATTACATTCTGGTGAGTGATGCTGATAATGAGGAGGCTATGTGTGGATAGGGAAGGGTATATTTGGGAAATCTCTGTAGCTCTCAATTTTACTGTAAATCTAAAACTCCTCTAAAAAAACTAAAATGTTTGGGGGGAAAAGAGTCAATCCAAAGATCTATATCCACATGTAGTCCCCAGCTCCAGGGTTCCAACCCCTTCAAGCCTCCTAGACTGCTGAGCTCTTTCTGAACTAATGAACTCTCCACAGCCTTCTGAATCATTCTTGGAGCCTCTCCTCATTTCTGCTTTATATCATTATTCCCATAAGCTCCTTGAAGACAGGAACAACATGCCACTGTTATGGTCTCCTCAGCACCCAGGATAGAAAATATATAGTAGAAAATATTGGGATGAAACACAGGAAATCAAAGCAATATCACAAAAAAATGTGGAGATTCTTATCCCAGGACATTAAAAAAAAAAAAAAAAAAACTAACTGTACCATAATGGAGGGCAATATTTTTGCAGAAAGTACATCATAAGATCATTTCTGGCAACATTCAGAGTTAAACTATGTGTATTTTTAAAGAGTAGTTTAAGGCTTCTGTCATCTCAGCAAGAAATGTCTATTTATTGAGCCAAAAAAAAAGTTATGCTGCTTTAAAATTCTGCTGTTTCTTGCAGACAGATCAGTAGGGAGGCATGTAGTCCAACCCTTTAGGGTCTGAACATAATAATGCCTAGAAAATGCTATAAACCAACAGAGATTATTGTACTGCTTTGGGTTCATAAACTTTCCTCCCAGATACCATTAATGCTCAAAAGTGCAGATTCTTACTTCAACTGCTATTCTACCAACAATCTGTAGACTCCAGTTGTCCACATGACATTAAGACTACAACTTACATAAATACCAGCCTATATATGTATACTATATATTTTCAAACATGAAAAAAGAGATAAGAAGGAAGACTGTCATGAATTTTTATAAGACTTAAAATTTTCTGACAGGTACACCCTGGTCTATTTATTTATGGCTACACTGGGTTTCCATTGCTGCGTGGGGGCTCTCTCTAGCTTCGGGAGTAGGGGCTCTTTCCAGCTGTGGTGAACAGGCTCCTCACTGTGGTGGCTTCTCGTGCTGGGGAGCACAGGCTCGCGGGCTCTCAGGAGCTGTGGCTCTCAGCTCCAGGGCACAGGCTCAGTTGCTCCAACGTATATGGAATCTGTCCAGACCAGGGATCAAACCCATGTCCCGTGCACTGTCAGGTGGATTCTTACCCACTATGCCACCAACGAAGTCCTTGTCATGCATTTTTTAAAATTTCAATGGCATGGGCAGAAATCTGAAAATAAGTATTGATTATTTTTATAAATTTTTTACCGGGTACTAAAGGAGAGTATCAGATACACTATTGCTGTTGTCTTGAATGTCATTCTATCGTAACCCGAATTCCCTAGTGGACAGAAACCCAAGAAACAATGAGGAGCCAATCATATGTATCAAAAGAGAAACCACCCTTACCCCAGAAATGCTAAATACCAGCAATTCCACTCTTGGGTAAACACCCAAACAAAATGAAACCATATGGCCCCACAAAAATTCATGCATAACCATTTATAGCAGCATTACTCATAACAACCAAAAAGTGGTAACAACCGAAGTCTCTAGTGACTGATGACTGAATAAACAAAAGGTGGAATATTATTCAACCATACAAAGGAAAAAAGGACTCGCACATACTTCAACAGGAGTCAGTCACAAAGACCACATAGAGTGCTATATGATTCCACTTATGTGAAATCTCTAGAATAAGGACATTTATAGAGACGAAAAGTAGTTCTGTGGTTGTGAGGGGCTGGAGAGAAGAGATGAGGAGCAATTCCTGCTAGCAGGTCAGGGTTTCACTTTAGAGTAATGAAACATTATAAAACTTCAGTCCTGGGGAAGGAGACGGTGGGGCCAACCGGAAGCGCAGCGTTGACGTACGCACCACCATGTGCAAAGCAGCCAGCAGGGGGCAGCCGGGAGGCACAGGGAGCTCAGCCCCGTGCTTCTGACGACCTCGGGGGGTGTGAAGGGAGGCTCAAGAGGAAGGGCCTTCGTGTATACATGCTGAGCGTGCACGCACACACACGGCTGATGCATGTTCTTGTACAGAGGAAGCCGATATAATATTGTAAAGCAATTATCCTCCCATTAACATGTTTCTTAAAAAGACACACAAAAAAACTCCAATCATAAGAAAACATCAGACAGACCCAAATTGAGTGACTTCCTATAAAATAACTGATGCCATGGTTTGAACTGAAATTAGATCCTGTGCTGACAAAGAATGAGCAAGCCCCGTGGAGCAGCTCGGTGACTTTGGCCATGGTACCCATGCTCCCTGGGCCTTGCCTTCCCCACAGTAGAACAGGAGCTCACAAGCTTGCTACAAATCATGAACAGTACATACCCAGCAACGTCTCTAGCACAAAGTAAACAGATGCTCCACAAATTTTTATTTTTGTTGCTCTTATTAAGCATGTGAGGACGTTAAAATAAAACATGACTCACCAGAGCTGTGCTGTCCAGCACAGTAACCACTAGCCACGTGTGGTTCTTTAAATCTAAATTAATTAAAATTTAAAAACTCGGTTCCAGGAGACGCTTTTCACGTGCTTAATAGTCACAAAAGTCTAGTAACTACAGTAAGAGCACCGACCCAGAAAAATATCAATCGATGAATTTCTGCAGCTCTAGAACATACTTACCATCACGGCACTAGAGACCTGAAGACGCTCCAATGCGTGATCACGTTAAATGTAAAAATAAACACACTTTACATTCAACTTTAAACTTTCACACTTAGCCGAAAACATTGCAAGCATCAGCTACTAAAAGTTCTGTCAAGACAATGATAAGACAGAGGGGAAATTAAGGAATGTTCACAGAAAATACTTGCAAGACATATTTCAAACTAGAAGAAATAAAAACAAATCAAACTGCAACCAAAGTCCTTATCACAGTTGCATTGTTTGGGCTGTTAAATAAGCCCTGCCAAAGTGCGAAAGTCTGACAGTCTCCTATAATTACAAAATGAGGAGGAGGAGGAATTAAGTCAGTCAGCAACAGCGATCTCTGAATGCTTGTGATGCAAATTTCTCATTCATAAATTACACTTTTATAGAAAATATTTTAAAATATCTATTTCTCTGCAGCTGTTTCCAGTTCATGCTTTATCAACTGATGTCAACAAAAGGAGGCTTAAGTCTCCAAGAGATGCTGTGTCATATTTTTAAATACAAAAGTATTTTAAAGTGCTTTAAAAACATGGGCTAATCCACCTTATAATATCCCCAGGCAGCAGAGAGGATTGGTACTCCTGAAAACACAAAAAATTGAGGTTATTTCCATTCAGAGTTTGGTGAGTCAAGGTGGGAATTTCTATGTTCTGGCTCAGCACCCATATAACCCTGAACCAGAAGCTCTCAACAGACCACTAGAGACTCTAAGGGCATGAGTCAAAGTCTCTAAAGAAAGGCTGGCAGATTCCCAGCCATTTTCTAGGAAACAAAAAATAGATCCAATTTATAGATACAAAAATCTTGTTTATGATTTTTATTAACAACTGTAAAAAATGACCAAGTCATCCCTCAGTGTTTCTCACTTTTATTATCACACTAGATGCTCTGAGCAACATGGAGAATCCACAGACTGGAACGGTTCCATGAAACAGGCAAAACCAGACCAAGAAGCTCAGTCTGCTAGTGATCTTCAGAAACAGGGAGGAAAAGCACCTGTCCACTTTAGATTAAGGAAAATTCTGGGCCATTGCATATGACACCCTTAGGTGCAGATTTCCAGGTGGCCCAGTGGTAAGGGGTCCACCTGTCAATGCAGGAGAGGCAAGAGATGAAGGTTCAATCCCTGGATCCAGAAGATCCCCTGGAGCAGGAAATAGCAACCCACCCCAGTATTCTTGCCTGGGAAATTCCATGGACAGAGGAGCCTGGAGGGCTACAGTCCACTGGGTCACACAGAGTCAGACACAACTGAGCGATTGAGCACAGACACACCAAAAGGACCAAGAGTACCAATTTATGATGAAATATTGAGTAATAATTAAAATCTCTCCCATTGCAACTCAAATGCTCTCACATTCAAAATACATTACCCTTCTGAAGGAATTAAATGGGAGTCCTCAGAAGAAAAGGGTTGAGTGTTTGGCTCTGCTGGCCTTATTCCAGCTAGAATACACCCAGTAATTATGCCTGGAAGTTGCAAGGCACTTTTCCCTGGGGAGCTTTAAGTGCTTTAAAAACATGGGCCAATCCACCTTTATAATATCCCTAGGCAGCAGCAGAAAGAAGCTTGGTATGCTCAAAAGCACACAAAAAAAGTTGAAGTGATTTTTATGAAGTTACACCACTCAGAGTTAGGTGATTCGAGATGGGAATTTATAGATTCTGGCTCAGCACCCACATACCCTGAACCAGAAGATTTAAACCGACCACTAGAAACTCTTAGGGGTGTTTCAGCCTGAGTTAAACCCTCTGAGGAAAGGTTGGCAAATTCCCAGGATGTCAGCCCCTTTGGCAGAATTATTAGTGGCCACAGGAAGTCTCGAAAGAATGGCTCTTTGCTTACTCAAAAGAAAGGGAAAGCCGCATTAACATCCCAAAGATGTGTTCATACATCAAGCATGCATTTGTAACGTGTTTACTTTCCTCAGTTTGAAATAAAAGTCATCTAGAAAATTGCTCATATAAAATTATAAAGCAGATAAGTATTTTATACTTGATTTATGATGTCAGATATTCAGTTTGTATTTCACCTCTAATTCTCAGGTCATGTATTAGCATGTGATTAATTAAGCAATTAATTAAGCCTTGGTATGTCTGGCAAAGAAGCAACTATCTGCCTTTGTCTCTGACTAGTCAAAGAAACCCCTCTTCAGGATTAGAGTCTGGACTTTACATCTGAGTAGGTAGTATACTTCCTTTTCCTGTGTTACCTTTTAATGTTATGTCTTTGCCTTAGTGCTTGTTTAATATAGAAATCATTATAATAGGGTGAGAACCGAACATTAACAGAGAAAAAAATTACATTTCTCCTGGCTGTTAAGAAAAGATTTATGTTCCCAAACTCCACCTACATCTTAAATCCTGGGACACCAGTCCAAAACTTAAGTCCACACAAAAACCCACACACAAATGTTTACAACAGCTTTCATCGTAGTTGCCAAAATATGGAAGCAACCAAGATAGACATTTCAATAGGTGAATGGTTAAAAAACTGTGGTACATCCAGACAATGGAGTATCATTCAGTGATAAAAAGAAATGAGCTGCCAAGCCATAAGATATGGAGGAACCTTAAATGCATACTGCTTAGTGAAAGAAAGCTCTCTAGAAAGGCTCCATGCTGTATGATTCCAACTCCATGACATTCTGAAGAAAGCACAACTATGGACACAGTAAAAAGTAAAAAGTGGTTGCTAGGCCTTCAGGAAAGAGGAGAAAGGATGAACGGGAGGAACCAGGAGATCTTCAGGGCAGGGAAACCATTGGGTATGATGCTGCACAGTGGATACATGTCATCAGACATTTGTCCAAACCCACAAAACTGTAAACACAGTGAAGCCTAATGTAGACGATGGACTTTAGCTAATAACAATCAGTTAATATTGGCTCACCAATTGTAATAAATGTATCACACAAATCCAAGATGTTAGGAGCAAGAGAAATTAAAGTGAGAAATGATATGAGAACTATTTTCTGTAAACTTAACATTGCTCCAATAAAATAGTCTATTAATTTAAAAAAACAGAAGCCTGACAGATTTTCCCAAACTTCATATACATCTTAAATCCAAGGACACAAGTAAAGAATTTTATTTGATTGACAACTTTTCTGGTGAACTTGGCCTTTTAGTAAATATGATGAGTTCTAAAAACCACACTTCTGGCTACTTTTTAAAAAAACTATAGTCTCCTCTTTGTTGTCAATTTTCAAAATTCTGGGCAGGAGACAAAGCTAATGTACAGGTAGACAGAATCAGTAAGCAGGTTTCACATTGCTGGCCGCATTTCACCTGAGTTATCAACTCACTTTTGGGTGCTAGATGGTCCCTTCAGTCACGCTGCTTCTCAAGTCCATTACCACTTTCCTTTTCATTATTATTATTATGAAAATTTTAACCTACACTATAAGTTCCCAGAGGCTTCCCAAGTGGCAGAGTGGTAAAGAATCCGTCTGCCGATGTAAGAGATGCAAGAGGCATGGGTTCGATCCCGCATCAAGATTGGGAGGAGGAGACTTGGGGGGAGGAAATGGCAGCCCACTCCAGCTCTTGCCTGGGAAACCCCTTGGACAGAGGAGCCCGGCGGGCTACAGTCTATGGGGTCGCAAAGAGTCGGACACGATGTAGTGACTGAGCACACACACGTTAGTTCCCCTAAGGCAGGGGCCGTGCCTTAGCTATCTTTTACCCTCAATACTGAACATACTGAGAAAAGACGGAAGGCGGAAGGCATGGGGAAAGGAAGGGACACTTTACAAATATTTGCTCATTATCAGTCTCAACCAGAAACACACGATACACTCAAACTGGGTATCATGCATTCAAATTTAGTTTGATCGAAATACCACTTTTAAAGGCAGGGCAGGGCTCCTGCTATGTTACTCACTCTGGACTGGAAGGGTCAAGGGGTGAAAGCGATTCCTGGAATTGACAGAGAGACAGAGAGAGGAGGGAAGCACGAAGCCGTGAGGGTAAAAGTATGGAGCCAACAGGCTGGGACCCAGTAGAAAAAAGCTGAAGGAATAAACACCCGTCACTCTTGACCTGCCCTCAGAGCTCCTATTTCTTCCCATTGGTGGAATCAGTCTGGAAGCAGAGGGCAAGCGTTCACTGGTGTAACCCACACAGGTCGGCCATCCAAGGCACAGAGCAGGATGGGCAGGATGAAGACTGCATCCAGGGGAGTAAATGGAAGACACCCAGCACATCGCAAAACACAAAGGCACACCAGCATGCCCCAAGCGCTCCCAACCTCCCCTTCTGCTTATAAGAGTCTGTAGACTCAAACCAACCTAGCCTTCAACTCCTAATTCCCATCACTTCATTGATGAGTATCCTTGGGCAAATGACTTAATCTCTAAGCCTCAGATTCACCACCTGCAAAACAGAACTAGCTAGAGGGACTGCTTGAGAACTGCAAGGATTAAATGAGAACAGAGTGCTTAGTGGCTGTGAACAGGAAGTGACATTATTACATGCCCCACAACACACACTTAAGGACAGTTTTTAGCACATAGTCTTACACTTATTTTTGTCCCTTAGCTGTTTAATGTATATGTTCTGTCTCTCCAGGTACACTGTATAGTCTTTCAAGACAGGCAAGAGTTGGGACATTTTATTTCTTTGCTATCCCCCAATGCACCTACCTGATACAGTGAGCTGAGTAAACAGGGCAACAAAATAAACATTTACTGAAGAAACACATAACCCCTCCAATAAAAAGAGAAAGGCTTAATTAATGTATTAACCTGCAGAACAGAAGCATCACTAATGAAATCACTAGACGTTTCCTCTGGCCTATAAAGTACTCACTTGATTCATAAGTTGATATCTCTTTTCAAGCAAATTTTAATATATACAAACTTGGCATCATTCCAGTTGGGGATAATAAGAAAAAGAGGAAACTAGAGTTGGGAATAGAAAAGGATATAAAGCAGATGGCAGAGTAGGAGTAAAAGTCTTGGGAAAAATGAAAGAAGATGAGGAAAGATAAGGGTGGATCCCCCATTGCCCACTGGTGGGCAGTGTCTGCGAGGAAGGAGGCCACTAAACGTGTGCTGTGTAGATGCGGTGTGCTCAGCCCTCAGTCGTGTCTGACTCTCTGCAACCCATGGACCGTAGCCCGCCAGGCTCCTCTGTCTATAGGATTTTTCAGGCAAGAATACTGGAGTGGGTCACCATGCCCTCCTCCAGGGGATCTTCCCTGGAGGAAAGACCAGGGATGAAACCCACGTCTCCTGTGTCTCCTGCATTGGCAGGAGGATACCCACTGAGTCACCTGGGAAGCTCAAGAAGTGGGGAGAAAAACAGCAGATGCTCAGGCAAGACCTGGTAAAGCCACGGCTATTCAGTGGATGCTCTTTTGTATTAGGAGAGAAAGAGGAAAATACTGGGGTTGAATAGATTAAACAAAACCACTCAGGCATCCCAGATAATCTGCATCTCTAAGACCACTATGGAAACAATGAAGCAGGATCCCAGAGGTCTGCCCATGTGCGCAGACCCATAAAACGAAGTCAAGAATTGTAAGTGCTAAAATACAGAAGAACACTAAACATCTGGACTAAGAACCACATGAGGCAAATCAATGCCTCTCAGCTCTGACCTTGCAAGAGAGAAAATAACTTCAAAGAGATGACAATTGTGAGGGATGACATACCTAGAAACTTGAGTAACTTTCAGTCAGTGGGAATGCGGAAACATTATGTATTTTCAATGGCAGAGATTTAATAGAAGAAATTGGTTACATAGGTATTAAAAGACTAGAAAAGTGAAAAAGGGACACAGAGATAACCTTGATATCCATCACTGCAAGAAGCAGCCTTAACCTTAGGGCTCAAGAAACAAAAGGGAAGATGTGGGATAACCAGAACCTAGCTTCTCAAGGGAGGGACTATTAATAGGACTCAAAGCAGGCTGGGGAGGGACTTCCCTGGTGGTCCAGTGGTTGAGAATCCACCTGTCGATGCAGGAGACAAGGGTTCAATCCCTGGTCCAGGAAGATCCCACATGCCTTGGAGCAACTAAGCCCATGCACCACAACTACCAAAGCCCCAGCTCTAGAGCCTGTGCTCAGCAACGAGAAGCCTACACTGCATCTAGAGAGAGTCCTCGAGAAGCAGCGAAGACCCAGCAGAGTCAAAAATAATAAATAAAATAAAAAACGAAAGAAGCAGGGTGGGGAGAACAGAACACACACAGAATAAGTGATACTTGGAAACTGGCTGGGACCACGGTAAACGGCTGCCAAAAATTCCTAAAGAAACTACAGAATAGAGCTATCGCTGGCCAGAGGAGAAACGCGGACAAGAGCTGAAAACAGCCAAGCCCCTTCTCCCCCTTGCTCCTATGTTTCAATCTTCCACCGGAGTCTCCTCCTGCCAGAAACCAACATAAACTGAGACGTGAGGGGATCTGGGAGATGGATTTCTCAGAGTTCCAGCCCCAGCCTCACAAAACAAAGCAGAAAATGGTGGGCTTGAGGCTGAGACCACAAGTGAAGAGCCAGCAGAGTGGGATATCCACATGTTCCCTATTAGGTTTCAGGTTCTTCAATGGAAAACTCTAATATTGGTTTTCCAGGAACCCAACCCTGATTTTTTTATTTTTTTGAGAAACACTGACTGTCATGAAGCTTTTCTGATTGAAAATCAGTTAGAATATTTCACTAAAACTCCTTTTTCCCCTCTCAGGATTATAAATATTTCCTATTTATTTGGGACAGAAATTTTATAAGATAGAGCATAAAGAATGATTGTTATAACAGAGAACACTAGCCAAATACAACCAACTTCTCCTCCAACAAAGGAAAATTCTTAATAGACTTCTAGCATTTCCAAAATCTGTTTAAATAAGTATCCCCTAATTCTCCTACACAAAGAGTTGGCCTCTGCACTGGGATGAGGGGTGTGTGTGTGTGCGCGTGTGTGTGTGTATGGGGGAGGGGGGGTCTGAGAAGGAGTGCATTTTGTTCTCCAGGTAAGAGAAATACAGATCTTTGGGGGCCAGAAGGTGAACAGTCAGTCTCCAAGAAAGCCCCCAGTGAACCATGTCTCCTGGAATTCACACTCTCGTGTGGTCCCTTCCCATACCGAATAGGGCTGACCAGTGGAACCGCAATACAAGAGTATTGCAGGGACAGCCATTCATGACTTTCAAGTCAGAAAAGACATCTTGGCTTCCATTTTGCTTTCTTTCTGATTGCTCACTCTGGGAGAAGCCAGATGCTGGAATGCAAGGACCTTCACTGTAGCTCTGTAGGGATGTTTATGTGGCAAGGAACTGAGGCCTTCTACATGAGCCACGTACAAGCACACCCTCCAGCCAGTCGCACCTTCAGATGACTGCAGGTCCATCGTCCCGACTACAACCTCTGAGGCAGCCAGAGTCAGTGCCACCCAGCAGACTTTGATTCCCAATTCCTGACCCTCAGAAACTCTCTGAGATAACAGATTTTTATTACTGTTCTAAGGCATTAAGATCAGAGGTAACTTATTATGGAGCAGTAGCTAATTAACATACCCTTAAAGAGCCCTGATGCTGCTGCTGCTAAGTCACTTCAGTCGTGTCTGACTCTGTGTGACCCCATAGACGGCAGCCCACCAGGCTCCCCCGTCCCTGGGATTTGAGCCCTACTTGGTCATATTCTTTAGTCAAGTGGACAAGATTTGCTTCATAGGCATTGCTCCCAGTCTCCTGATTGGGACTGAAAGAATCTTCCAGTTTCATTAAGATGGTTTATTTAAAGAGTCCAGCTGCTCCCACCCTCTCTATCTATTCCACTACTCTTTTAAGATATTTTGAATTTTCTGTCAACTAAGCCAACAGAGGAATTAGATGCCCATGAGGTTTTAAGCCCCTTTAATACTGGAAGTATTCAAGCAGATGATCAAAGGTTATAAAGTACTTCCTACACCAACTGGAAGGTGGGACCAGATGGCCTATAAGGTTTCTAATCACACTAAGAAGTTTCTAAGATGCAAGTCTCTGGGTATGCTCCCCAAAAAACTGTGACATAATTCTCATTAGTTACAACAAAGTATTGAAAGAGGCCTGAAGTTCACAGGGAAATAAAGAATTAAAATGGCTTATAAGCCATTATGAACTTAAAAAGATGCTCAGCCTATTAGTAACTGATGCAAAAATAACAGAACTAGTCAAACATTAATTTACATGTGCCCGGTTGGAAAATTTTCCAGTTCCAGAAAAGACATTAGGGCAAAGGGTAGAGAAATAGACATGGGGAGCTGCTGCTGCTGCTGCTGCTAAGTTGCTTCAGTCGTGTCCGACTCTGTGCGACCCCATAGACGGCAGACCACTAGGCTCCTCTGTCCCTGGGATTCTCCAGGCAAGAACACTGGAGTGGGTTGCCATTTCCTTCTCCAATGCATGAAAGTGAAGTTGCTCAGTCATGCCCGACTCTTAGCGACTCCATGGACTGCAGCCTACCAGGCTCCTCCGTCCATGGGATTTTCCAGGCAAGAGTACTGGAGTGGGTTGCCATTGTATGGGGAGGGGGGTAGGTAAATTGATGAATGTTCTTCAAAAAGTAATTCAGGCAATGTATATTAAAATTTTAACTCATCATAGCATGTGTGGAGCTTCCCAGGTGGCATAGTGGTAAAAAATCTGCCTGCCAATGCAGGAGATGCGGGTTCAACCCCTGGGATGGGAAGATTCCCTGCAGAAGGAAATGGCAACTCACTCCAGTATTCTTGCCTGGTCTGGGAAATCCCATGGACACACTACAGTCTAGGGTGTTGCAAAAGACTCTGACACAACTTAGCAAGTGAAAACCAACAGTCCATGTGACTCGGCACTTTCCATTGTAAACAAAATTATCCATTCTCCTATTTGTAAGGACAAAATCCTATAAAAGATCTAAATATTTACCAATTTTAAAAGGGGGTAAATAAATTTCATTGCAACTATATAATGAATAGCATACAATCTATGAACAGAATGAGTTGTATCTATATACAGGCTGATAGGAAACACTGTCAAGGTATACTGTTAGAAAGAAAAACAAGATATGTCTTAATATAAGAGGGAGGAAGACCCAAAGCACAGAAAACGCCTGGGAGGAGTTTTTAAAATGCCGTTCCCACTTGCCACTAGGAAGGGATACTAATTACTTGGAAGGAGGAAATCTTTTTGCTATATGCTCATTTGTACATGCACACACTCTAATTTTTTTAAAGTGTGTGTGTGGGCAGGGGGGACGCTTAATGCAGAAAAAAGAACAAAAGAAAAAATAAAGAGTTAAGTTACAGCTACTTTCCAAGTAATTTAAAACACAGTCCATCCAAGTAGCCGGAGTCTGGCTTTGTGTTTAAGACACTCACATGTACATTCAACTGTTAAAAATCACCTCTGAGAGAAAAAAAGGTACTTCACACCGTCAGCGTGCCCCTCATTAACTGCAGAACCAGAGCTCTCTGGCCATCTTAATGCAAACCACTAACTCAAAGACAGGAGGGCTCCACAAGACGATCATCTTCCTGCCCTAAGCATCACAAATCATGAAATGTGATAGAGCTGCCTTACTTTGAATGTTAGGCAAAGAGCGGCAAGGTTAAAGAAATACAAAGGAGTCAGCATTCATGGTCCTAACTGGTCCAGAGCACACAGCTGTTGTCAAAAAGCTGGCAGCCCCCGCCGACAGCCTCCCCCCATAAATGCCAGCCTCACGTGATCCTCTTCTCTGTTGGCCAAACCCTTCCTGAGACTAAGTGAGCACTTCCCAGATCAGTGATCTTCTTTGAAAAGAAGTCTAGTAAGTGGTGGTTAATTATTCTCAGGGTGTGTGACACAGAAGGGAAACTGCATTCAGAAGGAACATTCTTTTGAGGGGAAGAGACAGGGAGTTTGGGATTGATGTGGACACTTTGCTATACTTAAAACGGATAACCAACAAGGTCCTACTGTATAGAACAGGGAACTCTGCTCGATATTATGCGGCAGCCTGGATGGGAGGGGAGTTTGGGGGAGAATGGATACATGTGTATGTATGCCTGAGTCCTTCTGTTGTTCACCTGAAATTATTACAACATTGTTAATCAGTTATACTCCAGTATAAAACAAAAACGAAAAAAAATAAATAAAATTGGATTGTGAAAAAAACAAAAGAACATTTCTTCTCTTTGGTCCAATATGTTAAAGATGAGAACTTTTGTGTCTTAAAATGGGCTTTATTTGCTCACAGGTGAGGCACTTTTGTTCATCTCACAACAAATAAATTGTAACTGTCTAAAAACATTCATTTAAATGTTATCAATTATCTTATGACCTAAGTTGGACCATAAAGAAGGCTGAGGGCCAAAGAATTAATGCTCTTGAATTGTGATGCTGGAGAAGTCTTGAGGGTCCCTTGGACACCAAGAAGATCAAGTTAGTCAATCCTAAAGGAAATCAGCTCTGAGTATTCACTGGAAGGACTGATGCTGAAGCTGAAGCTCCAATACTTTGGCCACCTGATGAGAAGAGTAGGGAAAGACCCTGATGATGGGAAAGACTGAGGGCAGGAGGAGAAGGGGGCAACAGAGGATGAGATGGTTGGATGGCATCACTGACTCAATGGAGATGAGTTCTAGCAAACTCTGGGAGCTAGCGAAGGGCAGGGAAGCCTGGTGTGCTGCAGTCCATGGGGTCAAAAGCAGTAGGACATGACTTAGTGACCAGAAAACAACACATCATAAAGGCCCACCTCCAAATACAGTCATGTTGGAGGAAAAGTTTTGGCACAGCAATTAAGGGAGGACACAATCAGCGGGTAGCAAGCCCCCTTTCACGTGCTTTTGATCCTCTCATGCGTTAGTATCTGCTATATTGCTGGAAGACTAAAAACCTCAGGCTGTCGAGATGTGAATAAGTTTGTCCCTTTCCTGCTGCTACAGACCCAGAGAGGATACGGTTGTTGGTTTGGCTCTCTGAGTCAAACACATAAAGCCACTCAACCTAGAGATGTAGTAAAAAAAGAGAGAGAGACACTGTCTCCTGGCTCGCTAACTCAGCAAGAATACAAGGCTGTTTACCATCAAGGAGTAAGACCTGCAAAGAGTTGAGTGTGGGAATGGTGGGCTCCACATACATTTTATAACCCTTCTCACCACTTAGTGGGGAAACCACTTTCAGAAACAAGATTTCGCTGCTGCTGTTTCAGCCAAATCTGTAATTTTATGAATCAAAACAAGTCATCATAATTCTATGTGATGAGAAAGTAAAACTGAAAAGTAACTAAAATCAAAAGTCAAAGAACAGACTAAAACAGAATGTCTGTCTTAAACGTGACAATAATTAACACTAATATTAGCATCTGAACAGAATGGAGGCATGTACTCATGAATACACAGAAAACACCAAGGACCTAACAGTTCTTCATCCTGAGGGAAGCTTTGGGAACTCCTTGCCCACAACACAGGGCTTGGTGGCTGTCTATAATTCACACTCTCTCTGCCCCTCATCGTTCCTCCCTTCAGGCGAAGATAGCAGCACAGATTCAAGCTGCACATATACATAACCTCGCTCCTATGCTGGCCACATTCCCCAGGTTCCTCCGTAAACACCTTCTTATACTTTAAGTGAAGCGCTCATTGTACCTACTATAACTAATTATTTTCCCATGAGAAATGGAATTTTTTGAGTGCACAAGCTAAATAAGGCTTTCTCATCTTTGCGTGTCCCCAGCAACTGACACAAGTCTTGACACCAAGTGGAAGCGTTAGTCGCTTCGGTCGTGTCTGACTCTCCGAGCCCCCAGGGACTGTAGCCCACCAGGCTCCTCTGTCCGTGGGATTCTCCAGGCAAGAATACTGGCGTGGGTAGCCATTCTCTCCTCCAGGGGATCTTCCCAACCCAGGGATCGAACCCAGGTCTCCAACACTGCAGGCAGATTCTTTACCGCCAGAGCCTCTGAGGTGTTCAGTAAACACTCTTGAATAAATAAAAAAGCCTATCATTCATGAGGTAATCAAAGAAACAAACATTTAAAAACAATTTGTTTAGTCAAAGAAATACAATTTAAAGAAACTTGGACAATGGTAGGGGACACTATACTTAACAAAATAGCAAAATTGTATTTTAAATGTTCAAAAAATTCTTCAACCCTTCCGAAAAATAACATGGCACTACCTATTTAAAGTCTCAGCAATCCATTCATTCCTGAGAGTCAGCTAGAATTTTATCCAAAGAAAATAACTGAAGGAAAAAAAAAAACAGCTTGTCTGGAAAGTTTCATTATTTAAAATATCAAAATATGAGAAAATCCTTATATAGGAAGAGAGTAAGCAAAGTAGTCTGCATCAATTCAATGAAATATTATGCAACAAAAAACTGATAATTTATGACTGCAGAAATATGGCACTTTTTTTCCCCCAGCGTTTAAAGTTACATCTGGAACAATTTACCTTAAGTTTATTTAAAGGATCCAAAGTATGTCATTTCTGGCATATTCCAACCACTGACATTTTAAAAACAGAACTATTACATTATTGTTAAGGAACTCTACTGAGGTACAGTTCACATGCCATACAATTTACTCATTTAAAGTATACAACTCTATGGCTTTTAGTACATTCACAAAGTGGAACAAACATCCACACAGTGAATTTGAGAACACTGTCGCTGCCCCAACAAGAAACCCCACACTCCCTGGTTGTCAGTCCCTGACCTTCTCACCATCCTCCTAACCAAGTCCCAGGCAGCCATTCATCTACTTTCCATATCCACAGATTTGCCTATTTTGGAAATTTTGTATAAGTGGAGTCATACACTAGGCAGTCCTTTGTGACCGGCTTATTTCTTTCAGCATCATGTTATCAAAACACATTCATGGCAGCATCTATCAATACTTCTTTTTATTCACAAATAACATTCCATTGCACAGATAGAGCACTTTTCTCTTATCTACTCATTAGCTGACAGACATTTGGATTGTTCTCACTTCCTAGCTATTATGAACACTGGTATAGAAGTCTGTATGGGCTTGTTTTCATTTCTCCTGGATACACACTAAGGAGTGGAATTACTAGATTATATCGTAACTGTATGTTTAACAATTTGAGGAACTACAGACAGCTTTCAAAAGCAGCTGAATTACACACATCTGTGGCAGCGCTTGTAATTATCTGTCTTTTTTACTCCAGTCATCCGAGTAGGTGTAAGGTGGTATCTCACTGTGGTTTGACTTGCAAATCTCTGATAACTAATGATGCTGAGCATCTTTTTTATGTTTATTGACCATTTGTATATCTTCCTTGGAGAAACATCTATTCACATCCTTTGACAATTCTTAATAGGATTATTTGTCTTTTATAACTGAGTTGTAACAGTGCTTTATATATTCTGGATACTCACCCCTTATCAGATATACGACATGCAAAAATTTTCTCCCATTCTGTGGGTTGTCTTTTCACTTTCTTAACACTGTTCTTTTAAATGTGTCCAGAAAAGCATAAATATCATGGATATTTCATTCCCACCATAGTCCATATAAAACAGACATGAACAAAGGCCAGAAAATTTACATCATACCCTTTTCTCTTTGAAATATTTCATTCCTCTTCTCCCTCAGAATTTCATCCTAATGTATTTATGCTTGATAGTCTTCTGATTTATTAATACTCTATTGTACTTCTGTGTAACAGCTTCATACATACTTAAAAATTAAATGCCTTTGATCTCCTGTGACCACAAAATCTAGTCTTTAATGTTTTTCTTCTACATTCAATTTTTCTAATTATTTTTTATTTGTGTATTTTATTATAACAACTCATAGTTAAGGGCTTCACAGGTAGCATAGAGGTAAGGAATCTGTCTGCCAATGCAGGAGATGCAGATCCAATCCCTGGGTTAGGAAGCTCTCCTGGAGAAGGAAATGGCAACCCGCTCCAGAATTCTTGCCTGAAAAATTCCATGGACAGAGGAGCCTGGTGGGCTATAGTCCATGGGTTGCAAAGGCTCAGACAAGACTGACTGAGCACACACACAAACACACACATCCAAGAAGAGATCCAGGTGCTGATTAATTTTATGCAATTTTCTCTTTTACTCTAAAGTTTGATGGCTTCAAATCCCTTGTTACACTAGACAGATATAAAATTAGCCTAAAACCTATACTTTGAAAATCAGGCTTAAGCTTGACAAGTGTATGACTGGATTAATATTGCTTACACTCATCTAAACGTCACATTGACAAACAACATGTTTGTCTTGATGGCAGCCCCCCTCTAGGCATATGGCACTTCCATTAACTCTGGTGTTATCTTTGTAGCAGGAGAATATGCCTCATTGTTTTCAGATTATTCATAATTTACAAGGTCTCTCTTTGGTCATGATTCATAATTGCTCATAATATTGAAGGGAAAGATCCCTGCACAGATGCTATTCAGTGTGGGGGGCGGTTAATTATTATTAATTTCAAAGAACAAACTGTCCTATTTGAAGCAAACATTCAGCAGTCATGATCCAAATATTAGATGAAATTGTTACCTTATAAAGTATAACATAAAAAAGATGTTACGCTAAATTTTACCATGGCAACCTTTGGCAACTTGGAGAACATCTGCAAATATGAAGTCACAGAAGAATATAAATTCATGATATTCAAAATAATTCCATTAACAAGTATTTATTAATTCTCCTTGCATATTATTCAATGACAGACATAGAGATCATACACACACTTCAACCCTTGATTCTATCACCTAACTGGAATAACGAAATACCCAAAGAATCCGAGGGCTATAAGGGGATTTGTGATACTAATATTTATCTCCAAACGTAGGTTGTCTTCATTCAAAACTACCCTCTGGGGAACTGATGACTTATAAATTAAGTTCTGCAGGCAAACATTCCCTCCCATCTGCCCTTTCTGTAGTGGCATGAAAATTCAAACAAATCAACTACAAATCTCGCCAAATAAAGAACATTTCATGAGATTAATTAAAGTGACTTTGGAAAACTGCTTGTCATGCACAGGACCACAGAAAGAAGAGGACCACAGGATTCTCTTTATAATCCACAATTAAAGGTTTTAAAACCTACAAGCTTATAGATACTTTAAAAGAGAATATAATTATCAAATTTTTTCATCTCTTAGAGAAATGAAAATAAATAAGACCCTCCTCATGATTATACTTAAAAAGTCATTGGAAAACGCCCTAATGCTGGAAATGATTGGGGGCAGGAGGAGAAGGGAGCAACAGAGGATGAGATGGTATCACCGACTCGATGGACGTGAATTTGAGCAAACTCCGGGAGATGGTGAAAGACAGGGAAGCCTGGCATGCTGCAGTCCATGGGGTTGCAAAGAGTTGGACGTGACTGAGCGACTAAACAACAACAACATATATGTTATTATACAATTGCAGGAATGATTTTTCCCAAAAACCTTATTCATTTTTTTCCCCTAATTACTGGCACATATTTTTCTAATTAACTGCAAGTAAAAACTAAAATGAACTTTATTTTCATGATGATCAGTTTATTTTCTAAAAGACCAAATCCCAATCACACTTTATATGCACAGTAATCATGAAATGTCAGTCTTCATTCCAGTGGGTTCACCTTTAGAGACCTTTTTCCAGGGTCAACGGTCCTTGAGCCTCCTCTCTCTTTCTAGTTCCAACTAATGAGCAACGTTTTCGCCAGATCTAAGCCCACCTGCAGTACTTCTCCTGTGGGCCCCACAGTCATCTTGCTCCAGCTCAGCCCCAGGAGCCTTTCCCAGAACCAAGCATGGGCTATGTATACTAACCCCCCTCCCCGTGCCCTGAGACTCACTCAAGACAACCACTGAGCAAGACACACAAGCCTCCCCGGTCCGTGAATTCCAAAGATCCCATTGTTAATTACTCTGGAGTAGACATTTAATTGGAAAAGGCAATGGCACCCCACTCCAGTACTCTTGCCTGGAAAATCCCATGGACGGAGGAGCCTGATAGGCTGCAGTCCATGGGGTCGCTAGAGTCGGACACGACTGAGCGACTTCACTTTCCCTTTTCACTTTCATGCATTGGAGAAGGAAATGGCAACCCACTCCAGTGTTCTTGCCTGGAGAATCCCAGGGACGGGGGAGCCTGGTGGGCTGCCATCTATGGGGTCGCACAGAGTCGGACACGACTGAAGCAACTTAGCAGCAGCAGCAACAGACATGTAATTGTCAAAAAATTCTTATAATAGTGGCCCCCACTCTAAGAATCTTCAATTCTTCCTGGAAAACCAAAACACATTCTACTTTTACTCACCTGACCCTTGAACTTTAATTCATAAAACTCCCAACCTCCATGACTGCCAGCACTTTCCACACCCCTTCACACCTCAGCATTTTCCTAATCTCTTCCTCCAGGGATTAGACACAGTCTGTCTTCCCTATTATTAATAAAAACACAAGGGAAGCAAAACAGTGGGTCTCAGGTGGGCACTCTGCCTTTCTGAGGAGCTCCAGGCAAGAAGTCACCAAGTAAGCTAAGACATTTTACCACGTGTTCAGTCAGTCACAAATCATTTACTACAACTCGTGTGATGTAGAAGTGAAAGTATTAAAGTCATTCAGTCGTGTCAGACTCTGCGATCCCATGGATGGTAGCCCACCAAGCTCTTCTGTCCATGGGATTTCCCAGGCAAGAATACTGAAGTGGGTTGCCATTTCCTTCTCCAGGGGATCTTTCCAACCCAGGGATGGAACCCAGGTCTCCTGTACTGCACGTGGTTTCTTTACCGTCAGAGCCACCGGGAATGATGTAGAGCATCTAGTGAATTCAGAGACATTAAATGAGTGGCTTGGAAAAATAAGCCAAAGATAGAATGCAAGAATCCTTGATTCCATGATGTTTCCATAAGAACAAAGGTTCTCAACCCTACCAGACCAGTGCCACCTTTAGATATCAAACCTTCGGAATCCACAGAGAATGTGTACACACACACACAGAGAAATCTGTAGTATAAAGGAAAATGACAGGGAATAGCTATTTCCATCTTTTGTATGTGTAAATTACATGTATACATATTTGGAGATGCAAACAGACATGACCACATCAAATGATTTAATGATAATGATGTAAGATGCTTGCAACTATTTCAAATGAGTCTGAACTTAAAAGAAGTAAGATGCATTCACCTGAAAATGTTCAATGCTTTTTATTGGATATTTTTATTTGTTTTGCTTTTATTTATTTTTTTACTGAAGGATAATTGCTTTATAGAATTTTACTGTTTTCTATCAAACCTCAACATGAATCAGCCACAGGTATACATACATCCCCTCCCTTTTGAAACTCCCTTCCCATCTCACCCCTCTAGGTTGATACAGAGCCCCTGTTTGAGTTTCCTGAGCCATACAGCAAATTCCCCTTGACTGTCTATTTTACATATGGTAATGAAAGTTTCCATGTTACTCGTTCCATACATCTCACCCTCTCCTCCCCTCTCCCCATGTCCATAAGTTGGATATTTTTAAATAAAGGCTAAGTGTGTGTGTGTGTATTAATAATCATTATATTGCCCACAAATATGTATTGATACAATTCAGATGTCACAAACAGCACTGCCACAGGTGAAGGGATTTACCAAAAGGTGGACATGTCTTTGAAAAGTTACCAATAAATCAAAATCAATCAGTCAGTTCAGTCGCTCAGTCATGTTCCAACTCTTTACCACCCCATCGACTGCAAAACACCAGGCTTCCCTGTCCATCACCAACTCCCAGAGTTTGCTCAAACTCATGTCCATCGTGTTGGTGATGCCATCCAACCATCTCATCCTCTGTCATCCCCTTCTCCTCCCGCCTTCAATCTTTCCAATTAGTCAGTTCTTCGCATCAGGTGACCAAAGTATTGGAGCTTCAGCTTCAGTCCTTCCAATGAATATTCAGGAATGATTTCAAATCTTCAGGATGGACTGGTTTGATCTCCTTGCAGTCCAAGGGACTCTCAAGAGTCTTCTCCAACACCACAGTTCAAAAGCATCAATTCTTCAGTACCCAGCTTTCTTTATAGTCCAACTGTCACATCCATAAATGACTACTGGAAAAACCATACCTTTGACTAGATGGACCTTTGTTGGCAAAGTAATGGCTCTGCTTTTTAATATGCTGTCTAGGTTGGTCATAGCTTTTCTTCCAAGGACTAAGCGTCTTTTAATTTCATGGCTGCACTCACCATCTGCAGTGATTTTGGAACCCCAAAAAATAAAGTCTCACTGTTTCCATTGTTTCCCCATCTATTTGCCATGAAGTGATGGGACCAGATGCCATGATCTTAGTTTTCTGAATGCTGAGCTTTAAGCCAACTTTTTCACTCTACTCTTTCACTTTCATAAAGAGGCTCTTTAGTTCTTTTTCACTTTCTGCCATGAGGGTGGTGTTATCTGCATATCTGAGGTTATTGGTATTTCTCCAGGCAATCTTGATTCCAGCTTTTGCTTCATCCAGCCCAGCATTTTGCATGATATACTCTGCATATAAGTTAAATAAGCAGGGTGACAATATACAGCCTTGATGTACTCCTTTCCTGATATGGAGCCAGTCTGTTGTTCCATGTCCAGTTCTAACTGTTGCTTTGACCTGCATACAGATTTCTCAGGAGAGAGGTCACGTAGTCTAGTATTCCCATCTCTTTAAGAATTTTCCAGTTTGTTGTGATCCCACTTCCCTTGTTGCTCAACTGGTAAAGAATCCGCCCACAATGCGGGATACCTGGGTTTGATCCCTGGGTTGGAAAGATCCCCTAGAGAAGGGAAAGGCTACCTACTCCAGTATTCTGCCCTAGAGAATTCCATGGACTATATAGTCCATGGGGTCCCAAAGAGTCGGACACCACTGAGTGACTTTCACTTTCATACAGTCAAAGGCATTGGCATAGTCAATAAAGCAAAAATAGGTGTTTTTCTGGAACTCTCTTGCTTTTTCGGTGATCCAGTGGATGTTTGCAATTTGATCTCTGGTTCCTCTGCCTTTTCTAAAGCCAGCTTGAACATCTGGAAGTTCACGGTTCGAGTACTGTGGAAGCCTGGCTTGGAGAATTTTGAGAATTACTTTGCTAGAGTGTGAGATGAGTACAACTGTGTGGTAGTTTGAACACTCTTTGCCATTGCCTTTCTTTGGGATTGGAATGAAAGCTATGGGCAGAAATCAAAGTACAGCTTTCTAAGTATTCAGCGGTCACATTTTCCGAAAATTTCAACATATATTAATATTAAAACTGGGTCCCCCAAATTTTGTCTTTATATGTCAAATAGGGTTAGGTTTTTGGTAATTACAGACAGGTATTTCACCAAACCCCCAATAAGGATAATCTAAGATTTTGCAGGGGAGAAGGCAATGGCACCCCACTCCAGTACTCTTGCCTGGAAAATCCCATGGACGGAAGAGCCTGGTGGGCTACAGTCCATGGGGTCACTAAGAGTTGGACACGACTGAGCGACTTCACTTTCACATTTCACTTTCATGCATTGGAGAAGGAAATGGCAACCCATTCCAGTGTTCTTGCCTGGAGAATCTCAGGGACGGGGGAGCCTGGTGGGCTGCCGTCTATGGGGTCACACAGAGTCGGACACGACTGAAGCAACTTAGCAGCAGCAGCAGCAGCAAGATTTTGCAGAATGCTCAGAGTAAGCTTTCACTTGTTTGGTTATTATTGTTCTCTAAACTACAAAATGCCTAGATCTCTGGTCGCCTACCCACCCAACACCAGTCACGCACTCCATGCTCCTGGACCACCAGAGTCAGTTCCCACCGATTTCCAAAACACTCCTGGAGGAAGCAGTCTCCCTCCCACTGAGACCCAGTGAATAAAGCTCTACGGAAAAGTACTGCCTGGGGACTAACAGGCTCCAGACCCAGTGCAAGACACTAGAGCAACGTGGTGAAAAAAAAACAACAAAGTGTAGGGACTTCCCTGGTGCTCCAGGGGTTAAGAATCCACTTGCCAAAGCTGGGGACATGGCTTCGATCCCTGGTCCGGAAAGATCCCACGTGCCCTGCGGTAACTAAGCCCCGGAGCCACAACTGCTGAGCGCATGTGCTGCTTCTCCTGAAGCCTGCACACCTTTCAGCCTGTGCTTCCCAACAAGACAAGCCACGGCAGAAGAAGCTCAGGCCACAAAGAAGAGGAGTCCCTGCTCTCTGCAACCACGGAAAGCTCAGGGGCAGCAACAAAAGACTCACTGCCAAAACTAAGCAAATAAATCAATGTTTTTAAAAACAGGATAATAACTACAGCAAATATCTATTAAAAAAAACTTGAAAAAAAAAAGAACCTAGAGCACAGTGGAGAAAGTGAAGTTAAACAACACCCAAGTAATTACGTCAATATAAAACACTCTGTGCCATGAAAGAAAATTAATAAACTAATAATTTAGATGGTGGGGTGGCATCAGACTTTAGAAGTTTGCAGATCAGTGAAAATATATTCTTTTATTAACTTGGAGACATAAATAGGTTTGTCGGTTTTTTGATTTTGCCATGAAAGATCATTTAAAAAAAAAAAAATAAGAACTACCATTTACCATCACCATGGTAACAAGAAGGCAGGAAAGAAATAATTTCTGAATTTTAAAAGAGTCGCTAAAACAAGAACATGTTTAGTGTAGTGGAAAACCTTACTCACTGCATTATTATTTTTCTCTTTTTGTTGCAGGCTAGGAAAAACTTAAACAAAGATTGGCATTTTGTGACCATAGCACAAAATCCTTGCTGCTCCAAGTGTGGCCTCTGGACCAGTAACATCGGCATCACTAGAGAATTTCCGAGAAAGGCAAAAATCTCAGGCCCCATCTCAAACCTACTGCACCTAAATCTGTTAACAAGGTGATTCACATCCACATCATAGTTTGAGAAACAGTGTCCTAGAATAGAAAATGACCCTCCAATGGCTGAAATTCGGCCATAACCATCTACACGGGTGACTCAAAAATGATCTTTAATCCTCAAGAACCGTTTTTATCTAAAATAGTAATAGAGGGATCCTGGAAAGACGAGGACACAGGATGAAAGATAAAGCACATGAGCTGGCACAAGGATCAATCTTCTTTTACCTTTTAAACCTGATAAACTTGAAACATGGGAGGCAGGTGTCCATCACAAACGACATTCACAGCTTTGCAGTAGGAGTTCCCCAGCTTCCGTGCAAGGCAGAGCATCCAGAGACCGTGCTAAATTCTGAGTCTTATTCAGACAGCTAAGTCTCACCATTTGTTGTTCAGTTGCCAAGTCATATTCACTCTGCAACCGCATGGACTGCAGCACGCCAGGCTTCCCTGTCCTTCACTGCCTCCCAGGGTTGCTCAAACTCATGTCTATTGAGTTGGTGATGCCATCCAACTATCTCATCCTCTGTCCCCGGCTTCTCCTCCTGCCTTCAATCTTTCCCAGCATCAGGGTCTTTCCCAGTGAGTTGGCTCTTCACATCAGATGGCCAAAGTACTGGAGCTTCAGTTTTAGCATCAGCCCTTCCAATGAATATTCAGGGTTAATTTCCTTTAGGAGTGATTGATTTGATCTCCTTGCAGTCCAAGGGACTCTCAAGAGTCTTCTCCAGCACCACACTTCGAAAGCATCAATGGAGGGAGGCCTCAATAAAGTCCAAATCATACTTTGATATGCTGGGTTAAATATTATATAAAATTAGTCACCTATTCTTTTTATATTTAAATGTGACTACTAGAAAACTTCTCATTTTCTAGTAAGTTTTAATGTGACTTGCATTATAGATCCACTGGAGAGTATGGATCAAGAAGTTCATTAGACTTATACATGCATCAGCCCTATGTTTAAAGTAAGTATGGAGATGGATAAGTCCTAGAGAATAACTGCCGAAACCGTGTTTAGGAGGTAGCCAAACTTAAAAGGGGATGGCAAGTGTTCAGCAGATCTTTTTTTTTAACAACTGCTGAGCAAGTGAGTCCTTTCTGAAATGAGGGGGCCGGGGGGTGGGGGCCGGGTAGGGCAGGGGTCCCTGAATTTAAATCCAAAGAAGCGAGAAACATCAAGTGTTTAATAAAAATAGAGCAAGGGGAGGAGCCGACACTAACTGAAAGGCAATCCCCCAGCGATGATGAGTTCTCTCAGAGTCCAGGAATGCAGAGGCGTAGAAAAGATAAACAAATTCCACTGACAATAGCCAATAATTTCCTGGCCTGAGCCACTCAAATCCCAAACCTTTCCACCCCTAAAATGGGAAAGGTGAAAACCACAAGCTCAATACATGGATCCAATCAAGAAAGGTGTCAGGCATGGAGAACACCAGGGGCTGACCATACTGATTTGCAGAGATGAAACTATAAATGAAAATGAATTCACAATTCTTGCACACTACAAATAAAAACTAGAAAAACTTCCATGAGATTAAAAAGTAGATTCAAAAAAGTTTTTTTTAATAAGACCTTACACACCAGTGTGAAAACAGTATCCCCAACAATGGGAAAATGGTGCTGGGTTGGTCAGTTTGGGAATGGGGCTACCAATCTGAAACTAGCAGAGGAGCTGAAGCCATATCCAATCTGGGCAGATTCCTTTCATTCCCGCCTGGGAACAATCCCATCACTTAGGAAGCCTGGATCTCTGCCAAGGCTCTGCTTCTGCAGTCGGCTGGGGGATGGGCGAGGAGGGTGGAAATGTCTGGGCAGCTGGCTTTTATCACAAAGCCTTCTCTCTTCAAAAGGCTTATCATGAATTTCCTAGACATGGTATAACACAGTATTTTAAGAGCTTAATAATACAAAAATATCACATTTAAAACATAAGTGTCCAATGTGTAGGAGGCCAATAACTACATAAGGGAGGCTAGTGCTTATATGAAAATATATTCTAAAGGTTTTTAAATTCCTTTCATTAGGCTAAACCTCAACAAATCTATAAGGGAGAAAAAGAAACCAACATACTGAGAGCTTAATAGAAGCACCAGGTACTTCCCTACCTTGTAGGGAATGACTAACTTTTGATAAGAAACTTATAAGTCACTCATGTATTAAAATTCATATGATCTTAACAACCTCAGGTTATGTTTCAGTTATGTCAGTCGCTCATCAGTCGTGTCCGACTCTTTGCGACCCCATGGACTGTAGCCTGCCAGGCTCCTCTGTCCAGGCAAGAATACTGCAGCGGGTTGCCATTTCCTTCTCAGCGGATCTTCAGAATCCCATGAGGTAGGTGTTATCAGCGTCCCCCTGTTCAGGATACGTGGGGAGGTGGAGTATCACACGACCAAGAGGTGCTGGAGCCTGGATGGGACTGCAGGTTTATGACGTCAGACCCGCCGCATCGGCACCCTGAACTCTCACCTAACGCTGGGCACTGCCTCACAGCCTTCACCCTCAGACAGGAGACAGAGGCTCAGAGGGATCCAGAGACTGACGGTCCGTCCTAACAAAGAGCCTGCAGAGAGGAGCAAGGACTCACACCCATACCAAACGCTGAATTCTTCTCAAAAGCAGCTTCCTGTTTGCACCAAACCTTTGGCCCAGTTTGTAAAGCTGTGACAAGTATGTTCTCCCTATGCCCCAGGGAAGAGTGGCTAGCCACTTCTCCCTTCTGTTCGCTTAGCTAAACTGCCAAGACTCCTACTACAGTTTGAGCTGCTGGCCCTTGAGGCATCTGAAAAATACAAAAGAGGATCGATGCTCTGCTGCTGCTGCTGCTGCTCAGCCACTTCAGTCCTGTCTGACTCTTTGTGACCCCGTGGAGTGTGGCCCAACAGGCGCCTCTGTCCACAGGATTCTCCAGGCAAGAATACTGGAGTGGGTTGCCATGCCCTCCTCCAGGGGATCTTTCCTACCCAGGGATCGATCCCACATCTCCATCTCATGTACTGCAGGCGGATTCTTTACCACTGAGCCACCGGGGAAGCCCTCTTCATTACTTTTTTGTAATGTAAAAGTACTTTTATGTAAAAGTAAGTATTCAGGTCTAAAAATCTGTCATGGAATATCGAAAATCAAATGCATCTGTCCAAATGGATAAATTAGTGGGTGAGTCACATTAATTCTCATTAAAATTATAAGATTGAGGAAATTCAATACCACTTTGGAGGCCACATTATTAGAGCTTGCCTGATTTGATCCTGAATGCAATATCCTTAAATCCTGACTTTGGTGGGTGAAGCAGAATAATGGGGTCAAAGAAGGAGGACAGGAAACCCTGATTGCAGACCCAGCTCCACTGTGAGAATACAAAACTGTAGCCTGGGGCCCAGCACGGCCCTTCTTGGAATGCAGTTTCCCCTCCACAAAACAGGGATGAAAATATTTATCCACTGCTTCACAGGGTTGTTGCAAGAAATGACTGAAGTAACATGTGAAATTGTTTTGTAAACCCTGAAGCCCTATAAAATCTGTTCTGAAAACACAGTGATGTTCTTGCCTGGTATGAGCCAGCATGAGAAAGGGTTTCAGGACCTCGGATGACGATGAGGGGGAACGCGGGTCTGTTCCTCTCATCCCACAAACCCAGTAACTCAGCCTCCAGGTGAATTCACCACCGGATTCTCAGGTCACGAGCTGTGTTTTTAAACAACAGTAAGAGATAATAAACACGGATTTAAATAAAAGGCTTACAAACTCCGGAAGGCAAATCACCCCAGCAAGTGCCTTCCTAATCAAATCTCCAAGAGATGTCTAAGGATGCTCGAGGGGCGCTTTCATTGCTAGACCCTTTGATCAAGTGCAAGATGAAGGATTTTACCTTAAAATTACTTAAAAATGAATGACATGTACAATGCTTAGATACTTTACGTTTTTTTTAAATCAACCAACAACAAAAAAAACTTGGGAAAACAAACCAATACCTTAAAATTGAATGTTCAGAACACTTCAGATAAGGTTTTTCAGATGTTTTTATTTTTCCTCCATGTATCACATTATCGACACGCCAGTAGCAAAGTCTGTTACCAAACATGCCAAGAAGATGAATATATGGGGAACAGCCCTTTAAAAAGAGGAGCAAAATAGCTCAAGATCTTCTAATTCAACTCCAGTAACAGCTGCCCCTCTCTTAAAATAAAGGATGCCTAATTATTGGTATTCATGTGGTCAGGCTATACCATCAGAAGACAGAGCCACTCTTTCAGGCCACAAGAGAAATCCTTTTAAGCCATTTGACATCTTGCACAGTGTAGTTTTAGGCTTGCACATATGCCTCAGCTAGAGACAGAAAACTCACATGATTACAAACCTTAGGAAAAAAAAAATTTTTTAAGACAGAGGCCAACATTTTTAAAATAAATAAAAGAAACAGAATTTTAAACAATTACAGTACAAGGAAGCCAGCGCGCTGACAAATGACATGCTGCTACGTTAATGATGGAAACTATGAATATTCATTACACAATAGTCATAAATAGAATGAAAGGATACCAGAGAGTGCTCATGGAGCAAAAACTCAGAAAGCTTTTAAAAGAAGAAGAAAGAAGGAAAGAAAACACAGAGCGCCTTAGACAATACTATTTAAGAAAGGGTTCCTGGGTGGAAACTTTGATCTAAGATAAGATAGGACAGTAAAGAAGGAATTTCCTTACAAAAAGGTAAATAAATAAACAGTATAAAATTACCCAGAATGACAGGAAGAGCTCTCAGTAAGAGCACATTTGGGGTCATCTTTGCTCTGGATGTCTGGGTTAAGAATGCTGCAGTCTCCTAATTACTACCAAAGTTAGTTAAGCACTGCCACACCCCTCACATCCCCAACTCCCCACTTAGAGAAGGGACAAGCCCAGAGAAAAACCCAGCACACTGATGTGCAATCTGGAAAGTTTAATTTGTATGTAACTTAAGAATAGGAGGAAAAATCAAAGATGCAAGACTTCGCCTTCTAATGCAGGGGGCGAGGATTCAATCCCTGGTCAGGGAGGTAAGATCCCACATGCCTGGCAGCCAGAAAAACCAAAACATAAAACAGAAGCAGGATGGTAACAAATTCAATAAAGACTTTAAAAATGGTTCACATCAAAAAAAGTCTTAAAAAATAAAAACCAAAAGAATCACAGATTTTGTTTCCCCCATGAGAAGCTAGAGACTTCTGGGAAAAGACACCACACTGGACAGACAGTCTTTCTAGAGGACGGTTTCAAGATAAGGACAAAATTCCCACAAGCTCTAGATGAGCAAAAACACGACTACGCCAATGGACAGTCATTCTACATTTTTAAAATATGTGCACAGAGTATTCTAACTTGCTGTCTCCAAACTAACCATAGGGGCAAAAAACATGGTTACTAAATTATTGACAACACATAACATCTGGCCTGTACCGTTTAATTGGAGAAGAAAGGATCCTTTGGGGAAATGCCACAGGATGGACGGGCTGGGAAGAGGCCCCTACTCTAAGTGGGAAAATCACAGGATGGACGGGCTGGGAGGAAGCCCCCACTCTAAGTGGGAAAATCACAGGACGGACGGGCTGGGAGGAAGCCCCCACTCTAAGCAGGAAAATCACTGTGTCTGCAGTACTTCCATTTTGTTTCTCAATTAGCCCCTCAGCCAGGGGCTACTCTAATATACTCTCAGCATTCATTTGCAACTTTAAAATTCACACAATTCAATAATGAATGTTAATCGTCATTTAAATGCAAGGAACTTGGTGTTCCTTTTAAAAGGCCAACAATCCCACAAGTCCCTCCCAGCAGCTTCTTTAGCTGTCTGAAAGGGGGCTGTGGAGGTCACCCCCAGCTCTGCCACTTCACAGCCCTGGGATCCTGAGCTGGTTGCTTAACTTCTCCAAACTTCCATTTCCCCATGTGCAAAAGTAGAAATACTAAATGCCAATATTATCTGCAAAAGTAGAAACAGCAATGCCAATATTATTGGGAAGACTAAATAATGTGCAGAAAGAACAATCATTTAAACAGTTTATTGGGTTTTTCTCAAGTCTCACCATCAATAAGTGATTAGTGAATTCCAAAAAAGGACAGAGAGAAAGAAAATATATTGTGTGAATTATGGAAATAAACTCACCAAAAAGACCCCAAATGTGTCTTCTACTTATTGTTTCAAGTACCACTTACTCAGCACATACTAGGTACAAAGCACAGTGTTAAACAAAGGTTTAGAAAGAGTGAGAAATGACCTCTGACCCCTGGAGCCAAACACTCTTGCTGGGGAAATAAAAGATGATTTTAAGGATGTGAGTATCTGCTCAGGTAACAGGTCCCAAGATCCTAATAAGAAGCACCTATGACGGGATAACATCCTGATGGGGGAAAAAAAAACTAATTCCTCAACACATGGACACAGGACAGACAGAAAGGGACAAAGGGCTGTACCCGATCATGAATAAGTTCCAGGAAAAATATTGGTAACCAAGGAAGAGAACCACACAGACATCATCCAGAGAAACTACAGGGGAAGCACTGACCCAGAAGTGGGAAAGGATGGGAAGATTTTCCTCGCTCTATAGCTAAGGTAAACCCTGGAGATCTTTCTGGAAACTGTCAACAGACACACACTGTAGATGTGATGTATGTGACCACTGTTTCCTACTAAAACATTGGTTAAGAATGCTCACCACAACAGCCACGACATGGAAGCAACCCAAGTGTCCATTGACAGAGGAGTAGACAAGGAAGATGTGGTACATACATGCAAAGGAATATTACTCAGCCATAAAAAAGAAGGAAATAGTGCCATCTGCAGCAACATGGATGGACACAGAGAATGTCATACTGACTGAAATAAGACAGAAAAGGAGAAATATTCTATGACATCCATTCTATGTGGGATCTAAAAAGAAATGATACAAATCAACTTACTTACAAAACAGAAACAGATTCACAGAGTTAGAGTTGCCGGTGGGGTGGGGGAGGGATGGAGGGAAGGGGTAGTTAGGGAGTTTGGGATAGACATATACACACTGCTTCATTTTAAATGGATAACCAACAAGGACCTACTGTACAGCCCAGGAAACTCTGCTCAATGTTATATGGCAGATTGGACGGGAGGGGAGTTTGGGGGAGAATGGATACATGTATATGTATGGCTGAGTCCCTTTGATGTTCACCTGAGACTATCACAACATTGTTAATTGGCTACATCCCAGTACAAAATAAAAAGTTTTATCTTCTTTATAAAAAAGAAGAATTCTTACCAATGCAGAGTCCATGACTGTCTCCTAGGATACAAAAGTCCACCCACCAAAACCCACAGAGCTGACACACCTCACCAGTAGACACTCCCTAAGGCCATGGCAAGGCCACTGAGATGGAGAAGGGGGCAGTGGCAGGCGGAAGACTCAGCCTGGACTTCAGAGAGCCCTTATCTTTAAAATAAGGAGGTTTCTTAAATTCTAGCACAGGTATGTCACAATAAAGCCAGCCATCGTGTGACCCCCAGCTTGTGAGAGCGCCTCGCCTCCCCATAGATGGGAGAGCTCACACTGAGAGAAGGATGACACAGGCGTCCCTGAGCATGAGGGATGCTGTGAGTGGCACAACGGAGCCCTGTAAGCAGAGTGCCCGCCATGTGCCCAGCTTGACAAAGGATGGACAGGTATTAGCTGGTTACATAGTAACACTGCCAGGACCTTCCCAGGTGGTCCAGTGGTTAGTGTCCATCTGCCAGTACGGGGGACGCGAGCTCAGTCCCTGGTCCAGGGAGATCCCACATGCTGCCGGGCAACGAGCCCTGTGCACCACAACTGCTGAGCCCACAGGCCCTGGAGCGCATGCTTCACAACAAGAGAAGCCTGCACACCACAGCAAGAGACGAGCCCCTGCTCGCCTCAGCTAGAGGGAGCCCCTGCAGCAAGGAAGACCCAGAGCGGCCAAAAAGAAAATAAATACAATAAAAGTTTAAAAACGTAGTGGTGCAGGGGCGGTTCAGTGGTAGGATTCTTGCCTGCCAGACGGGAGGCCTGGGTTCAATTCCCGGCCCTGCAGCCAGAGTCCCCTTTAGAGCATCCCTGGTGGCCCAGACAGTAAAGAATCCGCCTGCAATGCAGGAGACCCGGGATCAGTCTCTGGGTCGGGAAGATGCCCTGGAGTAGAGAATGGCTACCCACTTCAGTGTTCCTGCCTGGAGAATCCCCATGGAGAGAGGAGCCTGGCGGGCTACAGTCCATGGGGTCGCAAAGAGTCGGGAACAACTAAGCAACTAACACTTTGACTTTGCACTTAAAAATATATTAATAGTAACATTGCAAGGTACACTATCCTTGCTGCACAGATAAGGAGAAGGAGGTGCACGAAGTCTGGGGCATTGGGGTGGAGAACCCCACTGGACTGCGGAAGAAGTGAGACCCCAAAGCTCTTGTCCCTGTGCTTTCCACTCTGCTTCACGGGGCTGGGGATGGAGAAGAGCCACGCAGCGCTGCAGGCACACGGAGAGCCAGCACCAACCGCTTGAAAAGTTATTTTAATCTCAAAAAAAAAAAATACCCAACCCATCAATTATTGAATGAAAAGTTCCTGAGAATCGTCCCTGAATTGGTGATCTTTGCTGATCTCAGAAATGGCAGTACATGTGCCACAGAGAGTTCATACACATTTTTCAGGTTTCTGACGAGATTAAAAACACCCTGGGCTAATGGTGACCCAGGGCACACTTGTGGCTTTCATCACAGAACCATTCCACAGACAGACTCCTAAGACCAACAGAATATCGAGAAGATACTGAACAAAAAGGTATCTCTCTCTTTTTCAAAAGTAAGTTTAAGAATTCTTCAAATAATCAAACATAACTGGCAGTTCTTTAACACAGAAGGTTTAAAAAAGTCACCAACAAAACTTACTATAACATGTATCTGAGGACCCTTTGATTATTAAATATCTAGAAGTTGAAATAATATCTTATGCTCACTAGATTTCTTTATTTTGAAAAAACTCTTCTACGACCTGAAGAAAAATGACAGCTTTCATTTAGAAAGTTACAAACATCAAGAGAAAAAAAAAATGATAATATCATTTCATGCAATATGGGAAAGGAAGAGATAAAAAAATCATTTGCAGATGACATGATTATATACCAAGAAAACCCAAAGGAAACCTCTGAAGAACAGTGGAACTAACAGAGTTGAGTAAAACAACAAAATACAAAATAAACATGTAAAAATCTACAGAAACAGGCAGAAAAGATAAAAATTAATCCTCATTCTTAACTAACAATTATTTTTTAAAAGAAGTCTCAAAATAGCATCATTGACAAATAAAAAAGCAGGTCATAAAAATTTTTTAAACTGTAACACTTTATGAAGAGATTTTTATTTTTTACAAAAGGCTTAAATGATATCAGAATATCCTGTTTCTGGATTTAAAAAAAAAATAAACTGTTTGAAAAGGATAGTTTAATAGCGTTAAAAGAAAACTTTTTACTAAATATAAAACTTAATATTTTAAACTTCCCTTTTTTATACTATCTGTATTTTTTTACATTTTCATTAATGACCAGCTGTTTACTTTACAATGTAAAACTACAACAGTATTAGAATTAATGGTAAAAATATCAAAAGCCTTCAAACTCAAAACATCTTTGAGTTTTGAGGCTGTATTTTAATCAATTTTCCAGTTTTCTTTAAGCCTCTAAATATGTGTGAATTGAATTATTAATATCAGAAATAAGTTTAACAAGACTGAGCAGTAGACACAGAGAAACATGAGAAAACTGACAAAGTTTCATTTCTTTCCCTTCCTTTAGTCTCAAGATAAATGTAATTTGAAGCTTTAAAATAAAAAACAGGTGTTACGACAGGAATCAGCCCATCGGACTAGTCACTGGCCTCAGAGGTGAAAGGCCCAGTGGCAATGGAAACCAGTTAGAGGCTCTCACATGTGAGCTAAATGGTCCCCAAACAAACAGCAGGAAGGGCTGGCAAATACATTCATTTTAAAAGTAAATATTAACTTAATGAGCTTGGTGACCGGAAAACTGATACTGCTCTCTTGAGATTTTTCACTTCCCTGCGCCTTCTCATCAAAAAAAGAAAAAAAAATACTAAGAAGGCACACATTCTTCTAGTTCTGAGCCCACTGACAAGTACCAGAGAAAAATCTAAAAGTCACTCTCGGGACTTCCCTGGTGGTCCGGTGGCTAAGCCCTCCAAGCTCCCAATGCAGGGGTCTTGGGTTCGATTCCTGGTCAGGGAACTGGATCTCACATGCAGCAACTGAGACCTGCCACAGCCAATTAAATTAAATTAAATGTAAAAATAAATAAATCAAAAAATAAAAATCACTCCTTACATCTGAGTACTCAAAACTTCCCAACTTGATTAGCGGTAAAAGCAGAAAGATAAAGTAAATCCAATAATACACATGCCACAACTAGTCCATGAAACGCAGCAGGGAGCATAAGGAAGCTCAGGTCTTTTTTTAGGGGGTATAATTCTGTTGATCAGTTGCAGAACAGGGGTCAATCATTATAGGGCATCTGCCTCACCTGCCTGCATCTCTACCCTTACCCGCACCAGTCACGCACCAGAAAAGAATCGTTTGTCACAGTGGGAGGATGTACAAGCAGCCACAAAGGTTACTCAATGGATGAGACCCAGTGCCTGGACTGGGAAAGAGCTCAGGCCAAAGAAAGCCCAGTGGCTGCCAGTTAGATCACTTGCTTCAGAGAAGAAGGAGCCTCGGAGGGTGCCCACCAAGATCAAGCAGTTTCAGGAAAAAAAAGAAAACCCAATGATACTGGAAGCATAGGAAGAAGGGAGGAAAGAAGGAAAGAGGGATGGAGGGAAGGAGCAAAGGGAGAAAGGAAGAAAGGGAGGAGGGAAGGAGGCAGAAATGGTCTCTTTTCTCAGCACCCATCCTACTAATAAAAAGGAGTATGAAGCGTTCAGTATTTCTCTCCATGCCCACCTACAAGCCTTTTTTTTTCTTACTAAGATCTATTGAAAAGATCTGCCTGTTTTCTCTTTATTTTTAGCCTTCACAAACATTCCAGTTGTCACAGTTGGAAATAAAAATGAAGCTAGAGTCACTTCACATGCACAAGCTAATAATCCCACGTGTATACATAGCCAGAACTTGGAGAAAAGAAATGAATTTATCATCTGACACTTTCTGTTCAATATTAACTATCTACCTTATTTGAGGAAGGCAATGTACACCCTCTGAAAGGTGTTCTGACACTGTTTTCTGAACACACCAGTTAAAACCCTCACCAGCATCACCCTCATGTCTCCCAGCTCCAACCAACCTACTGGCAGGCTGGTTGGTGATCCAGGGCACCTCACGCAACAGATAACCTTCCATACCCTTCACTGGGGCAATGCCTAAATGTCTAACTGGAAATTTGTATTAAATGATCAAGGATCAACTTATGTCTCAAACCATTCCACCTAGTCCCCATCTATATCCAGATAAAAAATGGCAATCCAAGCACAGTTTTAGTAAAAGCATGAAACTGAAACCTAAAACGTAAAGAGTTATTTAGACAAGAGACCTCCTGGATCTCACACTAACCAACCAAATTCTCTTCACAATTGATTTCATCTGCCTGGACCTCAGTTTCCCCTCTGTAAAATGGTTACATGTAACTTGGTTCAAAAATGGCATAGCTCGGCTGCAGGAATCTTTTAGGCTCATTCACTCCCTGTGCCTTATTAGGAAAACCATTCATCTATTAGAATTACTACCAAACATGAATTGCACCTTTGTAAGAATGTGGGGTCCTTTCTCCATCTATCTGCAACACACCACAACACAGTCCCTGTGCATAGCTTCTCCCTTCTCCTAGGAGGGCTTTCCTCATAGCTCAGTTGGTAAAGAATCCACTTGGAATGCAGGAGACCCCAGTTCAATTCCTGGGTTGGGAAGATCCCCTGGAGAAGGGATAGGCTACACACTCCAGTATTCTTGGGCTTCCCTTGTGGCTCAGCTGGTAAAGAATCCGCCTGCAATGTGGGAGACCTAGGTTTGATCCCTGGGTAGGGAAGATCCCCTGGAGAAGGGAACAGTTACCACTCCAGTATTCTGGCCTGAAGAATCCCATGGACTGTATGGTCCATGGGGTCGCAAAGAGTCAGACATGACTGGGCGACTTTCACTTTTAACTTTCATTTCTCCTAGGAAGCAGCCTAGAAAAACGTCAAGCACACACTGGCATCAGACAGACTATCTTGTACTTACAGATTAACTGAGTTTCTAGCTAAGGGGCTTTGAGCAAGTCACAGCGTCAATGAACTTCAATTTCCATATTAACCTTTCATTGTTTTCCCTTTTTTCTGATGTTTCCCCCATATAGAGAATACATACGTTCTACAAAGCTGAGATCAGACTTATACACAATGGCTGCTTTCACTTAACATAGTCATTTTTATTTTTTAGTATTTCACAAATTTTCTGCAACGAGCATCCTTACTTTTCTTCATAGAAACACTAAAACTATTCAGTGATGAATACATAATTGTGATAAGAAGGGAAAATTGTGAATCAGAAAAAAAATGTCCAGGGTGACTTCAATATGCTGTGTTGCCTGAACGAAAAATATTTAAATGAGAGAAAAAAGTGTGTGTGTGTGTGTGTGTGTAGAGAAAGAAAGTGTTAGTCACTCGGTCATGTCCAACCCTTTGCAACCCATGGACTTTAGCCCACCAGGGCCCTCTGTCCATGGGATTTTCCAGGCAAGAATATTGGAGTGGGTTGCCATTATGGCAATGGGTTGCCATTTTCTGTTCCAGATCTTCCCAACCCAGGGATCGAACCCACATCTCCTATGTCTCCTGCATTTACAGGCAGATTCTTTACCCACTGAGCCATCAGGGAAGCCACATATATATGTGTATGTGTGTGTATATGTATACATAAATGTATATATACATTTACACAATGGATATGCCAATGGAGGAGATGTAAGAGATGTGGGTGATTCCTGGATCGGGAAGATCCCCTGGAGGAGAGCATGGCAACCCACTCCAGTACTCTTACCTGGAGAATCCCATGGACAGAGGAGCCTAGAGGGCTACAGTCAATGGGGTCACACAGAGTCAGACACGACTGAAGTGACTTAGCACACACACACACACATATATATAACATCATAATAAGGGACAGAAAAGGAACATTGTGGATACTAAAAGTGAATCACCCATAATTATGGTCATCCAATTAATGTGTTTCATACAGGTTTTAACATTTTTATTTTCTAATAAGTGTAGCGAGGGTAACATAAAGATAGATTTGCGTATCTTGCAAAGTACATATTTATCT
Source organism: Bubalus bubalis (assembly GCF_019923935.1). NCBI lineage: Eukaryota > Metazoa > Chordata > Mammalia > Artiodactyla > Bovidae > Bubalus > Bubalus bubalis. Next base: position 7,723,088 of record NC_059164.1, on the reverse strand, counting down.
TTTTCTTTCATGGGACAAAGCTCTTGTTCATGTAACACACCATTTAGGTAAAGTAATGCAAATCTCCTGGGGAGAGTTCTGAGCTCAATTAGGGCATCTGGGAACAGGCCATATGTTACCAAGTCTTCTGCATACCTGAACCCCAATACCTAATGACCCAAGGATGCTCATTCATAAAATTAAATAGTCTGCCTTTTAGGAGAAGAGAATCAAGCACTGCAGAACATTCTCCATCATATTCACCTGAAGACAATATAAGGCGAGCTATACAGCTGAAGAAGACTTAAAATAAATGATCAGGGACTTTTCTAGTGGTCCAGTGGTTACGACTCCACACTTCCTCACAAGGGCGCAGGTTCCATCCCTGATCAGGAGATTAAGATCCCACAGGCTGCACTGCCGCTGCTGCTGCTGCTAAGTCGCTTCAGTCGTGTCCAACTCTGTGCGACCCTATAGACAGCAGCCCACAGGCCTCCCTGTCCCTGGGATTCTCCAGGCAAGGAGTGGGTTGCCATTTCCTTCTCCAATGCATGAAAGTGAAAAGTGAAAGTGAAGTCGCTCAGTCGTGTCCAACTGTTAGTGACCCCATGGACTGCAGCCTACCAGGCTCCTCCGTCCATGGATTTTCCAGGCAAGAGAACTAGAGTAGGGTGCCATTGCCTTCTCCACATGCTGCACAGTGAGGTCAAATAAATAGAATTTAAAATAAATGAGCATCAATAACACAAAAGATGTAATTCATGCCCTGAGTGACTAACATACAATTTTATTTCACCAATCTTATCTCTCCTTTACCTATAATGTTTTTAATTAATGCATTTTTCATTAAAATTGAAAAATAACCATAAGTTACTCTTACTCCTTCTTAATCTATTGTAGATATTATCTACTTAGTCCCTTCTTTGTTAAACATTTCTTTATCACTGTCTGCACTTTTCTTTGGAGAAGGCAATGGCAACCCACTCCGGTACTCTTGCACTTTTCTTGTAGCTAAAATACCTAGAAAATTAATGTGATGTTAGGAAATACACAATTGTAGAACTAAGACTCTATTTTCAGGACCAAAACTTAGGACACATGATCTAAAATCAAGAGCTGTTCAAAAAAATTCAGACTGCATGTGATTGTACCAATACCCATCTTCAACTCACTTCTAATAGTTCAGTAACAGATAATTTAGAAGAGTGGGTCTCAGTCATTTCTATCATGAAACACACTTGTGGGATACGACACACTCTCAAAACCTGACCTGCACTAACTATAGCAGCAGCATTCTCAAGGTGTGTGATCTGGGAGAGGAGGAATTTTCCTTCCCCCAATCTCTATTCAGGGAGCATTAAAAAAACGTCCACCCTCCACACCATCACTGTTTTATAGAGCTGGTGCAATCCCCATTTTTGAAAATCCTTTAAAATAGAACAAATCATGCTCTGAGATAAGTAGAGTCATAGCCCAGCCTTACGGCAAGGAACAGACTAAAGGAACATATTTCTTTGGTTTCCACGAAGACATATGTCATGGGTAATTGTTTCATACTTGGCACATTCCCACGGGCAAACTCGGGAATGTGCCAAACTCCTGGTCCTCTAACTGCAACTCAGCCCTATTCTTTCCCACTCAAGAAAATACATCAAAACACAATGGAGAGATCTCAATCAGCTACTTTTTTATAGGAAGCTATTTGCATAGTTAATATTTCAGCTGATCAGAACACAGCAAAACACAGAATATGAAGATACATTGTAAACATCACACTTTATAGGCATTTCACATGAGAGTATGCAGAGACTGAGATAACACAATCCACAGATTCGAAAACACATGGAACTGAAGACTTCAAGACCTTCCCAGACGCTCCATCCAGTTCCAAGTCTCTTTCAATACTTCTGATTTGTCAGGTTGGAAAAAACTATCCTTGGAAAGTCAAATAAATACTCTACCTGATACAATGTAGGCTGAGTCTACAATTACATGTTGAAGCAGATTTTCTACTTTAACTATATGGTCATAATAGTGTTTAAACAGTTTTCCCCACACATTCGTTAGCCATGCATGTAAGATATAACATCATGTAATTTAAAATTTAGAGTAGCTATTTAAAATACTTACACATTGACTTCCCTGGTGGCCCAATAGCTAAGACTCTCTGCTCCCAGTGCAGGGGACCTGAGTTTGATGCCTGGTGAGGGAACTAGATCCCACATGCTGCTAGGACCCAGTGCAGCCAGACAGACAAATAAAAAGAAATATTTTTTTAAAAACTTACACAAAAAGCTATTAATCTCGTTATTTTAAAATTTAAGTATATAATGTGCCAGTGTAAGACACTGTAATAAAGAGTACTGTCATACTTTCAGATCATAAAACTTAAACGGTTTTAAGAAAATGCCCAGACTCGTATATTGAAAAGGAAGGGAGAAAGGGAGGAAGAAGGGGAAAGAAAGGAAGAAAGGGAGAAAGGAAGGAGGGAGGGAAGAAAAGAAAGAAAGGATGGCAGAAAAAAGTAAGAGAAACTAAAATTTTAAAACTGAATAAAAAATTGAAGAATAAGCAGAACCTACTTTATATTTCAGAAAATACCCTGATATCAATAAAGACTGAAGGCAGGAGGAGAAGGGGACAACAGAGGATGAGATGCTTGGATGGAATCACCGACTCAATGGACTTGAGTCTGAGCAAGCTCCAGGAGATGGGGAAGGACAGGGAAGCCTGGCATGCTGCAGTCCATGGGGTCACAAAGAGTCAGACACGACTGAGCGACTGAACAACAACAACTTTATATATTGAAAATAAAATTGACTCAGAAGGAAAAAGTGAGTATTCCTTCCTGAAGAGCTCCTTCAGGAACCCAGACACGGATCCATTCTGGAGAAATAAAACTTGCATTTTGGAACCAGCATTTTGCTGGTTCCAAGTTTTGATAACTGAGCCTTTTGTAAATTTTATGACACAGAGAATAAGAAGAGTCATGAGCGTTTTGGACTGTGCGTGAGCATTAAGTCGCTTCAGGTGTGTCCGACTCTTTGCAACCCTATAGCCCTCCAGGCTCCTCTGTCCATGGGATTCTCCAGCCAAGAATAGTACAGTGGGTGCCACCTGAGAATCACCTTTGAACTGTTAAAAAAAAAGTTAATAAATGTATCATCCTCAGAGAAGCATCATTTAGGTATCCCAGAGCCCTAAAGGTCAGCACGTTCCCAACCGAGTGTAGACGAGGATTCCAGTCCTCAGAGAACCCTCACCCCTGGCTTAGTTCATGGTTACGGCTCCATGAATAAGAGGCCATTTCAAACCTGTGTGCTGTGCTTAGTCGTTCAGTCGTGTCCGACTCTTTGTGACCCCATGGACTAGCCCCCCAGAGTAGCCCACCAGGTTTCTCTGGCCATGGTGATTCTCCAGGCAAGAATACCGGAGTGGGTTACCAGGCCTTCCTCCAGGGGATCTTTCCAACCCAGGGATTGAACCCCGGTCTCCTGCATTGCAGGCAGATTCTTTACCAGCTGAGCTGCCAAGGAAGACCAACACAACCAAGCAAGTTAAGGATTTGAGGATTATAAATTAGCGGTTCAAATTTCAGTCAAAAGGAAAATGGGTATAACGTACTTCCTATAGCTGGATCCATTTTGAACCTGTTGAGGAAAAGCATAAGTACCTGGGTTACATAGAGAGACTTCCTAAGCCAGAGGTCAGCTTTCTGTAAGTGAATTCAAACACGCAAATGAAAGCACTGTCCGTAAGGGAACACCCGCCGCCGTACAGGAGAGGCTTCCTACAGTCTAACGCACCTGCTGTCAGGATGCACAGTGCCCACAGAGAAAGAGAGGATGCTATTCAGCGCTTTCCACTTCCATAACATTGTGTCTTTGGAGAATGAAGACTATCAAAGTGACGAACTCTCCCAAATTGTCATACGTTTTGCATTTTGGGACATGTACCTCCTCTCTGAACCTTTAGAGCACTACCCAGACATTCTAGCCACTGTCTGGGACTAGATATAATTATGGCAATTATGTCTACCATAATTAGGGACAGGGTAAATGTGATCAAACATTTATAGAAAGGAAAAAATGAAGCACAAAGTTTTAAGAATCCGAAAATTTCAACGCAATTTCCAAAGAGAGAATTAAAGAGGAAATGATGTTCTTTCTCAGCCATCTAAAATGCTGAACTGGAAAGATAATGACTTACCAAAGTACTGACATCATCAGGAAACTGTCTGTTAATTTCCAGACCTCTTTGCAGGTGACAGGTTCATAGCATCCCAGGTTGGCAAACATGGCCATGGCAAGAGGAAAACAGGATATAAAGTAATATAAAATCTTAATATAAAGAGACATATTGAGTCTGTGCCCAAGCCCAGAGCTGTAAGCCAACAGGGGCTGGTCAATCTGTGAATGCCAGTGGCATGATCTTCTGAGATCAACTAGAGTGAGAGTCGGGTTCTGAGCACATTCAGAGCCTGGCGTAAAACAGACATCGATTCAGCCGTCCCTCAGTATCACCGGCATGGATGCTGAGTTCCCTATAAAAAGCATCATAGTATCTGCACATAACACACACATTTTTCCATATATTTTATTTTTTTCCGTATACTTTTTTTTCCCTTTTTATTTAATACTGGGGTGTAACCAATTAATAATGTTGTGATAGTTGCAAGTGAACAGTGAAGGGACTCATCATACATACACACGTACCCCTCCTCCCCCAAACTCCCCTCCCATCCAGGCTGCCACGTAACATTTAGCAGAGTTCCACATTTCCCCCTATACTTTAAAATCATCTCTAGATTACTTATAATACCTAATACAATGTAAATGATATGTAAATAGTTGCAACTACAATGTAAATACTATGTAAATAGTTGTAAATAGAATGTAAACGCTACATAAATAGTTGCCAGCATGCAACAAATTCAACTTTCACTGCTTGGAACTTTCTGGGATTTTTTTTTCCCCCAAACATTTTCAATCCAAGGTTGGTTGAATGCATGGACACAAAAGCCATAGAGAGGGAGGGCTGACTGTGAAGGCCTGCTGCACAAAGCTCTGATTAGGAAAGGATCATGACAAGTTGATCTTGTTTCCCTGGTGGCTCAGATGCTAAAGAATCTGCCTGCAATGCGGGAGACCTGGGTTCGATCCTGGGTTGGGAAGATCCCTGGAGAAGGGAATGGCAACCCACTCCAGTACTTTTGCCTGGAGAATCCCATGGACGGAGGAGCCTGGTGGGCAACAGTCCACAGGGTTGCAAAGAGTTGGACACGACTGAGTGACTAATAACAACATAACAAGAAAGATGCGTTGGGAAGGCTGGAGTGGAGGCGTGAGAGACGGAGCAGTAAGGCCAATGAAAGGCTGCTGGCGTAAAACAAGTAAAGGTGATATAGTCCTGACCTGAAGTGCCAGCAGCTGGACTGGTAATAAAGCATTAAAATAAGAGATGACTGTCTGATAAGGTGGACAGGCAGGTGAGAGATGGATGATGAAAGGCCTTAAAAGTCAGTTTGGACTTGAACCTGCAGCTAACATGGGGCTTTTAAAGCATTAAGCAGGAGCACAGCACAATTTGTATTTCAGATCCGTCATTCTATTAGAATAGGAGGCAAGCTGTAGGCAGAAACGCCAGTCAGAAGGCTACTGCTGTCCAGACAAGAGAGGCTAAATGCTTACCTCAGCAGTGGGAAAGGACGGAACACGAGGTAACAAGAACCAATCCAAAGCATGGATGTGGGGCTTAGAGGAATGTGTAGGATGGGGTCATGTTTCCGCCTTCAAAAATCATGTGGCTGTGAAAGCAACCACTGAGATAGGAAAGAGAAATGATGCACGTTTAGAGAATATAGGAAGTAGTAACACAGGTGACCGTTGAACAATTAGGGGTACCAACACCCTGCTCAGCCAAAAATTTGAATATAGGGCTTCCCTGGTGGTCCAGTGGTTGAGAATCCACCTGAAAATGCAGGGGACACAGGTTCGATCCCTGCTCTGAAAAGACTCCCCCCATGCCGAGGAGCAATGAAGCCCCTGCGCCACAATGATGGAGCCCGAGCACCTGGAGCCTGTACTCAACTACTCAGCCCGTGCGCCCAGAGCCTGCGCTCACAGCTACCGAGCCCGTGCGCCCAGAGCCTGCGCTCACAGCTACCGAGCCCGTGCGCCCAGAGCCTGCGCTCACAGCTACCGAGCCTGCGCTCACAGCTACCGAGCCCGTGCGCCCAGAGCCTGCGCTCACAGCTACTGAGCCCGTGCGCCCAGAGCCTGCGCTCCGCAACGAGAGGAGCCACCACAGCATGAAGCCCAGGCCTAGCCCTCATTCTCGGCAACTAGAGGAAGCCCAAATGCAGCAACGAAGACCCAGCACAGCCAAAAACAGAGAAATACATAAAGCTTAAAAAAATAAATCTGAGTATAACTTGATAATCAGCCCTCTATATCCACAGTTATGCACCCACAGATTCAACCAACTGCATTTGCTTTAAAAATAATCCATATGTGAACCAACCGCTGTGGTTCAAACCCATGTCATTAGAAGGCCAACTGTATTTGATGCACTGAAATCCAGGTGACTACAAGATACAGAAGCAGAAACATCCAATGGGCAGCTGGATAGACTTAACCATGCTCAGAGCCTCTGCTGAAATACCTGTAAAAGGGAAGAGACAGGAAAGGCAGATAAGGAAGTAAAGAATCATGGTTTTCTCAGGGTATATGATTAGTAGTGGGACTGCTGGGTCATATGGTAGTTTTATCTTTAGTTTTTTAAGGAACCTCCATACTGTTCTGCATAGTGATTGTTATCAATTTACATTCCCACCAACAGTGTAAGAGGGTGGATGAACCTAGAGTCTGTCATACAGAGTGAAGTAAGCCAGAAAGAGAAAAACAAATATGAACGAAGATATATGGAATCTAGAAAAATGGTACTGATGAACCTACTTGCAGGGCAAGAACAGAGACGCAGACATAGAGAGCGGGCTGTGGACACAGGGTGGGAAGGAGAGGGCGGACAGACTGAGAGTGGCCCTGACATACACTCTCCCACGTGTAGAGAGCTGGTGGGGCTGCAGCGCAGCACAGGGGCCTCGGCCGGGGTCCGTGGTGCCCGGAAGACGTGGGTGCGGGGCTTCAGAGGGAGGACACATATGTATACAAATGGCTGATTCACACTGCGGAACAGCAGAAGCTAACACAGCATTGTAAAGCAGTTACACTCTACTTTAAAATAAATTTTAAAATAAAATAAATTATACAAATAAAGTAAATAATCAATTACACAAGCTTCTGGAGTGGACAAAAGGGGAAGGAATCAGGAGAAACCAGAAGAGGAAAAAAAGACATATCTTCCTCTCAGGTAGAGAAAAACATGAAGTATGATTGTAGCAAATAATGTACATATATAGGCAAGGGGCGAATACCTAATGTTGTTAAGGGCTCTAAGAAGGTTGCTATCAGTTGAATTGTATCTACCAAAAATGTCTATGTTTAAGTCTTAAGTTACCCCAGTACCTCTGAATGTGATCTTACTTGGAAACAGGGTCACTGCAGATGTAATTAGTTAAATTAAGATGAATTTGTAACAATAGTCATTTATGGATGTAAGGGTTGGACCATAAAGAAAGTTGAGCGCTGAAAAATTGATGCTTTCAAATTGTGATGCTGGAGATGACTCCTGAGAGTCCCTCAGACAGCAAAGAGATCAAATCAGTCAGTCCTAAAGGAAATCAACCCTGAATTTCATTGAAAGGACTGATGCTGAAGCTGAAGCTCCAATACTTTGGCCACCTGATGTGAAGAGCTGACTCACTGGAAAAGACCTTGATGCTGAGAAAGACTGAAGGCAAGAGGAGAAGGGGGCGGCAGAGGATGAGATGGGTAGATAGCATCACCGACTCAATGGACATGAATCTGAGAATAGTGAAGGACAGGGAAGCCTGGCATGCTACTGTTCAGAGGGTCACAAAGAGTCAGACACAACTTAGCGACTGAACAACAATAAACCAGAGCAGAGATTGAGTGAGCCCCTAATTAGAGTGATCCCCTAATTCAATATGATTGAGGTCCTTATTTAAAAAAAGGTGGGGGGATTTGGATACACACCAATGAGGGAAGATGATGTGAAAACACATGGAAAAGAGGACCATCTACAAGTTAAGGGAGGAAGCCTGGAATAGATGCTTCCTTCACAGCCCACAGAAGGAACCAAAGCTGCCAACACTTTGACTTCAGACTTCCGATCTTCAGAATTGTGAGACAATAAAAAGTCTGTTGTTTAAGCCACTGAGTTTGTGGATGTTTTTCTATGGAAACTCTAGCAAACAGAGAGGGAAAGTCATGCAGAAAAGGAAGGAGGGTTGGATGAGGGCGGTTAGAAGGTTTGCTGCTGCTGCTGCTGCTAAGTCACTTCAGTCGTGTCCGACTCTGTGCGACCCCATAGACGGCAGCCCACCAGGCTCCCCCGTCCCTGGGATTCTCCAGGCAAGAACACTGGAGTGGGCTGGGCAGTGGAAATGCTTCAGCAGAACAGGTCAGCCACACAGTACAAGACTGCGCACTGCTGCCTCGGGTTCCAGCAAAGAACGGAGACAATAGATTTATTTACAGAGTGATTTCCTCAAGCAGCTTTGGCAGCCACTGGGTAAGAGAGGAGAAGACGCCAGGTCAAAATTGAGAGCTGGCAGAGTAGATCACAAGCAAAGTACAAAGGGGTAAGGCCATTGAGGATACTGTCAAGGGAGAGATATACCATGAGTGAACAGAAAGGAAATAGGGAAGGGAGGATCAGGTGTGGGCTGGAAGAAGGAGGCAAGGTAGGCAGAGGAGGGGTCCTCTGCAAACTGGAAACCAGCATAGAAGAGATACAAGGAGTATAACCTCAGCAAGAGGGCTAAGGAACCACTGTTATCAAAATTTAGTATTTTAGATGAGAAGTCAGGTAACTGCAAAGCTGCAATATTGTATACAACACACACATCATTCACAAGACACTGAGAGCTCCAGCGATGAAGACAGTTAGGGTGAAAAAAGAACGCAGAGGCTTCTGCCACCCTCAAAGGATGTAAAAGAATCACCAGGAATATCCCCCAAATATTTGTACCTAACCCCTAGACTCTGGTTCACATTAAAAAATCACTGCCATATCTATCATCTTGGGCAGTAGAGTTATACTTTTATACAAAATAACAAAAGAGGAACAAGAACTAGAAACTGAGATCAATGTACAATGCCCCATCTATCTCCCAATCTGGGCTGGCTGAATCCATGGGTGTGGAAGCCCCCATATGGAGAAATAACTGTAGTGTTCACATGGATTTTTGACTGTGTGGGGGTTCAGAGTCCCTAAACACTGGAATTGTGAGTATAGAGGGAGTGTACCTCAACATAATAAAGAGAATATATGACAAGTCAAAGCTATCATGCTCAACGGTGAAAGCTTTCTCTCTCAAATCAGGAACAAGAAAAGGACAGCCCTTTTCACCACTCTTATAAGAGTACCGAAAGTCCTAGCCAGAGCAATTAGGCAAGAAGAAGAAATAAAAAGCATTAATTGGAAAGAACGTAAACCTGTCACTACCTGCAGATGACATAATGCTAGATATGGAAAACTGAAGAGTCCACCAAAAAACTGCTAGAAGCAATAAACGAAGACTTCCCTGGAGGCCCAGTGGTTAAGAATCAGCCTGCCAGTGCAGAGTGCATGGGGTCAATCCCTGGTCCAGGAGAATTCCACAGGCCTCAGGGCAACTAGACTCATGTACAGTGACTACTAAACCCACGTGCCACACGTACCGAAAGCTGAACGCCCTAGGGCCCATGCTGTGCAACAGGAGAAGCCCTCGCAATACGGAGCCCGCACCCTGCAACTAGAGAGCTGCAGCGAGAGAAACTAATTGCCCTGCTCCCTGCAACTGGAGAAAGCCCACACACAGCAACAAAGACCCAGCACAGCCAAAAACAAAAATAAAGAATTTTTTTAAATAAAGAATAAATAAATTCAGTAAAGTTTCAGGATGCAAAAATCAATGCCCTATATACAAATAATGAACTATCAGAAAGTCAAATTAAGAAAACAATTCACTTTACAACTTAATCAAGAATCTAAAATAACAAGAGATAAATTTAACCAAGGAGGTGAAAAAAACCTGTATACTGATAACTATAGGACACTGATGAAAGAAAGAAATGGAAAGATATTCCATGCTCATGACTGGAAGAAATAATATTGTTAAAATGTCCACATCACCCAAAATAGCAAATAGAATCTAATTTCACAATTCTCATAGAAATAGTGTAAACAATTCCAAAATCTGTATAAAACCACAAAAGACCCCAAATCACCAAAGCAATCTTGAGAAAGAACAAAACTGGAGGCATCATGCCCCTGATTTCAAGCTATATTAAAAAGCCACAGTAACCAAAACAGTATGGCATAAAAAGAGACACATAGGTAAGTGGAACAAAATAGAAAGCCCAGAAATCAACTCACACATCTATGGTCAGTTAACGTACAAAGGAGCCAAGAATATACAGTGGGGAAAGGACACTCTAATATTTTGGGAAAACTGGGCAACTATATGCAAAAGAGTAAAACTAGACCTCTATCTTACCCCATACACAAAAAATAACTCAAATAGATTAAAGACTTGATTATAAGACCCGAAACCCTAAAACTTCTAGATGAAAACACTGGCAGTAAGCTCCATGACATCAATCTTTACAATAATTTTTTGGACCTGACACCAAAAGCAAAAATAAATAGCTTCTGCACAGCAAAAGAAACTATCAACAAGGCATATCAACAAGGCAACTGGATTATAGAAAGAATTGCAAAGGCAATCCACTGAATGGGAGAAAATATTTGCAAATAGTGTATCTGGTAAGGGATTACGATCCAAAATATATAAAGATGTAATACAGTTTAACGGCAAAAACCAATCCTATTTCAAAAATGAGCAGAGAATCTGAACAAACACCAAAGAAGACATACAGATGACCAATAGATGTACTGTAGAGCCCTGTGACTACAGTTAATAACACCGTCGTGCACATTTGAAAGTTTCTAAGACAGTAAGAGTCTGGGTGAACTCCAGGAGTTGGTGATGGACAGGGAGGCCTGGCGTGCTGCGATTCATGGGGTGGCAAAGAGTCGGACACGACTGAGCAACTGAACTGAACTGAACGGAACTGAAATCTTAAACGTTTTCATCACAAGAAAAAAAAATTTTGTACCTATGTATAGGGACAGATGTGAACTAGACTTATTGTGGTGATTACTCTGCAGTATGTACAAACACGAAATCATTATTGAAACTAATAATATACTATAAGTTAATAAAGAAAGAAGGAAAGTAAGGAGGGTTAGAGGGGGGAAGGGAAGGAAAAATAAAAAATTCTTCCAAAGAAATCCACATTTCTTTTTCTCTTTCTGTTCAAAGTCAAACATTTACACAACCTACAGAAATATTCTACATGAATAAGGGAGCAGCTACCACGTTCCCCGTCTAGGCACTCTAGAGAAAGCCACTCCTTGAGATAAGGCACTCTCCAGCTCATAAACACTGAGGAAGGAGTCGCCACACCTCACGCATATCTAAGGCTTGCACCCAGCCCCCAGATTCCAAGACTCAAATCTTAATTGGATTCCAGTGGACTGTGAGTTCCCCAACTCCCACAGGAGAAGTGGAAGACCATGAAAGGAATTCAAGAAAATGTCTACCATTATAATCTGAAAATGATCATACAAAACCTCAGTGACTTCTTGTTTACATATGCACCGATCTGGTACACATTTCTGATCTTGGTAAAACTGTAATTTTATGTTGACTGTTTTGCAGGATTCTGTGCTGCACTGACAGAGAGAAAGCAACTTGAAGATCACAGTCCTACTGACTGGTTTTACCAATGAGAAAACTGAGTTCTGGGTAAAGTAAATACCTGCACAAATAGGTAGGAAGTGGCAAATGAGAACCGATGTTGGCTGACCCTGGGATGAACTTTCTCTTCATTTGCAACATATATTCACTCACATTCAATAGCTATTTTTTGAACATTAACCACATGCAAGACACAGAGGAGCTACAAAACTGAACGCAGGCAGTCATCCCTTCAGGGAATCTAAAAAATGGTGGGTTTTTAGATAGTAGTTTTACAGTCTTAATATGCAAATCATCACATGAAGTCTTTGAAATTTTAAGGGAACACCTGAAAATAATTCTCCTCATAGACCTAATACTTACCTTTGAATTTAATCTTCCCATCCTCCTTGTAGCCCTTCAACTACAGAAGGCAGATGTCATGGTAAGAGCATCAATAATGATGGCAATGATGAAGACAAGGACAATGACACGATGAAATATAAGACATTTACTATGTGCCAGTGGCTATTCTGGAATCTTTATATACTTAGCTTAACTAATCCTCCCAATATGGGCTTCCCTGGTGGCTCAGATGGTAAAGAATACGCCTGCAGTGCAGGAGACCTGGGTTCGATCCCTGGGTCAGGAAGATCCCCTGGAGAAGGGAATGGCAATCCACTCCAGTATTCTTGCCTAGAGAATTCCATGGACAGAGGAGCCTAGCAGGCTACAGTCCATGGGGTCGCAAAGAGTCAGACACGACTGAGTGACTAACACACACACAATCCTCCCAATAACCTTAGGAAGGAGGTACTATCACATCTCTATTTTATAAAAGGCCTGGGGAAAGGAAGTTGATTGCCCTTGAAAGGGTGGTTGATTTGGGGCTGACGTTCAAGCATGTCTTTACTAATCCTGTCTCCCAGGCTCCTGGCCCTGGGTCCTCCCCTGACTAAATAAAAATCACCTGTTCTCCCGCCCCGGCCCTCCACCTTCGAAACAATGAAGTAGACCATCTGATTTCCAACGTCTCCTCAAGATGGAACATTCCGTGATTTACTGACGTAAGCTATCTATCCAATCTCTTTCCTTTAGCAGAGGAAAAAAATGGCTTTATAAAAGTTAAGGATAGGGGTTCCCTGGTGTCTCAGTTGTAAAGAATCCACCTGCCAATGCAGGAGACACAGGTTCAATCCCTGATGCCAAGGAGCAGCTAAGCCCGTGCACCACAGCTGGTGAGCCTGTGCTCTAGGGCCCACCCACCGCAACTATTGAAGCCCCTGCACCCCAGGGCCTGGATTCTGCACCAAGAGAAGCCACCCCGGTGAGAAGCCCCTGCACCATAACTAGAGAAAAACTTGCACAGCAAGGAAGACCCAGCACTGCCAAAACTTAAGCAATTAATTCTTTTCTAAAAAAAGCTAAGGATAACTTTTCCCCAAATTGCAAAATCTAGACCTTCGGCTATGCAGAGGCGTGGGGGTAAGGTAGGGCACGAAGTTACAGATTTCGCTCATACGTCCTGAACTTCCATCTAGGTTCCAGCCTCAGGTGTTTTTGAAAGCTGATGTCACCACCACGTGGCAGAATAACACACAATCATTCATGGTGTTTAAACAAGACAACAGGTTTTTAAAATTTTCTAACAAAGATTAGGTGTCATCTGTAAAAATACTCAAAAATAGAGGTTGAAAAAAAAAGTGGGATAAAATATATGGGCTACAGTTTTGGGGGCAGAGGTTGTTTTTGTTTGTTCTTTACACAAGAAAGGAGGCAAGGACATTCAATAGCAGATGTAATTGAATGATAGGATTGGGGAGGTTTTTCTTCTCTTTTTCCTTATTTTTTTTTAATGTAAACTTAAATTACCTCCATTATTAGAGGGGAGAGTTTTCTTTATACAGAAAAGGTGCTCAATATTCTCACACTGATTTCTTCCAAGAAGAAAGAAAATACTCTCCGGAAAACATCTTGGTAACACTGCAGAAATTCCAGAAAGACAGGTTTCAAGGAGAATAGCATTATGACCCACTATGGATGGGAAAGAAAAGACTCCTTTATTGCTTCAGGTCTAGAATCACTAAATTTCACAGCATATCTCAGGAATGTTGGCAGGGAAAGTTGCTTTGGAGTCCAGGGACACGCAGCTTTGTAGAGCTTGTTGTTGTTCAGTCGCTCAGTCTTTGCGACCTCATGGACTGTAGCCCACCAGCCTCCTCTGTCCATGGGATTCTCCAGGCAAGAATACTGGAGTGGGCTGCCATTTCCTCCTCCAGGGGATCTTCCCGACCCAGGGATCGAACCCGTGTCTCCTGCATCAGCGGGAGGATTCTTTACCGCTGAGCCACCGGGGAAGCCATGTGTAGAGCTGGACCCAGTGGGGAAAAAAGAACAGGTGCAACAGATGAAGTGGCAGACCGTGAGAGCTGAATGTCTCGGGCACCTTCCAGAAATCCCGGTCTGGTGCAGGTTCTCCCTGAGTGCCTCTGTCCTGCACCACAGCCGGCCACATGGCCCAGGGAACTTTCCATTAGCACATGTGGCCTTTCCTCTCTGAAGCACTGCAGCACAGGGGAGTCAGGTAGCCTCTTTCGTGGAATTTGCAACTGTTAAGACAAATCAAACCACAACCAAACTCATCTATTCTTCCATCAGGCTACAGGATAAGTACATTGTGTAGATACATACATGTTCACACATAAACATACTGTGTGTGTGTGTGTATGTGTGTGTGTGTAAAGGGATAGGCTATCCACTCCAGTATTCTTGGGCTTCCCTGGTGGCTCAGATGGCAAAGAATCCACCTGCAATGAGAGACCTGGGTTCAATCCCTGTGTTGGGAAGATCCCCTGCCAGAGGGCATGACAACTCACTCCAGTATTCTTGCCTAGAGAATCCCATGGACAGAGGAGCCTGGCGAGCTACAGTGCTTGGGGTTGCAAAGAGACAGACATGACTGAGCACATATATACATATACACACACACACACACACACACACACACACACACACACGGCCCCGTTTACAACATATATCAATGACAGTGGCTTTAATGGCAACAATGAAACACTTCACTCTACAGAGCTCTTGAGAACATTCTGGAAACATGTTACTTGTCTAGTGATCCCCACAGATACTATCAAAAATTCAGAGAGAGTACAACTGAAAAATCACATGCAGAGTGCTATTAATTACATAGGAGCCCCCTACCTTTCTGGAACAATGCTACTTTGCGGCAAGTAGATAAAGACAGATCTGATAGGCAAAGACCAGGAAAACTAGAACAAGAGAAGACAGCACCTCCTTTGGGAGTCTGACAGACGATCTGTGGCGTCAGCATCGCATCATGCCCTCATTCGGAGCAGTGGGACCCAACCTGCCAACAGCTCCAGACTTGCCCTGAGCACACACATCACACTGGGCTTCACCAGCAGCACCATCGTCAGCAAAGCAACCAAACAAAGCTCGCAGGGGTCTTGTGTTCACTTGTTAATTTCAAAAGACACCTTTCTGTTGACTGATAACAAAATTCAATCTGAACAGTTATTTAAAATTGGAAAATACAATGTAAATAAAAAGATGCCATCGCTTGTCTGTTTTTCTAAGGCATTTTTTAAGACTGTTTGCTTCTAAGTGTAAAGTTGACACCTACTGAGTTTACCTGGCAGTAATCAAACACTTCTAACGTTAGATAAAGAAATTTAACCTACCTCTTCAAAGGTGGTGTCGTCTTTCTTCAAGGCTATAAAATAAAAGGGGAAAGGAAACAATTATTGTGAAACATCTCAAAGAGGCCAAGTATCTAAGTTCTAGGAAATTTAAAAAAGAAGTAGCATGGTGTTTCCATTTCAGAAAGTAAAATTGTACCCCAACCTGAATAACAATGTTACGATACAAATATGAAAGCTGCAAACGACAGAACTGCATAGCACGCATCTTTGTGAAGCACTTTCATAAATACGTAAATGAAACTACACTCCCAACCATGCAAAAGAAGTAGGCATATCTTTCCTCTATTTCTCCTTTAGTAGAAAAATGTTTTCATCAAAGTATGAAGGAATCAAAAAGGAATCTGAAAGCAATTTCCCCTTAAATTTCTGTTGTTTGCTCGTCTACCATTATGCAGTGGGTGGCTGAAACTCCCAAACCAACTGTCAGGAAGACACCGACTCTGCACAGGGCCCCGAATGAGATTCTCATACTGAGAGAAGTTTAAGTTTGATGATGAAAGATAAGATGTGCAAAATAAGCACTGCAGAAACATTATTCAAACATTCTCAACATCACTTTTCTAACAGGCTATCACCAAAGGAAACAATACATTTGGGGTGTTTCGCAGGAACAAGCAAATACTTGAAATTTACTTGAAATATTTATACCCTCAGAACAGGCATTTAATTACTCTGAAGAGAAAGAGAAGTATTTCATGTTTAGCTGACAAACACCTAGGTCCTTAAATGCTACAATTATTTAGAATATTTGAGATTAAAAAGAATGCACAAAGGAGCAAATTTAACTGAAATCATGAGTTGGAGAAACGTTTCAGATGTACACAGTTGTGCATAGGGGCTTACTGGTCTATACTCTAAAGTTCTATTCAGGCTCAATAGAATAGAAACTAGAAAATCTTTAACATCCAGACTGGACTATTTCCTTCTTGCCACCTAAGTCTTACCAATTCCTCCAACCTTCTGGATAAAGGGCTGGGATCTATAGGTAGAAAGAAAAGGAGGAAAGAGAAGGGGGGAATTGCAGGTGTATTTTCTAACATATAAAGAAAAGGAAGCCAGATAATCTCCCGTATACACTATTCTCAAACCCAGGACACCACAGGGGAGAATATTTTAAGACCAAGAAGTCTACCCCTTCATTGAACACTTCATTACTAAATTGACACCTTGCACTGTTTCTTTTAAACACTGAATCCCTTCCCTGAAGAGCAATTAGTGGTAACAAAAAAGACCAATTAAAGTTGTCTTTGCCAAATATTTATCAGGTCACTGATGAAACTCTGACCTAAACAAGCATACAACATCTCGTTATTGATTACATTCCCTGCTTGTCATTAATCATTCATGTAAATACAAACTCACAACTGTCTTCAAGGATATCATGGAATAACAAGCATATTACATTTTTCTGGGTTAACAAAGGGGCATATATTAAGCCATCTAAAAAAATCAGATATTCTATTCAGTCCTCTGCTCAGACCCTGCTCCCTCCAGAAGTCTTTCCATGATCTCACTAAGACCAAAATGGTATCCCTCCTATGTTCTCCCAACAGCAAATGATGCGAATCTTTCTGGTAGAATTTGTCAATGCTCATTCATTGGCCTGTCTTCTCTTAAAGTCTTTGAGGGACAGGAACCAGTATCAGTGGTCACAGACTCTGAACACCAGCACAATATCCAGCACACAGGAGGTACTCAATAATTATTTGTGGAATTAATGAGCTGTACTTCAAGGGCAAAAGAATAGCATCTTACCCTTTGAGATACATTAAGTTTTGGCATATGAAAACCAGGTACCATTGTCTCTTATGAAAGAATCCAGGTAGTATTGT
The DNA here is from genome assembly GCF_019923935.1 of Bubalus bubalis. Taxonomy (NCBI): domain Eukaryota; kingdom Metazoa; phylum Chordata; class Mammalia; order Artiodactyla; family Bovidae; genus Bubalus; species Bubalus bubalis. Next base: position 7,705,674 of record NC_059164.1, on the reverse strand, counting down.
CTCTTATGAAAGAATCATAGATATAAATTCCATATCACAGTTTTCAAAGTAAAGTCTTTTGAAACTGCATGGGGAAGGGGAGGATATGGTGCAATAGTTCAATTTTGCATGTGAACCTTTAACCTTACATTTCTCTTTTTGACAGAATGGATTTATCAAGTGACAGCTGGACTCTAAAATTACACTCTTACAGAACAAGGTAACAAACCCCCAATTTCAACGTAACCACAGCCTCTTCCTTTTTTTCAGTTATCTCACAAGCTTCATCTTTTAAAGAAATGGTATACATAGGGTTCATCTCAAATAGCACAGAGTATAAACTTCCTTTCTCAGGGAGATAATCCAAGTAAGTGTGAAGAAATGCATTCAAACGAATATGAAGAAACATCAGTTCAACCTTAACCTCACATTAGGTATTACAGAAAGCCTTTCTCCTTCTAAGCAGTCATCTGAAAATAAAAGAAACAAGGAAAGAAAAGAGGAAATGGATTTTAATATTTAAACAATCAATTTCCCATTTGTCTCTATTTATGCTAATTTTTTTAAAGTGACACAACTATAGTAATTCCTAATAAGTGAACACACTAACACTATTTAGCAAAAAACCATAAATACTCACTACTGAAATCAATGGATGACTTTGAAATTCAATTACACCCATCTTACAAAAGAACCATAGCTGTGTCACTCCCTGGCAAATGTCATAAATTAGAGTGCTATGGCTTGAAAACCAGTGTGTTTTATTAGACCTTTTATAATAGAGTAATCTCAGATCAGCTGTATTTGAAGTGGGTAGTAACAAAGTTGGCTGATCTTGCATGTGCAAGTAAATTAAACATTAGCAATGTCACTGACATTGTAGAGTTATTATTATTAATCTTTTATAATAATGGATTATTAATCCATAATTAATGAAAATCACAGACTTTCAAAAACTGTCCTCATTTTCTGTAGATGATTACTAATTTCTCATGGCTAAACAATGATACTATATATTTTACCCTATAACAAACTATACTTTTGAATAATACTAAAAAAGCAAAATAAAGTCAGTATGTTTATTTCAAAACCCATAGTAGATTGGTTAAAGGGAATGAATATACTGACACGTTGAATTACTCAGCAGGACTAAATCATTCACTCTTTGATCTCCTCAAGAAGTACCAACAAAGAAAGGAAGAAGATAGAGGAGATAAACTGAGAAATCAGAAGGAACAGTAACAGCCTCCAGGATCAATCTTCACCACGGGAAAGATATTCACTGGATAGTTTATGTATTTTACCTGATTTAATCTTCATAACGGCCTTAGGAAAACTGACAGATGAGGACTCTGGGATTTAGGGAAACTCTGCTAGTTGGCCAAGGCACACAGATAGCAACAGAAATGGGATTCGAACCCAGATCAGCGTAACTCCTACACCCATCCATTTTTCAGGTTAACTCTACTATCAGGTCAATGGCCACTTCTTTTCTCTTGCTTTCCACCAGAAGATCCATATGTCAGGATGTTGTAATCATTAACATAACACATTAGGAACATCTATGGAGTCTTCAATCCCATACAACACAGGACATCTTATGCGTTACTTAACTAAGTGCCAATAACAAAGTGACTCGAAAAGCAAGCTCAGAGATGAGGGACCTGTCCAAGGTCACTCCACTATAACTGATGACACGGGAAACCCCACTCCACCTGACGCACAGCCCATACCTTTAATCTATACACTAGGTGACCCCATAGTGACGCTTCAACTCAGCAGCCTCCAGTACCTTAAAAATCCTTCAATACTGGGATCGATTTCATTGCTTTTTGATTTTGCAAATAAAACTTTAAAAAATATGTAGATAACAAAGACTTCTCTTCTGTAATGCTACTTCTAATGAATGTCTTGAGCTTGGTGTACTACCAGAGTCACTTAACCCTCCTTATCTCCTTTTACAGTATTCCAGAGTGAGATTTGCTATTCAGAATCGTGGCCCTCCATCAATACAAGAAATAATCAGGTATGTTCACAGCACTGTACTGCTTCTGAAAAGAAGGAGGTAAAAATCTACCAGAACCTAGAAGACATTTTCACAAGAGTTGGAATCAAAAGGAGTTCCACATCACTAAATCTCTGTAAGCTATAAAATCCAGTTAACAACAATATCACATTTGCCAGCATTATAGTTAATCCTAATTTTACTGATTGTCAATCAAAACCTGGAAATTATTTAAACATAAGGAATTTTTATATTAATGTCCTTGGCTTCTTACTGAGACTCAATTGCAATGAATTATTTAACACAAAACTGGATGGGTTCCAACAGAGTCATTAGCATTAGTAAATATACATTTAGTGCCTTTTAGAACAGGGCTTAATGGACTCCAGAATCTGCCTCTGTGATAGTTTGGGTCGGGGGCTGAAACATCCTTCTTTATAATGCACAGAGACTCAACACCTTGCTCTCTCACACTCTTTTTGGCTTCAAACTTCATTTGAATGCAAGGGCTCTTCATAGGCATCCCTAACTCATAAAACTGCAAATACCCAATACACAAAATAAATAAACCAGGGCTAAATATTGGTTTCATACCATAACTTTATGGTCATCTTGGGAAAGATTATGTATACCAATACGAAATTTTTTAAGTTAGAAGACAACAAAGAAACCTAGACTAAAAACATATTTTGACTTGCGGGAAGTTTGCATATTTCACGATGCACTTATACCACTATTTTTAAATGAATGGATGGAAGGACAAGGACAATACTCAAATGCACTCCACGGTTTTAGTTTAAGGCATGAAGCACCTTACGTTTAATTTCCATTAACACCTTCATTAACATGGATGACATGTTAAACAAGCGAAACAAAGGCTAGAGGGACTCAAAAGGCTTCTTAGGGACTCCGAGGTATTATTTTTAGTACTTGTACCATTTTCCTGCTGAAAACAGTTGCCTGTGTAAATGAAAGTTCAGATGTTAGAAAAGGTAGCCGCCGTTGTCAGGTTAAAGGGGGTTTTATGGCCAACCCTAGAAATCGAGCCAACCCATTCCACGTGACACTGTTGTCAGCCTGTGATAGTCTGTGACACGGATTTATTCTTAAATGTCCCGAATATTTCTCGGTCGGCTATCTGTCGGTCAACGGGCAGGCTGATTTAAAGACAATAGCCCTGGAGCTCCAGTATATGGAAGAAGTTTGGGAGACTTACTCCTAAAATGTTCAGACAGGTTCACAGAGCACATTTCTCTGCAGCAATGGAAAGATTCAGAGAACTCGGGACTCAACAACCAAATCTCGGTTTCGAGGACCCGAAGTACCGAACAAAAGATCCCAAGGTATCTGTCCCACTTCTCTTTAGGCTGGATGTTAAACAATACCATGGCACAAACTCAACATTTCACCAATTCCCAGAGTTAAATTATTGACTAAACACCCAATACCAAGGCCTGAGAGCAAAAAAAAAAAAAAAAAAAAAAAGTGACCCAGGCGGCCGCGCAGCTGGGAGAGCAGCGGGGGACGGAGCGTACCCTCGCCTGTCCCCCGCGGGCGCGAAGGCAGGAGCGCTAGTGGCGAGGAGAGGGAACCCAAGTCGTAGGCTTAAAATCATGCAGAAATGAACCCTCCGATCATGAGGGGAAGAGGTGTCCCTCCTTTTTGTCGTCGCCCTCCCCCAGGTCCCGGGCACTGTTCCCCCCACCCTTTGCGCGCAGCGCACCCCACGCCAGTCCCGGGTGGCCCCTGAGCCGCTAGTGCCAGAAGCGCGGGGCCGAGGGCGCCGGGCCGGGTGCCCGGGACAGCACGCCACTTACCAATGCGGCTGAAACTATCCGACAAAGTTCTCCGCAACTTCTTCATCTTGCCGATCTTCTCGGCCGGCTGCGGCTCAATGAGGTCGCACATCTGGGCGACACGGGGCTCGGGCAACTTCCCCAAACTGGTCCAGAGCGGAGCGCAGACAACGGCAAGGGCGCGCGGCGCGGCGAAGGCGGCGCCTCCTCCGCCTCCTGCACCTCCTCCACCTCCTCCTCGGACCGGGAGGCGAAGCGCAGGGCTGGGGAGGCGAGCGAGGAGCAGCAGGCTCGGCTCGGGCCTGGGCCGCGGCTGGACGGGCGGGGGCGTTCTACGTGGTGCCGGGGGCGGCCGCGATCGCCGCCGCCTCCGTGGTGGCCCCGCGCCGCGCCGCCGCCGCCCAGCTCATTTTCCCTCCTTTGTAACCGAGAGAAGCGCGGCCGGCGGCCGGCGGTGGGGGCGGCGCGGGCGGAGGCGGGGCGGGGGCGGGGGCGGGCCGGGGACAAGGTGCGGGCGCCGGGGCTGGGGGGCGGTCGCCGAGCGCGCGGGGCGCGGGCAGGGAGAAGTTCTCAGCCCCGAGTTTCGGGCGCTCGGGAGAGAAAGCCGCAGCGCGGATCCGCCAGCCGCCCCGCCCTCAACCCCCTCCCGCCGCCGCCGCCGCCGCCGCCTCGGCCCCGCCTTCCCCCTGGCGCAGGCCCCCGGGGCGCGGGACCCCGGCGCGACCTCGGCCCCCGGCCCGGACCCCACGTTCCCTGCCGCCCTCCCCGGCCCGCTCGCGCCCCCGCGCGCCTCTCCCGGCGGCCGGCCCTGCCCGCGCGGTCCAGGACCCCGGCCTGCGGAGAAACGCGATCGGGCGAGGCTGGGAGCCGGCCGCCGCTAGGAACCCCGTCTCGCGCTGTGGGGAGGCCCCGAAAAGAAAGGGGGTGAGCCTGGATCGTTTATCACAGCGGTTTTGTCCCTGCCGCGATCGCTTGTGAAAAGAGCGGGGTGGGTGGGGGTAGAGGTGGGGTCGGCCGAGATCGCTTCCTCTCGGTCCGAGGAGTGGAAGAGCCTCGGGGATGCACCCAGGTTTGACGGTGACTGTTTGTTTTTCTTCAGTTTTGACAAGGAAACTGTGAAGCGAAAGAACTAAACAGGAAGGTGAGCCCGTTTTTTAGGAGAGTCAACTGCAAAAGCAGAAGCTTCAAGTGTTCAACTCCCCAGGCAGGGCAGGGCTGGTGGTCTGTTCCTTTCATCCCGCGTCACGCTGAGTGACAGACGGTAATGTAGACGCGGCTGATTTCTGATATGAATATCCAGTTCTATAGTAAGTAGCAAGCAGAAGGCCTCAGTCTATTTACCATTTTTAGAATATGGTTCTAAATTGAAAGGCTTAGAGGCAAAAAAAAAAAAAAAATTCAGACCTCCACTTCCCCAATCTCAAAACATGAATTTTAAAAGTGGGTTTCGGGCTTTATAAAATCCCAGAACCTACAGTTCAGGCAGCAGACACACATCGTCTTCATTCTGGAGCTAGCCTCCAAAAGTCTGTTTCCCAAGAGAGAGAGAAGGAAGATGGGGGAAAGGCCTGACTGTGTTGATTTCGGGCCAACAAAGTCCTTATGAATAGAAATGTAGTAATCTTGAGTCATCTGGCTATGAAAGTAATGAGAGTTTGTGAGCATGTGACAATGCTATTTGGTTTACAGGAAGTTTTAGGGAGTTTATGTTTTATTAATAGACTTTTATCTGAAAACAAAAACTAGCCCCCTGCCTTCCTTAAATTGTGAGGTGGAACACTTCGATTGGTTCTGCTCTGCACTGAGCACTTTATAGGGTCTCGATAAATGGCGACTGATAAAAGACAGGAAGTCAACGCAAGTGGGGAGCAGAGGGTGGGGAATTCCTTAAGAAAGTTAAACTGATGAGTTAAAATGGATGTTGGGTCCTGGTGCCTCTAACAAGATGTTACTGACAGCACCACGTGTGGCCTCAGGAGAAGGTTTGACTTTTACCACTACATCAGGTTAGTTGGGGAGAAAGGTAGCAGCAGCTTTGAATGAAAAGTCTGAAGGCACCAATCAAGATACTGATGGGTTGTACCTACCAGTCAACAGCGATGAGGTAGTCATTAACTGAATGGACTTTGACAACTATGCCTCTGTGGCTAGCCTATTAATCCTATTGCTCACTCTGACAATGTTGTGTGTGTGTGTGTGTGTGTGTGTGTGTGAATATGTTTATATATATATATGTGTGTGTGTGTATACATATATATAATTCATGTTCTCTGTTTTACCTTCCCAGTATTTAGTATCATTGACTTTTTAAAAGATCAACTTCTGTTTGAATAAATTATGGTATATGTAGTCTATGGTATAGTAGGTAAACATTTTAAAAAATGAAACAGATCAATAAATATATATAATGTATATAACCAATAAATATATATAACCAATAAATATATAAATATGTCTCGGGTTAGTGGAAAAACTATATTTACCATTAACCCATGTTCATAGTTATAAGAAAAAATAGACATATATGTGTTTCTAAATGCTTAGAAAATTTCGGAAGAGGAACAAAAAGCTGAGTGTGTATACTCAGGATAGAGAGAATGTTTTCTTTGCACTTTGTACCCTTAAATATAATTTAAATGCTTTACCCCCAAAATGCATTAATTTTATAATAATAGAAATATAATTTAAAACATAAACATAATATTTACTACATTTTTACATATCCCACTCCAAAAAAATTTCACGTAACTGCCATGGTATATCTTGCAGGAGAAACAGTTGTTAGTAGTGGACCATGTAAGGCTTGGCAAGTATGAAAAATCAACTTCCCTTCATCGGTTATAAATTAAAATGGCTAATTTCCAAGAAACTGTGATATTAAAAAGGAAATTTTGACTGGATGCTTTTAAGATATGTACACTTAAGTTATAGGATTCATCTTTTTTTTTGACTGTGCTGCCCAGCTTTCGGAATCTTAGTTCCCAGACTAGGACTAGCATCTGTGCCCTCTGCATCGAAAACCCCGAGTCCTAACCACTGGGCCACCAGGGCTTTCCCAGACTCAACTCTTGGTATGGTCCTTTGTTCCATATTTGCCTTCATTTTACAGTGTAAGTTCCCCAAGGGTTAGGGCCTTGGGTGTTGTTGTTGTTTGCTCACTAAGTGATATCCAACTTTTTTGTGACCCCATGGACTGTAGGGCCCTAGATATGAAAGGTATAATACCTATTTCATAGTGGATGTGAATTAAATATTTGTCATGGCTCAGACAGTAGGAAATCTGCCTGCAGTGCTGGAGACCAAGGTTCAATCCCTGGGTCGGGAAGATCCCCTGGAGGAGGAAATGGCAAACCACTCCAGTATTCTTGCCTGGGAAATCCCATGGACAGAGGAGCCTGGGGGGTCTACAGTCCATGGGGTCGCAGAGAGTCAGACACAATTGAGCAACTAATACTTTCTTTTACTTTTCACTTTCAGATGAATTCAGAATGTATTGCTGCCACTGAGAAGTTATGTGTTGTCCTCAGAAGCAAAGATGACTCTCCAGCATCTGTATGGCATATGTATTTTCAGAGGGAGAATGGATCTGTGCCAGTTCTCTCTGGCCTGAATTAAAGGTGTAGCATCTGCCTATAAACAGATAAGCTTACTGAGGGGCTGAACCCAGCACGGGTGGAACTGAATCAAATTCATCAGTTAAAGCATGTATGTGTATTAATTTGCTCAGTCATGTCTGACTCTTTGTGACCCCGTAGACTGTAGCCCACCAGGCTCCTATGTCCATGGGATTCTCCAGGCAAGAATACTGGAGTGGGTTGCCATGCCCTCCTCCAGGGGATCTTCCTGACCCAGGGATCAAAGGGTATTAGTTAGGCCTCGAGTAATTCCAGTGGGTCGCTGGAGACCCAGGACTCATGGGTTCTCATCCCTACTTTATGCCCAGATGCTGTGTGGCCTTAGACAAGTGACTTACCCACTTCGTTATCTATGAAATGATGATTTCCAACTAGCTGACCTCTAGGGTCGTCCATAGCTGCAAAATTGTAATTCTAAGTTGAATGGTGACACTTCCCCTCTCTCAGCTTATACACCGGGACACATTAAGGAAGAGTAATTAATACACAAGGAAGATAGACAAAGATCCACTAATAAAAAAGTTGTGAAATTTAACTAAGATACACTAGTCATGTTATACATAAATTATGCTCTTATTATTAATGGATCTTGTTCATATAAGAAAAATAGTAGGCTCATATGCTGGCAGTATTTTAAGACAATGAATCTTAATCCAAATGAGATGAAATATACAGGATTTGATTAGAATCTTAAGTCCCCGTAGAAGCAGATTTACTGATCTGAAACAGTATCAGAAGATGGTATCAGAGAAAAGAAAGCCATGAAACAAGGATGTGGGGACTAGAGTTGGAAAGTGAAGTTAAAGTGAAAATATATGTTTATTAATGTAAATATTTAGTATTTAATTATGGTAGATAGCTAATGATTATGGCATATAGTTGAGTGTAGTTATTAAAGTCGTGGAAACTTACCTAATTAAATATCCTCTTTGAACTCTAAACGGTTACCCTAGTTAATTGTTTTTAGGATCAAATATTATCCTTTTTTCCCACACATCCAGGAACTGAAGTAGCACAAGTTTAGGTGACCGATACCAAGTTCCCAGTGAGTCATCAGTGAGACTGAAACATGGAATTCAGAGCTCTCGCCACTGACTTTTATGTCCCAGCTGTTGGGTAATGTCCAATCTTACGGGTTCCTTTTTGTTATTGTTGTTGTTTTGACAAAGAGAAAATTAAAATTAAAAAACGGAGAACCTCCCTGGCAGTCTAACAGTTAAGACTCTGCACTTCTGCTGCCAGGGGTGCAGGTTTGATCCCTGGTCGGGGACTAGGATCCCACACACCTGCTGTGTGGCATGGTCAAAAATAGATTAACAAATAATAATTATTTTAAAACAATTTTTTTAATTAAAATCAAAAAAAGGGAGGGAAATGGAAGGGCGCAGAAACCAGTGTTTCTCACGCTCAGGTAAATAGAGGCTCTCCTGCCTCCTTCTCTTCTGTTCTATCAGCCATCCATTACCTGCTGCTTCTGCTGCTAAGTCGCTTCAGTCGTGTCCGACTCTGTGCAACCCCATAGACGGCAGCCCACCAGGCTCCCCCGTCCCTGGGATTCTCCAGGCAAGAACACTGGAGTGGGTTGCCATTTCCTTCTCCACTGCATGAAAGTGAAAAGTGAAAGTGAAGTCGCTCAGTCGTATCCAACTCTTAGCAACCTCATGGACTGCAGCCTACCAGGCTTCTCCGTCCACGGGATTTTTCAGGCAAGAGTACTGGAGTGGGGTGCCATTGCCTTCTCCGATCCATTACCTAGTCACTCATAATTCAAATCCTTTTCACTTTCACAGAAATAACTCAGTGCTGACACAAACCTCTCAGTTTGTTCAGGAATAAAACCTATATTTGATTATTTTGCAGGTAATTCTAATTTTTTTCATCATGTATTTCAGGAGACCGAGGGATGTAAGTCAGCTGACCTACTTGCAAATGATTGCAGAAAGAACAAAAAAGTTGCAAACCCATTCAAATGGTGTCAAGGATAAATTAGCTCAGAATAGTTTTGAAGAAAATAAACTATTGAGGTCAAAGTGTGCCTTGAAATATTGATAAATTCCCCTCTCCTATTAAATCATTAAAGATCTAGTAAACGACCCAGAGATCAAACTGGGGCTCTCCTGCACTGCAGGCAGATTCTTTACCATCTGAGCTACCAGGGAAGCCCACACCTGCTAGGCTCCTCTATCTATGGAATTCTCCAAGCAAGAATACTGGTGGGTAGCCATTCCCTTCTCCAGGGGATCTTCCCAACCCAGGGATCAAAGCCGGGTCTCCTGCATTGCAGGCAGAGTCTCTACCAGCTGAGCCATGAGGGAAGCCCCCTATTAAACCAAACTTAAAAATAAGAATGGCCTCTCATTCCTATGTTTCACTGTGGTATTATTTGTACAATAGAATTTTGTATGAGAAACTATCTGCTGTCATTTCTAAGTCGCGACTCACTCAGTTAGCCCTTTGGTGCTGCTTGTGTGTGTGCTACAGACGTGTCATTACTAGAGAGTCCTTGTTTATGGTTGTCGTCAGTCTCACTGCATCATGCTGCACCCATCAGAATGAAACTTCAGAGGCCAGTACTGTGATTGAGCTCCGGACATGGATGCAAAAGCAGTCAGCAGTTCATACTTCCAGGGAACCCAAACCCGGTGCCTTTTGGTCAGTCTACACAAGTCCTGTTAAGAGTAATTAAATTTAGAAATGTAGCTTTTTTACCAAAACTATCCTAGTCTTTAAAAAAAAAAAAAGTTAAAAAAAAATTCTAATCCTTCTTCCCAAGGCCCTTGACAGTTCATCTACATTCACATGCCTGTTCTAATCAAGTGCTTACAAGCCAGAAAAACTATCCATAGGATAACCGTATTGATGGTGTCATTGGACATATCATAGTTCCTAGCTAAAATGGCTTACTATATATAATTGTAAAATAACTAGAATAACTTATGGCTTTATACTGGGCTATAAACTGATGATCTCATCTTATTTTAACCCATACTACTCCAAGGACATTATCATTATCACTATGTAACATAAAGGAAATGGGCCTAGGGATGCCAAGAGACTATCTCTCAGAACATTACACAGGTTCCAGTATTACACTGAGACACACTTTGGTTATCAAAATCTCTTCTTTCATAAAGCATTTTTCTAACAACTTGTGTGGTGTCTTCTTTTTCTTTTGGTATATTTTGGATATAATTATGGTTGTCCTTATTATATAGAAAGGAACTATTCTAAAGCAGAGAGAGAGCAAGGAACTGGCCAAACTCAAACAGGCTAATGGATGGATCAAAACTTCTAAACTCTAGTGCTGTGTTTTGCCTTTTCCTACCTTAGGGGAAGAAATTACAAGTGTGATGTTAAAAGATAGGGCTTCCCTGGTAGCTCAGACAGTAAAGAATCTACCTGCAGTGTAGGAAATTCAGGTTCAATCCCTGAGTAGGAAAGATCCCCTGGAGAAGGGAATGGCTACCCACTCAGTATTCTTGCCTGGAGAATCCCACGGACAGAGGAACCTGGCAGGCTACAGTCCATGGGGTCGCAGAGTCGAGATATACACTTGACTTTGAAAAATAGTGTTTTAATTAGTGTTTATGAATGAACTGAACATTCTAAAAGTATCACTTGTTCAACCATTGTAGCATGTGTTCAGTTCAGTTCACTCAGTTGTGTCTGACTCTTTGCGACCCCATGAATTGCAGCACGCCAGGCCTCCCTGTGCATCACCAACTTCCGGAGTTGACTCAAACTCATGTCCATTGAGTCAGTGATGCCATCCAGCCATCTCATCCTCTATTGTCCCCTTCTCCTCCTGCCCCCAATCCCTCCCAGCATCAGGGTCTTTTCCAATGAGTCAACTCTTCGCATGAGGTGTCCAAAGTGCTGGAGTTTCAGCTTTAGCATCATTCCTTCCAAAGAAATCCCAGAGCTGATCTCCTTCAGAATGGACTGGTTGGATCTCCTTGCAGTCCAAGGGACTCTCAAGAGTCTTCTCCAACACCATAGTTCAAAAGCATCAATTCTTCAGCTCTCAGCTTTCTTCACAGTCCAACTCTCGCATCCATACATGACCACTGGAAAAACCATGGCCTTGACTAGACGGACCTTTGCTGGCAAAGTAATGTCTCTGCTTTTCAATATGCTATCTAGGTTGGTCATAACTTTCCTTCCAAGGAGTAAACGTTTTTTAATTTCATGGCTGCAATCACCATCTGCAGTGATTTTGGAGCCCCAAAAAATAAAGTCTGCCACTGTTTCCACTGTTTCCCCATCTATTTCCCATGAAGTGGTGGGAGCAGATGCCATCATCTTCGTTTTCCGAATGTTGAGCTTTCACTTTCATCAAGAGGCTTTTTAGTTCCTCTTCACTTTCTGCCATAAGGGTGGTGTCATCTGCATATCTGAGGTTATTGATATTTCTCCCATGTGTTAGTAATGGATTAATGCAGTTTTGCTCATAACTAATAGTTAATCCAATACTTCGTGTCCATGAAAATGAGTCATATCAAAACTAGTTGGTGTCTTTGTTCAGGCTGTTATAACAAAATGCAACAGACTGGGTAAAACAACAAAAATTAATTTCCCACACTTCCAGAGGCTGCAAGTCCAAGGTGCCAGCATGGCTGAGTTCTGCTGAGAACCCTCTTCTGGTTTGAAGACTGTCAACTTCTCACTGTGTCCTCATATAGCAAAAGGCATGAGGAAGCTCTTCAGCACCTCTTTGTAAGGGCACTAATCCTATTTGTGACAGCTTCACTCTCATACCCAAATCATCTCTCTTTGCTTTTTGCTAAGTCGCTTCAGTCGTGTCCGACTCTGTGCGACCCAATAGACAGCAGCCCACCAGGCTCCCCCGTCCCTGGGATTCTCCAGGCAAGAACACTGGAGTGGGTTGCCCTTTCCTTCTCCAATGCATGAAAGTGAAAAGTGAAAGTGAAGTCGCTCAGTCGCATCTGACCCTCAGCGACCCGATGGACTGCAGCCCACCAGGCTCCTCCATCCATGGGATTTTCCAAGCAAAAGTACTGGAGTGGGGTGCCATTGTGACCTTTCAAATACTGTCACACTGGGAGTCAGTTTTCAAAGCATGAATTTTGGGTGGTGGGGGCAGGGGAACACGAATACTCAGTCCTTAGCACTTGGGCAGCATTTTCAAAGGACCACTAGGCAGGGAGAGGAGGAGGAATGGGGCATAAAGAGATTGAAAAACCCTCCAAGATGACTCTGCACAACCTGCAGCAGGTTGAGAATCACTGATTTAGTCTTTAAATAGCAACATGATGGTAGTTATTTGATGAAAGTTAAGTATACCTAGCTGCTGGTGCTGGTACTGGTAAGTCACTTCAGTCGTGTCCGACTCTGTGCAACCCCACAGACGGCAGCCCACCAGGCTCCCCCGTCCCTGGGATTCTCCAGGCAAGAACACTGGAGTGGGATGCCATCGTCTTCTCCGTATACCTGGAGAACAACACAAAAATATCCGTGAAGCATAAAAGGCAATAAGCTTGGAGACATAAATCCTAGATGTGTCTCAAGCAGTAAAAAAACAAAACAGGATTAGGAGCCAGAAGAGAACTAATTCTCAGTTCTAGAACCTTCTCTCATGACTTGTATAATATTACTAATCCTCTGCTTCCTCATTTATAAACCAAAGATAGACAGTTCTAGCGAAGTCCAAGATCTTGGAGTTTCAGCCTTTAGAACTGTGGGAAATTAATTTTCATTGTTTTTAAGTCACCTAGTCTATTGGATTTTGTTAATAGCAAAGATAGACAATTATCCTGGTACTGCCTATATACAAATTTAAGGGACTGTTATCTCCTTTCCCAAATCAAGTCTATTTTGATTTCTTCTAACCAAGGAATAGGCCAATATAGTTGAAAAGATTGAAAGAATGGATTTCCAGTACTAACTCTGTTCTCTTATCACAAGCGAGTCCTTTTACTTGTCTTCATTTGTCCATTCATCAGATACAAACCAAGCACCTACTGTGTCCTAGGCCCTGTGCTAAGAGGTGGATATCCTGCAGTGAAAGCAGCAGAGCATGGTCACAAGCCCTGCCTCCACAGAGCTTAACAGACTAGTGAGGGAAAATAAAAGGTGGCCCATTTTACGGGAGGGGAAGGAGACTTCCCTGGTGATCCAGTGGTTAAGACCCTGCACTTCCACTGCTGGGAGTGCAGGTTTGAACCCTGTTTGGAGAACTAAGATCCCACATGCAGCATGACACAGCCAAAAAATAATTTAAAAATTTTTAAATAGGGGAAGGACTGGATATTCCAGCAGGGAGATTTCACCCTAAGCTGAGGGTCAGTGATGTCCACTCTGAGCAATCACACATAAACTGAGACATAAAAGATCCATGGAGGCATTTGAGGGACAAGCAGGAGCTCCTGGAAGAGGGATCGGCACTTGTGGGGACCGGATGGCATAAAGGGAGACTGTAGTGCGTTCAAGAAACGAAAGGTGGCCCATGTAGAGAATGGACACGAGATAAGACTAGTGAATTTCAGAAGGGCCAAAAGGGTAGGCACTTCAATAATCATACAGTAAAGACCATGTAAGCTCTAAGTCCTATTAGAATGTCCAAGAACACTCAGGGGAGTCTCTGTTCCTCCTGTAAACCCACGAAAATGATAATGAATGCATTTTTTTTAAGACTGTAAGTCCACCAGCAGATAGATATTGAAAGGAAAAATAGCACCAAAAAAAATTGGAAACTGGAAAAATAATGGTTGAGTAGTAATAGACTTGCCAGTCCCAAGAAAGCTGATTCCTAAGCCAGCAGTTGGCCAGCCTGGGAGGCAACCTACTGAAAGCTTATAACTGCCAGTCAAGATGCAGGGAGGATGGTCACATCTGGGTCCCAGGTACAGCCACCAAGTGTGGGTTCTTGGCTTCACACAGGAAAGAATTCAAGAGTGAACCAGATAAAGAGAAAGAAGGTTTATTTAGGAAGGAAGCACACTCCCTCCATACAAAGTGAAAGAAGGTGAAAGTGTTAGTCACTCGGTTGTGTCCAACTCTTTGCAACCCCACAGACTATAGCCCACCAGGCTCCTCACTCCATGGGAATTCTCCAGCAAAAATATTGGAATGAGTTGCCATTCCCTTCTCCAGGGGATCTTCCCAACCCAGGGATCAAACCTGGGTCTCCAGCATTATAGGCAGATTCTTGACCACTCCATAGACAGATTGTGGACCATCTCAGAAAGCAAAAGAGGCTCAAGCATATAGGGTTGTCAGTTTTTATGGATTGGGTAATACATAGGCTAATGAGTGAGAGGAGCTTCAAAGGCTAACAGAGTTCTGCCAAGAGAATGCACTGGTCATAGCAAACACCCTCTTCCAACAACACAAGAGAAGACTCTACACATTATCACCAGATGGTAAACACCAAAATCAGATTGATTATATTCTTTGCAGCCAAAGATGGAGAAGCTCTATACAGTCAGCAAAGGCAAGACCAAGAGCTGACTGTGGCTCAGATCATGAACTCCTTATTACCAAATTCAGACTTAAACTGAAGAAAGTAGGGAAAACCACTAGACCATTCAGGTATGACCTAAATCAAATCCCTAACAATTATACAGTGGAGGTGAGAAATAGATTTAAGGGACTAGATCTGATAGAGGGCCTGATGAACTGTGGATGGAGGTTCATGCAATTGTACAGGAGACAGGGATCAAGACCATCCCCACGAAAAAGAAATGCAAAAAAGCAAAATGGCTGTCTGGGGAGGCCTTACAAATAACTGTGAAAAGAAGAGAAGTGAAAAGTAAAGGAGAAAAGGAAAGATATACCCATTTGAATGCAGAGTTCCAAAGAATAGCAAGGAGAGATAAGAAAGCCTTCCTCAGTGACCAGTACAAAGAAATAGAGGAAAACCATTGAATGGGAAAGACTAGAGATCTCCTCAAGGGAACATTCCATGCAAAGATGGGCTCAATAAAGGTCAGAAATGGTATGGACCTAAAAGAAGCAGAAGACATTAAGAAGAGGTGGCAAGAATACACAGAAGAACTGTACAAAAAAGAGCTTCCCGATCCAGATAATCATGATGGTGTGATCACTCACTTAGAGCCAGACATCCTGGAATGTGAAGTCAAGTGGGCCTTAGGAAGCATCACTAAGAACAAAGCTAGTGGAGGTGATGGAATTCCAGTTGAGCTATTTCAAATCCTTTAGGATGATGCTGTGAAAGTGCTGCACTCAATATGCCAGCAAATTTGGACAACTCAGCAGTGGCCGCAAGACTGGAAAAGGTCAGTTTTCATTCCAATCCCTAAGAAAGGCAATGCCAAAGGATGCTCAAACTACCACACAATTCCACTCATCTCACATGCTAGCAAAGTAATGTTCAAAATTCTCCAAGCCAGGCTTCAACAATGCGTGAACCATGAACTTCCAGATGTTCAAGCTGGCTTTAGAAAAGGTAGAGGAACCAGAGATCAAATTGCCAACATCCTCTGGATCATCGAAAAGGCAAGAGAGTTCCAGAAAATACATCTATTTCTGTTTTATTGACTATGCCTTTGACTGCGTGGAGCACCACAAACTGTGGAAGATTCTTCAAGAGATAGGAATACCAGACCACCTGATTTGCCTCTTGAGAAACCTATATGCAGGTCAGGAAGCAACAGTTAGAACTGGACATGGAACAACAGACTGGTTCCAAATAGGAAAAGGAGTACGTCAAGGCTGTATATTGTCACCGTGCTTATTTAACTTATATGTAGAGTACATCATGAGAAATGCTGGGCTGGAAGAAGCACAAGCTGGAATCAAGATTGCTGGGAGAAATATCAATAACCTCAGATATGCAGATGACACCACCCTTATGGCAGAAAGTGAAGAAGAACTAAAGAGCCTCTTGATGAAAGTGAGGCTAATGTTGAAGCTAAAACTCCAATACTTTGGCCACCTGATGCGAAGAGCTGACTCATTTGAAAAGACCCTGATGCTGGGAAAGATCGAAGGCAGGAGGAAAAGGGGACAACAGAGGATGAGATGGTTGGACGGCATTACCGACTCAATGGACATAAGTTTGAGTAAGCTCTGGGTGTTGGTGATGGACAGGGAGGCCTGGCGTGCTGCAGTCCATGGGGTCATAAAGAGTCAGACAGGACTGAGAAACTGAACTGAACTGATTGAGTGAGAGGAGTATTCCAGCTATTTTGGGAAAGAGGTGGGGATTTCCAGGAATTGAGCCACCACCCACTTTCTGACCTTCTGCGGTCACTCCTGGAACCATCGAGGTACCTGCAATGTATTACAAGGAGCATATACTGAGGTTGAGGTCAGGTGGAAGTTGATTCTGACCTTTTGGACCTAGTTGGTTCAAATCAGTTTATGTCATGTCCTTGGGCTTGTCATTCTTTTAAAGGTTGTGCCCTGCCCTCTTCCTGTCTCAAAGACACACCTAGACTTCTTTCCTCACTTTCTTTCCATACTTCTGCCCAATAGATTGCCCTCCAGTGAAACCCACAGTTAACAAGTCAACAACCATGTAAACTGAACTTGCCCCAGACTTTCTAGCCTCTCTTCTAGATATGGGTGGACAGCCAAGGATCTCTAGACAGTTGATAGAATATTCTAATAAGGAAGACAGTGGCCAAAACTAACATAAAAGAAACAAAGAAGAAATAAAGATGATGCAGGAGGGAAAAATAAAATGTATTATTAATAACTTTAAAGATTCAAAGATACTGACACATTATGATATTGCAGCCATTGAATAAGAGCTAGATGGTATTAATGATTTTAAAAGTAGCAGTCAGAGGATAAAGATGAACTCTTGGATATTAAAAGCATCATAGTATAAAAGAAAATTTCTAGTGAAGGTTTAAAGTATAAAATTGAGGAAATCCCTCAGAAAGTAAAACAAAAAGAAAGAGAAGAGGAGATAAAACATGAAAAAGGCAGAGACTAGTCCATGAAGTGCAAAATCTGAATAAAAGGAGCTCCAGAAAGAAAGAACAGACAAAATGGAGGAGCTGAAACTATCAAAGAACCAATTCAAGAAAATTTCTTAGAATGAATGGACTTGACTTTCCAAATTGAAAGAGCCTGTTGAGCTTCCAAGACAATGGATGAAAATAAACCTACCCTGAGACACATTCATCATGAAACTGTAAACCCTGTAGACACACAGAATATTCTAAAAACTTTCAGGAAAGAAAAACAGGATTTTAAAAAGAGTCAGGTATGGGAATGGCTTTAGAATTCTCAGCAGCCACACTGAATGCTAGAAACTAGTAGAAGGAAAAGACTTCTAATGTAGAGTCCCCCAGGCAAATTAGTAACTAACTGAGAGGACAGAATATGTATTTTTCTGATGTGAAAGAGCAAAAACACTACCTGATCGGTCCATTTTTCAGGGAGCTATGAGATACTTTATTCAATTAAAATAAGAAAAGAGAAGACAGAATCCAGGGAAAGGAATTCTGATACAAGAGAAAGTCCGGGTGATAGTGAAGAGAAAATCTAAGACCACAGCTCTGAAGGAAGCCTAAAGATCAACCAATCTGCTGGGCTGGAGCAGGACAGAGGCCATGGAGAGTGAGCACCAAGAAAACGAGAGTGGAATGTAAAGAATGCTGAAGGAAGTAGTAAAACAGGGGGTGAGGCAATTTGGGAATGTATTGATGATAAGTATCCAGAAAAAATGGAGTAGGAAATGGCAGGCCACTCCAGTATTCTTGCCTGGAAAATCCCATGGATAGAGTCTGGTGAGCTACAGTAAATGGGGCTGGACACGACTAAGCAACTGAGCATAGATAGAAAGTACATAGTTCAGTCTGCCCAAAGGTGAGCACTCCCCTTAGGAATTTATCTGGATGTCCAGACACATTTGACATAATGCATCCACCCACGAATATAATAAAGAATACTAAACTGGGGTTCCCAGCAGGAAAAGAGCTCATATAGAGGTTTGATGAGGAAATGACAAAGGTTGAAGGGTGGTTTGGGGGCTTTTATTGTGGTTAAAGGGTGGAGCTGGCATGGTGGGGAATTTTCCTAAACATGAGCTAAAGTCTGCCCTATTTGAAATTCCCTTGGACTCTTGGGGGCTTCCCTGGTGGCTTAGATGGTGAAGAATCTGCCTGCAATGCAGCAGACCTGGTTTAAATCCCTGGGTTGGGAAGATCCCCTGGAGAAGGGCATGGAAACCTACTCCAGTATTCTTGCCTGGAGAATTCCATGGATAGAGGAGCCTGGAGGGCTACAGTCCCTAGTGTTGCAAAGAGTCAGACATGACTAAAGTGACTTAACTGTAAAGACCTACACAGGTCTTCTCATCTTGGTTGCCCAGATGTGGGGAAGATAGGGAAGAGGGGTTGGGCTCTGAAAGCTGCCAAGAGTCAAACATCAAAAATGGAGTCAAGGACTTCCCTGGTGGTCCAGTGGCTGAGACTCTGTGCTCTCAACACAGGGGGCTCAGGTTCAATCCCTGGTCAGAGAACTAGATTTCACATGCTGCAACTAAAGATTATGCACAAATACATAAATAAAAATAAATATTTTTTACAATAATTTAAAAATGGAATCAAGCCTCTTCATTATAAAAATCAAGTTATGGGGCAGGGGAGTTATTAACTAAAACAACAAAAAAAGTTAGTACAGGAAAAGAAAAATATTTGTAGCTTAGTATTCTTTGCTATTTTAAAACAATTTCAGTGACTTCCACTCTAGATAATGAAGAGTGAGCTTATTTTCCCTAAGCCCTATAACACCACCATGTGTGTGAACACTCTCTATTTCTCATCTTCTCAACATGGCCATGAGTTAACTATATTACTTTCAGTAGCTACACTGATATGACTTTGAAATGTTATTCACATCTGTGGCTTCCTTGGTAGCTCAGAGGGTAAAGAATCTGGCTGCAATGCCTGAGACCCAGGTTTGATCCCTGGGTCAGGAAGAACCCCCTGGAGGAGGGCATGGCAACCACTCCAGTATTCTTGCCTGGAGAACCCCATGGACAGAGGAGCCTGGAGGGCTACAGTCCACAGGGTCACAAAGAGTCAGACATGACTGAAGCAACTTAGCATGCAGCATGCATGCATGCCCCAAAGAGGCTGAAGCATAAGAAATAGAGGACAGTGCTGGGGAGGATTCGTTTGCAACAAGTGTGCATGAGTAACTTCTCAAACAGATATAATTAAATTGCCCCTCAGATCTGACTTTATCTTAAAGGCAATGGGGAGCTACCCATCACCTTGGTGATCTAAGCGATGAGGCTCTGAGCATGATCATGAGATCAGTTTGGACTTCATTGAGATTACTCTTGTCACTTTATGGAGAGGACTCAAAGGAAGGAAAGAATGCACATGGTGGTGTCTATCAAGAAGCTTAGCTAGTCTAGCCTGAAATCCAGACAGGAAGTTGGCCTGGATTCAGGTATGGCTACAGGGGTAGGTAGCAGTACTAAGATGGTGATTGATTGTACTGTGAGATGGAAGAGACTCAAGACTGAAGACTAATACTGCATTTTCTGGTTTGAACCATGAGTAAGTAGGGTGCCATTTATTAAAATACGAAATCCAGGGACTTCCCTGGCAGTCCATTGGTTAAGACCTTGCCTTCCATTGTAGGGGGTACATGTTTAATCCCTGGTTGGGGAACTAATGGCTGTCTGGGGAGGCCTTACAAATAGCTGTGGAAAGAAGAGAAGTGAAAAGCAAAGGAGAAAAGGAAAGATATAAACATCTGAATGCAGAGTTCCAAAGAATAGCAAGGAGAGATAAGAAAGCCATCCTCAGTGATCAATGCAAAAGAAATAGAGGAAAACAACAGAATGGGAAAGACTAGAGATCTCCTCAAGAAAATTAGAAATACCAAGGGAACATTTCATGCAAAGATGGGCTCGATAAAGGACAGAAATGGTATGGACCTAACAGAAGCAGAAGATATTAAGAAGAGGTGGCAAGAATACACAGAAGAACTGTACAAAAAAGATCTTCATGACCAAGATAATCACGATGGTATGATCACTCACCTAGAGGCAGACATCTTGGAATGTGAAGTCAAGTGGGCCTTCAAAAGCATCACTATGAACAAAGCTAGTGGAGGTGATGGAGTTCCAGTTGAGCTATTTCGAGTCCTAAAACATGATGCTGTGAAAGTGCTGCACTCAATATGCCAGCAAATTTGGAAAACTCAGCAGTGGCCACAGGACTGGAAAAGGCTAGTTTTCATTTCAACCCCAAAGAAAGGCAATGCCAAAGAATGCTCAAACTACTGCAGAATTGCACTCATCTCACACGCTAGTAAAGTAATGCTCAAAATTCTCCAAGCCAGGCTTCAGCAATACATGAACCGTGAACTTCCAGATGTTCCCTCTGGTTTTAGAAAAGGCAGAGGAACCAGAGATCAAATTGCCAATATCCCCTGGATCATGGAAAAAGCAAGAGAGTTCCAGAAAAGCATCTATTTCTGCTGTATTGACTATGCCACAGCCTTTGACTGTGTGGATCACAATAAACTGTGGAAAATTCTGAAAGAGATGGGAATACCAGACCACTTGACCTGCCTCTTGAGAAATCTATATGCAGGTCAGGAAGCAACAGTTAGAACTGGACATGGAACAACAGACTGGTTCCAAATAGGAAAAGGAGTACGTCAAGGCTGTATATTGGCACCCTGCTTATTTAACTTACATGCAGAGTACATCATGAGAAATGCTGGGTTGGAAGAAGCACAAGCTGGAATCAAGATTGCTGGGAGAAATATCAATAACCTCAGATATGCAGATGACACCACCCTTATGGCAGAAAGTGAAGAGGAACTAAAAAGCCTCTTGATGACAGTGAAAGAGGAGAGTGAAAAGGGTGGCTTAAAGCTCCACATTCAGAAAATGAAGATCATGGCATCTGGTCCCATCACTTCATGGCAAATAGATGGGGAAACAGTGTCAGACTATATTTTTTGGGGCTCCAAAATCACTGCAGATGGTGACTGCAGCCATGAAATTAAAAGACGCTTACTCCTTGGAAGGAAAGTTATGACCAACCTAGATAGCATATTGAAAAGCAGAGACATTACTTTGTCAGCAAAGGTCCATCTAGTCAAGGCTATGGTTTCTCCAGTGGTTATGTATGGATGTGAAAGTTGGACTGTGAAGAAAGCTGAGTGCCGAAGAATTGATGCTTTTGAACTGTGGTGTTGGAGAAGACTCTGGAGAGTGCCTTGGACTACAAGGAGATCCAACCAGTCTATCCTAAAGGAGATCAGTCCTGGGTGTTCATTGGAAGGATTGATGCTGAAGCTGTAACTCCAATACTTTGGCCACCTTATGCGAAGAGTTGACTCATTGGAAAAGACTCTGATGCTGGGAGGGATTGGGGGCAGGAGGAGAAGGGGACGACAGAGGATGAGATGGCTGGATGGCATCACCAACTCGATGGACATGAGTTTGAGTAAACTCTGGGAGTTGGTGATGGACAGGGAGGCCTGGCATGCTTCATGGGGTCGCAAAGAGTAGGACACGACTGAGCGAATGAACTGAACTGAGCTGGGGAAATAAGATCCCACATGCCTCATGGTCAAGAATCCAAAACATCAAACAGAAACAACATTGTCAACTTGTTTTACAATTGCTTCAGTCATGTCTGAATTTTCAGCCCTATGGACTGTAACCCCCCAGGTTCCTCTGTCCATGGGATTCTCTAGTCAAGAATATTGGAGTGGGTTGCCATGCCCTCCTCCAGGGGATCATCCAGAAAATCCAAAAGAGGAGC
Source organism: Bubalus bubalis (assembly GCF_019923935.1). NCBI lineage: Eukaryota > Metazoa > Chordata > Mammalia > Artiodactyla > Bovidae > Bubalus > Bubalus bubalis. Next base: position 7,683,524 of record NC_059164.1, on the reverse strand, counting down.
AGGTTTGAAGGAAATAGAATGACTTTAGTATCGGATATACTCAGGCTCAGGAGAGAAAGCCCCGCTGGTGATGGAGATCTGGCATCAGCGGCATAGGAATAGCCCTGAGGTCCTGGGAGTGAGAGACTGTTCAGGGAGTAGGCTAGAGTAACCAGCACCAAAGACAAAGCCTGAACGAATACAAACAGGGAAGAGGAGTTGGCAAAGGGGAGGAAAAGGGAATAGGTGCAGACGCAATAGCAAGGTCTCTGTACATCAGGAAGTCAGGGAAGAGAATGTTCAGCCATATCCAAGGAGCTGAAAGGGAACACCGCAGTACGCTGGAGAGGAAAAGAGGAGGGAAAGTAAATACCCTTGATAAGAGCCCTGTCTGCGGAGCAGGTAGGCAGGCTGAAGAATACTTGTGAGTCAGGACACTCATTTTCATCACTGTTTAAAAGATAATAGGAAATTCTCTTGAGTGCTTATTATGGCAACATGCTGACTTAGGTACATTACATCCTTTAGCTCATTTAATTTCCAAAACAACATCATCTCTACGAAATACATACTATTGTTAACACCCCCATTTTTCAGATAAAGATCCTGAAGTTTAAAGAAATTAAGCAATTACTCAAAAGAATAGAGATGATAAACAGACTGGCTGGAATTTGATCTCAAAAAGAGATTGTCTGACTCCAGATTGTACAGTCTTCAACACTGCACTCACTATACCCTCTAAACAATCTGCCAAAAATAATACTATTCCCTTGTCCATTCAACAAACGTACTGTGTGCCAGGCATTACTCCAGGTGTTGGTAATCCAGCAGTGTACGTAACAACGCCCTGACCTCACAAATCCTACTTTCTACTGGAGGACATAGATGGTAAACAAAATTTTGAACAGCTTGTGTACTCTCAGTATTTAGTGTCACGAATACCAAGAAATCAAGGTAAATAGCTGGAGAGTGGCTAGCGAGGAGAGCTATATTTTAGATCACAGGCCTTCCTGAAATGATATTTGAGCAAAAAGCTAAATGAACTCAGGGATGGAGCCAGGAGAAGATGCATTCCAAGCTGAAGGAGGAAGCGGCACAATCCTGAGATGGGGGCGGGAGCAGAGGGCACACAGAATGAGGGGGGGGATTGGTAAGCCAGATGGTGGCCAAGGGAGGCAGCGCCATAGCACGCTCTGCCTCGCAAAAGTGGGGAGTGGTGAGAAGCTGGGAGGATTTTGAGCAGGACGACGACAAACTCTGACTCACACTGCATTAGCTTGCAATCAAGTCCAGACTTTGGATTCTGTGACCATCACCCTTTCCACTTTTCTCTAGAACTGAGATGTTACCGGGGCTTCCCAGGTGGCACTAGTGGTAAAGAACCTGCCTGCCAATGCAAGAAGGAGATGCAGGTTCAATCCCTGGGTCAGGAAGATCCCTTGCAGGAGGGCACGGCAACCCACTCCAATATTCTTGCCTGGAGAATCGCATGGACAGAGGAGTCTGGTGGATACAGTCCATGGGGTTGCATTGAGTCGGACACGGCTGAAGTGACTTAACACATGACTACAGAGCCCTTGAAATGTGACCAGTCCAAACTGAGATGTGCTTAGTGTGACATGCACACCAGATTCCAAAGACTCAGTACCAGCAAAAGAACGGAATAGAACTCACGGCCAACTTTTTATCTTTGTTATATGTTGAGATGATAATATTTTAGATATATTGGGTTAATTATAATATTCAAAGTAATTTCACCTTTTTAACTTTTTTTTTTTACTTTTTTTTTAATGTAGTTACTAGAAAAATTCTAGTTACTTTCTATTTGGCTCGTGTTATATTTCTATTGGACTGCACTGGTCTAGACAACTTCCCTTCTGTTTTCAGCTTCAGAATGTTATAAAGACAAATGACATAACTTGTGTAGGGTTCTTTGAGTTTTCTTAAGGAAACATATTATATAACAACAAGATAAATTTTTGAGGATGACAGTCAGCCAAAACATGTACTGTTCTTTAGAGGCCAAAGATAATGTTACTGAATTGGTCGTGGTTTTGTGTTGTTTATCCAACAATGCAGATGAGTTTGCACAAAAGCTTCTGTAGTGTTTCCCCACGCATTCCACCCACTCCCTGTACTCCCTTATAACCAAAACAGCATGTTTTCTAAATACCTGGCCCAGGTTAAGAATGCAGTTCTCTAGCCATGAAATTTTTTCTCTGTGCAAAGCATTCAGTCTTGTACATGTTTGCACCTCAGAATATTTAACATGATATTCTAATTATCTGGTCTACTCAAGCAAGCGGATTCCAAATGTCAGGGATTATATCTGTAATCATAATTATAGGATACTCTTGGCTCTTTTATATTTAATTCTAAATATGGTCAATTAGAATGTGCTATTTATAGTGAAAAAATTTGCACACATATCCTGATCAAGAAATTTGTTTTTCTTTGTGAATTTCTATCTATGGAAAGTCTCACAGTGTTATAAATTAAATCATATTTTGATTTACAGCTAACATAATATTACGATAAGATGTTGGAATTACTGGGGATGATGTAACTATATTACTCTGTCCTAGGCCTTGAACACCAGAAAGAAAACAGAAGAATCAGACAGAGAACCTCCCTCATCTTCTCTGACCACTCGTGTCTGGTCCCCGCTCCTTTTCCCTGTTCTATTAGGTAGATGATAGGCCTTCCCTCTCAATGTTCAACCTCTGTTCTTATGCTCTGGAGTCATGCTCTTCCCCAAGGACCTCACTGCTTCCCCTCGCCCTTCTCCCCTGCATGTCACCATCGCCCTACTGGATCATCTCCATCAGCAAATGGCTCTAAAACCTCCCATCATTCACACACACACACACACACACACACACACAATCTTCCGTGGCCCCCGTTCCCTTCTCTTTGTAACCTTCTCTATTCCTCTTCGCAAAAATGTCTTTCAAAAGCATTGCTGATAACTCTGTTTCCACTTCTTCTCCCATTCATTCTTCAACTGTAGGACAATTGGATTTCCCTCCCCCACAGAAATTGCTCTTGTTGAGCCAGCTAAGACCTCCTGGGGCCAAATACAGAAGACCTCTGTTTTCATCTTAAGAGTGTTCTTGCAGTCCTGGGATACTCCCTTCTCTACGCTTCTCGGCGATACTCTTGTTTTGCTCCTAACTAATTGGCTGCTCATTCTCAATTTTCCCCTCCCCCTACTTCTTGGTTTCCATCAGACCTCTAAACATAGGGGATCCTCTGATTCCTTAGACTCTTCTCTTTATCTTCTTCTTCCCTTGTTGTTGTTCATTGTTCAGTCTCTCAGTCGTGTCTGACTTTTTGTGATCCCATAGGTTGCAGCACGCCAGCCTTCCCTGTCCTTCACCATCTCCTGGAGCTTGCTCAAACTCATGCCCATTGAGTCGGTGATGCCATCCAACCATCTCATCCTCTGTCGTCCCCTTCTCCTCCTGCCTTCAATCTTTCCCAGCATCAGGGTCTTTTCTAATGAGTTGGCTCTTTGCATCAGGTGGCGCTCTCAATTCCCATAGCTTTAAATGCCATCTAATCACTGATAATTCCAAATGTATATCGCAAATGCAAACTCCAGACTAATAGATCCATATAGTTGAATCTCAACTGTGTACCTTAAGTTTAACATGTCTACAAAGAAAATATTGGTGTATTCCTCCCATACAAAGAGAAATAAGAAAAAAGATGATAAAAGAAGAGGAGGAAATTCCCTGATAGTGCAGGGTATTAGGACTCAGTGCTTCCACTGCAAGGGACGTGGGTTTGATCCCTGGTTGAGGAACCACAATCCCACATGCTGTGAGGTATGGCCAAAAAAATAAAAAAGATAAAGAAGAGGAGTAGAAGGAGAAGAAAGGGGAAAGAAAGAAAGAAGAAAGGACATATTATATTTTTGCTCCAAGCAAAAATAAGATGCTTCTTACTTCCCATATTCCCATATTTAATCCATCAGCAAATTGTATAGACCAGCTCCAAAATGTGTCTCAAACCCTTCACTTTCTGCTTATCTCCACTGCTACTGCTCTAGATCAGGAAATCGTTCTCTCTGGGTTACTACTACATCCTTCCTGGGTTACTGCCAGTAGTAACCTGGGTTACTACCGTAAGTGAAGTCGTGTCCAACTCTTTGCGACCCCATGGACTGTAGCCTGACAGACTCCTCCATCCGTGGGATTTTCCATGCAAGGATACTGGAGTGGGTTGCCATTTCCTTCTCCAGGGGATCTTCCTGACCCAGGGATCAAACCCTGGTCTCCCACACTGCAGGCAGACTCTTTACCATCTGAGCCACCAGGGAAGCCTCTGGGTTAGTACTGTCTCTGCACTTGTATCTGCTCACCTCATTTTCAGAACAACCAAAGGGATCTTTTAAAATCATATATCAGTTCATGTCACTCTCCTATTTAAACTATTTAGTGGCTTGACCACTTCCCATTGCACTTGGGAGCTCAAACACGTGACCATCTTTCACGAGCTCCACGTGGTCCGGCCCTCGCCTAATTCTCTAGCTTCATCCTGTGCCACTTCCCATCCCCACCATCCCCATTCTTCTACACCTTACGGCTTTTCTGCTTGCTCACTTTCTACCAAGAAAGCCCCCATCTTGTCCCCTCATCTGAACGACAGGCTTCTTTTCATCTTTCAAGTCTCACTTCAGATGTCATCTCACAGAGCCTTGCCAGATTACTTACCCCTTTGAAAGGATCCTTGTCCATTCAGTTTTTTCACAAGGCTTTGTTTGTTTCCTTCCTGGTATGAGCCACAATTCCAACCAGGTCTTTTAGTAGATCTGCCTTCTGGACTCTCAGCCCCTGCCTCCCACTCATCTCATCCCTGGTAAGAGGGCTGACAAACTGGTTGGGGTTAGCCACTGGGTGCTGCAGCCATGCCTCGTCTTCTCCCCTTCTCCTGAAGCTAGCCTGTCTACTGAGTATATATCTGCCTAGGCACCCTTGTCAGGAGTTTCGTAAGACCGGTGTGTGCTGGTTCAGCATAGCCTGTGGCTGAGTGTGAAGTTCAGGCCCAAAGTATTAGGAAACTTGCTCCAAGCATAAGCTAAGCAATGACCACACAGCTCCATCTGTAAGAAGACTAACATTTTGAACTGGAGCCCACTGTCTTTGGAGACCAGGTAAAGAAAAGAGAACATACTATATACTGTATATACTGACCCATATAAACACCAATACCTCTTCCCTAAAATTTATGAAAATCTAGGTCTGTGTCTTTTCAATTGTCTTAAGCATGATATCCTTTCTTTTAACCATGTATGTTAGTCCCAATACATGGGAATAGAAAAAAAAAAAAAAAACCCTAACAAAATAAATGCAGACATGTCCTGGTTACAGTAGTGATTATATTAACTATCACTTTAATGTAGCAAGTAACAGGAAACTCAACTCAGATTAGCAAGCAATGAGAAAAATTCATTAGGTCACATGACAGAATTTGGGAATTTATATGTATCTGGGAGAGGATGGTCCCAGATTAAATGACTCTGAGGAGTTCTGGTTTCTGCCAAGAGCTCTGAGAAGCTCAAGATGGAAAAAGAAATTGTACTTGTGGACATAGGGCGGGAAGGAGAGTCTGGGACGAAATGAGATAATAGCATTGACATATATACACCCACATTCATGAGATAGATAGCTAGTGGGACGCTGCTGTATAACTTCCAGGGATCTCAGTCCAGTGCTCTTGAAACCCTTTACCTCAGATCGGGACTCGAACCCTTGTGCTGGGACTCAAACCCAGCCAACACACACAGTACCTGGTTTCAGGGCCTAATAAAGCTCAGGTTCTTGATGTCTCATCAGTGAAGGAATTCAGTGAGAGACAAAGTGATAGGTAAGAAGTGGATTTATTCAGAGAGAAGCACACTCCACAGACAGATTGTGGGCCATTGCAGAGGGCGATTGTGGCCTTGAAATGTGGTCTGGTTAGTTTTTATAGGCTGGGTAATTTCATATGCTAATGAGTGGGAGGACTATTCCAACTATTTTGGGGAAGGGGTGGAGATTTCCAGGACTTGGGCCACTGCCCACTCCTTAGACTTTTAACAGTGCCTTGGAACTGACTCATTGGAAAAGACCCTGATGCTGGGAAAGATTGAAGACAGGAGGAGAAGGGGACGACAGAGGATGAGATGGTTGGATGGCATCACCGACTCAATGCACTTGAGTTTGGGTAAACTCTGGGAGTTGGTGATGGACAGGGAGGCCTGGCGTGCTGCAGTCCATGGGGTCACAAAGAGTTGGACACGACTGAGCGCCTGATCTGAACTGAACTGGAACTGTCATGGCACCTCTGGGTGTGTCATTTCACTTGCTAATTGAGGATCAAGGTCTAGCCTTGTCTGCCATCTTGGCTCCATTTGATTCTGATTGGTTTATGTTGTGTGCTTGGCCTATGCCGTTCTTTCAAAAGTTGCGCCCTGCCCCTTTCCCTCCTGTTACACTCCGTGATGACCTAGAGGGACAGATGGAGGAAGAGGAGTGGGGGAAGGAGGCTCAAGAGGGAGGTGATATATACCTATTTAGGGCTGATTAACGCTGTTCTTTGACAGAAGCCAGCACAACATGGTAAAGCAACGTTATCCTTCAATTAAAAAGAAAAAAAATTGTACTACAAACAAATAGTGTTGGATCTGTTTTTAAAAGACTTCTGCCCTCGTGGACAGAGGAGCCTGGCATTCTACATTCCAGGAAGTCGCAAAGAGTTGGACACAACTTACAACAGAATAACAACAATAGCCATCGTGCTTGCAAGACGGCTACTGGAGATGCTTGGGGCTTGTTCTCGTCATTCATGTCCAAAAGCAAAGGAAGCATCTCTGCCAGCAGCTTCTGCCAAAACATATATTTGAATTTTTTATGTTTTCTTTCTCCCTAGAAGCCTGGGGAAAATCTCCTGGATTGAATTATGTGCTCTCTCAGACCAATCAATTCCTACAGAATATGGGATACACTGGCCTAGGTCAATGACCACGTCAGAACCACAGGGCTAAGATGGGATCAGTCACCAACCCTTGTGACTGAGAATGAGTTGGGGGAACTTGCACTGGGGGGAAGTGTTACCGAAAGCTAGGCCTCTCTGTAAGCTGGTGCTGAATCAAATCCCGGAGATGAAGTTTTTTGTGAAGGAGAAAAGAATAGTTTGCTTGCTTTGCCAGGCAAAGGGGGACTCACTGGGCTTCTGCCTCAAAAAGCCGTGTGTCTTCACTCCAAAGAACTTGAGGGTTTTATAACAGTGAGTCAACTGTTAACAGGGGTCCCTGACAAGACTAGCATGTGAGCAGGGTCTCAGGGGGTTTCCTCATCTTGAGGAGCGTCTCTGGCCCCTTTAATCTCGGCTCAGCTGGTTTTTCCGCTGCCCCTCCCTTGGTTAGCAACTGTTCAGATCTGCCCTTTGAAACTCAGGGAAGGTCATAATGGCTGGAGTCTTGCCTACAAGAAATGGGAGAAAGAAAGGCCTTCGCACTTGCGAGCCCTGCACTGCCCTGCTCAGTTTCAAAAGGAGGAAGAGCTGTTGAATGGAGACATCCAATCAAAGTCTGTGTGAGCCTGAGAATCCTGAATAACTGCAGCCTGATGCATAGCCCTGCTATATGGAATCAGACTCTTATAATTTAAAATCCCATCTGTATCTTCAACAGTATTTGTGATCTTCCATCCCTCCTCTCTCTTAAAAAAAGAAAATTTATTTACTTATTTATTTTTGGCTGCACTGGGTCTTCGTTGCTTCCTTGGGCTTTCTCTAGTTGCAGCAAGCAGGGGCTACTCCATAATTGTGGTGTTCGGGCTTCTCATTGCAGAGGCTTCTCTTATTGCTGAGCATGGGCTGTAGGGCACACAGGCTCAGCAATTGTGGCACATGGTCTTAGCTGCCCCACGGCATGTGGGATCTTCCCGGACCGGGGATCGAACCCATGTCCCCTGCATTGGCAGGTGGATTCTTAACAACTGGACCATCAGGGAAGCCCCCTCCTCCTCTCTTTCTTTCTCCCTCCCTCTCTATTTTTTCTTTCTTTCTATTAGATTGCCCGGGATAGTTAAATATCTGTGTTCATAGAGTTGCCTTACTTATAAGACCTTATAGGAGCTTTCAGAAGACCTTAAAGTTTCAGAAAATAGGTACAAGAGATGGGGAGAAAAAAAGGCCCTCTTCACAGGACAAATATAAAAGACTAACCATAGAGCTTATCAGCAATGCTAGGATGCTAAAGTGCCAAATGAACTAAAGCTTAGAAAAACAAATGCTAGACACCAAGGTCTTCAACTAGAGGAGGGGAGATACAGGAAGAATAACCAATGGGTAAGTGGGCACAAATTGTTTCAAGGGAATTCGTTTTCAGATAAGCTTTCCTAGAATGGATTGACCCAAGAAAGCTCCTGTGTCCAGACTTCAGGCTGTTTCTCCTTTCCCATCTTTTCTGCTCAATTTCTTTTATCAATTGATCATAGAAAGACATACCTCACACTCACCCCAAACCTACTAAGGCATTGTTATTGTTGTTCAGTCACCAAGTCATGATTCTTTGCAACCCCAGGGACTGCAGCACACGAAGCTTCCCTGTCCTTCACTAGCTTCCAGAGTTTGCTTAAACTCATGTCCATTGAGTCAGTGATGCCATCAAATCATCTCATCCTCTGTCACCCCCTTCTCCTCCTGCCCTCAGTCTTTCCCAGCATCAGGTGACCAAAGTATTGGAGCTTCAGCTTCAGCACCAGTCCTTCCAATGAATATTCAGGGTTGATTTCCTTTAGGACTGACTAGTGTGGTCTCCTTGCAGTCCAAGGGACTGTCTAGAGTCTTCTCCAGCACCACAGTTCGAAAGCATAAATTCTTGGGATCTCAGCCTTCTTTATGGTCTGACTCTCACATCTGTACATGACTACAGGAAAAACCATACCTTTGACTATACGGGCCTTTGCCGGCAAAGTGATGTCTCTGCTTTTTAATATGCTGTCTAGGCATTGCCTGGAGTGTAAAAGCCTCTAGGGTGCTGAAGAAAGGAGAGTCGAATGACTCTAATAATAGGGTACTTAATCCTGTGCTACTCAAGTGGACTACAATTCTCTGCTTTCCACAAAGAGGAAAGACACCTAATTAAGTTGTCGAGATGACAGATTACTAAAAATAATCTTGATGATGTATTACCATGTAATTTGGGGTATATAACTGAGAAGAATCCAAAGAATTGAGTCCTGTTCTATAATAAAACTCTATTGCTCCCATTTACTTTTTTGGGTGAAGAGCTTCTTAGCAACTATCTGCCAAACCACGCATTCAGCATTGATGCTGACTCCTGTATATTTATCCCTGGATACATGGGCAGAAAGGCTTTACTTGTCTCATGAAGAGCTGGAATTCCATTGCAATTTTACATTTTAGGTTTACTAATGGTTCATCAATATTTGCAATATATTTATGCTGTTCTGAGAAATTGTGTAGAGGTTTCTAACACTCAGAATCTTATGATCACATAGACATTTTAAATTATTCCCATTTTTTCCATGTTTCCATGTTTTTAACATGCATAGAAGTATGTTATTCATGAAATACTTTAAAGTATAAAATATATTAGGAAATAGAATGGAAATACAATATCAAGAAGAAAAACAAAGAAAATTTCTGATGGGTTAAGAAGAACTTATTTCTGTGTATCTTAAAAGTATGATGGGGCATCAAATTGTTGTATCATTTGCAGGAGAAGAAGGGGACAACAGAGGACAAGATGGTTGGATGGCATCACCAACTCAATGGACCTGAGTCTGAGCAAACTCCAGGAGCTGAAGGACAGGGAGACCTGGCCTGCTCCAGTCCATGGGGTTGCAAAGAGTCGGACATGTCTGAGCGACTGAACAACAGCAACAAATAAGAACTTATTTATGTGTATTTTATTTTTTATTTTTATTTTTTTTAATTTTATTTTAATTTTAAACTTTACATAATTGTATTAGTTTTGCCAAATATCAAAATGAATCCGCCACAGGTATACATGTGTTCCCCATTCTGAACCCTCCTCCCTCCTCCCTCCCCATACCATCCCTCTGGGTCGTCCCAGTGCACCAGCCCCAAGCATCCAGTATCGTGCATTGAACCTGGACTGGCAACTCGTTTCATACATGATATTTTACATGTTTAAATGCCATTCTCCCAAATCTTCCCACCCTCTCCCTCTCCCACAGAGTCCATAAGACTGTTTTATACATCAGTGTCTCTTTTGCTGTCTCGTACACAGGGTTATTGTTACCATCTTTCTAAATTCCATATATATGCGTTAGTATACTGTATTGGTGTTTTTCTTTCTGGCTTACTTCACACTGTATAATAGGCTCCAGTTTCATCCACCTCATTAGAACTGATTCAAATGTATTCTTTTTAATGGCTGAGTAATACTCCATTGTGTATATGTACCATAGCTTTCTTATCCATTCATCTGCTGATGGACATCTAGGTTGCTTCCATGTCCTGGCTATTATAAACAGTGCTGCGATGAACATTGGGGTACACATGTCTCTTTCCCTTCTGGTTTCCTCAGTGTGTATGACCAGCAGTGGGATTGCTGGATCATAAGGCAGTTCTATTTCCAGTTTTTAAGGAATCTCCACGCTGTTCTCCATAGTGGCTGTACTAGTTTGCATTTCACCAACAGTTTAAGAGGGTTCCCTTTTCTCCACACCCTCTCCAGCATTTATTACTTGTAGACTTTTGGATCACAGCCATTCTGACTGGTGTGAAATGGTACCTCATTGTGGTTTTGATTTGCATTTCTCTGATAATGAGTGACGTTGAGCATCTTTTCATGTGTTTGTTAGTCATCCGTATGCTTCTTTGGAGAAATGTCTATTTAGTTCTTTGGCCCATTTTTTGATTGGGTCATTTATTTTTCTGGAGTTGAGCTGTAGGAGTTGTTTGTATATTCTTGAGATTAGTTGTTTGTCAGTTGCTTCATTTGCTATTATCTTCTCCCATTCTGAAGGCTGCCTTTTCACCTTGCTAATAGTTTCCTTTGATGTGCAGAAGCTTTTAAGGTTAATTAGGTCCCATTTGTTTATTTTTGCTTTTATTTCCAATATTCTGGGAGTTGGGTCATAGAGGATCCTGCTGTGATGTATGTCAGAGAGTGTTTTGCCTATGTTCTCCTCTAGGAGTTTTATAGTTTCTGGTCTTACGTTGAGATCTTTAATCCATTTTGAGTTTATTTTTGTGTATGGTGTTAGAAAGTGTTCTAGTTTCATTATTTTACAGGTGGTTGACCAGATTTCCCAGCACCACTTGTTAAAGAGATTGTCTTTAATCCATTGTATATTCTTGCCTCCTTTGTCAAAGATAAGGTGTCCATATGTGCTTGGATTTATCTCTGGGCTTTCTATTTTGTTCCATTGATCTATATTTCTGTCTTTGTGCCAGTACCATACTGTCTTGATAACTGTGGCTTTGTAGTAGAGCCTGAAGTCAGGCAGGTTGATTCCTCCAGTTCCATTCTTCTTTCTCAAGATCGCTTTGGCTATTCGAGGTTTTTTGTATTTCCATACAAATTGTGAAATTATGTGTATTTTAAACGTATGATGGGTCATCAAATTGCTATATTATTTAGATTCAACTGGATAGATATTAAATAGTGATATTTAATATTTAATAAAAATATTTTTAAATGTCATTATTTATAGTGTGCTGGGATATATATATATATATTTGTATATATATATTTGTACATATATATTTGTAGCTCGATATGGTAAAAATTCTAGGCATCAACTTAAAAATGTGGTGAGGAATGTATTGCATCTTAAAATATTTTAGGAGTACTTTAGTGGACACATCCAGAAACAACGAAAGGAGAAAATTATGTTAGATAAGAAAATGATGAAGGGAAGAACAGGCCTGCTATTGAGACCGATTGCACAATGAAATATGATGACAAAGGACCTGTCTCTTCACATTTCTTTCATGTCCTTTATCAGAGAGAAAGATCTAACAAGAATGATGGAATGGATGTTGGTAAAGAGGAAGAGAAGCCCTAGATGGAAAAAGAAGGGGTTCCTTGGTGGTCCAGTGGCTAAGAATCCGCCTTGTAATTCAGGGGACACAGGATCAGTCCCTGGTCCAGGATGATCCCTCATGCCACGGAGCAGCTTAGCCTGTGCGCCACAGCTACTGAAGCCCGCATGCCCTAGAGCCCATGCCTGGCAACAAGAGGAGCCGCCACAGTGAGAGGCCTGCGCTCTGCAACTGGAGAGTAGCTCCCGCTCCCTGCGGCCAGAGAAAGCCCACATAGCAGTGAAGACCCAGCACAGCCAAAAGCAAGTAAATACATAGTTTTTAAAAAGATGGGAAAAAAGTTGTAGCAGTGTACGCATTTCCTTTGGAAGCCAGGAGAAGTAACAAGGATTTGAGTCAGCCAGAACTGACTCAGAATTCTGATTCTGACAGTATTATTGACTCGACCATGGCAAGATGCTTAACCCCCCTCATCTGTATAATGGGCATAGAATGATTTACCACACAGGGTTCAGTTTCACACATTCAGTGTAAAGTGCTTTGCATAGAGTCAAGCATGCATGCACACATGCTAAGTCGCTCAGTGTCCAACTCTTTGGGACCCTATGGACTGCAGCCCGACAGGCTCCTCTATCCATGGGATTCTCCAGACAGGGATACTGGAGTGGGTTGCCACGCTGACCCTGCTCTCTTACAGGGTGGTGAGAGGCCGGGTTACAGGTTCTCTAGCTGCAGGGAGCGGGAGCTACTCTCTAGTCGCAGTGTGCAGGCTTCTCACTTGGCGGCTTCTCTTGTTGCCAGGCATGGGCTCGAGGGCATGTGGGCTTCAGGAGTTGTGGCACACAGGCTAAGATCAAACCCGCGTCTCTTACATCTCCTGTGTTGGCAGGTGGGTTCTTTATGCTAGCACCACAAGGGAAGCCAGAGTCAAACATAGCCATACATAAATAGTGGCTATTTTAATTACCATGTAACTATGGCCCTTGGGCAACCTATCTGCCATGAGCCTCACTTTCCTCCTCCATAACACAGGAATAATAACATCTACCTCTTAGGACTGCCATGAGGATTAGGTGGATAATAAACCTGAGGGCACTTATAGCACAAAGAAGGCATTCAGTAAATATTAGTTCTTTCCTCACTCCTTCCTTCTATAGCTTCCTATCGATTCAAGCAATTCTATGGTATCCCTGATGGGGTGTGATGAACAAGAGTCTAATTCCAAATACCCACGTATAGATGAGTATATTACTTTTATTGTGTCTATTAATAAACAGACTAAATCTGAAGTGATTCTTTTTTCTTGCTAAGAGACACAGGTCTCATATTACAGATGACTCTATCCTTGTGGATATGACTTTTCTGCTTTACAAGCAAATCTCATTAATGACAAAATTATTTTCCTGAAATTGTGGAAGACAAATATATTGCCGACCTATGACCGCCTAATCAATCCTCTCGCAAAGAGGCTTGCGCATGTGCGCTCAGTCACGTCAGATTCTTTGCAGCCCCACAAACTATTCACAAAGAGGACCACATCACAAAGAAAAATTTCTTCCAAGTGTTTCCTATTCTCTTCTGAGTGAAATGACAAGCATGTATTAATCTGTGGGAATAAATATACTGTTGATTAGTATCTTTCACTTCTTTTGAATGGCACCAAGTATGCCCTCTCTTTGCAGCTTTGGGTACAAAACAAAGCCTGGATGAGCCAGGATGCCTGGGGCGGGGAAGCGGTGGGGCAGAGTTAGGGAGCCAAGTTGCATTGAACAGGCAGGAAATATGTGTAAAGCCACTTGCCCTATTTTAACCTGTGGGATAACGTCCATTTGGTTCTTCTCAGAAATAGTCTGTCCTAGTTGAAGAGAGAGGTTTAATGACTCTGAATAGTAATTCAAGTGCATAGGGAGGCCCTACATCAGTCAGGATCCCAGCCAGAAACAGATGGCACTCGCCAAAGAAATGAAAGAAGTATCATTGACCCTGGGTAGTGAGTATGCGGGCATCCATTATACTAATTTCTCTTTTTTCGTCTGTGTTTGAAATAGACTATCCTAAGATATATGAAAATGGAAGCATGGAAAAGAGGGTCTTGTTCAGCCACTCACTTGCGTCCAGCTCTTTTGCTGGACTGAAGCCAGCCAGGCGCCTTTGTCCGTGTGATTTCCCAGGCAAGAATACTGGAGTGGGTTGCCATGTCCATCTCCAGGGGATCTTCCCGATGCAGGGATCGAACCCCCATCTCCTACATTGGCAGGCGGATTCTTTATGTCTGAGCTACCAGGGAAGAAGGACTAGTGAAAGTGATTTACATTTAAAGGTCTGGGCAGAGGGTAAAGGAAAATCAGGGAAGGTGCTATCTCCTTCCCCACCTCTCCCCACCAGACTGGCAGTAGTGGCAGGTACTACCAGCGGTGGGCTTGAAGGTGCAAGGGAGAGGGATCATCTCTGGGCGCCCAGGGAGGCCTGTGGCAGGGAAGGGCCTCCATCAGGAACTGCAGCCTTGGGTGGAAGAATCATTAACTATGAACCAGTACATAAATTTGTGAAGCCCAGTGCAAACTGAAAAATCAAAAAAAAAAAAAGTAATTGAAGATCTTGAAATCTAAAACTTGAGCTTTTCTTTCACCATCTCTCATTCCCTTTCACTTGATGGGTCATGTTTTAAATTTTTTTCTATTTCACACCATTTTAAATAAAGAAAACATTAAAAGTTTAAGTGATTAGTACAAACTTTACCACTTACATTGTGCAGCGTCAATTTTAAATGCAGTATAAGAGCATTTAACTTGGATGAAGAATCACAAAATGATACAATTTGTATTTCATAATCCATACATAACATTGGCGGTGGATTCAAACATTCTGACTCGGCTCTTGGCGCCAGATTCCTCTGTCCATGGGATTATCTAGACAAGAATACTGGAGTGGGTTGCCAGTTCCTTCCCCAGGGGATCTTCCCAACCCAGGGGTCAAACCCGGGTCTCCCACATTGCAGGCAGATTCTTTACCATCTGAGCCATCAGAAAAGCCCAGGCAGCTTGCTCCCAAATCCCTTTTCAGCAAACTTGGTTCCTTTTCAGTTCTGATAAAACAGTAAGGACCAGGCAGGCCCCAGGTGTGACTCCACATTTTTGTGGGCCCCGATCCTGATGCAATTTTGTGAGCCCTCTATAAAACAAACAAACAAATAAAGCAGAATCACAAATATAAATTTGGTACAAAGCTGGCTATTTACTTAGAATGAGAAATCACAGTAAAATCCTGGAGCTTAGGAAATTCAAGTCCCTTTCTTCTGAGGTCTCTAGGGAACTATACCTTCAGAGGTATGCTTCTTGACTGCACCAGCTTCCCCTCCCCACCTGGAACCTTCTACAACTCCAAGCAACTCCCACCACTCTCAGGGGCCTGGGATGTGAGGAGTCCTGAGGTTTAAATGTTATTAGCTTTACTGTCAATTTTTCTGTAGGCCCTGAAACTTAGAACATAGAATTAAATGACTGTAGAGTAGCAAGCAGGCTTTCCCCAGGGCTCAGTGGGAAAAGAATCTGCCTGCAATGCAAAAGACACAGGAAACAGGGGTTCAATCCCTGTGCTGGCAAGATCCCCTGGAGGAGGGCACGGCAGCCTACTCCCATATTCTTGCCTGGAGAATCCCATGGACAGAAGAGCCTGGTGGGCTATAGTCCATGGGGTCGCAAAGAGTCGGTCACGACTGAAGCGACTGAGCATGAGTGTGAGAGCAGCGAGCATCTGCAAGCCGGTGGAAAGGGCAGGCCCTCGAGCTGTGATGTGACCTCTTCCCCACCGCACACAGCACGGGCAGTGGGCCCCTGTGTGGGGCTCCTCGGCTCTACTGCTGTTTCACTGTAGTTAGGAAATCCCATCGAGTCTTACATTATGTAGGGAACTGAGAAGGTAGTGGACAGTCGTGGCCACTCCTCTGCATCCACAATGTCTCGTCTACCCTCTGCACTGTTCTCTGACCAGGTTGGAATAAGCCATAGGGAAAATGACCTTAAGGAACTCACTAACTCACTGTTTTCAATCACCTTCAAATTCTTTTTCTTTTTTTTTTTTTAGCTGCTCCTCACAGCATGTGAGATCTTAGTTCCCCGACCAGGGATCATGGAAGCTCGAGTCTTAACCACTGGACCACCAGGGAAGTCCCAGTCACCTTCAAGTTCTGACCAGACTTTGTTGCCCTGGCCTAAGCAACAGGTTCCTCTGTAGACATAAAATACTACTGGGCTTTCTTCATAATAGTTGAAGCAATAGCGGAGGCAATTTAGATTCAGAAAAAATATTCAGGTCAGTTTGTTGGAAAGGCTGCCCTCAATGGGGCTGTGGGGCCAGGGCTTGGGAGAAGCCCATGGGAAGAGGGAAAGGGGTAGATGAGGACAGAAGAAGGGAAATCATGGGCAAATGCAGGGAAATGGAAACATGCTGAAGAAAGATTTCAAATTTTACTAAAAGCCTGGTGTTGGTGAGCTATTTGCTTTTGATAAGTAAGGTTGTTATTGTTGTTCAGTTGCTAAGTTGTGTCCCTCTCTTTGTGATCCCAGGGATCAAACCTGAGTCTCCTGCATTGCAGAAGAATTCTTTACCATCTGAGCCACCAGGGAAGCTGCTGAGTACAGGGAAGACTGCTAATATCTGAACTAAGAATATGTGCTTAACATGAGAGTATTTGATCTAAATAAGATGGAAGAAGGTAGTGCTTAAGTGCTGGGTTCAAATTTTAATGTTTAATAGCTATGAGACTTTGATCAAGAAACTCATTCTTTTTGTGCCTCAGTTTCGTCATATGAAGCTCTTGTGTTGTGTGAGAATTAGAGAAGTTAATAGTTATAAACCACTTATAATAGGTGTTAGTAAATGTGAGATAATAGAAAATATACATATACTGGACTCTACCCCTAGTCCCTGGTACAGAGCTCCTAAAACCCTTTTAATTTCCTAAGTGATAAGAGCTCTGCTGCTGTTGCTTCAGTCGTGTCCGACTCTGTGCGACCCAATAGACGGCAGCCCACGAGGCTCCCCCGTCCCTGGGATTCTCCAGGAAAGAACACTGGAGTGGGTTGCCATTTCCTTCTCCAATGCATGAAAGTGAAAAGTGAAAGTGAAGTCACTCAGTCGTGTCCGACTCTTAGAGACCCCATGGACTGCAGCCCACCAGGCCCTCCGTCCATGGGATTTTCCAGGCAAGAGTACTGGAGTGGGGTGCCATTGCCTTCTCCGAGCATCTTTTGTTCTACTATTTGGTCTTTGGTCCTAGTTCCTGACACCAATCTCCTAAATCCTTTGGAATTTCCTGAGGGATAGCAATATCGTTGTTCTAATAAGGTGACTCTTGGTGGGCTCTCAAATGGGGGCTGGTCACCAAAAAAGACCAAGGCATGATTAGAAGTGTGGCGTTTTCAACCCACATCCCATTCTCTAGAGGAGGGAAAAGGGCTGGAAAGGGAGTTAAAGATCCATCATGCCTACATGATGAAGCCTAAAAAAAAAAAAAATCCCTGAGGTATGTTCTAGGAGCTTCTAGTGTAGGTTGTGGAAGACATGGAGGTGCTGGGAGAGTGAGCGTGGAAGCTCTGCACCCCTTCCCACGTTCTTTGCCCTTCAGATCTCTTCCATCTGGATGTTCAGCAGTATCCTTTATCATGCCCTTTAATAAACTGGTAAATGTGTTTTCCTGAGTTCTGTCAGCCGTTCTAGAAAATAATCAAATCCAAAGGGGAGGAGTTCTTGAGAACATTTGATTTGTAGCCAAGTTAGACGCAGGCTGTGGGTAACCTGAGCGCTTACTGCCAGGGGAAACACACTGACCAGAACTGCCCACCCGGCCAGGCACCACACTCACGATTTGCGTGAGTTATTTTATGATAGGAGGTCCCGGTAAGGAACACAGAACTGACAAGCCACGCCCAACCGGAAGAATTCGGGAAAGGCCCAAAGGAGATCCCACATCTCCTACCACCTCCCACAGTCCTTGATGGAATCTGTCTTGCCTGAGCATTGTCTGCACCACAGGAAGGGCCCTGAGTCAGAATGATTGGCCAGAGACAGCCAGAAACCAATCTCATCACCATAAAGCCCACGAACCACAGGGCAGAGTCATTCTCCTGGGTTCTCGTACCCTGATCCTCTCTGTCTAGGCACTCCTTTCCAATAAAGTCTCTCGCTTTCTCAGCATATGTCTCCCCACACAACTCATTTCCAAGTGTTAGACAAGAGAGTACTCTCGGGCCCTGGAAGGGGTCCCCCTTCCTGCAACAATACTACTTGTGAGTGGCATCTAAAGTGGTGGAGGGCAGGGGCAGTCCTGTAGGACTGAGCCTTTAACATGTGGGATCTGGTGCTATCTCCAAGCAAACGGTGTCAGAATTGAGTTAAATTGTAGGACATGAAGCTGGTGTCGTAGGACTGCATATTGTGGGGAAAAAACCCACATAGCTGGTGTCAGCAGTGTGGTGAGTGTGGTAGTAGTGTGAGAGTAAAAGAGATACACAGGGGCAGTTTAGATTTTCTCTACACAATTAGTCGGAGAAGGCAGTGGCAACCCACTCCAGTACTCTTGCCTGGAAAATCCCATGGACGGAGGGGCCTGGTGGGCTGCAGTCCATGGGGTCTCTAGGAGTCGGACACGACTGAGCGACTTCACTTTCACTTTTCACTTTCCTGCATTGGAGAAGGAAATGGCAACCCACTCCAGTGTTCTTGCCTGGAGAATCCCAGGGACGGAGAGCCTGGTGGGCTGCCGTCTATGGGGTCACACAGAGTCGGATACGACTGAAGCGACTTAGCAGCAGCAGCACACAATTAGTACCTGGTACAAGTAAGACAGTATGAAATGACTCCAAATAAAGCATTTAGACACAACGTTTGAAGCTGTAACATTTCAGCAACCGGTGAAGAATAAGATCCATGCATTTTCACTACGTATAATTTTATAAAAATTATGATTTTGAGTGAATGGATTTTTCCATGTTTAATCTCTAGCCAAAGGTAAGTACTGTGAAGTACTGTGAAGTTTTCATTAACAAAACACAATCACTTCAGAATTTTTCTTACCAAAAAGCAGAGGTACAGTTTACTATTTTTTTGCTTTACAGATAAATTGTCCTACTCCACAATCCCCAGACATTGATGAAAGATTTTGTTTTCTCTTTAACCTTGGTCCATTTACACACTAACCTGAGGAGATTAGATGGAATACCAGATCCCACTGGGCAAAAGCTAGGAGGGGCTCTTTTCTCATTAAAGGCAACTTCAGATTAGAATCAAGCTTGAATAAAATAAACAGTTTAGAAAAAATTAGGGCAGCTTGATCATCAGTCTTTCTTGCTTCTAGAGGTCAAGCTGAAATAAAACTGTAAGAGCCAGACTTTCTGGATTCCTGTTGTTGACTTAAAAATTACTCACAACCTTGAAGTCGAGAAAGAAAGAAAGAAAGTGAAGTTGCTCAGTCGTGTCCGACTCTTTGCGACCCCATGGACTGTAGCCTACCAGGCTCCTCTGTCCATGGGATTCTCCAGGCAATAGTCCTGGAGTGCAATTGTGCAGTAGTTTTTGTGCGGTAGTTTGAGCATTCTTTGGCATTGCCTTTCTTTGGGATTGAAATGAAAACAGACCTTTTCCAGTCCTGTGGCCACTGCTGAGTTATCCAAATTTGCTGGCATATTGAGTGCAGCACTTTCACAGCATCATCTTTCAGGATTTGAAATAGCTCAACTGGAATTCTATCACCTCCACTAGCT
Organism: Bubalus bubalis; assembly: GCF_019923935.1. Taxonomy (NCBI): domain Eukaryota; kingdom Metazoa; phylum Chordata; class Mammalia; order Artiodactyla; family Bovidae; genus Bubalus; species Bubalus bubalis. The sequence continues at coordinate 7,663,755 of NC_059164.1, read as the reverse complement.
TTGTTCGTAGTGATGCTTTCTAAGGCCCACTTGACTTCTCATTCCAGGATGTCTGGCTCTAGGTCAGTGATCACACCATCGTGATCATCTGGGTCATGAAGATCTTTTTTGTACAGTTCTTCTGTGTATTCTTGCCATCTCTTCTTAATATCTTCTGCTTATGTTAGTTCCTACCATTTCTGTCCTTTATCAAGCCCATCTTCACATGAAATGTTCCTTTGGTATCTCTGATTTTCTTGAAGAGATCTCTAGTCTTTCCCATTCTGTTGTTTTCCTCTATTTCTTTGCATTGATCACTGAAGAAGGCTTTCTTATCTCTTATTGCTATTCTTTGGAACTCTGCATTCAGTAGCTTATATCTTTCCTTTTCTCCTTTGCTTTTCACTTCTCTTCTTTTCACAGTTATTTGTAAGGCCTCCCCAGACAGCCATTTTGCTTTTTTGCATTTCTTTTCTATGGGAATGGTTTTGATCCCTGTCTCCTGTACAATGTCACGAACCTCATTCCATAGCTCATCAGGCACTCTATCTATCAGATCTAGGCCCTTAAATCTATTTCTCACTTCCACTGTATAATCATAAGGGATTTGATTTAGGTCATATTTGAATGGTCTAGTGGTTTTCCCTACTTTCTTCAATTTAAGTCTGAATTTGGCAATAAGGAGTTCATGGTCTGAGCCACAGTCAGCTCCTGGTCTTGTTTTTGCTGACTGTATAGAGCTTCTCCATCTTTGGCTGCAAAGAATATAATTAATCTGATTTCTTCAGCAATATGTGAACCGTGAACTTCCTGATGTTCAAGCTGGATTTAGAAAAGGCAGAGGAACCAGAGATCAAATTGCCAACATCCGCTGCATCATGGAAAAAGCAAGAGAATTCCAGAAAAACATCTATTTCTGCTTATTGACTATGCCAAAGCCTTTTACTGTGTGGATCAAAATAAACTGTGAAAATTCTGAAAGAGATGGGAATACCAGACCACCTGATCTGCCTCTTGAGAAATTTGTATGCAGATCAGGAAGCAATAGTTAGAACTGGACATGGAACAACAGACTGGTTCCAAATAGGAAAAGGAGTACATCAAGGCTGTATATTGTCACCCTGTTTATTTAACTTATATGCAGAGTACCTCATGAGAAACGCTGGACTGGAAGAAACACAAGCTGGAATCAAGATTGCCGGGAGAAATATCAATAACCTCAGATATGCAGATGACACCACCCTTATGGCAGAAAGTGAAGAGGAACTCAAAAGCCTCTTGATGAAAGTGAAAGTGGAGAGTGAAAAAGTTGGCTTAAAGCTCAACATTCAGAAAACGAAGATCATGGCATCCGGTCCCATCACTTCACGGGAAATAGATGGGGAAACAGTGGAAACAGTGTCAGACTTTATTTTTTGGGGCTCCAAAATCACTGCAGATGGTGACTGCAGCCATGAAATTAAAAGACGCTTACTCCTTGGAAGGAAAGTTATGACCAACCTAGATAGCATATTGAAAAGCAGAGACATTACTTTGCCAACAAATGTTCGTCTAGTCAAGGCTATGATTTTTCCTGTGGTCATGTATGGATGTGAGAGTTGGACTGTGAAGAAAGCTGAATGCCGAGGAATTGATGCTTTTGAACTGTGGTGTTGGAGAAGACTCTTGAGAGTCCCTTGGACTGCGAGGAGATCCAACCAGTCCATTCTAAAGGAGATCAGCCCTGGGATTTCTTTGGAAGGAATGATGCTAAAGCTGAAACTCCAGCACTTTGGACACCTCATGCGAAGAGTTGACTCATTGGAAAAGACTCTGATGCTGGGAGGGATAGAGGGCAAGAGGAGAAGGGGACGACAGAGGATGAGATGGCTGGATGGCATCACTGACTCGATGCACATGAGTCTGAGTGAACTCCGGGAGTTGGTGATGGACAGGGAGGCCTGACGTGCTGCGATTCCTGGGGTCGCAAAGAGTTGGACACGACTGAGCGACTGATCAGAGTCCTGGAGTGGATTGCCATTTCCTTCTCCAGGGGATCTTCCCAACCCAGGGATTGAACCTGGGTCTCCTGCATTGTAGACAGACGCTTTACCATCTGAGCCACCAGGGTGCCTCTCTGAAGTTGAGAGTTATGCTTTATTTGGTGGGAACTTTTAGGACTTCAAGAGCAGGAGACAGCATCTCAAGCAACCTTGACAGAACTGCTCCAAGACTGGGCAGGGGGGTGGGGTAGGGAGCCAGGTTAGATAGAAATTTTACCAAAAAGATCAGGTAGCCTGATCATCCAAAGATTACTGTTAATTAAAGAAAACCAGATAATCCAAGTTAAGGAATTTAGTGCTGTTCTCTGTCTGGGAAGATACAAGAGTCCAGGCTCCCTGAAATCATTCCGTTGGTATGCAGCTCAGCTGTCTGGGGCCAGGATCCCGTGTTTCCACATCCTGAGTTTCCTCAGGGCTCAGCGTGGGGAGTGGCTGCAGTCTGATGGCTGCTAGAGGGCAGGTATTGTTTCCATCCTGAGTGTCCGCAGGGCTCACCGGCTCACCACTGTAGTGGCCGCAACTGCTGATGACTGTGACTTCTCTGTTTACTGATAGGACGGGAAACATTCCATTTCTCACTGTGTGTATCCAAGCAAGACCATCACATAACCTCTCTCATGGAAGAATCACGTGGGAAGTGCTGCCCAGCACCACTCCTAAGGTTCTCGTGAGGATTTTTTTTTTTTTAATGTTATTGTTTTAAAAAAAAAAATCCCAAAAAACAAAAGCGCTCTACAAATGCAAAAAGAATTTACTCAAATGACTTTCTTCTTACCCACCTTCTTTTTTGCACGTCATTCAACAGCAGGTAGGCTGGCTTATCTGCTAGAAGCAACAGCCCTGAATTAAACTGATTCACATCTTTTGAGTGCTCTTACCAGTATCTGTAAGGAAAAAAAAAATCATACTTGATTAACCAACTAGTGTTCTCTAGTGTTCGTTATAAATAAATGTAAGTAAATGGTGCCTGGTCAATAACAGGTACTCAATAAATATTTGCTGAATGAATTTGCAAGTTCTATAATTTAAAACATTTGACACAATTCTACTTCTAAGGCTACTAAAAGTCAAAACAATAGTTAAAACAACTCAATTACTAAGGAAACATAATTTTCTTCAAGAAAGAGTTGAATAATAACAAGAATCAGAGGCCCATGGGAAATGCTGTTCTCTTGGCAGACTCAGCCATGCTGGTGACTATCTGGCATGAATGTATAACATTAACACTATTTAGAATTTCTATTAAAAAAAAAAAAGTTCACGGTAAAAGTAAAAAATTGAAGATGGTATTAAAGTCTTAATCGAGTCATAGCACAGAATAATGTTAGCCAAAAAAAAAAAAAAAATTGCATGTGGGTTTCATAAACTCTGAGTAAGAAGGACATTTGCAATGTGAACAGTGAACCCCCGCAGGGAATGAGAAAGGAGAAAAGAGTATAAAGCATCATTATAGATTCAAGATATTGGCAACTGTTTTCTATAATTCATAGAGAAGGCTGAGAAAGTGAAAAAGGGATTTTTTTGTGTGTGTTTTGTTTCTTTTTTTTTTTAACATTATATTAGCAGAGACCATCTTTTACCATCTGTTTTTCTTCAACATTTATCTCAACATTTTGTAACTATTTGTTAGCATTTTTTTCTTTCTTTAAACAGTTTAACTGAGCTACAGTTCTCACATACCATGTAATTCACCCAAGTAGAGTATACAATTCAAATTTTTTAGAATATTCACAGGATTGTTACAACCATTACCACCATTTAATTCCAGAACATTTTCATCACCCCTAAAAGAAGCCCTTGCCTATTAGCAGTTACCCCTCATTTCCCATCCTTCTCCTAGGAAGACCATTAATTTACTCTCTTAACATCTATAAATTTGCCTGTTCTGGACATTTCACACAAGGGAATCATGTAATATGTGGTCTTTTGTGACTGGCTTCTCTCACTTACATAGTGTTTTCAAGGTTCATTTTATTGCAGCATGCATCTATGTTTCACTTCTCTTTGTTGCTGAGTTAATATTCCAATGTGTGACTACACCACATTTTATTAATTCTTTCATCAAGCTATGGACATTTGGGTGCTTTTCATTTCAGGGCTATTTTGAATACTGCTGCTATGAACACTCATGTGCAAGTTCTTGTGTGGGCATACATACCCATTTCTCCTGAGTGCATATCTTCTGGGGAGAGGGTGCTATGCTGGGTCTTGGTTGCAGCACGTGAGATCTAGTTTCTTTTTTTCATGTGTGAGGGGGATCTAGTTTCTTGAACAGGGGTCAAACCCAGGCTCCTGCATTGGGAGCATGTGTCTTAGCCACTGGACCACCAGGGAAGTCCCATCTTGAATATCTAGGAGTGGAATGGCTGGGCCAAATAGTAGCACTTGCAACCTTTTAAATAAACTTTTAAAAACTTAAGATATAATTCACATACCATAAAACCCACCATTTTGAAGTGTGCATTTTACTGGGTTTTAGTATCCACACAAGGCTAAGCAACCATCATCAACATCTAATTCTAGAAGAATTTCATAACCTCAAATAGAAATCCTGTACCCTTTACCCTTGAATTACGGTTGGATCCGTAAGCCTACATGCCTCTGCTCCTTCTTTTGCCTTGGGAAAATGATTTAAAACACATTGTCATTTTTATTAAAATTGAAATTTCAAGTGGTTATTCGAGAAATAAGCTTATTGACTTTCTAAAATAATGGACTTACTGAGATGTAACTCACATACCATAAAATTCACCCACTTAAAACTGTACAATTTAGTGGCTTATAGCAGTTTCACAAAGTTGTGCAATCATACCACTGACTAATTCCAGAACATTTTCATCATGCCCAAAAGAAATCTCTACCCTTTAGCGGTCATTCCCCATTCTCCCCTCCCCTTAGCTTCTGGCAACCACTAATTTACTCTCTGTCTCTGTAGATTTTCCTATTCTGGACTATGGTTAACTTTTTGAAGTGTAAAAAAGAATTCTTTACACTTGCATAAAACGTTTGGCTACACACACCATGTACATTCACACATGCACCCCCCCCACACACACACAATTATTGGTTTTTGTCATTACTGGCATGTTTATATATCCATGACACTTTGTTGTACTCACAGATGAGTTTGGTACCTGATAAAATACCAAAGTGGGGAAAATAAGATAAAATTTTTAGTATGATATGATAAATCATATGATAAATTATTGGTATCCTCAATAGAGAGGTTTATTCATCTCCCAAGTGACCATATAATTACAGACTAAAATAACTTGAAAAAAATGTATTTTGGCCTCGCCACACAGCTTATGAAGTCTTAGTTCTCTGACTGGGGATTGAACTCACACTTTCTGTACTGGAAGCGCGAGTCTTAACTACTGGACCATCAGGGAAGTCTCTAAAACAACATAATTTTTAATCAAAAATTTCTCTTCTGAAAGAGGATCTACATACTGTCGACTTAAAAAAATATTCACAATCTAAACGTTGAGTTATGTTTTATTAGGTGGAAATTTTTAGGACTTAAGCCCAGGAGGCAGAGTTTCAATTAACCGTGAGAGAACTGCGCTGAGGAGGTGAGGGGAAGAGACAGGTTATACAGAAGTTTTGAAGCAAATTATGGGTAGTCTAAACACCAGATATCTCAAGTTAAGGAATTTAGCACTTTCCTATGTATGGAAAGGTACATACATACAAAGGGCTCACTGAAATCAATCCTTTAGTATGAGGTCCTCTGTCTGGGGGCAGTATCCCGTGTTTCCACATCCCGAGTTTCCTCAGGGCTCAGCATGGGGAGTGGCTGCAGTCTGGTGGCTGCTAGAGAGCCCGTATTCCTTCCTTCCTGAGTGCTCTCAGGGCTCACCAGCTCAAAGTGGAGGGCTGTAATCACCCTTGTTTACTAATATGGCAGGAAATATGCCATTTCTCAACACTATCAGTTCAGTTCAGTTGCTCAGTTGTGTCCAATCTTTGCAACCCCGTGAATCGCAGCACGCCAGGTTTCCCAGTCCATCACCAACTCCCAAGTTAACTCAAACTCATGTTGCTCGAGTCGGTAATGCCATCCAGCCATCTCATCCTCTGTCATCCCCTTCTCCTCCTGCCCTTAACACCTCCCAGCATCAGCGTCTTTTCCAATAAATCAACTCTTCTCATGAGGTGGCCAAAGTATTGGAGTTTCGGTTTCATCATCAGTCCTTCCAATGAACACCCAGGACTGATCTCCTTTAGGATGGACTGGCTGGATCTCCTTGCAGTCCAAGGGACTCTCAAGAGTCTTCTCCAACACCACAGTTCAAAAGCATCAATTCTTCGGTATTCAGCTTTCTTCACAGTCCAACTCTCACATCCATACATGACTGCTGGAAAAACCATAGCCTTGACTAGATGGACCTTTGTTGGCAAAGTAATGGCTCTGCTTTTGAATATGCTATCTAGGTTGGTCATAACTTTCCTTCCAAGGAGTAAGTGTCTTTTAATTTCATGGCTGCAGTCACCATCTGCAGTGATTTTGGAGCCCAGAAAAATAAAGTCTGACACTGTTTCCACTGTTTCCCCATCTATTTCCCACGAAGTGATGGGACCAGATGCCATGATCTTCATTTTCTGAATGTTGAGCTTTAAGCCAACTTTTTCACTCTCCTCTTTCACTTTCATCAAGAGGCTTTTTAGTTCCTCTTCACTTTCTGCCATAAGGGTGGTGTCATCTGCATATCTGAGGTTATTGAAATTTCTTCAGGCAATCTTGATTCCAGCTTGTGTTTCTTCCAGCCCAACATTTCTCATGATGGACTCTGCATATATGTTAAATAAGCAGGGTGACAATATACAGGCTTGACGTACTCCTTTTCCTATTTGGAACCAGTCTGTTGTTCCATGTCCAGTTCTAACTGTTGCTTCCTGACCTGCATACAGATTTCTCAAGAGGCAGGTCAGGTGGTCTGATATTCCCATCTCTTTCAGAATTTTCCAGTTTGTGGTGATCCACACAGTCAAAGGCTTTGGCATAGTCAATAAAGCAGAAATACATGTTTTTCTGGAACTCTCTTGCTTTTTTGATGATCCAACGGATGTTTGCAATTTGATCTCTGGTTTCTCTGCCTTTTCTAAATCCAGCTTGAACATCTGGAAGTTCACAGTTCACACATTGCTGAAGCCTGGCTTGGAGAATTTTGAGCATTACTTTACCAGCTTGTGAGATGAGTGCAATTGTGCAGTGGTTTGAATATTCTTTGGCATTTCCTTTCTTTGGGATTGGAATGAAAACTGACCTTTTCCAGTCCTGTGACCACTGCTGAGTTGTCCAAATTTGCTGCCATATTGAGTGCAGCACTTTCACAGCATCATCCTAAAGGATTTGAAATAGCTCAATTGGAATTCCATCACCTCCACTACCTTTGTTCGTAGTGCTATTTCTAAGGCCCACTTGACTTCACATTCTAGGATGTCTGGCTCTAGGTGAATGATCACACCATCGTGATTATCTGGGTCGTAAAGATTTTTTCTGTATAGTTCTTCTGTGTATTCTTGCCACCTCTTCTTAATATCTTCTGCTTCTGATAGGTCCATACCATTTCTGTCCTTTATGGAGCCCATCTTTGCATGAAATGTTCCCTTGGTATCTCTAATTTTCTTGAAGAGATCTCTAGTCTTTCCCATTCTATTGTTTTCCATTATTTCTTTGCACTGATCATTGAGAAAAGCTTTCTTATCTCTCCTTGCTATTCTTTGGAACTCTGCATTCAAATGGGTTTATCTTTCCTTTTCTCCTTTGCTTTTAGCTTCTCTTCTTTCACAGTTATTTGTAAGGCCTCCTCAGACAACCATTTTTCTTTTTTACCTTTCTTTTTCTTGGGGATGGTCTTGATCCCTGTCTGCTGCACAATGTCATGAAGCTCCATCCATAGTTCATCAGGCACTCGGTCTATCATATCTAGTCCCTTAAATCTATATCTCACTTCCACTGTATAAAGAATTTGATTCAGGTCATACCTGAATGGTATAGTCATTTTCCCTACTTTCTTTGATTTAATTCTGAATTTGGCAATAAGGAGGTCATGATCTGAGCCACAGTCAGCTCCCGGTCTTGTTTTTACTGACTGTATACAGCTTCTCCTTCTTTGGCTGCAAAGAACATAATCAATCTGATTTCAGTGTTGGCCATCTGGTGATGTCCATGTGTAGAGTCTTCTCTTGTGTTGTTGGAAGAGGGTGTTTGCTATGACTAGTGCATTCTCTTGGTAAAACTCTGTTAGCCTTTGCCCTGCTTCATTCTGTACTCCAAGGCCAAATTTGCCTGGTACTCCAGGTGTTTATTGACTACCTACTTTTGCATTCCAGTCCTTATAAGGAAAATGATATTTTTGGGGGTGTTAGTTCTAAAAGGTCTTGTAGGTCTTCATAGAACCATCCAACTTCAGCTTCTTTGGCATTACTGATCAGGGCATAGACTTAGATTACCGTTATATTTACTGGTTTGCCTTGGAAAATGAACAGAGATCATTCTGTTGTTTCTGAGATCACATCTAAGTACTGCATTTCAGAATCTTTTGTTGACTATGATGGCTACTCCATTTCTTCTAAGGGGTTCTTGCCCATGGTAGTAGATATGATGGTCATCTGAGTTAAATTCACCCATTCCAGTCCATTTTAGTTAGCTGATTCCTAAAATGTCGATGTTCACTCTTGCCATCTCCTGTTTAACCACTTGCAATTTGCCTTGATTCATGAACCTAACATTCCAGGTTCCTATGCAATACTGCTTTTTACAGCATCAGACCTTGCTTCCATCACCAGTCCCATCCACAACTGGTGTTGTTTTCGCTTTGACTCCGTCTCTTCATTCTTTGTGGATCTATACCTCCATTGATCTCCAGTAGCATATTGGGCACCTACCGACCTGGGGAGTTCATCTTTCAGTGTCCTATCTTTTTGCCTTTTCATACTGTTCATGGGGTTCTCAAGGCAAGAATACTGAAGTGGTTTGTCATTCCCTTCTCCAATTCCTTCTTATAGGAGGAACACCAGTCACCATAGAGAGAGGGTAACCTAAGATCATATTTTAAAATGTTCATATTGACCAAATTGCTTGACTTCATGGCTACTCTCAGTGCTTCCAAAAAAGAAGTGAGGGGGTAAATTTAATTCACAGTTGCATTTGAAGATCAACTTAAAAAGTGCACCATATATAAAATATAGTACAAATATATAAAACTCAGAAACATTTATTATAATTGAAATTTTAAAATATTTTATTAAATATGTCTCTTTTCACTTTCTGTATCTGTAATATCTAGCTCTTGGAATTATTTTAAAAATACTGCTACCATACTTAAAAGTATTGCATCACTATTGTATTAAGCTGCCCTCTGGTGGCTTTTAATTTAGTAAATATCTTGAACTACCTTAGTATCTGATGTGAAGTAATACTTTAAGGTATTGTGGTTTATTCAATACCGTATTAATTCATATTTTCTAAATGTACTTATTTGGCAGGGGCTTTGAAATATTTATTCATTTGAGAAGAATGGACACTTCCTCGTGTCCAGAAATGGTGAAAACAATATGATAATTCATGAATCTAAGTTTGTACATCCCGTATAACAAATCATCAGTTATTACCATTGTTTCTCTTATTATCATGACAATACAAGAATGACTGATACAAGCTTTAATCATAAAATGCAGAATATAACAATCGAAACTGCATGAAAGCTAGAATACATTTATTAAGTAATGGTCCCTAATACGTGCTAAAGGCTCTCATATCACACAATAATAAAATATTCTCATTAATGAATTGGCTACGTTTGTCACTGCTCCATATAATTTTATAGAGCTGTTTTTTAACTTCCAGCCAAAGATAAACAGGATGTACCTGTTGAAAACATACTTCTAGTCAAACCAGCCTCTTGTCTTTTGATAATAAAAAGGAAATAGTCACTTTTGTTTTATTTTGTTGAACTTTCTCTAGTATAATGACTGTAATGTACAAAATGACTGTGATTACAAAAACGATACATTTTAGCTGTAAGAGTTTAAAAGGTGGAGTACTATTCAAATTTTATTATTATTCTTTTTAGAAAAAGGCAAGTTCTATTTGGACACATTAAATTATTTGTCTTACATGTATACTCTTCTGTAGAGGGAAAGGAGATCCTCATTACCTAAGATTTACATTAAACATTTTTAAGTTCAAATATTTAGTTAAGTATTTGAGTACCTTCTGTGTGCCTAACGCTGTGTAGTCTGCACTCTAGAAAAGATGGCCATTTCTGGAAAAGAAGTTCCAAATACATTTTAAGCGGTTGCAACATCATGAGAATTAGGACTTGAGAGGAAAAGTGTTCCAATGGTTCAGGAAAGAATTAAGAGCTACATTAGCTACAGCGGGGAATGAAAGCCTCATAGAGGAAATGGCACTTGAATTGGGCTGTGATAGATTGATGGTATTTTGGTGGCAAAGAATCTATTGTTGAAAACATTTCAGATCAGAAAATAAAGATGAACAAAAAGATGTAAGTGGATTGCATGTTTGTGTAAAGCACTAAGAGAACTGAGCTGAAAATCAGTCATCTTCTAGAACAAATATACAAGACGTTGTAGTAGAAACAGAAATACATGTGCAGCTATGTTTTGCAAAATTCAGAAGATTCAAATGTTGTTGTTTAGTTGCTAAGTCATGTCCAACTCTTCTGTGACCCCATGGACTGTAGCCCACCAGGCTCCTCTGTCCATAGGGTTTCCCAGGCAAGAATAGTGAGTTGCGAGTTCCTTCTCCAGGGGATCTTCTCGACACTGTGTCTCCTATGTCTCCTGCATTGGCTTGAAGATTCTTTACCCCTGAGCCACCAGGGAAGCCCAAGTCAACAATAGTTTAACCTACTTAGATAACATATGAACTGTTATTCATCAGCAACATTGAGTAATTGACCATTGTTAGGAGAAGGCAATGGCACCCCACTCCAGTACTCTTGCCTGGAAAATCCCATGGATGGAGGACCCTGGAAGGCTGCAGTCCATGGGGTCACTGAGGGTCAGACACGACTGAGCGACTTCACTTTCACTTTTCACTTTCATGCATTGGAGAAGGAAATGGCAACCCACTCCAGAGTTCTTGCCTGGAGAATCCCAGGGACGGGGGAGCCTGGTGGGCTGCCGTCTATGGGGTCGCACAGAGTCGGACATGACTGAAGCAACTTAGTAGTAGCAGCAGCAATAGAATTAGTAGGATCTATGAATCATTGGTTATGACAGAGACTATATGCAATTATTATATTATTTTAAACTGCTCAAGTTTTTAAGGATTGAGATATCATTTAAACAGTGAGAATGCACAGATCTTATGTGTATAGTCCTGTCAGTTTTAACAAAATTCCCAACAGGCTTCAGTTCTGGCACCTGCACTCATCCACACTTTTATCAAGATAAAGAATGTTCTAACACAGCAGAATTTCTCTCAGCTCATTTCCGGTTATGCCCATCACCTTTACCCCCAGGCAACAGCTATTCTGATTTCTGCAACCATAGATTAGTTTTGCCTGTTCTTGAACTTCATACTAAATAGTATAATATGTACTCTTTTTTAATCTGGGTTCTTTTACTCAAGCACAATGTATGTAAGACTCATCCCTGTGGTTGTATGAGAGTCCCTTTTTATCACTGCGTTGTATTACTGTAAGATTATATCACAGATTATCTCTTGTCCTGTTTGTGGATACCTGGACTGGTTCTAAGTGAAGGCCACCAGGAATGAAGCTGCTATGAACATTTATGTATAGGTTTTTGTGTAATCATCTTTTTTTTAATTTAAATTTATTTTAATTGGAGGCTAATTACTTTACAATATTGTATTGGTTTTGCCATACATCAACATGAATCCGCCACAGGTATACACATGTTCCCCATCCTGAGCCCCCCTTCCACCTCCCTCCCCCTACCATCCCTCTGAGTCATCCCAGTGCACCAGCCCCAAGCATCCTGTATCCTGCATCAAACCTGGACTGGCAATTCGTTTCATGTATGATATTAAACATGTTTCAATGCCATTCTCCCAAATCATCTCACCCTTGTCCTCTCCCACAGAGTCCAAAAGACTGTTCTATACATCTGTGTCTCTTTTGCTGTCTCGCATACAGGGTTATCATTACCATCTTTCTAAATTCCATATATATGCATTAGTATACTGTATTGGTGCTTTTCTTTCTGGCTTACTTCACTCTGTATAATAGGCTCCAGTTTCATCCTCCTCATTAGAACTGATTCAAATGTATTCTTTTTAATGGCTGAGTAATACTCCATTGTGTATATGTACCACAGCTTTCTTATCCATTCATCTGCTGATGGACATCTAGGTTGCTTCCATGTCCTGGCTATATAAACAGTGCTGCGATGAACATTGAGGTACACATGTCTCTTTCAATTCTGGGTTCCTCGATGTGTAATCATCTTTTCATCTCTCCAGGACACGTATTTAGGAGTGGGACTGCTGACTTGCGTGATAAGTATGTATCTTTTTAAAATGTCACTTATTTGCTTATGTGGCTGTGCTGGGTCTCCGTTGATGTGCGGGCTTCACTCTAGCCATGGTGAGCAGGCATTACTCCTCGTTGTGGCGTTCAGGCTTCTCATTGTGGTGGCCTCTCTTGTGCAGCATCGGCTCTAGAGCGTTTGGGCTTCAGTAGTTGTGGCTTCTGGGCTTTAGAGCACAGACTCAGTAGTTGGGGCACATGGGCCTGAAGCATGTGGGGTCTTCCCTGATCAGGAATTGAACCTGTGTCTCCTGCATTTGCAGATGGATTCTTTACCACTGAGCTACCAGGGAAGCCCCATAAATATATGTTTAACTTTACAGGAAACTGCCAAACAATTTCCCAGAATGGTTATATCATTTTATACTTTTATTTGCAAAACATGAAGAGTTTGGAGTTTTTCTTTTAAGCCATTCTAGTGGGTGTGCTGGAGAAGGAATTGGCAACCCACTCCAGTGTTCTTGCCTGGAGAATCCCAGGGATAGAGGAGCCTGGTGGGCTGCTGTCTGTGGGGTCGCACAGAGTCGGACACGACTGATGTGACTTAGCAGCAGCAGCAGTGGGTGTGCATTGTATCACTGTGGTTTAAAATTGTATTTTTATAAGACCTTAAAGATGTTGAGCAGTTTTCAAGTGCCTATTGGCCATTTATGTATCTTTTTTGTGAAATGACTGTTCAAACTTTTTTGCCTAATTTTAAGATTAGATTTTTTATATTATTAAATTGTAGGGGGGTTTTTGGGGTGGGTACAAATGTTTGGTCAGACACATGTGCTATAAACGTATTCTCCCAGTCTGTGGTTTATCTATTCATTCTAGTAACATTGTCTTTTGAAAGTGTTTAACTTTGATGAAGTCCAATTTAATGTTTTTTTTTTTTTTTCTCCTTTTGTAGTCAGTGCTCTCCCTTTCCCTCAGGAAATCTTTGCCTTCCCCAGTACTGCAAAGATATTGTCCTATGATCTCTTCTAGAATCTTTATTGTTTTAGAATTTATGTTTAGGGCTATAATCCATGTTGAATTAATTTTTGTGTATGGGATGAGGTATGAAGTGAATTCCATTTTTTTCCCCCATGAATATCTAGTTGTTTCAGCACTGTCTGATGAAATTACTTTATTCAAGATTAACTTCACTGAAATTACATCAAGAAACAGGACAATTTTAAATGATTCCTGAAAAAAGGGAAATTAAGAGTAAAGAGGGCACTTGACTCATACTTAAGTCATTCTTTGAACTCATATAACAAACATGCACAAAAGACCACTAATTTTTTTTTAAGGTTTTTTGATGTGGACTATTTTTAAATCCTTTATTGAATTTGTTACATTGTTGTTTCTGTTTTATATTTTGGTTTTTTGGCCTGGAGGCATGTGGGAGCTTAGCTCCCGGACCAGGGATCAAGCCCATTCCCCTTGCACTGGATAATGAAGTCATCATCATCCACTGAGCTGTCAGGGAAGTTTCGATATTAAAAAAAAAATACAGCCACACATTTGCATTTCTGACAGTGCTATTCCTCTGAATGAACTAACAAAGCTATTTTATATGGAAAGTGTGCTCTATCTGCAGCAGAATCCTGACTTGTTTGAAAACTTGCAGCATCTTTCTATTTCACTAAGTGCCTGTGAAGCTAGTTAAATATTTTGGAGGCAGGGGTGGGCTTAAGTGGATCTTTTGGCTCTGAAAAAATAAAGCTCAAGTCTCTTCTAAATTGGAGTTTTAAGGATTTCTCGGAACTAGACTGCATGGTGGCACAAGGTGGACCGGGACAGGCTTTCCATCAGGGCAAGGGAGGGAAACTAGGTTTTTCTCTGTCATTGGCCCTCAGATGAGATGGGGGTTTGTGCTCTGGGTTGGCAGTACTTTGGAGGAGGCACAAATATGGGGTAGAAGTCAGGGGTCAAGGGGTGGGGAGGGCGGGTAGGTGAGCAGCATTTTAGCAATGTGAAGACTTGCCCAGTGGCTCAGTGGGTAAAGAATTTGCCTAAAATACAGGAGACACAGGAGATCTGGGTTCAATCCCTGGGTTGGGAAGATCTCTGGAGGAGAAAACAGCAACTCACTCCAGTATTCTTGCCTGGAAAATCCCATGGCCAGAAGAGCCTGATGGGCTAGAATCCAAAGGGTCGCAAAGAGTCGGACACAACTGAGCAACTAAGCACAGTAATAAAATCAAAGGTCGGACTCCTTGAGAAAGGTTTAGCTGTGAGCCCCAGAAGCACCCTTTTCCAGTGGCTAGTTTTCTGCCTGTGTTTCCATTCCATAGACTCTTAAGTTCTTGGTAAAGTTATAGCTAGATATTGCTTGCTGCTGCTGCTAAGTCGCTTCAGTTGTGTCCGACTCTGTGCAACCCCATAGACGGCAGCCCACCAGGCTCCCCCGTCCCTGGGATTCTCCAGGCAAGAACACTGGAGTGGGTTGACCTTTCCTTCTCCAATGCATGAAAGTGAAAAGTGAAAGTGAAGTCGCTCAGCCGTGTCCGACCCCATGGACTGCAGCCCACCAGGCACTCCGTCCATAGCATTTTCCAGGCAAGAGTACTGGAGTGGGGTGCCATTGCCTTAAGTTCAAAAGGGAGAAGTGTCTCAGCTTGGAGTGAAATTGAAAGGGCAGCAGGAAGCAACCTCAAGAAAGGTAACCTGTGAAAAGTTTGAAGAATAAGCTGCAAAGCTTTGCTAGCAGAATATAAACCACAGACAATAATACCAAGTGTCTGGTTTAGATGTAACATATTCCATCTCTTGTGAGGCATCATGTATCTATTTTGAGGATTTCTGTGTTTTCAGGAAGAAAATTTAGATCTAGAGAATTAATTAATGAAGCAAAGAGTAGGGTCACACATGATTTGACTCTTTTTTAAAAAAGCAGCTTGAAAGGCAAAAGCTAAATGAAGGTATGAGAGTAATTCTACAGCACAAAAGTATTCACAAGGCAACCTTGGAACTGTCTGATTTACACAAAACCATGTAAGTGAGTGCTTCTCAAATTTTAATGTTCATTCTGAAATTAATACATGTCAACTATACCTTGGTAAATTAAAAAAAAAACTTTAATGTTCATACAAATAATCTGAAGATTTTGTTAAAATGTGGATTCTGACTCAGTCAAACTGGTATGGGACCTAAGAGTCTGTATTTTTTTAAGTATCTGTTATATTTTTAGCAGCATCAGGTCTTAGTTGTGGCATGTGGGGTCTTCATTGTCCTTCGGCATTTGGGATCTGAGTTCCATGACCAGGGATAGAACCTGTGTCTCCTGCATTGGAAGGTGATTCTTAACCACTGGACCACCAGGGAAGCCTGTGAGACTTTTTAAAGTACTGTTTCTTGAGCCCACACGAGACCAACTGAGTCAGAAATTCTGGGGCTGAAATCTTAATCCTCAAAAATTCCTCCTGCGCTTGTCTTAGGCTATGGAGACCAGAAGAAGAAGAAATAGAAGATTGGGTTCAGTTCAGTTCAGTCACTCAGTCGTGTTCAACTCTTTGTGACCCCATGGACTGCAGCATGCTATCACCAACTCCAGAGCCTACTCAAACTCATGTCCATGGAGTCACTGATGTCATCCAACCATCTCATCCTCTGTCATCCCCTTCTCCTCCTGCCCTCAATCTTTCCCAGCATCAGGGTCTTTTCCAGTGAGTCAGCTCTTCGCATCAGGTGGCCAAAGTATTGGAGTTTCAGCTGCAACATCAGTCCTTCCAATGAACATCCAGGACTGATATCCTTTAGGATGGACTGGTTGGATCTCCTTGCAGTCCAAGGGGCTCTCAGGAGTCTTCTCCAACACCACAGTTCAAAAGCATCAATTCTTCAGCGCTCAGCTTTCTTTATAGTCCAACTCTCACATCTATACATGACCCCTGGAAAAACCATAGCCTTGACTAGACGGACCTTTGTTGGCAAAGTAATGTCTCTGCTTTTCAATATGCTGTCTAGATTGGTCATAGTTTTTCTTCCAAGGAGTAAGCATCTTTTATTTCATGGCTGCAGTCACCATCTGCAGTGATTTTGGAGCCCCCAAAAAATAAAGTCTGACACTGTTTCCCCATCTATTTCCCATAAAGAGATGGGACCAGATGCCATGATCTTTTTTTTCTGAATGTTGAGCTTTAAGCCAACTTTTTCACTCTCCTCTTTCACTTTCATCAAGAGGCTCTTTAGTTCTTCTTTGTTTTCTGCCGTAAGTGTGGTATCATCTGTATACCTGAGGTTATTGATATTTCTCCCGGCAATCTTGATTCCAGCTTGTGCTTCATCCAGCCCAGCATTTCTCATGATATACTCTGCATAAAAATTAAATAAGCAGGGTGACAATATACAGCCTTGACGTACTCCTTTTCCTATTTGGAACCAGTCTGTTGTTCCATGTCCAGTTCTAACTGTTGCTTCTCTACTGCAATTTCCCAGAATGTGTTTTTCTCAGATCCCACACTGGGACTTTGAATGTTTTACCTCCATAAACGTCTTTCCTATGAACAAAACAGAGAGAGTATCTTCCTTTAAAGAGTTTAGAGTTCAGCTGGAAAATCATTCCTCAAGTAAATTATAAATACAGAGCAATAAGAGGCATGATATGAGGTGTACTGTGTGTTTTAGGAACCCACAGCAGAGGAATCTAAAGGTCAAGAAAGATCTTCCCAGACAGGGGACATTTAAGATGAGTCCATATGGATGAATAGGAGTTTTTCAGAACAGGAAGGGCAGAAGGTTTCCCAGGGAAATACAACAATATGTCCCAAACCCCCAAAATAAGAGAGTTACGGTGAGTTCAGAAAACTGAATGAAGCTCAGAATGACTGGAGTGTGTGGTAACACAGGAGATGGGCAGTGAGGTTGTCAGGGACCAGATGTCACAGGGCTTTATAAATAGGGTGACCTCTTAGGCCATTTTCTCAGACAATCTCAGAATACACACTTGTTCCTTCATAATTATTAACAGCACTTCCTTTCACTCTCCAAAGTGTCCTGTTTGGACAATAAATTAAATGGCCATACTTCCTACAGGCAAAACTTTGACTTTTTCCAAATGGGAAGAGATTGATGATTATTTTTGAGACTGATGAATTTTAAGCAGAGAATTGACATTGTTAAAGAGTTTTGAAACAATCCTTTAAGACTTCAGAGAGAATAATGAATTGAAGACCAGTTAGAAGGCTGTTACAGGTGAGAGACAGTGGTGTCCTAGAGTTGTGGCATTGTGCATGGAGAAAAGTAGACAGAACTGTGAACTATTAAGAAAAGAGAAACAATTTGGTACATGAACAGATGGGAGTCCAGTCGATCACTCTTCTGGCATGAGCTAGTATTACTCGGGTAGTGTGTCATTTGCTATGACATAAAAGGAAGAAGGAAGGAAAACATTTTTGAGAGAACTGAAGTGTATACTGAATGATTAAGAAATGTCAAGTAAGATGAGGTCTGAACATCCCCACTACATTCATTGGCCACACTGTGAGAGAACTTTTTCTATTTTCTTGGAGCTAATGACTGCACAGCAAGGGAATGAACAGGAGGTAAATGGAATGAAAGAGAAGAGAAGGGAATGAGGGGAAGAGAAATTGAGTGGGGATAATCAACAAGTTTGGCTCTGAAGAGGAGGGGAGGAATGTAGCTGTAGCTGGAAGGGAAATTGGAATTGAAGGTTTCTTTTGTTTTAAATCGTTTTTCCATTGGTAGTTGCTTGTTAGAAGGAGAAGGTAGATAGAGAAGATTTGAAGATGTGGAAAAAGAGAAGCAAGTGAGAAGGATTCAGAGCACAGATGAAGGTTGATTAGTTATTGCTGCATAATAACTTATCCCTAAATTTAGCAGCATAAAACAGTAAATATTTACTATCTCACAATTCCTGTGTGTCAGAAACCAGGGCACATCTAGGGCTCAAGGTCTCTTATGAAGTTGTTGTCAGGCTACTTGCTTGGTCTGTGGTCTAATCAGATGACTCAACAGTAGCAGGGGGAGGAGGGAAGAGGATCTGCTTCTGTACTTACGTATTATCTTCAGCATTCAGTTCCTCAGAGGCTGCTGAGCTACGGCCTCAGTTCCTTGTTGCCTGTCAGCCAGAGGCCTTCCTTGGCCCATGAACCTCTCCAGAGGGCACCTCACAATATAGCAGCTGACTTTCTCCAAGATCAGTCAGTGAGAGAGGAAGAGAGAGCTAGAGAGTACCCAAGACAGAAGTCATAATATTTTTATTAACCTAGCCATAGAAGAGGCACTCTATGACTTTGACTGTATTCTATTTTAGGGAAGAAGTTACCTATGTCTGACTGTCATTTGAGTGGAGAGGGGTTTACAGAGCATGACTATGGCTGTATGCATGCATGCTCAGTTACTCAGTCATGTCCAACTCTCTTACGACTGCATGGACTATAGCTAGCCAGGCTCCTCTGTCCATGGGATTCTCCAGGCAAGAATACTGGATTGGGTTGCCATTTCCTCCTCCAGGGGATCTTCCCGACCCAGAGATTGGAACCCACATCTCCTGTGTCTCCTGCATTGGCAGGTGGATTCTTTACTCCTGAGCCTCCAGGGAAGCTGATGAATATCGCTAAGTAGGGGCCACTGGAGCCAGTTTACAGACTGCCAGTCACAAAGTAATAGTTTCGTTTAGTTGCTCAGTCGTGTCTGACTCTTTGCAACCCCATGGACTGTAGCCTACCAGGCTCCTCCATCCATGGGATTTTCCAGGCAAGAGTACTGGAATAGGTTGCCATTTCTTTCTCCAGGGGATCTTTCCAACCCAGGGATCGAACCTGGGTCTCCCACATTGTAGGCAGATGCTTTACCGTCTGAGCTACCAGAGTAATAAACTATCAAGAAAAAAGGGAGACCTCTTCCCTGATAAAGAATGAAGGGGGAAGAGTCGGATCTAGATTTGGGTAGTTTCAGATAATTGTAGTGAGAATGGAGAGATTTCTGTTCAGATGGCTTCTATTTTCTATGCCAAGTAAGACACATGGTCTATTTTTTTTTTAAATGAAACAAGAGGAAATTGGAGTTTTGATAGTACAGATGCTTTGAAACAATCCCTGTTGAGTATAAGATAAAGAAGTGAGCCAGGAAACAGAGGACTGAGTAGGAATGTTACGAGCCCAGCTGAAGAGGGTATCCACAAATTTATAGCCAAATCAATCTGCCCAGAAGGTGATTTTTCTCCAGCAACACTTAGTAAAGGGAAGAGAAAGTTCTCCATGGCTACTTTCTGATGATTGCCCACTTTCCCTTAGGGTGACATGGAAAGCATGAAAAATTGCTGAAGCTGACACCAAAATTTATATAACCATAAAATTGAACCAAGCAGCTGTCAGTGTCAGGGTCTAAAAAAGGAATCTGTCACAGTTTCATTTGCCGCCAAATTCATGGAGAGTCAGGTTAGCACAAAATAGGCCGGGTTCCTAAGTTATATGCCATAAAGTTGTCTATTCGTCTGCCTTCACTGGAATTCATGCTTGCTAAAGATAGTTAAATCCACCAACAACAGGCGAGTGTTAGAAACTCCTCATTGATTACTTTGGAGAAGATCTTTTGTTTTTAATGAAAAGTCCCCAAAACAAATTTTTGAGAAATAGTTTCACCTGTTAACTTCACCTTTTTAATAAAACCTAATTAAAGCTCTACTCTGATGCTTTCATTTCTTATATATAAAACTAGTCCTTTTCTGGGCTTCCCTGGTGGCTCAGCAGCAAAGAGTCCACCTGCCAATGCAGGAGACACAGGTTCAATCCATGGTCCAGGAAGATCCCACACGCCTTGGAGCAACTAAGCCTGTGAGCTGCAGCTACTGAAGTCTGCATGCCCTAGAGCCCATGCTCCAAAACAGAGGAAGCCACGTCAGTGAGAGGCAGGTACATTGCAGCTGGGGAGTGTGCTTGCCACAAAGGGAGAAAAGGGAGAAAAGCCTACAAAGCAATGAAGACCCAGCACAACCAAAAATCAATAAATAAATACATAAAATTTAAAAATAAATAAATAAATGAAGTCAAGAATGGGGGAAAAAAAAAAAGAAGAAGAAGAACTAGCCCTATTGTAAGAAGAATGAGAAATTTTCCCTAGACCGGAGGCCTGTCTGGAGACAGGGAGTAGCTATCAGCCTTTTGTTCTCTGCCAAGTGAGTGCACCACGCCTGGTGAATGCTTGGCCACTGCATCAGTGAAGGGAAGGCTTTGATAAAAACTGACACACACAGCCCTCTCTCTCACCTGTGTGTGCATGTGTTGCTGGATCATGAAAGTGAAATGTTGAAAATGTTTCAATATTGAAAAAGTGAAAATATTCAGGCTCCGTATCACTCAGCCTTGACTCACCTGTTGTTTTAGAGTCAAGCATTTAGTGAACAAAGGACATCCAAAGACGGGAACATAAGGAGGCATCGTAAGGCAGGAGATAAAATTTTCCTAAACCAGAGACCACTTAAAGCCAAGATACCAACATGGAGAGAAGATGGGCTGTTGGATTTCTCCAGAGTTGAGAGTTTCTCAGGCAGCGAAAGAAAGGCAGTGAAACAAGGAGGTAAGGATTAGCCAGTAAGCATGGCTGACACATGGATCCTGACGGGGGCAGATGGGGGCATCAGGGCCTGAGGGATGTGAAGAGGGTAGAGTGGTCCGTGGGTGGGTGGTGTTGATGAAGCAGACCCGAAGTGCTGAGGTGCTGAGGGTGGAGGAACCCCTGAGCTGGAAGGGGAGGCAGCTGTAGCCCTAAATGGGACTGAACCCATGCTCTCCGGGAGTTTTACAGGGTTATCATGATATAATGGCTTTTACCCACTAACTGATATGCATGACATGATTTATATGGGAGAAAGCTTTCCAGATTCTTGTGGTTTTTACAGAGATATAGTCACTTCTCTTCTGTAGAGTGGAGACCTCTACCTAGATTTTGTAAGAAGAATGTGCTGTGCTTAGTCATTCAGTCATGTCCAATGCTTTGCAACCCCATGGACTGTAGCCCGTCAGCCTCCTCTGTCCGTGGGGATTCTCCAGGCAAGAACACTGGAGTGGGCCCTCCTCCAGGGGATCTTCCCAACCCAGAGATCGAATCCAGGTCTCCTGCATTGCAGGTGGATTCTTTACCAGCTGAGCCACCAGGGAAGCCCAGTAAGAAGAACAGAGCAACCAAAATAGGCCTGGGAACTTCCCTGGTGGTCCAGTGGCTAAGACTTCAAGCTCTCAGTGCAGGGGGCCTGGATTCCATCCCTGGCTGGGGAAAAAGATCCCACCTGTCACAACTAAGACCCAGCATGGCCAAATAAATACTGAAAACAACAACAGTAGGCCTGAATAATCACTAGATACGACAACTGAGAGAGATTAAGTGAACATCTATTTCTGCTTTATTGACTGTGCCAAAGCCTTTGACTGTGTGGATCACAATAAACTGTGGAAAATTCTGAAAGAGATGGGAATACCAGACCACCTGACCTGCCTCTTGAGAAACCTGTATGCAGGTCAGGAAGCAACAGTTAGAACTGGACATGGAACGACAGACTGGTTCCAAAAGGAAAAGGACTACGTCAAGGCTGTGTATTGTCACCCTTCTTATTTGACTTATATGCAGAGTACATCATGAGAAACGCTGGGCTGGAAGAAGCACAAGCTGGAATCAAGATTGCCAGGAGAAATATCAATAACCTCAGATATGCAGATGGCACCAGCCTTATGGCAGAAAGTGAAGAACTAAAGAGCCTCTTGATGAAAGTGAAAGAGGAGAGTGAAAAAGTTGGCTTAAAACTCAACATTCAGAAAACTAAGATAATGGCATCTGGTCCCATCACTTCATGGCAAATAGATGGGGAAAGAGTGGAAACAGTGGCTGACTTTACTTTTCTGGGCTCCAAAATCACTGCAGATTATGATTGCAGCCATGAAATTAAAAGACGCTTGCTCCTTGGAAGGAAAGTTATGACCAACCTAGACAGCATATGCAAAAGCAGAGACATTACTTTGCCAACAAAGGCCCATCTAGTCAAGGCTATGTTTTTCCCAATAGTCATGTATTAATGTGAGAGTTGGACTATAAAGAAAGCTGAGCACTGAAAAATTGATGCTTTTGAACTGTGGTTCAAAAGGAGATCAGTCCTGGGTGTTCACTGGAAGGACTGATGTTGAAGCTGAAACTCCAATACTTTGGCCACCTGATGCGAAGACCTGACTCATTTTAAAAGACCCTGATACTGGGAAAGATTGAGGGCAGGAGAAGGGGACAACAGAGGATGAGATGGTTGGATGGCATCACCAACTCCATGGACATGGGTTTGGGTGGACTCCGGGAGTTGGTGATGGACAGGGAGGCCTGGCGTGCTGCAGTTCATGGGGTCGCAAAGAGTCGGACATGACTGAGTGACTGAACTGAACTGAAATGAAGTCAATCCTAAAGGAAATCAACCCTGAATATTGATTGGAAGGACTGATGCTGAAGCTGAAGCTCCAGTACTTTGGCCACCTGATGTGAAGAGCTGACTCACTGGAAAAGACCCTGATGCTGGGAAAGATTGAGGCCAGGAGGAGAAGGGAACAACAGAGGATGAGATGGTTGGATGGTATCACTGACCCGATGGACAAACTCCAGGAGATAGTGAAGCACAGGGAAGCTGTGCTGCAGTCCATGGGGTCACAAAGAGTCGGATACAACTGAGCATCTGAACAAGTTATATAACAGGTAAAAATCCTTCCTGATAACAAGAATGCCCTTCAAGCAAGATATTCCTTCTAAATATCTTTTAGTTACTACTGAAAGGGAAATGCTCACTGAAAATTTGGGAAACCGACCCATCCATTTACCCCTTCCTTCAGTGAAAACACAAAGCCTTGGTGGCTTTGTTGGAGTCACAAGGATACAACAGCAAATATGACACAGAAAGTTCCAGGCTTACTAGTGAGGGAGACTGCTAAGTCAAAAGTGTAATACAGTAATTAAGGAAAAAATGATTCCTTATCATTCCTTAGCAGCGAGATGGAGATTGACTGCTGGGCGGGGTGTGAAATGGAGACACAGCAGATGTGGTGCTTAGAAAAAGTCCTAGAAGAGATGACAGCTAAGCTGAGATCTGAATAATGAGAACACATCAATCAGAACTGGGAGAAGGGCATGTTAAGTGAAAGTAATACTTGTTGTTCAGTTGCTCAGTCGTGTCCAACTCTGCAACCCCAAGGACTCCAGCCCACCAGGCTCCTCTGGCAACAGGGTTTCCCAGGCAAGAATACTGGAGTGGGTTGCCATTTCCTTCTCCAGGGAATCTTCCCAACTCAGGGATCGAACCCATATCTCTGTGTCTCCTGCATTGGCAGGTGGATTATTTACCACTGAACCACTGGGGACACCCTGAAAGTGATATTTGCCAAGCCCTTAAGAGTGGGAGAGACCTTAGCCAAGGCTAGGAACTGGCCACAGCCTGGTGGGCTGGGGCTGAATGAGCCAAGCAAAGAGCTGCTGGAGATTCAGTCTGCACAGTTGGCAAAGGCAGGATGAGGAAAGACCCTGCAGATGGTGGCACAGATTAGCATTTTGTTCCCAGGGCGACCGAAAGCCAAGTTGGAATTTTAGGCAGGGAAGACATGTCATTCGTCCACATTTTCTTAAACACCATGTATTTTTAAAGATTTATTTATTTTCGGGTGTACTGGGTCTTTGTGCTGCTCGTGGGCTTTCTTTAGTTGGGGAGAGTGGGGGCTACTCTCCAGTTTCACGGGCTTGTCATTGCGGCGGCTTCTCTTGTTGTGGAGCACAGGCTTTAGATGTGCAGGCTTCAGTAAGTTGTGGTGCCTGGGCTTAACTGCCCTGCAGCACGTGGAGTCTTCCCAAACCAGAGACGGAACCCATGTCCCCTGCATCGGCAGGCAGATTCTCAGTCACTGAACCACCAAGGAAGTCTGGTCCACATTCTTAAAGGATGACTTTGGGGAACTGAGAGGGTATAACTTTGGAGTTTGGAATTAAAATATATGCTCTGCTGCTGCTGCTGCTAAGTCGCTTCAGTCGTGTCCGACTCTGTGCGACCCCATAGACGGCAGCCCGCCAGGCTCAGCCATCCCTGGGATTCTCCAGGCAAGAACACCAGAGTGGGTTACCATTTCCTTCTCCAATGCATGAAAGTGAAAGGTGAAAGTGAAGTCGCTCAGTTATGTCTGACTCTTAGCGACCCCATGGACTGCAGCCTACCAGGCTCCTCCGTCCATGGGATTTTCCAAGCAAGAGTACTGGAGTGGGGCTATATATAAAATAGATAACTTATAAGGACCCTCTGTATAGCACACGGGACTGTACTAAATATCTTATAATAACCTATAATAAAACAGAATACATATATATATCTGAATCACTTTGCTTTATACTTGAAACTAACACAACATTGTAAATTAACTACAAGTATTTCGATAAAATTTTTTCTTAAAAAAAGATGACTTGGGCTTCTTTGTGAAGAATGAATAGGGAAGGGTATATGAAAGTATTAAAAAGAAAATCAAACCTATGAATGTGTTACCAAAATCATCTTTCTAATGCAGGTACACTTTTGGGTCTGCTTTTTTCATTCCACATCACAAGGATATAATTCTATCATTAAGAGTTATAAGAAACAACTTTTAAGTGAATGCATGAAATGCTTGGGGCTTCCCTGGTGGCTCAGATGGTAAAGAATCTGCCTGCAATGCGGGAGACCTGGGTTCAATCCCTGAGTCAGGAAGATTTCCTGGAGGAGGGCATGGCAACCCACTCCAGTATTCTTGCTTGGGAAATCCCACAGACAGAGGAGCCTGGCGGGCTACAGTTTATGAGGTCACAAAGAGTTGGACATGAGTTAGCAATTAAACAAGAAACTCTTCTCTGTGTCTTACCTTAGTTTATTTCACCATTCTCCTATTTTTGTTGTTGTTCACTCGCTAGGTAGTGTCCCATCCTATTATTGGGAATTTAACTTATTTCCAGTGTTCTCTATTTTACCTGTGGCGACTATAGTTAGTTTTATTGGATCTTTGGCGGCATTTCCCACCTTATTAGGATCCATTCCTTTATGGGGAATGAAACTATAGGATCAAAAGATATGAGTGCCAGATTATTCTAATTTCAACTTGGTGGTGCTGGGAACTGCGGTCCCCAGAATTCCTTTCCCTGCACGCTTGGAGGTAGAACTGGCTGAGAGAGGAACTCAGCGTGGGGTTTGGCAGCAGCTTTGCTTCCTCTTCAGAGGTCTTTGTCGTCGGAAGCTGAGCTGCCCATTGAGTTCCAGGTTGTCCTCACTCTTCTCTTGGCATCAGTCCTTTTTCCTGACGTCTGGCCCTGTGGATGGACAGGGGTTCTAGACTGGCTGCCCAAATCCTGGCTGTGGGTCCCCAAAACAGTGGCCTCCCAGAGATCTCCTGACAGGTCCAAACCCGCCCTTGAATGTCCACAGCAGTGTCCGTGCTGGATCTGCAGGATCTGCTCTGCCATGCTCGCCCACCCCCGTGGATTGGTTAGTGTCTCTCTGACTCAAACCCCTGTCAGGGCTTCACTCCCCCAGCTTTCCCCACAGTCACGTAAGATCTCTTCATGTAACCAGTCCCAGGCTCCGTAGCCTTCATAGTTCTGCTTGCCTGACTAGTCCAGGATATGAGCATCCTAATGGTTCTTGCTACACATCCCCAGATTGTGTTCCTGATAACTCATAACTAGTTATAGACTCACCAGAAGTTTATGAAAATGCCCATCTTATCACCATCTCAACAGCATTGCTATTTGGGGTCACTTTGAATTTTGTGGGGGAAAGTTGATATCTAGCTTCATTTTCTTCTCTTTGATTAGTAATGATGTAGACCCTCTGGTGTATGTAATACTTTCTGTGATACTCTGATACTTCCTCTTTTCTTTTCTACTAGGCCTAGTTGCCCTGTTTGTAAAGATGTTCGAAAATTTTGAGAACAGTTAGTTTAGTTCACTTCAGTGACTCAGTTGTGTCTAACTCTTTGCAATCCCATGGGCTGCAGCACACCAGGCTTCCCTGTCCATCACCAGCTTATTCATACTTCTCCCCTTTTGTCCATCTTGACATTCCCTGCCTAAATTCCTTCATATTACAGATTACAGGTTGTTGTTAGTGGTGGTATGTGTGTGTGTATGTTCTAGTCTTACATCATAGTTCAATATGGTCAAATTATAAGTCAGTACATAAAAGTGAATCAGTTAGGGCCTTTAGATGAAAACCAGTAGGGACTCTCCTAGCAGCCCAGAGGTTAAGGCTTCACCTTGCAATGCAGTGAGTGTGAGTTTGATCCTTGGTCAGGGAACTCAGATCCCACATGCTTCATGGCAAAGACAAAACAAAGCAAAACATAAAACAGAAGCAATGTTTTAACAAATTTAGTAGAGACTTTCAATGGGTCCACATGAAAAAAAATCTTAAAACAAAGAGAAATCAAATGTACTAGAATAAAGGAAAATGGGAACTTGTGGAATTTATGCAAATCTGCAGTAGCCTAGGTCTCAGTTCAGTGGTCAGAGTGCTGGTGCAAGAATGAGTAAATTCCAACCATGTCAGTTTCATTAACACTCTAGTCAAGATTTAAATTCCCAGGACTGAGCCTGAAATTGACCTAGCCTACATGGAGTGCTGGCCTCTAGTTTCATATGCTTACTGAATGAAAGGATCTGGGTGAAAGAGCATCCAGAGGCCCCTTTCTTTCCATAGAGGGAGGGAAGGCACTTGAATTTATCATCTTACCAGAAGTATTTCCAAAGCAGAGGGAGTCATCTCCCAAGGGAGACTGAAGAGTTGGTAAGCACCCCAGTGCTTCTTGAATATTGGGTGCCCAATGTCTGAATATCTATAGGCAAAATCTAACAGCCTTCAGTGAATTTTCACTGATACTGATTACGGACTGAACGTATTTTGGAATCTCATAATTCCTTTTTACAATTAATTTATTTTTAATTGGAGGATAATTGCTTTACAATGTTGTGTTGGTTCCGGCCATACATCAACATGAATCAGCCATATATCAGGTATACATATGTGCCCTCCCTCTTACACCTCCCTCCCACCTCCCTCCTTATCTCACCCCTTTAGGTTGTCACAGAGCACTGGGGTTGAGCTCCCTGCACCATACAGCAAATTCCCACTGGCTGTCTGTTTTACACATGGCAATGCATATGTTTCCATGCTATTCCCTCTACTCATCCCACCCTCTCCTTTTCACACTGTGTCTACAAGTCTGTTTCATCTGCGTCTCCAATGGTGCCAGTACCATCTTTCTAGACTCCATATATATGTATTAATATACAATATTTGTCTTTCTCCTTCTGACTCACTTCATCCTACATAATAGGCTCTAGGTTCATCCACCTCATTAGAACTGACTCAAATACGTTTTTATGGCTGAGTAATATTGCAATGTCATATTTCTTTTTAGCTACAAGTATTCTACAAACCACCATTTATAAACCTATCTTGGAAATACATAAGTGAATTTCCCTTTTAAAATTGTGTAATATTATCTGAGCTTTATGGCTTTCAACAACCACTAGTAGATCAAGACTTTTGATTGGGATGTATTACAGGTATTTGTTATCCCATATAGGAAAGCCTTATTGCTTAAAAACCTATACAATCCTGGAGTAGCAATTTTTAACATGCGTGAAACCTTTTCTAAAAGGACTATGTCATTAAAACAATGTCTTACTAAAAAATACAAGGGTTTAACAGAAAGCCCTACCAATAATTTTCAGAATCTTTTATATATGCTTTTTAAAAACTATACATATCTTCTTTTGTGGTTATATATATATATTAAATCTTGACTAAAGTGGTTATATATTATGTGGTTATATATTTTATATATATTATATATATTTTGTGGTTACTATTACTAAGTTAAAATACCAGTACATATTATCAAGGAATTGTGGAGCTGACTCCTTTCCCATTTTCTATTTTGGCAATTACTCTCCAGTACGAATAAGCAATGAGACCTAGTTTTCTGACTTGTTGGTTGAAAGTACTTGTTTGGCAGCTAACCGGGCATTGTAAACAGGAAAGCCACTATGAAAAGAAATTAAAACCTGAATTTATAAGGAAGTTAGGACTGAAAAATAAGAAACAGGGCTTCCCTAGTTGTCTGTCCAGTGGTTAAGAATCCTCTTTGCAATTCAAGGGACAGCAGTTTGATCCCTGGTCCAGGAAGATTCCACATGCTGAGGGGCAACCAAGTCTGTGAACCACAGCTGCTGAAGTCTGTCTGCCCTGGAGGCCGTGCTCCACAACAAGAGCGGCCACCACAGTGAGCCTGTGCTCTGCAACCAGAGCAGCCCCGCTCATCACGAGAGAAGGCCCTCGCACAGCAGGGAAGACCCAGCACAACCACAGATAAAGTAAACAAGCAAACAAATAAATAATTTTTTTTAATTGGACAAAGACTATGAGTAGGCCATTCAGAAGAAAAAAAAGCAAATGGCTAGTAAACATGTAACGAATCACTGCCTAGTAATCAGAAAAATGCAAATTAAAATTAAAAAATATAAGGAACAAGAAAGTGTTCCTACAATATAAGGGATAAGAACCAGAATCTAATAAAGCCCTGGGCACCCAGACGACTTCTCATTTGCCCTCGCTGGTCTTTGGTCTCTGGTGTCCACTTTTCTGGACTTCTCTGGCTTTTCCCATCTCTTTCTTTATAACAGCCTTTTCTGCTTCTGTACATACTAGCCCTTTCTCACTTACTATACTCGAGGGAATCATTGCCCGTGTCATCGTCTCTGTCCTCAGTAATCGGCTTCTAATATCCATTTTCCCTTGTATCTGCAGGAAATCATGTTTAGCTGGACTCTTGACTACTTAGGGGCTTCCCAAGTGGTGCAATGGGTAAAGAATCCACCTGCAATGCTGCAGATACAGATTTGATCCCTGAGTCAGGAAGATCCCCTGGAGGAGGAAATGGCAACCCCATCCATTATTCTTGCCTTGGAAACCCCGTGGACAGAGAAGCCTGGCATGCTATGGTCCATGGGGTTGTAAAAGAGTCAGATAGGACTGAAGCAACTGAGCGCCCACGCTGGCATAACCACTTAGATATACACTACATTTTCAGCCTTCCTTGCTGCCACCTGTGGATTTATGACTTTCTTTTGACCAGAAATAGTTAAGTAAAAATTCTAGGTCAGACTCTTAACAGGAGTGTGCCTTTCCCTTTCCACCGTACCGCATAGGTTGAGAGCCAGGAAGCTGCCCTGTGACCAAAGGGGAAGTCAAGTCAAGATGACACAACCGTCTTGCGGGCTTAGCTGTCCCACTCAGGACTCCAGTGTGGAGAGAAAGTTCCATCTCTTCCACTCTGGGGTCTGTCACAGAGGCTTACACGGCATTGTAGATAGAACGTACCCTTCAAGAGCGGACCTTTACAAGGGTGGGTGGGAAGATTTTTCTTTTTCATAGTTGTCCCCAATCTTCAGAGCAGCTTATATTTTGCACTCAAAATATATTGGTTAAATGCTGTTATTAGCTGAATTGTGTCCTCCCAAAATTATTATGTTGAGGTCCTAACCCTCAAGTGCTGCAGAAAGTGGCTGTGTTTGGAGACAAGAGTCTTTAAAGAGATAGTTAACATTAAATGAGGTCATTAGGGTGAGCTTTGATCCAAAATGACTGATGGTCATTGTAAGAGGCCATTTGGACACAAGCACAGTGGAAAGACCATATAAAGACCTACGGAGAGAACAGCCATCTATCCTGCCTACAAGCAAAGGAGACAAGCCTCAGAAAAAACCGACCCCACTGACACCTTGATTTCAGACTTCTAGCCTCCAGAATTTAGAGAAAACTTATTTTTGTTGTTTAAGCCATCCAGTCTGTGGTTCTTTGTTATGGCAGCACCAGCCAACTAATACAAATGCTTAAATCATAGAGAGATTTTCATAAAAGTTTTTTTTTTTTAAATAAAAGAAGGCCTGGAGCATTAATCAAGGTTAGCAAAAACAGGTAGATAGAGAACTTTTCTCTTCTTTTACTCAAGGACAGTTTCAATGTGTGCTAGAATCACTTAACTAAAAAGTAAAAACAGACCATTAAAACTAAAAGGTAAAGTTCAATAGTTTCAAGTTTGCCGAAGATTTGAGTCACTTGAGTCACTTGTGGACCTAGCAATTGATCAGAAATCTAATTACCACTGAGATGTTTAGAGGAAAGATCTTTATTTTAAAATCCTCGAGAACATTGCAAATTGCACCACTCATATTATCCAGGGTAAAAATGACTGCTTTAAATAGAACTTTCTTATGTAGCAGAGGAGCAAATCCTCACTCAAGTAACAGTAATCGTGGCACTTCAGGATGTGCCCAGACCAAAAAAGTCACTCTTCAGATTTGCTTTAGAGTTTAATGAGCTAAAAATCCACGACTGTACTCCAGTTAGAAGACGGACTTTTATAAAGTAGGTGTTTGTTAAGAACTTTCACTTAAAGCAGTACAAACCTAAAGAGTATACAAAAAACATATTTTACTGGAAAGTTACAGGGAGTTTCTCAGAATAAACAGGGAGAAACTAAATGTGGCCTCTGGTGACCGCGATCTTCACCATTACTCTTTCGTGGTGTATGTCTCTCTCTGGACTCCCTTGCTGTCTCGTCTCTGTTCCTTTATTCAGCTTTGTTTCCACTCCAATCCCCTCCCTCCTCTCTTGCTTTCTGTGGTCAAAGGTGGAAGTGGTAGCTGTAAGGCACGTTGTATACACAGAGCAGACGTACCCTCCACCTACAGGAGCAGGGGACCTTGATTCTTGGAGAACTGGAGATGATCTGTGATTGGGCTAATACCCTCAAAAGGTTATGTTCTCACGTTCACTTAAAAAAATCCACATGTATGCATTCTCATCCTTGACATTTTTCTTTGTCAGAAAAATCACACACTTCTGGTAGCTGAATATAAATACTTTTAAAAATTCACATCGTCTTCCTAATTTTTTTAATAAATTGTGATTTTGAAACAAAATGAACATGAGCTGGGCATTCTAAAAGATCTTGCTTACAAATCCATAATTTTATCATACACACACAAAAAAATTAAATTGAAGAAAAATGAATTGAGCTTGCAGTTCTGTTAACTTAGATCAAAAACAGAAGGTGACATAGTTAGGGAGTTAGGGATGGATACATACACACTGCTACACTTAAAATGGATAACCAACAAGGACTTACTTGTACGCACAGGGAACTCTGCTCAATGTTATGTGGCAGCCTGGATGGAAGGGGAGTTTGGGGGAAAATGGATACAAGTATATGTATGGCTGAGTCCCTCTGCTGTTCACCTAATACTATCACAACATTGTTAATCAGATATACTCCAACATGAAATAAAAAGTTTAAAAAAGATATAACCTGAAGAGGGTAAAATCTTACTGACTGTTCTGAGAGAGTTTTAAAAAAACAAAAAAACATAGAAGGTGGGAGAAGGCAGTCTACAATGCCTGCAGGCAACACATGGGGAAAATACTATCTTCCTTTTAGAAAAGAAAAAGTGAAGTCTTATTTAGACTCCACTTAAGAATCTATATTTAGAAAATTTTCTCAAGGCAATTTTATTTATGAGGTGGTTTTATTTTTTAAAAATCATCTCATTGTGCATTTAAAGACATCTCATTGTGCATTTTTATGTAATACTACGTGTGAACTTCTAGACAGGTTCAAGAGTTTATAAGACTAAGTGGCACTGTATTTTTACAACTTCACTGAGAAGACTAATGAAATTTCATACCGATTTATTTGTTCTTTTTTTTTTTAAGCTTTAATTGTTTAAAGCTAACAACATTTAACCTTAAAAAAAAATCACACATTCATTAGGGTATGATGATGATTAGGGTATGATTTCCTAGAGAACAAAGTCAACTGAAGTTGATAAAGCTCTGTTTTCATGTAGTGTTCCCTGTGACCTCAAGTTAATTTCTGAGATTTAAAGTCTCTGCTGGTGATGGTTTAGTTGCTAAGTCATGTCCGACTCTTGCAACCCATGGACTGTAGTCCACCAAGCTCCTCTGTCCATGGGATTCTCCAGGCAAGAATACCAGAGTGGGTTGCCATTTCTTTCTGCAGGGGATTTTCCAACTCAGGGATAGAACCTGGGTCTCCTGCATAGCAGGTGGATTCTTTACCAACTGAGCCACCAGGAAAGCCCTAAGGTACCAAAATTCTGAGCTGAACCTTTATTGATTGGTACTGAAATAAAACAGACCATTGGCAATGGGGAATGAGAAGCAGAGTTCTTTCATATGTGTGTGTGTGTGTGTGTGTGTGTGCTCAGCTGCTCAGTCGTGTCTGACTCTTTAGCAGCCCTGTGGACTGTAGCCTGCCAGGTCCCTTTGCCCATGGAATTTTCCAGGCAAGACTACTGGAGTGGGGTGCCATTTCCTACTCCAACAGATCTTCCCAACCCAAAGATAGAACTCACATCTCCTGGGTCTCCTGCATTGGCAGGTAGAGTCTTTACACTAATGCCCCATTGGAAGCCCTGCACTCATATATACATCTTAAACAACAGTTGTCAATAAACAGAAGAACCAGTTTTCAAAGTAGGTATATTTCTATCCCACATGTTTAGAGTACTTTTTCTGAAGAAGCTGATGATGAAGAATTGATGCTTTCAAGAACACAGAGTTCATGAAATTATTTGAGTCTCTCTCTGACATCTATCACACTGTAGCATATTTTCAATTGGCCCATCTGTTGGGGGTTATAAATTTACCAATACTTTTAAGAGTGGATCATTGTTTGGCAGCTTATAGCTCATTCCCCTTGGAAACTAGGAGGACATATGTATGAGGCAGGTTGGTACCAAGACAGAATAGAGCTGATGAGGAAGAGGATTTACACTGGATGTAGAACCCTGTTCTACCAAGGTGCATGGGAGCTAGATGGGGGAGTTCTCTCATTTGCAGAGATTGTATGGATCGAGGTTAATCCACAGCCTTAGCAAACAGAGCAGACCAGACATGAGTCATTCATGCAATACCATCAAGAAATCTACCAGACATGATTCTTTTAGTCGCAAGTAATAGAAACCTCACCCCAAATTGGTTTGAGCAAAACCCAGATGAATTAGCTCATAAACTGGACAGTCCCAGGAGAGTGTAGGTGTGGCTTATGTGGAAATTTACATGATATAACCATAATCCAGTTCTCTCCATCTCTTGGTTTGGCTTGGTTCTTCTCTGATACGTAGGATTTAAAAAATTTGGGGGGGGGTGTGGACCATTTTTCAAAGGTCTTCATTGAATGTTACAATATTGCTTCTCTTATATTTTTTTGGCTGTAAGGCATGTAGGATCTTATCTCCCCAACCAGGGATTGAACCCATGCCCCCTGCATTAGAAGGCCAAATCTTAACCAAGATTAAGATTAAGACACCACGGAAGTCTCTGATGTGTTGGATTTACGATACATCCTACCCTTATGGTTGTGAGACAGCTTCCTGAAGCAGTGCCATCCTTCAGTCCAATTGAAACGGGACCCCCACCCCCCAGCCCCAGCTCACAGGACCCTGTACTCTAGGGAGTTCTTCTCTGGATCTCCTTCAGCCATGCCCTTCCCTATGGGGCAAAGAGCCTCAGAAGCCAAAGGCACACACTCCCCTAGAAGCTTCTCACATCCCTCTAGGTCACACTCTGGGTACCACGGACCCAAGGATTCCCTGCCCCAAATCTGCAAGCTAGCTCTCAGTCCTGAGTGGAACTCTGCTTTAGTCCATCCCCCTGAAGGCGAGCGAAACTGACAACTTGCACATCTTCAGGCTCAAGAGTGAGCTGCTTGCAGATGATGCATATGGAATTTAGATGAGCAGGATGGGGTTCTCTTACATGTCTTATGAGTCCCCTTCTGGCACAGAATTGAGGCAGGAGTAAGAAGAGAAGCAGTTGGACCATGGTGTGCAGATCTTTTCATCCAGCTGTGTTTCAGAGTAGAAATCTGAAGAGTCTGAGGATTTGAACCTTGCCTTCAAGGTCATTATGAAAGTATATTTGTCCAAAAGTCAAAGTATTAGTCACTCAGTCATGTCCAACTCTTTGTGACCCCAGGGATGTAGCCCACCAGGCTCCTCTGTCTGTGGGATTTCCCAGGCAAGAATACTGGAGTGGGTTGCCATTCCCTTCTTCGGGAGATCTTCCTGACCCAGGAATCGAACCTGGGTTTCCTGCATTGTGAGCGGATTCTTTACCGCCTGAGCCACCAGAGAAATAGAGCAAAAGAACAATTAGTATTTAACATTGTGTGAGATTTTACATATTTAAGCACATGGTTCTATGCTTAGAACATAAGCCTCCTCTTGTTTCCTTGCTCTGTGACTTCCACATATTATCTGTTTAGGTTATAACCTTTCAGGTTTAAATTTAATCAAAGAAGATGGGCCAACTATCCTACAACTTTCAGAGGAAGTCCTGACGTTTTCTCTGCTTGTCTTTTTTAGGTCACATTCCCATCTCTGAACCAATCACTGTTTTCAAATAGGATATCTTGGCTCCCAAACTGCCTAGGACTTAGAACTGAGGTCCACCTAGTCTACTCAGACTAAAATGGGTGAAGGCTGAATCTCAAGCAAAAGCTGGAACTGTTGCTAGAGAGAGGGATGTGTGTTTAAGCTAGAAGGCCAGCCATGATACTGGGAAATTGTATCTGGTTCTCAATTGTAATATGTTGATGGCTTGTTTCAGAGGATGGCCTGGCAGGAACTGGTGGCTCCTAGGAGGAGGGACACCACTCTTAGTAAGGAAGGTGAGAAGGCAGACAGGGCAACTAGAGGCAGACTTGTATCCATGGACAAACCAACCAGGGGAAGGACGGAACTACTCAGCGGGGAGATAAGGAAGAAAGCTCTAGATCAGGAGTGCCCAGGCATCCACAACACACCAAGTCTGGTATGATCAATTAATTCTGAAAGGCTTGCAGATAGTCTGGGAGTCTATGCTTGGACATAGCATATGGGTGAAACTGTGTCTGTGAGTAGATGACATCTGTGGAAAATACAAAGAAAGGATGGTGAGTCAGAGGGAGGAAACCAGGCTGGCTTTCCCTGACATTACTTCCAGAGAGAATACTCTTCAAAGAAAAGCTGGTCTCTTGAGTATGTTATTTGCAATGTTAGAATCATTATGACCAAAACAGAATTTGTACACTTATAAAAAAGGCATTAGATGAGAATATTATTAGTCTTAAGATCCCCAAGTCATGTTTATGCTCGCTTTGCCATAATTCATAAAATTCTAAGCCCTTTATACACAGGTGGTTTTTATTAATAATCAAATATATTCAATTTATTATCATTACATAGAAGGGGAACTAAAGTACAACTAAATTTAATCCACATACTGCAGGATTTACTCCCAACTCCTTCCCTATCATTTGCTTTCTTTGTTGAGGATTTCTAAGGGTATTTCCATTTCTTTTGGGTTAATTTTCTGGTTGTGTGCCTACGAGCTATGTTGCTTCAGTTGTGTCCAACTTTTTGCAACCTTATGGACTGTAGCCTGTCAGGCTCCTCTGTCCATGTGATTCACCAAGCAAGAATACTAAAGTGAGTTGTCATGCCCTCCTCCAGGAGATCTTCCGGACCCAGGGATTGAATCTGCGTCTCCTGCATTGCAGGCAAATTCTTTACTGCTGAGTCACTGGGGAAGCCCAAAATAAAATTATAGTAACTCATATATTGGGCTTCCCTGGTGGCTCAGCTGGTAAAGAATCTGTCTGCAATGCAGGAGACCCCGGTTCAATTCCTGGGTCAGGAAGATCCCCTGGAGAAGGGATAGGCTACCTACTCCAGTATTCATGGACTTCCCTGGTGGCTCAAATGGTAAGGAATCCACCTGCAATGCAGGGGACCTGGGTTCAATTCCTGGATTGGGACGATCCCCTGGAGGAGGGCATGGCAACCCACCCAGTCCATGAGAATCTCCATGGACAGAGGAGCTTGGCAGGCTACAGGCCATGGTTTTAGAAAGATTCAGACATGACTGAGAGACTCAGCACAAACGCACAACTCGTATATTATGGGGACTAATCAAATATATGATTTATATGGAAGAAAGTAAGATAGACTTTCTTCCATATAAATCATATATTTATCATATATATAATTATCAAATATATAATTTATAAATCATATATTTATATAGATAGAAGGAAGTAAGATAGATTAGTAATGTCCTAATTCATATCATACTGACTCATAGAAACTTGAGCCTAGAAGAATATTTGGAAAGCTCTCTTGTCCATCTTTTCTTTACAGAGGAGGAGAAATCTTCAGATAGTTAACTGCTCTACACAGGCATTTCAAAGGCAAGTACTAGATAATGGGAATATCCTGAAAGACCTGAAAATCACTTCTTTGTCTACATATAAAACTGGCTTGAGATGGGTTAAAACTTAAAAAATTGCTTTTTCTATCAATAACTGAGACATGTTAATAGTTGTTTTGAAAATAGAAAAAATTCCACTGGAGAAAATGTTTACTTCTCAGGAACTCTCAAGAATGGGACAAGGCCTTGGAGATCAGTTGGCTTAAAACCCAATGTGATGCAAGAATCCTTTTTTTATTGCCTTGAAAGTTATTGCAAGGTTAGGCAATTTTGAAACATCATTAACAAGGAGAAAATGGCTTTGAAATACTGGATGTAAGTCAACAGGAGCAGCAGCAATACCACTGAAAGCAAAAGAGACAGGCCAGTATTGGGATGCTGGGACTCCCAGTCTAGATTTTGCTGCTCGGCACCTACTCAACGTTCTTACCAATTATTTCTCACATTATATCAACATGGGGCACATATCAACTTTTGAAATGCCTGGAAATCTTTTAATAACTTAGCCCTAGGCAACTTTTAAAACTCATGCTTCTAGAAACTACACAGAAAATCATATTAGAGCTCAATGATGTTTTCATTCTCCAGGTTATGTATTTTCACCAGCAAGAGGGACACAGTTAACTTCAGTTTCATGGTTAGTGGATTGCAAAAAGCATGGAATTATGATTCAGCAGAAAGGTCCCAGATGGATGGGTTGAAAAATCATCTTCCTCATTTTATAGTTGAGGAAGCTGAGGCCCAGATCCCTTGGCTGGTTGGTAGCAACCCCAAGGATGGGTAAATGAGTGGCTCAATGACATCCCTGAAGACCTGGGTTCTTTCCAGTTTCAGTTCTGCCTCCTTCAAGGTATTCACTTTTTCCACATGTTTATCTCAATGATTGGGAAAGTATGTGGAGCAGCTCTGGGAATCACAGCTAGATATAATATTGCCCAACTGAAAACGAGGAAGGTGTCTTTAATAGTAAGAAAGCCTTTCTTAGAGGAGTCCAGCAGATTTCTCATTTCTGATTGGTCAGAAGTGGGTCATGTATCCTTCCTAAACCAATGGCAAATAAAATCAGAGTGTCATTGAACCATTATGATTTACCTTCTTGGGCTAGAATAGGGCCAGCCTCCTACTAGTAGGTGGTCACATGGAGGAGGGTAGCTCTTTGAACAAAACCTGGGTCATTTTAGCACAAGTGTGCAGAGAAATAAATATTGAGTAGGCAACCAAAAAAATCTTCTAAAATCTATTAGGCACCCCAAGCCTCAAGCAACAGCTGAAGATCACTGGAAATGATTTATTTTAGAACCTGCAGAGCATTTCTTTGCTGTCTCTTGCCTTGTTACACCTAAAGTTTTCCTCTTCGGACTTCCCTAGTGGTCCAGTGGTTAAGTATCCACTTGACAATGCAGGGGACATGAGTTCGATCCCTGGTCTAGGAGGATCCCACATGCCACTGGGCAACTAAGCCCATTCACCACAACTACGGAGCCCACGCACCTAGAGCCCATGCTCAACAACAGAAGCCACCGCAGTGAGAAGCCCACACACCACAAACAGAGTAGCCCCCACTCGACACAACTAGAGAAAGCCCGACCAAAGCAGTGAAGACCCAGGACAGCCAAAAATAACCAAATAATTCTTTTTCCTTCTTTCTGCCTCACCACTTTCTCCTTCCCAACGTTTTCCCCAAACTGGTTGTGAACTAAAACTAGCGTATACGACTTTCAGGGTCTACCGTATGCAAAGCATCACACTAATATAACAATCTTTGGGGTGTGTTTGTTACAACACTATAAACCATATTCTT
The DNA here is from genome assembly GCF_019923935.1 of Bubalus bubalis. Classification (NCBI taxonomy): domain Eukaryota; kingdom Metazoa; phylum Chordata; class Mammalia; order Artiodactyla; family Bovidae; genus Bubalus; species Bubalus bubalis. Next base: position 7,625,103 of record NC_059164.1, on the reverse strand, counting down.
TAAGTCAGTTTAATTATTTTATAATAGTAATGAAATTGCTATTTGATACCAAAACTTGTTTGTTTGTTTGTTTCTTTTTTTTTTCACCCTGGTAATCACAGATCTTCCAAAAGATTTACACCGAGTTGCAGCCACCAAAAGGGTCTCCCCAATGACTCAGCGGGTAAAGAATCTGCCTGTGATGCAGGAGATACAGGAGACTTCAATCCCTGCATCAGGAAGACCCCCTGGAGGAGGAAACGGCAACCCACTCCAGGAATCTTGCCTGGAGAGTCGCATGGACAGAGGAGCCTGGCGGGCTACAGTCCAAAGGGTCGCAAAGAGTCAGACATGACTGAGCACACACGTGGTGCCACCAAGACACATAAGAATCCACATCAGTGCAGGGAGTTTTTCCTTAAGTATTCACTGTACCTCGAAATGCTAGTGAATGTATTATTTTCTCTACTAGTCATTTCATTCTATAATCAGAATTACCTTCTCCTCTAGTAGGGAGTTCTCTCATTTCCTTAAAATCTTTTAAAATTACAGTTCCTTGTCTTGACAACCATATCGGTGCTGTCGTACTAACTAACAAGGCATCAGTTGCTTTGTGTTCCAAAACCTGCTATAAAAATGGAAATGAGTATTATTCTTCAGCTCTGAAGGAATAAAACGTAAATCATCAAGCATTATGATATAAATGTATATAAGTAGTGACTATAAAAAAATTAGGCTAATTATTATTTAACATAACAAACCTTCGTTAAAGATAAGCCAGTTCTTTCACTGAGCTAAAAGGCACAGAAAAGCACCTAGATTTTTCAGGAAACAAAAACCTAGCTGAAGTCTACACTGAGATATTGACTATTTCTGTGGCCTTTTGAAAGCTGTTCCTAAATCTTACTTTTCTTTTCTCTACAGTAGAAAAAATAAAAATACAAAGAATCTCTTTCTCTCTCTCTCTCTCTAGTTGCTAAATCGTGTCCAACTCTTGCGACCCCATGGACTGTAGCCTGCCAGGCTCCTCTGTCTGTGGAGTTCTCCAGGCCAGAATATTGGAGTGGGTTGCCATTTCCTTCTCCAGGCAAAGCATAGGGTCAGCCTATAACTTATTGTCCAGCTGGGACACTTTCTGCATGTTTCCCTCAGACATTCTTTCAGGTCCTTTTATGCGGGAAGTTTGGCTTGAAGTTTAATACATATATAGAAAAGTGGATCATAAGTGGATTTTCAAAAACTGAATATATCTATGAAATAGATTTATTATGAAATAACCAGATTTAAAAATCTATAAAATCAGTACCCAGACTAAGGAATAGAGTATGACCAACAAAGCTCAGATATGTTTTTTTTTTTTTTTTAATGTATTTGGCACAGCACCTGAGATCTTAGTTTCCCAACCAGGGATCAAACTGGGGCTCCAGCAGTAAGAGTATCAAATCCTAAGCATTGGATTACCAGGGAATTCCCTAAACCAAAACATTTTTGAGAATGAAAGGTGGCATTATTTTTTAATAGCCAGTTGAGGTATATTGATATACAATAAACTGTGCATATTTAAATTTACAGTTTGTCCTCCTTTCAGCAGCACATATACTAAAATTGTACAGAAAGGATTAGCATGAGCCCTGTGTAGGCATGACATGAATTTGTGGAGCACTCCATATTTTAAAAATAATAAAATAATCATAAAAAAATAAATTTACAGTTTGATGAGTTTTGGCATATACCTGTGAAACTATTCACCACAAAATAATAAAAATATTCACTATCTCAAAAAGTTTCCTTGTATCTCTTTGTAACTTCTCCTTTCACCCCCACCATCCCTATCTTCAGACAACCACTCATCTGGTTTCTGTCACATTTGTGTTTTATAGAATTTTATATTGACAGAATCAGATCTTAGTAGAAAAGCTTTCAGTTTTTCACCACTGCACATTTTACCTATGGGCTTGTCATATATGGCCTTTATTATGTTGAATATGTTTCCTCTATACACTGTTTGGGAGAAGGCAATGGCACCCCACTCCAGTACTCTTGCCTGGAAAATCCCATGGATGGAGGAGCCTTGTAGGCTGCAGTCCATGGGGTCGCTAAGAGTCAGACACGACTAAGCGACTTCACTTTCATGCATTGGAGAAGGAAATGGCAACCCACTCCAGTGTTCTTGCCTGGAGAATCCCAGGGATGGGGGAGCCTGGTGGGCTGCTGTCTATGGGGTCGCACAGAGTCGGACACGACTGACATGACTTAGCAGCAGCAAAGTGAGAATTGAAGGACTATGGGTCAGAAAATGGAATGGCCACATGTATTAGCAAATTAAAACTAGGGAAGCTTACTTGATACATGAACTAATGTTACATAAATAGGAAATAATTGTTAGATTTATGTCTATTGCAAAAGGCAGTCATTTATTATTTTAAATGTAAGCTCTGAATAGCATCAGAGAAGGCGATGGCACCCCACTCCAGTACTCTTGCCTGGCAAATCCCATGATGGAGGAGCCTGGTAGGCTGCAGTCCATGGGGTCGTGAAGAGTCGGACATGACTGAGCATCTTCCCTTTCACTTTTCACTTTCATGCATTGGAGAAGGAAATGGCAACCCACTCCAGTGTTCTTGCCTGGAGAATCCCATGGACAGAGAAGCCTGGTAGGCTGCAGTCCATGGCGTCACACAGAGTCGGACACGACTGAAGTGACTTAGCAGCAGCATATACTGTTTGCTGAGAGTTTTATCATGAATGGAGGTTGGATGTTGTCAACGGTCTTTTCTGCATCTATTGAGATGATAATATGCTTTTAAAATTCATTTTGTTAATGTGTTGTTTCAAGAATCATACACTACATTCTTTTTTGTTTGACTTTTTTCCACATAGTGATTCTTAAACATTGTATGTTATGTATCAACAATTTTTTTCATATGGATTTCTGAGCAATATTCCATTGTATGGCTAAATCATGATTGTTTATTCATTCTATTGTTGGATGTTTGGGTTTCCAGTTTGGAGTTATCATAAATAAAGCTGCTATGAACATTGTTGTAAAAGTTTTGGTACAAACATATGTATTCATTCTTATATAAGCATCTACATGTGGAATGGCTGGGTGATATGGTAGATGCATTTCAGTTTTTAAGAAGCTATTGGAGAGCTTTCCAGGTTGTGCTAGTGGTAAAGAACTTGGCTTCCAAGGCAGGAGACGTAGGAGACTGGTTTGATCCCTGAGTCAGGAAGACCCCCTGGAGGAGTGCATGGCAGCCCACTCCAGTATTCTTGCCTGGGAAATCCCATGGAAAGAGGAGCCTGGTGGGCTACAGTCCCAAGGGTTGCAAAGAGTCAGATGGACACGACTGAGTGACTAACACTTTAATGTCACATAGCCCTGTATTAAAATTATACTTTCTCCATATGCTCACCAACAATTGTTATGATTAATGTTTTTTACGTTAGCCATTCTAGTGACTGTGTATCTTATTTTGGTTTTAATTTGCATTTTCCTAATGACTAATGATGTTGAACATGTTTTCATGAGCTTATCTGAGGGGGCACTATTTTTAATTACACTAAGAATACAAGCATAAAGTAAAAGTGTCCCAGGCAAATTGGGACATATGGTGGCCTAAACAAAGACAAATGAAGGTTTGCTTTGTGGATGCTGAAACATCCTTATACCCCTGGAATAAAGCCCACTTGAACATGGTGTATGTGATACAACATGTATGACAAGCCCATAGCTAAAATGTGCAACGGTGAAAAACTGAAAGATTTTCTACTAAGATCTGAAACTTTTGCCACTTTTATTCAACACAGTACCAGAAGTCCAAGCCACAACAGGTAGTCAAAAAAGAAAGAAGAAAAAAAGTCAGAATTGTCTCTATTTGCAGATGTCATAACTTTACATAAAGAAAATGCTAAAGAGTCTGCCAAAAACTGTTAGAAATAATAAATGCATTCAGTAAAGTTGCAGGATACAAAAGCAATATTAAAAAATCAGTTACATGTTTATACACTAATAACAAACTATAAGAAAGAGAAATTAAGAAAACAATTCCATTTCTAATTGCATCAAAGAGAATAAAATAGTTGATATATAACAGAAACAAACAAATAATGTAAATCAATTATCCTCCAATTAAAAGGAAATAAATTTAAATCTAAAAAAGAATAAAAAACATAGGAATAAATGTAACAATAGAAGTGAAAGACCTATACACTGAAAATTATGACATTGATGAAAGAAACTTAAGAAGCCATGAATTAGTGGAAAGATATTTTGAGTTCATTGACTGGAAGAATTAATACTGTTAAAATGTCCATGCTACCCAAGACACTGAATCTAGACTCAATGCAACCCTTGTCAAAATTCCAGTGGTATCTTTCACAGCAGTAGAACAAATAATCCTAAAATTTGTATGGGCCCACAAAAGACCCTGAATAATCAAAGCAATCTTGAGAGAAAAAACAAAGCTGGAGGCACCATGCCCTCTGATTTCAAACTATATTACAAATCTACAGTAACCAAAGCTGTATGGTATCGGCATAAAGAGACACATAATCCAATCAAACAGAATAGAGAGAGCCCAGAAAATAACCCATGCACATATGGTGAATTAATTTACAAGAAAGGAGCCAAGAATATACATTGAGGAAATAAGTGGTATTGGGAAAATTGAACAGGCTGTATACAAAAGAATAAAACTGGACCCTTATCTTGAACCATATTCAAAAATCAACTCAAAATGGATTAAAGACTTGAAAGCAAGACTTGAACCATAAAATTTCTAGAAGAAAACATAGGCAGAAAGTGCCTTGATATCAGTCTTGGTAATGATTTTTTTAACTTGACACCAAAAACAAAGATAACAAAAGCAAAAATAAGTGAGACTATATGAAAACAAAAAGCTTCTGAACAACAAAAGAAATCATTAACAAAGTGAAAAGGCAACCTGTGGAATGAAAGAAAATATTCACAAATCATAGGTCTGATGAAGTGTTCAGTTTAGTTCAGTTCAGTCGCTCAATTGTATCCGACTCTTTGTGACCCCATGGACTGCAGCACACCAGGCCTTCCTGTCCATCACCAACTCCCGGAGTCTACCCAAACCCATGTCCATTGATTTGGTGATGCCATCCAACCATCTCATCCTCTGTCATCCCCTTCTCCTCCTGCCCCCAATCCCTCCCAGCATCAGGGTCTTTTCCAATGAGTTAGCTCTTCGCATCAGGTGGCCAAAGTATTGGAGTTTCAGCTTCAACATCAACCTTCCAATGAACACCCGGGACCGAACTCCTTTAGGATAGACTGGTTGGATCTCCTTGCAGTCCATGGGCCTCTCAAGAGTCTTCTCCAACACCACAGTTCAAAAGCATCAATTCTTCAGCACTCAGCATTCTTTATAGTCCAACTCTCACATCCATACACGACTACTGGAAAAACCATAGCCTTGACTAGACGGACCTTTGTTGGCAAAGTAATGTCTCTGCTTTTCAATATGCTGTCTAAATTGGTCATAACTTTCCTTCCAAGGAGTAAGCGTCTTTTAATTTCATGGCTGCAATCACCATCTGCAGTGATTTTGGAGCCCCAAAAAAATAAAGTCTGACACTGTTTCCACTGTTTCCCCATCTACTTGCCATGAAGTGATGGGACTGGATGCCATGATCTTCGTTTTCTGAATGTTGAGCTTTAAGCCAACTTTTTCACTCTCCTCTTTCACCTTCATCAAGAGGCTCTTTAGTTCTTCTTCACTTTTTGCCAAAAGGGTGGTGTCATCTGCATATCTGAGGTTATTGATATTTCTCCCGGCAATCTTGATTCCAGCTTGTGCTTCCTCCGGCCCAGCGTTTCTCATGATGTACTCTGCATATAAGTTAAATAAGCAGAGTGACAATATACAGCTTTGATGTGGTCATTTTCCTATTTGGAGCCAGTCTGTTGTTCCATGTCCAGTTCTAACTGTTGCTTTCTGACCTGCATACAGGTTTCTCAAGAGGCAGGTCAGGTGGTCTGGTATTCCCATCTCCTTCAGAATTTCCCACAGTTTATATTCAAAAAATATAAAAAATTGTTACAACTCTATAGCAAACCCCCCAAAATTATAGTTATGTGGTCATCATTTTGCTATATATGTACATATGTACATATACACATATGTATCAAATAATTATACAGAATATCTAAAACAATGTTACATGTTAACTAAATGTCAAAAAACTGGGGGAGTGGAGGAAGGAAGAATGAAGGAGAGAAAGGGAGAGTGATGTAGACAAAGAAGAAAAAAAGCCCTTCATTGGCAATGCTTGTTAACATAAAGTTGTATAAAATTTTATTTTGTTATATAAGCTAGTAAGAATAATTCAAGTTGATTTTTTCCCCAAAGAAAAATATGGTAAATGTTACATTCTTGATTAAGGGATCCCAGATTCAAAATTTTTATGAAAGTTAGCAAACTGCTATGTTTAAAATTTACACACACACACACACACACACATAATATATATCAAACGGTTTAGATAGTGCATAGGGCTTCCCTGGTGGCTCACAGGTAATGAATCTGCTGCCAGTGCAGGGGATGCAGGTTTAACCCCTGAGTCAGGAGGGTCCCCTGGAGAAGGGAATGGCAACCCACTCCCGTATTCTTACCTGGGAAATCCCAGGGACAGAGGAGCCTGGCGGGCCACAGTCCACGGGGTTACAGAAGAGCTGGACACAACGTAGTGACTAATTTGGCAAAACTAATACACTTATGTAAAGTTTAAAAATAAAATAAAATTAAAAAAAATAAAATAAACAACAACACGGTATATACGAAATAGTAAAATGTACTATCTCATAACACTGCACTTAAAAGGGCTCAATTTCATAGACGTTGTAAGTAGTTCTTCTTCCTAAATCAATTCTAGCCTTTCTTTTTTCCATAGTGCAACAAGCCAGAACGTGTAAGATTATAGAATGCTTAGGGCTCTTTGGAGAAAGTCTGCCAGTCACCTTTGAGACAGCTGAAGAGACTAAAAGATACTTATTAGTATCATGCATTTTGAAGTATAGATTTTTTGTTTTTCTGTCCTCTTTTTATAAAAGACAAAACAAATATTGGATTTTTAAAAAATCATTTTTCCCCTTGCTTTTAAAAAAAATTGAAGTATAGTTGATTCACCATTTTACGTTAGTTTCAGGTGTACAGCAAAGTGATTCAGTTATACACACATATACATATCCTTTTTCAGATTCTTTTCCATTACAGGTTATAATATATACTTATATATACATTATAGGTCATAATATGTAATAGGTTACAAGATACTGACTATAGTTCCCAGTGCTAATAGAGTAGGTCCTTGCTGTTACCTATTTTATATATGGTAGTGTGTATCTGTTTTAAAAAATCTTGTTTAACTCACATTTCTCAACATAGAGGATTGATACAAGATTAGGAAAAAAGCATTCTAGCTGTGGAAAGACTGAGACTATCCACAGTCCTTATCTGTTGTTTTCTTTTTTAAGGAAAATGTTAGAAGAATTTTCAAGTAAGAAAATCAAGTCAAGAAGATTTTGGAACAAAAAAAGGGAGTTATATGTGATAAAATATCTTTATTACTGACTGAAAAAATACATAGACTTAGAAAAAATATTGGCAATTGCTGATGTTTGTGTATATTCCACGGATTTTTTTTCTATGTGTAATTATGTTTTAAGATGAAATAACCTGTCTATTGTCTAGAGCATGAAGTTTAGAGCATGCAAGCAAACATGAAAACATCCTACTAGCTAGAATCTGTATCTTCAGTGAGTGACGTCTGGGGCATTATGTCATACTTTATATGCAGCACTGTTATTGCAATTATTATGAACAACCTATAATGCTTTGTACAGAGCAGGGCCTCAAATGTTGTTAGGATTAAACACTGGGCACAAAACTATTCCCCAAAATGGAACCTGTTTCACTAAGGTTTTAGTATATGATTTCCAGATGGCTAGAAGACTGTCTTTAATATAATCTTTGGAAATTTAGAATTTTCACCATGATGAACAAAGTAAACATTTGAGCTGTAAGTCAGTGGAAGTGTTTGAACCAACTAAAGGGTAATAAAAAGCATACCAGTCCTTCACTTCAAAACTAAGCGTCAAGTTTTCTGGTTTACTCTTGTAGAGTTGAAAAGGCATTTTCCTCTAGAATTGTTCAGTTTCACTGAGAGGAAAGTCTTTTCTATTTAATAGCACAATAACCTTTTTTTTGCATGATTTTAGAAAAATGGAAAGAAATTTTTTGCGGTATTATCTCACTGAGAAGCAGCTTTTTACGTGACAAAAGCTGTGTCCTTCCAAGCCTACCTTCACGTCTTAAACCCATTATGATGTTGGACAACTCATTTTGCTGTGGCTGGCTTGTTTAAGGGACTTCCCTGGTGGCTCAGACGCAATGCAGGTGCAATTCACGAGATCCAGGTTTGATCCCTGGCTTGGGAAGATCCCCTGGAGCAGGGAATGGCTACCCACTGTAATATTCTTACCTGGGGAATCCCACAGACAGAAGAGCCTTGCTTGTTTAAATACCTTATTTATAAAATAGAGGCACTAGTACCTGTCTAATTCAAAATAGCCATTTAGAAAATGAGAAAAACACCATTTTCTTGAATTAATTTGTCTTGACCACAAATAATTTGGGGTCAGGATCAAAATTAGGGGATCACATGAGGGGAGGAGAGGGAGGCTTAAAAGAGAGAGGATATATGTATAATTACGGCTGATTTGTATTGTGCTACAGAAAACAACACAACACTGTAAAGAAATTTTCCTCCAATTAAAAAAAAATTGAAATTAGGACCAGGTGTCCTAAATCTGAAATTTGAACACCTCTTCCAAGCATACCACTCAATCTCATGAGGTTAAGACAGAGAAAGTTGAATAATCAGTATGAAATTTCAGCTAGCAGCTTGTATCAAAATGATCATTTTTGATCCCTCTGCAGATTATATCTTTCTAAGGTGAAAACCATGGGTTTCCCTGGTGACTCATTTGGTTAAGAATCCACCTGCAAGCAGGAGACCCCGAGTCTTTGATCCCTGGGTCAGGAAGATCCCTTGGAGAAGGGAATAGCAACCCACTCCAGTATTCTTGTCTGGAAAATTCCATGGACTGAGGAGCCTGGTGGGCTATAGTCCATGGGGTCGCAAAGAGTCAGACACGACTGGGCAACTAGCATTTTCACTCTTCAAGGTAAACCAAAGTTCTGATTTGGAATGGAGACTCTCTCTCTCTGAATCTAAATTCCTTTCCTCCTTTATAAAATTACTTTGCTTCCTCTCATCAAAGCTAATGTTTTCTGGAGTCACCTTGATTCAGCATCATCTATGCAACTCAAGTTAGCGATGACAGGGAAGCCTGGCGTGCTGCAGTCCATGGGGTTGCCGAGAGTCAGACACAACTGAGTGACTGAACTGAACTGAACTGCACTGATGCAACTCGAGTTTTCAGAAACTTAAGAAGGCTAAGATGTCTTCCTAGTAAGAATCAAACAGGCTGGTGCAAGCTGGAGAATTAGGCTTTGGTCCAGATTGATGCCAGGTGAATGGAAGAGCCTTGGGAAGAACTAATCGGATTCAGTTTTGATTTATATGCTGTTTACTCTGAATCCCAATATAGATATGAACTCAGAAGTACAAATTAAAATCATAGAAAATTTCAGCACTTCATGCGCCACCACTACTTCCAAATGTTTGCATCCTTTCCAAACAGTCACCATTGAAAATTCAAAGTTTTTTCAACAACTGCTGAAATTGTTCTGAATTTTTCTTTTCAAATTGCTATCCTATCATAATCAATTTCAGCCCCTCCCTTTCCTCCCTGTCTTTTCATTTTTCCAAGTTTTTCATAGCTTATCCCTGACTTGGACCAAAAATGGATTTTCTAAAGCGATCAGTTACCTGTCCTCATCACATATGGGTATGAATGCCTATCTGCTATTTCAAAAACAAATTCTTTGTTCCCATCTCTTAACCATCCTTAAAATATGATGACTTGCCACCACTGAAGATGTTTTTTTATATGTTCTGCAGGTTTTTAAAGACATTTCAAGTAACATCAGAAGTGAAATACGTGAATAATTTCAAATAGTGAATATCCTCAAGGGAGAAAATTAATTTTGGTTCTTAATTTTAGTATTAAAAGATGATTCAGATTAAATTATAGCTATACCTTAAATATATACACACACATACACACACTGCGTGTTCATGTACATCATCTTGAAATCTCTTGTGTATTTTAAAAAGGAAAGTTAAAATTGAAAGACAGCAAGAGAAGAAAAATCAGCATGTAAAATGCCATGGGAGGAAACACCTGCTGGGAAAACATAAATGTAAAAAAGATCTGACAGCCTTCCTTCATAATTTCACCCAGTAAAGCAGTAATATTTAGAAACAAAAGTGTTGCAGAAAAGCAGTAATATTGCAGTATTTTAACACATTTAAAGGCTCTGGTTCCATTGTCAAGTTGTCAGAAATCTAAAAGCCTTTAAGAAAACCTTCTGTTTTTCCAATAAATCAATTTCAGTGTGCATTTTACTCCCTTATTTTACTCATTTAAATTAATGAACTTTTAGGAATAAGTTTTAAAACTTTATAAGGAAATTTTGTCTTACTGATAAACTTGTGAAGACTACATTTACATTTTATCTAGGTACTTCATTTTGTTATATACTACTGAAAATCCGGTAATCATAAATGCACAATCTTTTACTCCTGATGCACACACACAGGGTCTCTTTAATAATTCAAAGAGCTTTCTATAATGATGAAGTCATACTGATGAACTCAATAGGAAAATTCTAATACTATTAAACATAATTTAAATAATTCACTGTAGAAACCAGGCTTAATAGAGCAAGAAAAGTAAATTCTAAGTGCTCAAAATATTTTGCTTTTTCTTACACCAATGCATATTTTGTAAATCATAGTGACAGTTCTCCTCTCTCTTGATGGAGAGCATGACAGCTATTCATGTCCTGGAGCAGGTGCAAAAGATAAAAGCTTTCCTATTAAAGTCAAGAACGTCAGCACTCCGTGTGCTGTGATGGGCAGGTCTCCATCATTTTTGCATAAGATGTCTCCTGGGAAAGCTATCACCAGACCATTACTACACTATCAACTTACTCTCATCTCAAATTATTATTCTTCAAAGACATCCAGCTGAGTTGCACTTTACTTTTTTATAGATTCCCTGATAGGTGATGAAATGAAAATGTCAAACAGAGCACAGAGAGCAAGGTTATTCATAATTTCACTTAATGCCAAACAACTTCAAAGTCATTAATCCTTTAAATATAGTATTGTTAAAAAAATATAGTATTCAATTTGGAATCATGATATATTGATAATTATTCAATCTGACTATATAAAGTAAGTGATTGAGAAAAAAACTTCTAAAATATTTAGTAAATCATTTTTATAAATATAGAATTATAGTGAATTTTAAAATGAATTAATTAGGAACAGTCATGAAAAAATTAATTGAAAAAGTCTATTAAATAAAATAAGTATGGCTTAATATTTTATTATTTTCTTTGGTATTTATAGAAGCCCTCTTTTAGATAACTGAAAATCAAGAGCCATACTCAGATTATACAACTGGAAGATGATTTTTTTTCACAATTTAGTAGAAATGACATGACATTCTACAGAAGATAATATAGCCTATACCTAATTGTTTTGAACTAAGAACCTAAATTGGAATTTATCTTGGTGAAACAAACAAAAAAGAAACTCCCTCCAAATATTAATTAATGAGATTTTGAAAGATTTTAAAATGTTGTATTAACACAAAATGAATGTATTTTTGTGTTAATTTTTGGATTCCCTGGTGGCTCAGACGGTAAAGTGTCTGCCCACAATGCGGGAAACCTGGGTTCGATCCCTGGGTTGGGAAGATCCCCTGGAGAAGGAAATGGCAACCCACTCCAGTACTCTTGCCTAGAAAATTCCATGGATGGAGGAGCCTGGTGGGCTACAGTCCACGCGGTCACAAAGAATTGGACACGACTGAGCGACTTAATCATGAATGTATTTTTAACATTCTGAAAGTTAGCATGCTATTGAGATATGAATTCCTCTAATAAAAAGGATATATTTCAATCTGGCAATGGTAATTGTATAAATAGTCAACATATGTTGCATATGTATATGTATGTTATGTGTATATGTGCATGCATGCTAAGTTGCTTCAGTTGCATCTCACTCTTTGCGACCCTATGGACTGTAGCCCACCGGGCTCCTCTGTCCATGGAATTTCCCAGGCAAGAATACTGGAGCCATTTCCTACTCCAATATGTATACATAACAGCAAAATATTATTCAGTCACGAGAAAGAAGGAAATCCTGCCATTTGTGACAACATAGATGAACCTGGAAGATACTATCCTATCTAAAATAAGCCAGACAAAGACAAACATTATAGTGTGTTATATCACTTACATGTAGAATATTAAAAAAAAAAAATAAGGTCAAACTCATAGAAACAGAGTAGAATGGTGGTTACCAGAGGCTGGGGGTAACTGATACAAACCTTCGGTCATCAGATGAATAAATTCTGCAGATATAATGCACAATATAGTGACTGTAGTTAATAATGCTGTACCTTACACTTGAAATTAAAGCATAGTCTTAAACTTTCCCGTCACATATACACGTTCACACATCAGTATGTGAAGTGATGGATGTAGGAATTAACTTGGTTATGGTACTCATTTCACAATATATATGCATATCAATCATCATGCTGTACTGTTTTATATATGTGATTTGCTTTTTCACCACACCGTGTGGCTTGTAGGACCTTGGTTCCCCAACCAGGGATTGAACCCGGGGCCTCAGCAGTGAAAGTGCAGAGTCTTAGCCGCTGGCCCAGCAGGCAATTCCCTATATATGTAATTTTATTTGTCAATTATACCTCAGCAAAGCTAGGTCAAAGGAACTAAAGTGAGGACAAGCATTGGGAAACAAGCAAAAGCAAAAAGAGAGACAGAGAGGAGCAAGGTCAGGGTTGTTACTTCATGAGGGAAAAAGACAGGAAGTTCTCATATTTTGGGCTTCCCTAGTAGCTCAGCTGGTAAAGAATCTGCCTGCAAGGCAAGAGACCTCAGTTTGATTCCTGGGTCAGGAAGATCCTCTGAAGGAGGGAAAGGCTACCCACTCCAGTATTCTTGGGCTTCCCTGGTGGCTCAGCCGGTAAAGAATCTGTCCACAAAGAGGGAGACCTGGGTTCGATCCCTGGGTTGTAAAGATCCCCTGGAGAAGGGAATGGCTACCCACTCCAGTATTCTGGCCTAGAGAATTCCATGGACTGTAGAATCCTTGGGGTCACAAAGAGTCAAACACGACTGAATGACTTTCACTTCTCAGATTTTGGTGGAACAAAGAGTTACTTACTTCTGCATTGCTGTTACAGTTCACTGCATGCTCAGTTGCTTCGGTGGTGTCCAGCTCTTTGCAACCACATGAACTGTAACCCACCAGGCTCCCCTGTCCAAGGGATTCTCCAGGCAAGAATACTGGAATTGGTAGCACGCCCTCCTGCAGGGGATCTTCCCAACCTAGGGATCCAACCCGCGGCGATTGCAGATGGAGTCTCTGCCTAGCATAGAAATCAATCTTTGATCCAGTGAAAGATCTGTTTTGCTGGAGTTACAGCCACATCAACTTAAATTTGTTTTTTCCTCGCTCAAGTTATTCCAGCCTTGATAGCTTCGAGAAGTGCTTCTAAATATATACAGAATCAAGTTTTATTCACTCTATAATGATAATTGTTTTCTTCACAATTCTTTATATCACATCCCCCACTCCCAGTTTGACTGAAGCCATGTTAGTTTACATGAAAGTACTGCAAGTAGCAAAACTATCAAATATAAGTTTATGCCTTCTTTTTTCCAAATTCTGCCTAATAGGTAAAGTTTAAAAAAAATGTTGGTGAAACCCACTTAATGAATATTTCAGAGCATTACTGAATTTTAGTGAAGAAACTATTTGGTATTGAAACAAGACTGGCATAATTTTGTTCTATTAAAAAATCCTCTAGTATTTTTCTTACATTGTTAAGAGTCATTATCTCTTTTTTTTTAAGAAAAAAACCCTCTGATTTTGTATTCGGGTATAGCCAATTAACAATGTTGTAATAATTTCAGGTGAACAGTGAAGGGACTCAGCCATACATACACATGTATCTGTTCTCTCCCAAACTAACCCCCATCCAAGCTGGCACATAACATTGAGCAGTGTTCCATGTGCTGTACAGGAGGTCCTTGTTGGTTATCCACTTTAAATATAGCAGAGAGTACATGTCCACCCCAAACTCCCTAACTATCCCCCACCCCATCCTTCCCCCTGGCAATCACATTATCTCTTTTATTTTTAAACTATCTATAGCATTAAAAATATATTATCATTGATATATATTCATCAACACAGATTCTAATAACATTGATCATTACTTAAAATTTACTACTGTAGGGAAGATTTGACTAGTGGAGCATTTTTGTAATGACAAATGTAAGCAAGATCAGAATCTTTATTTATTGTCTGGTCATCACAGCAACGTCAGACACAAACATAGGTGCTGCGTGCACAGTCATGGCTGACTCTTTGCGATCCCATGGACCAGAGCCCACCAGGCTCCTTTGTCCATGAATTTTCCCAGCAAGGATACTCGAGTGGCTTGTCATTTCCTCCTCCAGGAGATCTTGACTCAGGGATGGAACTCACATCTCCTGCATTGCAGGTGGATTCTCTATCGCTGAGCCATTGGGGAAGCCCATATAAACAGAGAGTGTAGCCACTAATCTTTCTGCCATGCATAGATTTACATGTCAGGTGCTCATACATTCTATATTTATTCCATGTTATATGCAAAGGGAAGAATATTAAGATTATAAAGCTAGTGAGGAAGGAGATTACTCAAAAGTTTAAAAAAAATTTTTTAAACTAACCATAAAATCTTGTTTCAAGAGTTTTTTCAACCCTTAGAATCACAAATTACTTCACAAGTCATAATGTAAAAGTAATGAAATACTCTACAAAAGTGTTCAATAGAATTTAAATTTTTAACTTAAGGGAATTTGGAAGTTCAACCATTCTCATAGAGGCTGTATGGATGATTAAAACCCTAAAGGAAGCCTGAAAGAAAAAGGACACAGTCATTACTGGAAATGTAATACAATGTTAACTCTCAGGTTTCACGTTAGACTAGAAAGCTTAAGTTCAAGGCCATTACACCAATTTTCATAGAAATATAATGTTCTCCAACTCATGGTCCTTCCCTTGAAAAGCTGTGCATGGGTAATAGTGATTATCAACTCAAATTAGTCACACACACACCAGGGTAAATTGGAAATGAAAAGCTCCTTCAATTACTCAAACTAACATAAGTGATTTATTTCCTTCTGCTGACATGAAAGGAAAAGGGTTGAATGTTCAGGAAGGATAGCATTTATCCGCCCTGCTCTAAGGTCAGGGAGCTTACTCAGCACAAATACTCCCAGAAAAGGTTTGACTTGGCAGAAAAGAAACCATCTATTCCAAAAGGTTACCACGTCGGCTCGACTTTTCATCTGCTGTGATAAAAATCCTGTCCAGTCCATTATTGTAAGGCAGCAGCTGCTCTGTAGACTGATAGCCTCCAAAAGAGAGTAGTTTCTCATAATCCCCAGTGCAACTCCTCCACTTCAGACTATTTCATCTCCTGACACCATTCTTCCTCACAACCTCATGGCTTTGCTCTTCCATCTCAAACGCCTAATCCCAAATATTTCTCTACATTTTACATAGTCTTAAAGTGAGCTGACTGGAGGAGGAATTGGCAGCCCATTCCAGTATTCTTGTCTGGAAAGTCCCATGGATGGAGGAGGCAGGCTACAGTCCATGGGGTTGCAAAGAGTTGGACATGACTGAGTGACTAAACAACAACAAAGTCAACAAAATCCGATCCTCTCAGTTATGTCTAACACAACCCAAATTCCTTTTAATGACCTAAGCTGCTGCTGCTGCTAAGTCAATTCAGTTGTGTCCTACTCTGCAACCTCATGGACTATAGCCAGCCAGGCTCCTGGGTCCATGGGATTTTTCAGATAAGAATACTGGAGTGGGTTTCCATGCACTCCTCCAGGGGATCTTCCATACCTAGGGATTGAACCTGTGTCTCTAATGTCTCCTGCATTGGCAGACAGGTTCTTTACTAGTAATGCCACCTGGGAAGCTCTTCAGTTCAGTTCAGTTCAGTCTTTCAGTCGTGTCTGACTCTTTGCAACCCCATGGACTACAGCACACCAGGCTTCCCTGTCCATCACCAACTCCCAGAGTTTACTCAAACTCATGTCCATCGAGTCAGTGATGACATCCAACCATCTCATCCTCTGTTGTCTCCGTCTCGTCCTGCCTTCAATCTTTCCCAGAACCAGGGTCTTTCCCAAATGAGTCAGTTCTTCGCATCAGGTGGCCAAAGTATTGGAGTTTCAGCTTCAGCATCAGTCCTTCCAATGAATATTCAGGACTCATTTCCTTTAGGATGGACTGGTTGGATCTCCTTGCAGTCCAAGGGACTCTCAAGAGTCTTCTCCAACACCACAGTTCAAAAGCATCAATTTTTCGGTGCTCAGCTTACTTTATAGTCCAACTCTTACGTCTGTACATGACTACTGGAAAAACCATAGCTTTGACTAGATGGACCTTTGTTGGCAAAGTAATGTTTCTGCTTTTTAGTATGCTGTCTAGGTTGGTCATAACTTTTCTTCCAAGAAGCAAGTATCTTTTAATTTCATGGCTGCAATCACCATCTGCAGTGATTTTGGAGCCCCCCAAAATAAAGTCTCTCATTGTTTCCATTTTCTCCCCATCTATTTTCCATGAAGTGATGGGACTGGATGCCATGATCTTTGTTTTCTTAATGTTGAGTTTTAAGCCAACTTTTTCTTTTCTTTTTTTTAAGCCAACTTTTTCATGCTCCTCTTTCATTTTCATCAAGAGGTTCTTTAGTTCTTCTTTGTTTTCTGCCATAAAAAAGATATGGTGTCATCTGCATATCTGAGTTTATTGATATTTCTCCTGGGAATTTTGATTCCAGCTTGTGCTTCATCCAGCCAAGCATTTCTCATGATGCACTCTGCATATAAGTTAAATAAACAGGGTGACAATATACAGCCTTGATGTACTCCTTCCCGATTTGGAACCAGTCTGTTGTTCCATGTCGAGTTCTAACTGTTGCTTCCTGACCTGCATACAGATTTCTCAGGAGGCAGGTCAGGTGGTCTGGTATTCTCATCTCTTTTAGAATTTTCCACGGTTTGTTGTGATCCACACAGTCAAAGCCTTTGGCGTAGTCAATAAAGCAGAAATAAATGTTTTTCTGGAACTCTCTTGCTTTTTCTATATAATACAGCAGATGTTGGAAATTTGATCTCTGGTTCCTCTGCCATTTCTAAAACCAGCTTGAACATCTGGAAGTTCATGGTTAAGCCTGGCTTGGAGAATTTTGAGGATTACTTTGCTAGCCTGTGAGATGAGTGCAATTGTGCAGTAGTTTGAGCATTCTTTGGCATTGCCTTTCTTTGGGATTGGAATAAAAACTGACCTTTTCCAGTCTTGTGGCCACTGCTGAGTTGTCCAAATTTGCTGGCATATTGAGTGCAGCACTTTCACAGCATCATCTTTTAGGATTTGAAATAGCTCAACTGGAATTCCATCACCTCCACTAGCTGTGTTCGTAGTGCTGTTTCTAAGGCCCACTTGACTTCACATTCCAGGATGTCTGGTTCTAGGTGAGTGATCACACCATCGTGGTTATCTGGATCATGAAAATCTTCTTTGTATAGTTCTTCTGTGTATTCTTGCCACCTCTTCTTAATATCTTCTGTTTCTGCTAGGTCCATACCCTATAAATTCCCACATAATCTGATCCCTGCCTATGTTTCCAGCTTAACCCTTGCTCACTCCAACCACACTGAACTTCAGTTTCCCCAAAACCCCGAGCTCTGGCTCACTCTGGAGTCTCCACCTGGGCTGTTCCTCCTGCCCCAACTGCTCCTCATCATGTCTGGGTCCCTGTTTAAACTCCGCTCCCCTGGTGCCTTTGCTATTTATCGCAAGTACATTCACCACCTTAATTTCCCTCAATTTCAGCCCTTTCGTTCTTTCCAGCAGTGTCACAATTTTTCAATTATTTTTGTTTGCTCCTCACTTCTTTTGTACTTATCCTGGGATCATGGTTGTTTTTTTTTTTCCCCAGCTTTATTGAGATATAATTGATATAAAACAGTGCATAAGTTTAAGGTATACAATGCATTTATTTGATACTCTTATATATTGCAAAATGATGACCCTAGCTATTACATCCATCACCTTGCATAAACATCATTCTTTTCTTGGGGTAAGAACATTACAGATCTGCTCTGTTTGTAACTTTTCAGTATATAATGTGATATTATTAGCTATAATCACCATGCTGCACCTTAGATCATCAGAACTTACTGTTGTAACTGGAAGTTTGTACCCTTTAACCAACAGCCCCCCTTTGCCCTGATGTTGTCTGTCTTGTTTACAAGGTATGCCCAGTGACCGGCCACAAAGCAAAA
Source organism: Bubalus bubalis (assembly GCF_019923935.1). Lineage (NCBI taxonomy): Eukaryota > Metazoa > Chordata > Mammalia > Artiodactyla > Bovidae > Bubalus > Bubalus bubalis. The sequence continues at coordinate 7,606,510 of NC_059164.1, read as the reverse complement.
TGCAAAAAATGCTTATTCAATCAAATTCATCCTGCTGCTGCTGCTAAGTCGCTTCAGTCGTGTCCAACTCTGTGCAACCCCATAGACGGCAGCCCACAAGGCTCCCCCGTCCCTGGGATTCTCCAGGCAAGAACACTGGAGTGGGTTGCCATTTCCTTCTCCAATGCATGAAAGTGAAAAGTGAAAGTGAAGTCGCTGAGTCTTGTCTGACTCTTAGCGACCCCATGGACTGCGGCCCACCAGGCTCCTCCGTCCATGAGATTTTCCAGGCAAGAGTGCTGGAGTCGGGTGCCATTCATCCTATCCTGCTCTTTTTCTAACTCCCTTTGTTCGTATTGGACTCAGAGCAAAATTAACTTGTCATTTATTCAAATATCATTATTATTCAAGGCAACACACACACCTATTATTAATGTATGCAGCGACTGTAAGGTGCAGCCATGACAGCCACTGTTTACTGAGTATTCATTACGTGCCAGAAGTATTTTACCTGTGATATCACGTTATATCCCCATAACTATGTAAAAAACTAGTTTTATCCCTATTTGAAAGATGAGGCAGCTGAGACAGAAAGAGGTTAATATGTGTTCCAGATATCATAAACTGTGATAAAACTGAAATTCTGTATTCTATCCAATAAAACAGAATTTCCACCGACGGAGAGGGAAAACGAAAGTGATCTGCAAATGCAAAGGGAAGAGATAACAGTTGCTTAAGGGAGACCAGGAAACTGTGTTTGAAGGTGGCATTTAAGACAAAATTTGAAAAAAAAAAAAAAAAAAAGCATTTTGACAAATGAATATGAGGAGTTGGTATAAAGGGTCCACATCAGAAAAAAACTTAGTGAGAACAAAAATACAGGGAAAGAGACAGCAAGCAGGCACAGGAAATAGTAATAGGAGAGTTACTATATGTTGTCCCATCTTTTGAACCCAATTGTGTATGTCTTTGCCTACATCATTGAGAATTTGAAAGTGAAAGTGAAGTTGCTCAGTTCTGTCCCACTCTTTGCGACCACATGGACTGTAGCCTACCAGGCTCCTCCATCCATGGGATTTTCCAGGCAAGAGTACTGGAGTGGGTTGCCATTTCCTTCTCCAGGGGATCTTCCCAACCCAGGGATTGAACCTAGGTCTCCCTTATTGCAGGCATGTGCTTTACCATCTGAGCCACCAGGGAATTTACGTATGGCTAAAGAAAGAATGAAAATGTAATCCGTGTTTTAAAATATCAGTTACCTGGACCTATTCTGTAAGTTAAAAGTTACTCCCTTGTTCAATACCTATTTCTAGTAACTGTTCTCTCATCAACTGGATTTTAAGTTTTTTGATGGCTTGTACCCTTGTCTTACGGGATTTCTTGGCGGCTCAGCAGTAAAGAATCCACCTGCAATGCAGAAGATGCAGGTAGCCCACCAGGCTCCTCTGTCCATGGGATTGCAAAAGGATTGGACACGACTTAGCGATTAAACAACAACAACCTTTGTCTTACACCTTCATCAGCGGGGTTATAAAAGTTGACTCTTGAAAACGTCAGTGGACGAGAAGAAAAGTCAGAGAGACCAGGGAGAGGCATTACACATAGTGATGTCAATGATAACTTACCACCCTTGCCCTTAAGGAGTTATATTTTGACAGAGAGATGCATTGATTTGTGTAAATTTATGTAGTACAGCAGATATGTTAGAAGAAATATTAATACAAAGGGCTAGAGCTCTAGAATTCCATAAGGCAAAATTATTTTAAAAATTAACTCCAATAGGTATTTAAATTACAATGACATTTTCCAAAAGTGTTTATGGACAACTTTTTTAAGACTAAGAACAGTAAATTTCTATGATAAAGAACACTTATAGAATAAAAGCTTCTTTGCAACAGTTATTTACATAGAACAGCAAAGAGTCTCATCTAAAATTTTATTAATGTACTTACTATGAATTCTTCTCAGTGAATAATCCAACGCAGCATCCATTTTTTTATGTTCCCTATCTAGGGCTTTCTATAATCAAAGTTCTTGACTGGAGAAATTTAAATAACTTTTCTTGCACTTTTTGTAAAAACCAATCACCTTCAGTTTCTTCACATATTCTCACCACTCTCCCATCATAACCTTTATCTAAAGTCCCGAACAACACACACACACACACACACCCACACACACACCCACTCTAATGCTTGTATTAGGAACCAACCGACTTGAAGGTGTGGGGTGATTCTCCCTAATTTATCCTATTGAATGCATATAATTTGTCTTCATTCATGCACTCTAGAGTGCCTCACACTCAGCCTTCATTTTACAAGCCTCATTGGAAAACTGTGCTACAAAATCATGAGGGGTCATTTGCATTCTTAAAAAAATTGACGTATATGATAAACTAGGATCTGATGTTTACAGAATTGTAGTAGTTTAACAATACTTTGTTGGTTTTTTGTTGCTTAGTCGCTAAGTCATGTCCAACTCTTTGCCACCGCATTACTGTAGCCCGCCAGGCTCCTCTGTCCATTGGATTTCCCAGGCAAGAATACTGGAGTGGCCTGTCATTTCCACCTCCAGGGGATCTTCCTGACCCGGGGATTGAACTCGCATCTCTTGGGTTCCCCATATGTGGATTCTTTACCTCTGAGCCAGCTGGGAATGTAAATTAATCTTCTGTGGTGGAATTTTAGGTATTATGCATGGTAGTGATGATATTCTTTGAAGCCTGAGTTCCTCCTATGCTCGGTTGCTCAATTGTGTCCAACTCTTTGTCATCCCCAAGGACTGTAGCCCAGCAGGCCCCTCTGTCCATGGAATTTCCCAGGCAAGAATACTGGAGTGGGTAGCCATTCCCTTCTCCAGGGGATCTTCCCAACCCAGGGATTGAATACAGGTCTCCTGCATTGCAGGCGGATTCCTTACGATCTGGGCCACCAGGGAAGCCCGAAATGATCAAGGAGGTTTGTGAATTCTAATCTAAAATGTCATTCAAGTCTCCTCCCCATTTCATGCTGTCAGCTGTGCTCACTTGAATGACTGACACTCTCCTAAATTGTCTTCCTGCCTCAATCTCCCCTCTCTAAATCATCCATTCACCCCATCTCCTGTCCTGCTCCCCTCAGTGATACTATTGAGATATATTTCCTTGCAAATGTGATTGCTATTCTTCACCTTTGCCAAAGCATGCTTCTACGTTTCTTCAAAATAAAGTCAGTATCTCTTTTTACTTTAAAAATGAAGCTCAAATTCCTAAGTGGGGATTTCAAGCTGCTCCAGGAAAAAGGACCAGATGCCTTTCTCATTACATAGTATCATGATTAAAAGCTCAGACCCTAGAGCCAGAGCGCCCAGCTTTGAGCCACTAAGAAGGACTGCTGCCTGCATTCGTGTAGGCTGAGGTGTCCCGAGTGACTGAGGGCGAGGTGTGAGCAGGGGTAGAAGTGTAGCCCTCCACTCACCCAGCTATGCCTCAGAACAGGGCTTCTACAGGCTCAGAAGAAGGGACACCACTTTCCGTTTCACGTAGAGGCACCGTTACGGTTCTGGTCCCTTTCACACTTAGTGCAGCTAGTACCAAGGCTTTTCTCATGGGGCTGCTGTGAGGATTCAATGAATCACAGCCCTCAGGGCAGTGAGTGCCCAGCAACCTTCAGCGGTTAATCACGCCCCTTCCCTGCTCCTTATACATTAAAGAAACAGAATTGGCTTACTAGTTTATTCATGTATAATTGTGCTTTTCCACCTTCATGGCACTCATCAATCCTTCTGATTTCTTTCCCCCAAACTCTGTCCCCTAGCAGCTCTAATCTCTGCGGGTGCCCCCTTCAAACTCAACTGAGCTGCCATGATTGTGGCCATGAAGGACTTACTTGACGCCTACAAATATGAGCTATCTAGACTTTAACTCGACTCCGGGGCACCTATGGACCCCTGTTGTGGAACTTGACTTTACTACTATTTGTACTATCTAAACTAAAACTTGTATATCTTAAGACCTTGTCCTCCTCAAAAGGTTTTAAGTGTCTAAAGGTAACCTGTAAGGTTCTTCCATATGTTTCTACAGCACCTACAGACATACAGGGACATAACAGGCAGTAACAGAACCACTTATTGAGTATCTACTATATGCCAGGCACTACAAACATTACTTCTCACAACAACATTTTTAGTATTGCTATTTCCCTTTCCTGTAGAATGACTTAGTATTTAAATAATTTGCTTAACAAGCAAGCAAAAAATCTAATTCAACTTTAAAATTCATGAATTTAAGTTTATGAGAGTTTTATTATAATTTTTGAAGTATACTTCATTTTTTATTATGAAATAGTAAATATTTTTGAGGAAATTTAGAAAATGAAAAAAGTGAAATTGTTCTGAATCCCACCACTGCAAAACAAACACTGTAAACATTTGGGTGTTAAGAATTGTTTTTAGTTACTACTAATAATATTCTATCATTTAATTGGGTTTTTACCTATGGCTGATTCATGTTGGGTTTTTAATAATATATTAAAATCGTTATAATCAGTCTCTCTAATTATCCAATTTTTATTACTCTATAGTAAAATCTACAATAAAGACCAAAGTGAACACCGAAAAATAAATAAATAACTTGCTTAGCATTAAACAGCTCAAAAGCCTTCTCCAGTGGCTCAGCGGGTTAAGAATCTGCCTTCAGTGCAGAAGACATAGGAGACAGAAGATGTGGGTTCGATCCCTGGGTCAGGAAGATCCCCTGGAGGATGAAATGGCAATCCACTCCAGTATTCCTGCCTGAAAATCCCATGGAGAGAAGAGCCTGGTGAGCTACAGTCCAAAGAGTCGCAAAGAGTCAGACATGACTGAGAGTGCAAGCAAACAGCCCAAAAGTGTTGGGCTGAGATGAGAACCTAGGATCCTGTTGGTTCAGGGACTAGACTACTTCATGGTAGTATCTTGCCAGGCTCTTTCTCTTGCCCAGTAGCTACCACTTACTGAGTGTATATTATATTCTAAGAGCTTCTCCTACATTTTCCCTCAATTTCCTTGTAAAATAGTTATTATTATTCTTATCCTAAAGGAAATCAGTCCTGAATATTCATTGGAAGGACTGATGCTGAAGCTGAAACTCCAATGCTTTGGCCACCTGATGTGAAGAACTGACTCATTTGAAAAGACCCTGATGCTGGGAAAGATTGAGGGCACGAGGAGAAGGGGACAATAGAGGATGAGATGGTTGGATGTCATCACTGACTCGATGGACATGAGTTTGAGCAAGCTCTATGGTTTGGTGATGGACAGGGAAGCCTGGAGGGCTGCAGTCCATGGGGTCACAAAGAGTTGGACACGACTGAGCAACTGAACTGAATTGATGTGCCCAGTTGCTTCAGTCATGTCTGACTCTGTGCAACCCCAGGGACTGCAACCCACCAGGCTCCTCTGTCCATGGGATTCTCCAGGCAAGAATACTGGAGTGGGTTGCCATGTGCTCCCTCAGGGGATTTTCCCAACCCAGGGATCGAACCTGTGTCTCCTGCATTACAGGGAGATTCTTTACTGCTGAGTCACTGGGGAAGCCCATTATTTCTATATGCATGAAGAAATCAAGGCTCAGCAATTTACCTGAGATCTTACAGTGAATAAATTCCAGACACATCTTGTAAATCTGACCTCTGAACTCCCCCATTTTCCCAAAAGCCTTGTCACATTTTAGGAGAGTCCTTTTAGAAAAATGTTACTGCCTTCCCAGAGTCTCATTTAGGTTGTTATATTTCATTTAGACACCCTTTTGACAGAAAGTATCACTATATACATTTATATTGAATAGAAAAAAGTCAATCCCTGCATTATATTTTATCAACTTTTATCTTTATATATCAACTATTAATCCTGCCTATTATAAATAACTTGGCAGAAAAATGATTGTTCCCCAAAGAATTTGATAGAAATTTACATAAAAACGACCTTGATGTCAGAAAAAGTTATTGATATAAAATGATTTAGACACCCTTTTGACAGAAAGTATCACTATATACACTTACATTGATATAAAAAATAGTAAATACTAGGTCAGGCATATGTTGAGAGATTTACACTTAGTACTTGTCATTATTAATTTCACCAGATAATTGGGTTGTGCTGTATTTCTATTATATTCAAGTTATTTGGAAGGTCAAGATAAAATACTAAACCTAAACAATAGGCACTGATATGAATACCAAAATAGATCTTGAACTAAATGCCAAGCAAAGAAAGAAGAAAGGGAAAAGGAAAGATGCAGGATCAGAGTCAAACACTAGATTTATTTAAGAGTTTATAAGAATACAACGTTGAAAAGGAAAAACTTGAGGCGGGGGTGATTTTACTGGAAATTAGTCTGACTTATTTATGGGAAAGCAATAATACCAAGTAAATATGCAGCAACTTCCAAGTTGATCAAAAGATACTTAGAAGATATTACTTAAAGTTACATGACTTGAATATCATTATTCCCTTTTGCCAGCGCTCACTATTTGATTGGAAATATCCTACTAGTTTGGGGGGGAAACAACGGGCAAGTGAAAGTAGAAGAAAATTAATAGAACCCAGATCTTCCCAAGCAAAGAATAACTCCAAAAGAGTGGAGTTATAGTAACCTTCATTATGAAAGCACCAGATTCCAGAGCTTCTAGAAGATTCTGAGGAAAACTGGACATATTTGCAATGCATTATAAATGTATAATTACCATTTAAATGGGGGAGAGAAGGCTGGTGAGTGAAATGAAAAAAAGGCATTTTCTTATAGCCAACCAGAAGTTTGCATTTCGGGCAATGATCATCTAATCTACAGAGTCAGGTTAACAAAGCTATTGTTGTCTGCCACTCACCCTCAGCCTTTTAACTGTCGGCTCTCTTCTACCAGCAGAAACAGAAAGTTAAATCTACCTCCATGATTTTCAGTCACAAATTTGCTCATGAGGCTCTGGCACGCTTGACAGGTAATTCAACAGCATATGTTTACCAAAAAAAAAAACAAAAACAAAAAAAACAGAAGTGACATAAAGGCATCTCTTTTTATTCTCCCTTTTTATTATTTGAGGGCCCAATTTATAAGAATAAGTGAAAGTTTGGAGTAAATTTCTATTGGTTGCACAGTTGCGATGATTATGGTCATCTCATCTCACCTACAATCCAACGAAGACTTTCTTTAATAACATTCCTGTTTGTGGATTTGGCCAGGCAGCAACTTGAATGTGGAAAATACTGCCTTATTCCAAAAAGGCATTGAACATCCTTTTCAAAGTAGTTTAAAATTTGTCATGTAGATTTCAAAACTCTGGAAAAGTATCAAAGGTGTTTTTATTGGACAGTTGAATAATAAAGTACAGAAGGTAAAAGATTTGTCAAGAATCACACAAATTAAGTGGAAAGACACCTATCACATGTATATTTCAGAAGTCTAATTTATTACTTTTGGATTACTGCTACATTTCTTATGAGATTAGCTACTTTTTAAGATGTGTTTCAGAGAAGGCAATGGCACCCCACTCCAGTACTCTTGCCTGGAAAATCCCATGGACGGAGGAGACTGGTAGGCTGCAGTCCATGAGGTCGCTAAGAGTCGGACACGACTGAGCGACTTCACTTTCACTTTTCACTTTCATGCGTTGGAGAAGGAAATGGCAACCCACTCCAGTGTTCTTGCCTGTAGAATCCCAGGGAGGGGGGATCCTGGTGGGCTGCCGTCTATGGTGTTGCACAGAGTCGGACACGACTGAAGCGACTTAGCAGCAGCAGCAGCAAGATGTGTTTGCCAAACCCTGTCTGAATTTATCAGGGTGGCATATATTGACTGGATTAATTTTTGCTTCTATCTCAGAAAACTCAGTATTTAGAAGTAAGAATATAAAAATGGAAGATGAAACATTAATAAATCATGAAATGAAAGCCTGTGTATACAATATTAACCATGTAACAAAATTGATGGGATCATTAGTTACATAATGGCTACCCTATTTGGGCTTTCCTTTTGTGTCTTCTTTTGTCTATTTTATTTGGAATCTTTGAAAATATTTGTTACAAGTCAATGTAATGAGATAGGCAATGGTCTTTCTCATCATCTAAGCCAGAAATCCATGAACTGTGGCTGGTAAACCAAACCTGACCCTCTTGTGTTTTTGCAAATAAAATGTTACTGGAACACAGTTACATACATTCAATTATATATTGTCTATGGCTGATGTAGCAGAATGGTAGGGAAGTTGAGTAGACCAGAAAACGCCCAAAGCCTAAAGTATTTGCTATCTGGCCCTGTATGGAAAAAGTTTGTTAATTCCTAAACTGTCCCATCTCTTAGTGTTCTAGAAGACACTGTAATCCCTGGTGACAAACCTACAACCCCACTCTCTGTCCCATTAGATCTGTTTTTATTTCTACTTCTCCAAGACAACCATTTTTCAATCTCCTTCTTTTCCTAGTAAATCTACCATCTTCTGCTTACATAGTTTTCCCTTCTCGGTATCACAATTAAGTCTATTCCAAAATTTATTTAAATATAGTCACATGTGGCCCAATCTCTGCATAAGGTCAATCAAAATAACAGTAATGGAAAGATATAATTGAAAGAAATGTTCATATTCCTTTGGGTTGTAAAGAAAATGTAAAAGTTTAAATGGAGGAGTGTGCTTTTAAAGAGTAATAGACCTCTTGAGAGTCCCTTGGACACCAAGGAAGTCACACCAGTCAATCCTAAAGGAAATCAACCCTGAATATTTCATTCGAAGGACAGATGCTGAAGCTCCAATACTTTGGCCACCTGATGTGAAAAGCTGACTCACTGAAAAAGATCATGATACTGGGAAAGGTTGAAGGCAAAAGGGAAAGGGGGCCACAGAGGATGAGATGGTTAGAGAGCATCACTGGCTCAATGGACATGAATTTGAGCAAACTCCAGAAGATAGTGGAGGACAGAGGAGCCTGGCATGCTGCAGTCCATGGGGTTGCAAAGAGTCGGACATGACTTAGTGACTGAACAACAAGAAGAACATTTCAAATCCTATCTTCCCAGCATTGCTAATCTCAATATCCCCCCAAATCAATGACAGCTGCTGTGGCCGATGCCTGGACCTCCCTTTCCAGAGCAGGGTACTCATTCCTCCAGCGGCCAGGCTCTCTTTGGTAATTGCCCTCAGTCAAAGGGAGCTGCCCCACTCAAAGTTAAGTCTCCTTTTGAAGAGCATTCCACATTTAATGACAGTTGAAACAGAGGCTTGAGCCCCTTTGTCTCAATTAGAGAGGCCTACCAGGTTCCAGAACTCTCCGTAAAATTGACTGAGGTCTCTATTGTGATTCTATGACTATTTTCCCCCTGCCCAAGTCTCCTTCTCTGTCTCCCACACATGAGTTATTCCTAAGAGCATTCTCCAATAAATTCTTATAGGAAAAACTCTGCCTTGGAGCCTATCCCAATTTAAGATAGCTCCCTCTTCTAATCCTCTTTCTCTCATTCCATTCTCATCACTCAAAGGCTTCCCTGAATCTCAGTCTTTCTAGTTCTTTATTCCTCTCTGCTCAAAAGTCCTGATTGCTCACAATCCTGGGTCAATTCTTTTCCTCTCAATAGAATTCATTACCTTTTCTTCAAATTTACTGGTTAGATATGAACAAGAATTGAAAAGTAGTTCTATAATTTGTGCTAGTATATTTTTATGTCTTATTTTAAGATCTCAAAATATTGCCTTATAGAAGACAATTTGGGGCTGGAATATCATGTCTATTTTTTAAATGTTTCAACAGTTTTATTTGTTAACATAATATCTAACCAAAAAGCATTAAAAATTGTAACTTTTATATTATGCATTTGAAAGTATTTCTATGATGATTATATGGTCAAATGCATAGTAAAACCTCTTCTGAAACAACATTTTCCCTCTGCAATAGCTATTTATTCAAAACAAACTGCTCTGCTACAAAAGTTGGACAGCAAGGCAGCATAAGAAGACCTAAATTTAAAAGATATACTAATATCATCAAATTTTTCTTTGGTAAGTCTGCTCTGAAAGGAAAAAATGAAGGTTGGAGGAAAAAGAAAAGAGAGCAAGAAGAAGAGAAAAAGAGGAAGAGGAAGAAAGACAGGACAGGAAAGGACAACCAAGTTCAAACAAATCAAGAGGAAATTACTGTAAAATCATGAGTTACTTTACGTGCAGAACCTCTGAAGTTCTAGAAAGATTATCTTTTCCAGATACCAAATGTTTAATTTTTTGAAATTTCCAGCATTCATGCAAGTTAGAATAAACAACTCATCTTTATTACGCTTGAACTTAAAATTAAGAAAAAAATGGAAACAAAAAGTTATGTGAGGTGGGAAGAAAAGCTTAACACCATCTCCAGATATTAAAATAATTTACATATCCTCCATAATTAATTAAGGTGTTAGGGAATGAAGAGCCAGACAAACCAATGGCAGTCAATAGATATACAAAAATACACTCAAATATGTATGGAAATTTAATGTATGAAAAAGATTCCATCTCATCACTGATGTAAAGATGGACTTTTAAAATAAATTGTGTTGGATAGCCATTTGGAAAAAGACAAAACTTGAACTGAATCTCACATCATATATTATGCCTAATTCCAAATGGATCATAGAGCTAAATGTTAAAAAATGAAACTATTTCAGATTATTTTCAAAGGATAAATTCCCAAAAGTGACATTATTGGGATTTAAAGAGTAAAAAAGATTAAGGTTCTTGATTCATATTAGCAAACTGATTTTTAGAACTCTTCTACTAAATTATATTCCCAAATGTAGTATATGTCAGTTCCATTCTTATTCAAGCCTGGACAAGAACTGTGTCCTATTTTTTAAAACATTTAATAAAATATGTGTGTGGTAGAGAGTAAGCTTTAGGAGCCCTCAGTTGCCCTAGGCCTTTCATGACCCTGGGAATATGTGTTATCAAACATTTTTGTAAAATTAAGAAAAGGATGATATAAAAACAATTTTTAGGAAGGTCTCCAAATTCCATAAGTTTCAGACCCCACACCACCAAGATCAACTCCGGATCATTTTATTAAACTATATGCAATTGCTCCTTTAATATGTCACAAATGGACAAATCTAGAAATTTCAAATGATTCAACTAATACGTATAATTTTGGCGATTCATAAGGGGAAACATCTCCATTAACTAATAACAGAATTACCAAGTCATAGAGTAACTCAAAAAGGTTTCGACAGATATTGTCAGATTTCCTTTTTTAAAGTTTGTAGAGATACCCAGCCCCTCCGACAGCAAACAGACAGGCGCGTGTCCCTCGCAGCGGTGGGCACCAGCCAGCGCGGCTGCACGCGCTCACCTGTGCACGAGACTCCTGGTGTATACCTGTCCTCCCAGCGTACTTGGTAGTACTACCACTTTTACTTTCAAAATGGTTTGGATGACAGACGGTCATCCAGGTGTCATCGGTCCTTTAAACTCTAGTTTTTCTCCTGGAGACCATCCTGGCTTCTAGGGGGCCTACAGGCTTCTGGGAGTTACCTGCATTCTCTTTCCCCCCTTCCTTATTCACCTGCACTGACAACGGCAGAGTCATAGACTCATGGAGCAGCATGCCTCTAGGTAGGGACTCCCTCTCTCTGTACGCGGATGCTGGATGTAGGAGGTAACAATAAAAGTATGCCTGTGTGTTCATCCTGTTGAAAGTCAAGCACCTGTGTGTGCACACAACGTATATGCACACACACCACACAAAGCCACATGACTAATTGTTTAAATCCAAGTGACAGCCCCCAGCTGTTCACCATCCAACATGCCAGCGATATTGGCAAGAGGGTCCTAGCACTGGAGCAGGAGCTGAGCAGGGCGACCTTTATTGGTCTCCAAGGGCTGAGGTTCTGTGACTCCCCTAGAAACAGTGAACATCTATTAAGGGCTTACTGAGCATGAGGGAAATTCTGAAAATTTTGCCCATAAAAATCTCATTTTGTCTTCAGACAAAATGACTAATTTAGTCACAATTACTAGAGAGTATTAATGAATAAGCAAACTAAGACACAGACAGGCCAAGTTAGTGGTCTAGTATGACATACTTAGTAAATGGAGCCCAGATTTCAACTCCTGACTTAGGAGCTGTTATAGCTCCATTTTCTGGTTCATGTTTCAGGCACTGAAAATCACTTTACATTTCACAGATTTTATTTCCATTTACTTTCTGAACCACTCTGATTACATTTCTGAAAAGCTTCATTATAGAAGGGAGGGAAGTCATGCAGAAAATTCATGCAATATAATTTGAAAGCTTACCATTGAAGAAACTTCCTTCTTCTCTATCTGGGCAATCCAGCTTTTCAGTTATCTATTCATTATACACTGTGAGAAGAGACAATCAGTTTACCTTTTCAAAGTCTTCCTAGGCAAAGTCAATGATGACTTACCTAATTTTCAAAAAAAATGCTAAACATAAAATATTTATGAATATCATATGATTTCTATTCTGAGATTTTTATATTGTTGTTTAGTCACAAGGTTGTATTCAACTCTTTGCGACCCCACAGACTATAACCCACCAGGCTCCTCTGTCATTGGAATTCTCCAGGCAAGATTACTGGGATGGGTTGCTGTTTCCTCCTCCAGGGGATCTTCCTGACCCAGGGATCAAACCCACGTCTCCTGCATTGCAGGCAGATTATTTACTGCTGAGCCACCCAACTGCTATTTTAATATTTAAGACTGAAATGACGTAAGGTATTATCAAATTGGGTGGGAGTTAAACAAAGAGAAAAAGGCCAAATATCTGGTGGTGACCACAAGACGACTTGTCTCTGATGACAGCCTGTGGATGCTCAATGAATTCCTTTTGAAGAGTCTTGTTTCCTTTATTCAACCTTTTAATACAGGCAGTCCCTTAAGCCTGAGAAGTTTCTTCTGGGTAAAAGTAAAGCTGCTTTGTGAATTTGATTACATTATATTCTTACAATGAATCTCCTGTAACTAACTGTTCTCAAAATGTGAATACATAACTGCTTCTACCTAAAATGAATAAATATCCAAACTTGTGCTCTTTTGTAAAAAAATACCAACCTTTTATTTTGTATTGGAGTACTGCCAATTAACAATGTGACAGTTTTAGGTGCACAGCAAAGCAACTCAGCCACATACATACAACCCTGTGCTCTTTTCAAAGCATTTCTCCTGGCCCAGTTGCTATGGAATTGAACGTGGATAGACACAAGTTGAAATGCCACATCGTTCTCTGCAGTCCTCTGGTTTGATTTCAATCCTAGGAAGCAGCACTTCAGCTCCTCTCCTTAAACAGCTTTTTTTTTTTTTTTTTTTTATTTTTAACTGGAGGATAATTGCTTTACAATGTTGTGTTGGTTTCTGCCACATATCAAGATGAATCAGCCATAGGCATACATATATCCCCTCCCTCTTGAACCTCCCTCCCGCCTCCCACCCCCCATGCCACCCCTCTAGGTTGTCACAGAGCACCAGCTTTGAGCTGCCTGCATCATACAGTACATTTCCACTGGCTATCTGTTTTACATATGGTAATGTATATGTTTTAATGCTACTCTCTTAAATAGCTTTTCCAAATAGTTCATGATCCTGTTACCATCGAAACAATTTCTATGTAACAAGAGCTAGGGGTTAGCAATGGAGTCTATACATGCTTGACAGTTGATCCTTAAACCATACAAATTTTACCCTGCTTCTCATTCAGATATGGTATCATGTCCCAGAGGCCCAAAACAGCACAATAACCTGGATATCCCGACATTATTTTTAATGGAAATTATAAAGGACCTTGCAGTACCCTTTCATCAGTCAATATTTTATGGTTCAGTCATCCAGGTGAACAAGGGTGCTATGGTTCTGACTTTAGTTGGGCTTCCAGGATCTAGGGGCTTCCCTGATAGCTCAGTTGGTAAAGAATCCGCCTGCAATGCGGGAGACCCTGGTTCGATTCCTGGGTCGTGAAGATCCCCTGGAGAAAGGATAGGCTACCCACTCCAGTATTCTTGGGCTTCCCTTGTGGCTCAGCTGGTAAAGAATCTGCCTGCAATGCAGGAGACCTGGGTTCAATCCTTGGGTTGGGGAAGATCCCCTGGAGAAGGGAAAGGCTACTCACAGTATTCTGGCCTGGAGAATTCCATGGACAGTTGATGGGGTCGCAAAGACTCGGACATGACTGAGCGACTTTCACTTTCCCTTTCCAGGGTCCAGGCATGGGTGCAAGCATGTGAGAACCTACCCAGAGCTGTCCAGGTTTAGTGGAAGGAAGCTAAGATTTGAGTTCTGGGTAAGGAGGAATCTTGTAAGTAGGGGAAGGCTTAAAGAATCAAGCTGAAAAAAAGTAGAGACAGGGTCAGTCGACTAAGCAAGGCAAATTGTTTTGGGAAAAGTCTTCAAGGATTTCTTAAAGCAAAGTTAATTTTCTGTTGAGTTCTTTTTGTGGAGTGGGAGTAGGGGGAACTGGGAAAGCTATTAATACCCAACTCTGACTGGAAATTTTAGTCTTCTCTATCAATATGATGGTTTTTACCCATCTTAGATTAGCTATTGAGGTTATAAGAATATGTTTTAGAAATGAGAACAGTATTTAATATTCATACTTTAATTTTGATGCCTGGAATAAGTAAGGGGAAGAATTTCAATTGTGAGTTACTGAAAGAGTATGGGGCATTTCATCCAATAAATTAAAATACTTGCCAGGATCACCCCCATGAGGCATGTAAACTGTGTGTGGTCTTCCACCAATATAGACAGGAGTTCTGTTCAAAAGGATGATAAATTTGAAATTAGTGAGGCTTATTTTGAAAATAAATTTATCATTGGAGTTATTTTATTTCATTAGATTACATTTATGTAATGTTCTATTGCCATTGTTTTATCACATATTAAATTCTCCTTATATTTATCCATCAGGAGACTTAAAGTGTTTGATTAAGGATATGGTAATGGAATTAAAATTAATGAAATGTCATTTAAAATTTCAGTAAGTTAGCAATAGAATTAACAACTGCTAATTTACTTCTCCACATCTTCTCTCAGTAGGATGTAAACTCTGTGAAGGCAAGGATTTATCTTTTCTTGCTATAATTATGTCCCTAGTGACAACCACGTTACATAAGGCATAATAAATACTCAGTAAATATTTACTGAAACAGATGAGAGTCAAGGAGGCATTGAGTACATGAACAGTTAAACATTTATGTTATCTGACATTTGGAAGTTTAAAAAGTGCTTTAACTTAGAAGCATATCTGCTAGATAATAAGACCATTAGATCAGATGTAATAATCAATATTTTAATGCCCCATTACTCATTCATTTTTTAATTGAAAAATGGATGTTTCTGGAACCCAAGAAGAATCTTTGTATTATGAAGCACAATAAGTCCTTAACACAAATTTCCCTAAGAGGATGCAGTTCTCATGGAATTAATAAGATTTCCAAAATTAAAAGATGCTTGGAAGAAAAGCTATGACAAATCTAGACAGTGTGTTAAAAAGCAGAGATATCACTTTGCTGACAAAGGTCTGTGTAGTTAAAGCTGTTGTTTTTCCAGTAGTCATGCACGGATGTGAAAATTAGACCATAAAGAAGACTGAGCACCGAAGAATGATGCTTTTGAAGTGTGGTGCTGGAGAAGACTCTTGAGAGTCCCTTGGATAGAAAGGAAATCAAACCAGTCAATCCTAAAGGAAATCAACCCTGAATATGCATTGGAAGGATTGATGCTAAAACAGAAACTCCAATACTTTGGCCACCTGCTGCAAAGAGCCAACTCATTGGTAAAGATCCTGAGGCTGGGAAAGATTGAGGACAAGAGGAAAAGGGGGAGACAGAGGATGAGACGGTTGGATGGCATCACCGACTCAATGGACCTGAGTTTGCTCAAGCTCCGGGAGATGGTGAACGACAGGAAAGCCTGGTGTGCTGCAGTCCACGGGGTCACAAAGAGTCAGACACGACTTAGTGACTGTACAACAACAGATCTCTAAATGAAAACGAAAAAAGAAGAGATAGATAGCAGGTGTATAGCAGAGCAAAACCAGAATGAGGGCAGTTGTTGGCCCATAGTTGCAGGGGTTTCAGAGCTTTCCATTCAAACTGCAGAAGCTTCAGTGATGGATATTTGCTCGGGCCCCTCTTCTCGTGTGGGAACAATCAGCCACTTCACTGATAAGCAGCTATGCAAAAAAGTGATGACACTTATAGAAGACCGGGGCCCTAGGGGAAAATATAGGTATTTTTTTAAAAAGCAACAAGTTTGTTACAGCCTCTTGCCACAAATGTAATGTACACTTTTTGGTTCTTCCTTCTGGGTATATTTTTGTGATGAGATGTAAAGAATAAGGAATTATCTTCTATCTTACTGTTTCTTTTCTCCTTATATGTTAATAAGAAGAGGATAAAAAGCCTCATAGCCAGAAAAATACAAAGTCCTGGACAAATTAGTGGTCTTAAGTAAGCGAACAGAACATTTGGCCAACACTTATTTTTTCATACAGGCACATTTTACTTACAGATGGGCCTATTAATGAACCTCTGCCTAATCTATGGATCTTTCTATCTTGTCTATGGGTTCTTCTTGAAAAAGGCACACAAACTGAAGAAAGAAAATAATATTGTGTTGGCTTGAAGGAGAATGGAGAAAAGCTTCTCAAAGTGTATGGACTATGAAAATATTTTCCATACCGTTTGTGAACTCCTTTTGAAAAAGTTACTTGAAAATACACAGCAGCAAAAGAAAAAAATAATGAATTCTAAAAAAAGGAAGATATGGGATTCAAAAAGTTCTTCTAACTCAGTAGAGCAGTGAAAAGAAACTAATTTTTGTAAATTATAACAGGAAGTCAGAGGACTTTTAAAAGAATATTTATAAGAAGAAAATGAACATATTTTACCAAATACGAAATGAGTAAACCAGTCCATTCTGAAGGACATCAGCCCTGGGATTTCTTTGGAAGGAATGATGCTAAAGCTGAAACTCCAGTACTTTGGCCACCTCATGCGAAGAGTTGACTCATTGGAAAAGACTCTGATGCTGGGAGGGATTGGGGGCAGGAGGAGAAGGGGACGACAGAGGATGAGATGGCTGGATGGCATCACTGACTCGATGGACATGAGTCTGGGTGAACTCCGGGAGTTGGTGATAGACAGGGAGGCTTGGCGTGCTGTGATTCATGGGGTCGCAAAGAAGTCGGACATGACTGAGCAACTGAACTGAACTGAAGTGACTGAAATGAGTAATCACAGTGTTAGGAATAAAGATACACGTGTCCTGTGTCCTTTTTGTCAAGAAATAATAAAGGTAGCTAAAACTCCCGGAAATCCAAAAGCTGTATAAGAAAGTTACAATGTAAACATGAAACAAGCTGAAATGTATCAGGATTTTGAGAAATGGAGAGTAAAGAAAGAGACTCTTTGGTTGGAACACTAGGTAATTCTTTGTTAAGCAATACAGGTTTGTGACATAGAACTACCTTTTGACTGAGTGACTTTACTTTCACTTTTCACTTTCATGCATTGGAGAAGGAAATGGCAACCCACTCCAGTGTTCTTGCCTGGAGAATCCCAGGGACGGGGAAGCCTGGTGGGCTGCCGTCCATGGGGTCACACAGAGTCGGACACGACTGAAGTGACTTAGCATAGCATAGCATATTTCCACTTCCGTTCTTTCCTAAACATTATTTACACAATCATAATGTGTTTTATTCTTTTTAATAGTTAAAAAAATTTAGATTCAAATTATAGAGTAAATATTTCAAGATATAAATAAAGTTACAGAACAGAATGCAAATACTATACACTGAAAAAAGTCAAATGAGTGAGAAAGCTTACTGAATTCAGGAGTTAGAGAGAGAAGAAGACAAATAGAAGGAAACAGGTTTCCAGATTTTCTGATCTTAATTAACAGGAAAAGTATTGGTAGGCAGAGAAATAGAGGGCTGAATAGATTCCTCAAAGTGAAAAGGATGGCCAACAGAAGAAATGTTAGGCATCTTAACAGCTAGTAGTGAACAAGGATAGTTACAATTCTAAAATAGCAAAGTAATAATATCCTGTAACAGGGAAAAACAAAAACAAATATGGATCGTGCAAGATACATTTTTCAGTTTTCATGATGGGGAGCAGATAGATAATATCTAAAGCCAATAAATCATGAAAAAGAGAAAAAGCCATATTGTTCAAAGACTTGGAGTTAACCAAAAGAAGAACCACAAATAGAATCATACTAAAAGGATCGCTTTTGGAGAGGAGGTGTCAGAGGTGGAGTGGGGAGTGGGAAAATTAAACTTTTTATTTGACAATTTTCTGTACTTTTCGAAAAAGTGATGTGCCCTTATCATATGGATACATGTATTATTTTTATTACATGAAAAAGGTAAACCATTCCTTGATTACTAGCTCATTCTCTTCAGTGATATTATTCCAAAGTGTTTTCTTACTAAGAATAAAATGAACATACCTCTGTAGGTAATATTGATAAATGCAGAATTGACAAATGAACGCTATAACCATGATTGCAAGAAGTAGAAGCATCAGGAATCCAAACATGTCAACTGAAATGAATGAAAAGAACTATATTTTAAGCTGATAGAAGGTTAATTTCTCATAGTTTCATCATTTCTACTACCATGCAGTCTGATTCTTAAATACAAATTCACAGGTCATTGTTAAAAATTATACAGTAACGTACATTATACACTCCAATAAAACCATCTTTAACGCAATCGTCACTAACATCTGAAAATAATCTGGGTTGCTAAAAAATGTTCTTTGTCTCCCTGGTGGCTCAGACAGTAAAGAATCAGCCTGCAATGCAGGACACCTGGTTTGATCCCAGGGTTGGGAAGATTCCCTGGAGAAGAGAATGGCAACCCATTCCAGTATTCTTGCCTGGAGAATTCCATGGACAGAGGAGGCTGGAAGGCTACAGTCCATCATGTCAGAAAGAGTCAGACGCGACTGAATGACTAACAGTACTTTAATCTCTAGATTGGTAAACTATTAGGCCACTAGCTTATTTTTTTCCTTTATCTCTAAACTCATTCCCAGGAGGTATCTCAACAGAAAAAAAAAAAAAAGATCCTTCAGGCTACTGTTTCTGTACAAATACAAATAGTGGGTAGCGGGGACGGTTTATTGTTTGAGTTTCAAGAGTTCCTTATCAAAAAGACAAGCAACATTTGCTGGGAAATCAGATCTCCAGCACTTGGAAACTTTATCTCCTCTCAATACTATTTAACTTATCAGCCTGGTGTACCTGAAAAATGAAACCAGAGGGCAGAAGATGAAGTAGGAGCCTAGGGGTTCCCCATTCATACTAAATACACAAAGTGTCACTCACTCATATCAGCTCTTTGCAACAAACAATTATGAATTCAATTTACCTGATGGTATCTGAAGAAAACATGGGTTTGTGAGAAAAATTTGTAATCTTTCACTTTAATTAAAAAAAATACAATATTACAGATATAATTTAAAGATTCTTTGATGATTGAGATGAGTTTAGTTCTAGGGAATCATTCTTTTTGATTGGCAATTCTCAGTATTAAACACATTAGCTGAGAAAATATAAATTATAATAACACCACTGGGCTCAGTATGTCCTCATCCCCAGGATTAGCTTATAAGAAACTCCTGGAGTTCCTGAAGCAACTTAAGAACACAACCCTCCTTTCACTGGATTATAATCATTGTAAATAGGAGTATTTTAGAGATGAAATCTGAAGTATTTAACAATCGGTAAGGTAAGGCACCCACCAATCAGAATAAAGGTTGACCTAGTTTGGAAGCTAGTTTGGAGAAGGAAATGGCAACCCACTCCAGTGTTCTTGCCTGGAGAATCCCAGGGACAGGGGAGCCTGGTGGGCTGCCGTCTATGGGGTCGCACAGAGTCGGACACGACTGAAGCGACTTAGCAGCAGCAATTTGGAAGCTGGTTGGAAGCAATCAGGGGAAACAGAAATGAACAGATTTGCTGTATTTTAATAAAGTAAATATAATAATTTTTCTTTTTTTTTTCTGCAGGTAATAATTTTTCAACTGTAGCAAATCACTAGTGTTTGCAAGTCTGTTATTAAAAAGTGCATAAAAATTCAAATAAGGACAACTCACCTTGACAGTTTAACCAAAATGAACAACTGACAGGACACTCAGAATTTGGAAAACAAATTTTTTTGCAAGCCTTTTCTTCACTGCACCAAAAACACTGTGTTGGAAGGAAAAAAAAAGTATAATAATCACAATCTCAGTAAGTCTCTGGTACTAGTTTGATAAGTATTCAATTTATAATAGCCATCATCATCATCATCATATTATTATTATTTGTAGTTGATGCTGCTGGTGGTCTGCTCAGATCTGCTTTACCAGGCCCACGCACACAAACCCAGCTGCAGTGTGTGACAGACAGTGGCTCAAGCTGCCCTTTTTCTTGCATTGTCCTCATGGATAGGTACCAGCTTGCCTCTGAGGTTACTTCCACCTCCATCAGTAACTGACAGGTATGTTGTGTTGTTGCATGGGTGTGCTCAGTCACATCCAACTCTTTGTGACCCCATGAACTATAGCCTGTCAGGCTCTTCTGTCCATGGGATTCTCCAGGTAAGAATACTGGAGTGGGTTGCCATTTCCTTCTCCAAACTAGCTTCCAAACTAGGTCAACCTTTATTCTGATTGGTGGGTGCCTTACCTTACCGATTGTTAAATACTTCAGATTTCATCTCTAAAATACTCCTATTTACAATGATTATAATCCAGTGAAAGGAGGGTTGTGTTCTTAAGTTGCTTCAGGAACTCCAGGAGTTTCTTATAAGCTAATCCTGGGGATGAGGACATACTGAGCCCAGTGGTGTTATTATAATTTATATTTTCTCAGCTAATGTGTTTAATACTGAGAATTGCCAATCAAAAAGAATGATTCCCTAGAACTAAACTCATCTCAATCATCAAAGAATCTTTAAATTATATCTGTAATATTGTATTTTTTTTAATTAAAGTGAAAGATTACAAATTTTTCTCACAAACCCATGTTTTCTTCAGATACCATCAGGTAAATTGAATTCATAATTGTTTGTTGCAAAGAGCTGATATGAGTGAGTGACACTTTGTGTATTTAGTATGAATGGGGAACCCCTAGGCTCCTACTTCATCTTCTGCCCTCTGGTTTCATTTTTCAGGTACACCAGGCTGATAAGTTAAATAGTATTGAGAGGAGATAAAGTTTCCAAGTGCTGGAGATCTGATTTCCCAGCAAATGTTGCTTGTCTTTTTGATAAGGAACTCTTGAAACTCAAACAATAAACCGTCCCCGCTACCCACTATTTGTATTTGTACAGAAACAGTAGCCTGAAGGATCTTTTTTTTTTTTTTTCTGTTGAGATACCTCCTGGGAATGAGTTTAGAGATAAAGGAAAAAAATAAGCTAGTGGCCTAATAGTTTACCAATCTAGAGATTAAAGTACTGTTAGTCATTCAGTCGCGTCTGACTCTTTCTGACATGATGGACTGTAGCCTTCCAGCCTCCTCTGTCCATGGAATTCTCCAGGCAAGAATACTGGAATGGGTTGCCATTCTCTTCTCCAGGGGATCTTCCCGACCCAGGGATCAAATTCATGTCTTCTGCATCTCCTGCATTGGCAGGTGGATTCCTCATCACTTGAGCCACTGTGCATTGCCAACTGACAGGTATACGGGGTTCTGAATGATGGGTTTGCTTGCCTCAAGGCAGGCACCAATCTGCTATATAACCTTTTGCCCCAGGGCTGCCCAGGGTTCAGGCCAAGTTGTAGGCTTTGGACGAGATCACATCTTAGCTTGGCTCTTGTCCCTTAGTTTCTCTGAGTCCCTTACTCCTTCATATTAATAATTTTGCTGAACAGCAGTCACTCAAGGAATCACATGTTCCTGGATTCTTTCTCAGGCTCTGCGGTTGTTAGATTGTGTGAGTGTACTCAGTCATGTCCGACTCCTTTTGACCCCATGAACTGTAGCCCACCAGGCTCCTCTGTCCATGGGATTCTCCAGGCAAGAATACTGGAATGCCATTTTCTCCTCCAGGGCGTCTTCCCAACCCACAGATCGAACCTGAGTCTCTTGTGTCTCTTGCATTGATTGGCACATGGATTTTTACCACTGAGCCACCTGGGAAGCCCTAGTGAACTAACACGTTACTTCACAGACCATTAATAAGGATTTCAGTAGATAGGTTGCTTTTTGGTCCCTCCCTCGAACACTCTTTCCTATTCCCCTTGTCTGCAGCACTCTCACTTTCCTCTGGGGGTTCCTCTTCTACTATACATGGGCCTGGAGGTGCTGTCAACCAGCCGTGCCTTGCCCCCTTCCCCTTTTTGTTCTCTGGTGGTTGATGATCACTCGTAAATAGGAAAGCTGAATTCTAAGTCCCTTGTTGAAGTAAGTAAAAGCAAGGTATAACGGTGGCAACCACTGATGGGAGATAAGACCAGAATCTAGACGAATAAAAAGAAAAAAAAAGATAAGGACAGCAGAGTGGTAAAAATGGCTGTCACTTACATAAGGCTCACCACGTGACAGGCACTATTCTGAGCCCTGTATATGTATTAAGTCACTTCACACTCATGACAACCCTATAAGCTATGGACTGTTATGTCCACTTTATAGAGGAGCAGAATGTGGCGCAGAGCAGTCCAGCAACGCGCATGAAGTCACACATCTAGTAAATAGGGAAGCGTAGGTTCTAATGCAACCAATCTGATTCTATGCTGGTAACCAATCCTATGAGACTGCTCCCAGACCCCTCCCAATCTCCTCCTGCTGGATATCCTGAGACCAGCAGGATATACATTCCAATGTAAAAAGTCACTCCTTAGATGGCAACCCACTCCAGTATTCTTGCCTGGGAAATCCCATGGACAGAGGAGCCTGGAGGGCTACACTCCATGGACTTACAAAGAGTAGGACACAACTGAACAACTAACACTTTTCAGACACTTCCTGAGAACAAGAGATACATCACAGGTCAGCTTTCGTTTTGTGTTAGCCAAGATCAAAGGTCAAGTGAAGGTAAGTTTCAGATTGAAATCATTTAGGCTAAATGGGTCCTGTCCTCTTGGACTTTTGCTTAAAGACTGGAACTTCAAAGTCAAGGGCTAAGATCAAAGATTACACCGTGGAGACTTCAGGCCTTGGTTATTAGATCTTGAAGTTTCTAAGAATCAAGTTCATGCCATCTAGCAGGGGTTTTTTGTTTTGTTTTTGGCTGTGCTGGGTCTTCATCATGGTGCACAGGTTTCTCATTGCGGTGGCTTCTCTTGTGGTGCACGGGTTCCAGGGCAACTTAGCAGTTGTAGCACAGGGGCTTATTTCCTCTGCGGCATGTGGGATCTTCCTGGACCAGGGATCGAACCCACGTCTCCTGCATTGTCAGGCAGATTCTTAAATGCTGGACCATCGGGGCAGCTCTAGCAGGGTTTTATGGGAGATGAGTTGCCAGGAAAAACCTGAACCTGTCAGAGAGGAGCTTGTGGTCACTCAGCACCAGACTGGTGCCCTGGCCCAGGACACCAGGTTCACAGCATGTGAGCGTCTAAGGCAGTGCAGCCCCCAGAAGAGACGTTCTCCCCTGCCCCTCTCTTTGATAGGAGCTTAGGGAACAGTGGAAGAGGGACCTGCTTTGCAGGTTGAGCCAGGGGGTCGGGGGTGGCGGGGTGGGCGGCAGCCAGACTGGGTGATCAATAACTTACTGCCTGGTCAGGGAATATCTGCACATTTCCCTGAGATTCCAAAGTTATAGCCGGGTGGGAGTGGGAGGCAATAACTGACAATGATTCTGAATAATTCCAATTTTACTTGAGGGCTAGATGCATTATTTTGCCAGGAGCATTTTTTAAAATGTAGGGATGAGGAAGATAGAATATGTGCCTCCTAAAGGTCAAAGGATGAAACAGGCGCCTAAGGTAGTTTCTTTGTTTCTTCTCTGTCTGCCTAGCCTTCTTCACCACCCTGCCTCCTCTGGTAACCGTACCCTCTTTCCTTTGTGGAGCTCTTCCCCAACTTTCTGGGGTGCTACAGCAATCAGCCAGCTCCGCTCCAGCACTTTCTTCCTACTGGAATCACCGGATGTGGGTGATGGCACCCAGAGCAGCCCGTTCCTCTGGCCCAGTAACTAGTGCTGAACTGGACAGGAGAGACAAGTAGGGTCGATCAGAATCTTCCGGGGAATTGTATAGACATTGGGAGAGATCTGCTAAGAGCCTGCCTCTTCCCCGGCTCTGTGGAATGTTCATTCACCATAGAACACAATGAGGTCAGTGGCTCAGCGGTAAAGAATCCGCCTGCAGTGCAGGAGACACAGGAGACTTGGGTTCGATTCCTGGGTTGGGAAGATCCCCTGGAGGAGGGCATGGCAACCCAAACCAGTATTCTTGCCTGGAGACTCCCATGGACAGAGGAGCCTGGTGGGCTACAGTCCATAGCATGGCAGAGTCAGACATGATTGAAGCGACTGAGTACATCCAGAGGGAGGCAGAGCTGGGAGATAAAAAGAAAGAGAGGAAATGTGAATAACAGCCTTTTAGACTCAGCTGTGTGTGAAGTCAAGGCCATCCTGGACTTACCAGTTTTGTGAGTCAATATATTCTCTTTTGATTAAATTAGTTTGAGCTGGGTGTCTGTCACTTACCACAAAGAGATCTAATTCCTTAACTGAGGCTAAAAAGTCTTCAAAGAACAGAACTTCAAATTACCCAGAAGAACTGTAGAATATATTCAATCTCTCTAAATTACTAATGCATAATTTAAGACAAATTACAGGATTTTTTTTTCTTGTAGCTAAGGAAGATGACCTGTATAAACACAAAGCCATGCCAACCAGAGACCCTTCAGAGACTGACAAGTGAGAAGTCAGCTAACAGACTTTAGACTGATGGATAGTATCATTAGAATGGAAAAAAATGCAGAGAGGAGGAAGGTACTTATTGTGCAAAGAGGGATTTTATAGTAGTGGACATAGAGAGGATAAAGAGTATTTACTAATTATTTAAGGCCAAGTGTTAGAGATAATAGAGGTTAGGTTACACTGATATAAATAGCATTGTTTTCTATAATTTTATTCATTTATTTACTTTGACTGTACTGGGTCTTTATTGCTGCATAGGCTTTTCTTCAGTTTTGGCGAACGGGAGCTACTCCAGTGGCAGTGCTCAGGTTTCTCCTTGTGGTGACTTTTCACAGTCTCTGGGGGCGCGTGGGCTCAGTAATCGTGGCTCCCAGGCTCTAGAGTGCAGGCTCAATAGTTGTGGTGCAGGGGGTTTGTTGCTCCGTGGCATGTGGGATCTTCCTGCATCAGGGATTGAACCTGGGTGTCTCCTGCATAGGCAGGCATATTCTTTACCACTGCGGGCTAGCAAGGAAGCCCTAAAGTATTGTTTTCTAGAGGCTGAAAATTTAACTAGCAGATACAATATGTCCACTCTATTTAAAAAAAAAAGTCTCTAAGTGGAAAAATATAATTTTGAAAGGAGTGGAACAGATAATAAATGTGATAGTAGTTCATAAGAGAAAGTACTCACTCCTAGTTGATTAACTATATAAGATTTCTTTCAGAAAATAGGAAGAATTTGTCTGAGTTTTGAAGAATAGGTAAAAATCTATATAGGAAGGGAGGGCTTTAGACACAGAAGCTATAGTAGAATAAAGAACAGGTTTCAGCAATAAATACTGGAGAGGGTGCAGAGAAAAAGGAACCCTCTTACACTGTTGGTGGGAATGCAAACTAGTACAACCACTATGGAGAACAGTGTGGAGATTCCTTAAAAAACTGGAAATAGAACCACCATACGACCCAGCAATCCCACTGCTGGGCATACACACCGAGGAAACCAGAATTGAAAGAGACACATGTACCCCAATGTTCATCGCAGCACTATTTACAATAGCCAGGACATGGAAGCAAGCTAGATGTCCATCACCAGACGAATGGATGAGAAAGCTGTGGTACATATACACAATGGAATATTACTCAGCCATTAAAAAGAATGCATTTGAATCAGTTCTGATGAGGTGGATGAAACTGGAGCCTATTATACAGAGTGAAGTAAGCCAGAAAGAAAAACACCAATACAATACACTAACGCATATATATGGAATTTAGAAAGATGGTAACGATGACCCTATATGTGAGACAGCAAAAGACACACAGATGCAAAGAACAGTCTTTTGGACTCTGTAGGAGAGGGCGAGGGTGGGATGATTTGAGAGGGTAGTGTTGAAACGTGTATATTATCATATGTGAGGCGGATCACCGGTGCAGGTTCTATGCATTGAGACAGGGTACTCAGGGCTCCCTAGAGGATGGGATGGGGAGGGAGGTGGGAAGGGGATTCTGGATAGGGAACACAAGTTAGTCCGTGGCTGATTCATGTTGATGTCTGGCAAAACCCACTACACTATTGTAAAGTAATTAGCCTCCAATTAATAATAATAAAAAAAAGAACAGGTTTCAGGCTTCCCCGGTGGTTCAGTGGTAAAGAATTTGCCTGCCTGTGCAGGAAACACAGGTTCGATCTCTGATCCAGGAAGATCCCACATGCCTGAGAGCAACTAAGCCCCTGCACCACAACTGCTGAGCCCGGGAGCCTAGAGCTCACAGCGTCATGGGCTCTGCAGAGCCCATGTGCCACAACCGCTGAGAGCCCCAACGCCCTGGAGCCTGTGCTCCACAACAGGAGAAGCCAGCATAGGGTGAAGCCTGAGCGCCACCACGAGACCGTAGCCCGTGCGCTCCACAACCAAAGAGAAGCCCAAGCAGCAACGGAGGCCCAGCACAGCCAAAGACAAACCAGTAAAGTCATGTATACACAAGAACAGGCTTCCACAGTGGTAGGAGTGAGACTTGTCATCATGGGATTTTGTGGGATTATTGGGAAAGGCAAACTTTTCTCAAGTGGAGATGGACTTTGAACCAGACTACAGAGTGTGTTTTTTCTTTTCTTTTTAAAAATTGAATTATACTCTGTGGGAGAGGGTGAGGGTGGGATGATTTGGGAGAATGGCATTGAAACATGTATATTATCATAAGTGAAACAGACCACCAGTCCAGGCCGATGCATGATACAGGATGCTTGGGGCTGGTGCACTGGGAGACTCTGAGGGATGGGATGGGGAGGGAGGTGGGAGGGGGGTTCAGGATGGGGAACACATGTCCCCCATGACGGAGTCATGTCAATGTATGGCAAAACCACTACAGTATTGTAAAGTAATTAGCTTCCAATTAAAATAAATAAATTTATATTTAAAAATAATAATAAAAAATTGAATTATAATTTTTTCAAACAAAAAATTATTTTGTTTTTGAAGTATAATTTTCTAGAAGGAAGTACATGTTCACACTAAGTTTTTCTTTTATTTCTAGGTTCTCAAGGAATGGTGTGAAATGCAGAAATACATCTTAATAACTGTGACCAG
This sequence comes from Bubalus bubalis, assembly GCF_019923935.1. Lineage (NCBI taxonomy): Eukaryota > Metazoa > Chordata > Mammalia > Artiodactyla > Bovidae > Bubalus > Bubalus bubalis. The sequence continues at coordinate 7,579,113 of NC_059164.1, read as the reverse complement.
TCCTTCCTATTATTAAAGAACTGTGTAAAATGAAGTTTGGACTACCTTTTAGACTACAACTGTAAATTACATGACTTTATAATACTCCCAAGACAATTTCTTCATATAAAAGTTAACTTACTTTCTTTCTGTTTATACATGATTGACAATCATTCTCTGCAGCACATTCTGAAAAAAAAATTAAGTACAAAAATATAAATATTTTTATTGCTCGATTTTAGATAAAATGCATTTTGTTAAGTCATTCCTGTTTCATGGCAAATGTATCCATACCTGGAGCATTTTCCTTTATTATTTTCGTAAGTCTAGACACTTTCTCATTGATACTATTTAAACCCTAACTCCTTCTTACTTTCTCCTCTTAAACTCAGAAAAAAATGAGATAGCATCATCCGACTTCGATGAGACAAGTAAAGTTCAAAAAAACAACCTCCCTCTCCTACACTAACTCCCTGGTCCCACCAGACATCGAAGGCTACACCTCTGAAGCAAATTGGACTAATCCCATACCGCACTCACCGATCCAGGGAGAAGGAATCTGACCAAGTCAGACCAATCAGAAGCCTCCTTCCATGATTTACAGATTGGAACTTGAAGGTTAGGGGTCTCTAACTCTTCAAAATTTTAAATACGATTTTTATCTTTGTGTAATTATAAAAGTGATACATATTCAATATAAGAAATAAGGATACATAAAAATCAAAAGTCAGCTGAAATTTCACCATCCAGAGAAATTCTGATGCTTCATCTTATTTTAAACAAATTATTACCATGATCTAAATTTGAATTTTGCCATCATTACAGAGGACTGCAACCATTAAATCTTAAATTTTTGAATACTTAAAAATCTTAAATCTAGTCAGAGACTAGAATCGTCTCTCCTTTCCTCTCGTTCGCATTTTGGCATGACTCAGACTTTTACTTTTCATGACATTTCCATCGTTTTCCAAATCTATTTGCTCCTTATGGCCTCATTCCTTTCTCTGCAGCCTGCACTTCAGGTCAGGGAATGAGCTGATCTGGGTCCATCTTAGAGATTTAGACTAAGTCTTTGTAGAACTAACCAGTGGTCCTTCTTGTAGTCTTTCTTCCTATTACTGAAAAACCAGTGAAGGGCAGCTGACCTACATGACCATCGGCTACATGAAGCAATGAGTTCTTTCCTTCTTTTCCTCTGTGCCTGAAGAAAGAGACACCAGCTATTTCCACAGCATTCTCAGGGCCAGATTCTCCCTGTACTCTAAAGACTGATTTTTGTGTATATTTGTTTTCTATCTAATCACTTCTGTCCTCCTGAATAATTTTCCTAATACCTGCAGCATCACTCTCTCCTAGTTCTCTTGGAATGTTTCTGGCCATTCTTTTTGAGTTTTTTGGTTGGTTCCATTTGCTCTAATTATGCCTAAAATGTTGCTATTCCATAAAGTTCCATCCTTGGTCTTCTTCTCTTCTTCCATGAGGGATCACAATTTCAAATACCTAGAGACGCCAGGCATCAAAATATATTATACCCCATATCAAAGCAAAAGCTTTATTTTTGATTGGCATTGCAAATAATTAATAACTAAAAGATTGAACAACTGAATCTGACAAGTTTATCTAGGATGAGTAAAAATATTTTTGGAATCAAAATTTTTTGATAAACAGGTAAGAGAAAAATTTAGGCAATGGATAATAAGATTTCATATATTACTATTCTCTAGACCACCTCTTTATATTTTATTTACTTTATTGATTTCTCATATAGGCATGTAAATTGAGTCCATGGGCTTTTTAATTTGTTAAGTGCTTTTTAAAGTTTCTATCAGCTTTGGCTAGAAAGTAGTTCTATTTCACAGTTTATATTTCAAAATTATATTGTTAGGTTCATAATGTCATCTCCATGTATTGAGCTGTTTGTATGTCAGTATGGAATATTGCTTATTATTCTCCTTAAATATTTTTTATTTAAATTCTGTTTTTATCTAACTATGTTGCTACACTTGCTTTATTTTTCATTAGCATTTGCAGTGTATATATTATTTCATCAATTTATTGTTTGTTCCTTTATTTCCTCTAGTCACACCCTGCAGTCACACCGGTTTCTGTTTCCTTAAAAGTTTTTGAGATATGTTTTATATTCTTCTTTCTATCATTGATTCATCAAGATCTACATTCTCCACCTATACAAGGATCTTAATGTGCTTTAACTTTCTTCCTTTCCCTTCCCACACCACTCCCCAGGAAGAAGTCATCTGGAATTTTAATAATTATTAGTTATCAATTATTATTAGACTATCAGTGCATTTACATTGCTATCAACTTGCAATCAATCACTTATAATTAATTCTGTTTCACTGGTTTCTTTGCTTACTACTCTTTTTTGAACCCCACATTTCCCCTTAGTTCATTTTCATTTTGCTGAACAATATCCCTGAGCACACGTTTCTCAGAGAGGGTCTGTAGAGTGACAGAAGTCACTCTGATTACATATAACATAGGTTATACATAGGAATGAGGTACCCAGGTGATAGAAAAGATTGAGAAATCTACCAGGAGGAAGACAGTGAAGACCCAGCTCACCCCAGATATCAGTACATGCTATGCTAGAGAGCAGAGGAAGGAGGCAGCTACCAGAATCCAATATAATAAGTATATGTAGAGTCTGCATGACAGATATTCTTGGTGCATTCACCATTAGCAGAAATAAACAAATATATACTATAGAAATAAAGAGAAAACCTGCAAGCCTTGCCTCCCTTTCAAATATGTAGCCTTCATTTTATTTCCTTGGAGAGAGGCCTGACTTGTCATCTCATTCTGACTTTGAGATATGTTTCACCGAATCTGTTTCTGCTTTGGTGGTTTCCTAGCTCAGCCCTTGTGGGGGAGACTGTCATCTGTTCCTTGAGTTTTGCTTTCTTCTAGGGCAGTTTATCTGTTTTTCTGCATGTGGCCGTATGTGTGTGCTCAGTCACTCAGCTGTGTCTGACTGTTTGCGACCTCATGGACTGTACCCCACCGTGCTCCTCTGTCCATGGAATTTTCCAGGCAAGAATACTAGAGAACCGGTTGCCATTTCCTCTTCCAGGGGATCTTCCCAACCGAGGACTCAAACCCACATCTCCTGCATCGGTAGGCGGGTTCTTTGCCGTTGAGCCACCTGGGAAGCCCACATGATCATGTAGTCCTTCACTATTTACTGTTAGCTGTGCAGTGTTTGCTTAGGTTCTATATTGTCCATTTTCACCTTACTAATGCTTTGACAGCTTCTTTCAGAACTTCCATGTGTGCTGACATAGTATAAGTGACATCTTGGCCACCTTACCACTGTCCTTGGAAATTTTCTTCTGACAAACTAGTTTTACCATATTTTATGGTGGCGCTAGTGGTAAAAAGTCCGCCTGCGAATGCAGGAGATGCAAGAGACGCAGGTTTGATTCCAGGGTCAGGAAGAACCCCTGGAGTAGGAAATGGCAACCCATTTCAGTGTTCTTGCCTGAAAAATTCCATGGACAGAGGAGCCTGGTGGACTATTGTCCATGAGGTTGCCAAGAGTTAGACACGACTGAATGACTGAGCACACACACAACAGCACATTCTTTTCACTTGGCCGTTCTAAGCATTTGACAAAGGGAGAGAACTCATGTGAGTCTGTGCCACCAGACTTTGTTATGGTATCTGGACTCTATACTCTCTTCTGAGCTTTTGTCATTTTTCCACTGCCAGGGTTCACTCTAGCTAATTGCTAAAATTGCTAATTTCCAAACAGGGGATATCTTTGAATTGTTGATCTGCTCCCTAAATCCAGTGTATAGCCCAGGAACTTGTGTTTCCATCAGAGTCAGATCCATTGTTCAATTTCTCTGTTTTCCTTATTTCTTCTCTGTAACTATTTCTCTGTTCTTCAGAACAGGGTGAAAAATAGGACACCCAATCAGTTTGCATCTCTCTAGATCCGGGAGTACTAATGAACATTTTTGGAATTTAGTGACTGGGTCATTTCTAAGGGGTGATGGTGGCATTTGGAGTGTGGCCATGCTGTGCTGTTCTCTTCTGATCCAGAGTCTTCTATTTCTTTCCATGTTTGCCCTTTGTTGTCTGATTGCTCCCAGTAAGAGAACTTCTCTACAGTTTAGTATTTTTTTGTTCACTCATTAGGTATTGGAGAAGAAGATTCTTAATTCAAAGTACCAAGAGTAAACTAGAACTTCTTCAGATATTGCTTACTAAACTCTCAAATGTAAGTGAACATCAGGGTTAAAAGCTCTGGGGATCAAAGTAACCCACTTAGTAGGAGATCTCACTTGATGTGGGATCATTCACAGAGTCCTGTGGGTACTTGTGGGAAGGTCTATCACTCGGAGTGTTAGAAATGATAGAGGTGGCGGATTCATTTTGATATTTGGCAAAACTAATACAGTTATGTAAAGTTTAAAAAAAAAAAAAAATTAAAAAAAAAAAAAAAAAAGAAATGATAGAGGTGGAAATCTCCTGTGAGAGGTTAGAAGAGGTTTTGGAAGTGAAAGTATCATGTCTAAGAAACCACATGCTTATAAAAGGGGAAGGTTGAATGTGAGCTCAAAGGGGAAATTACCCCACGCTAAGAAGCCAACACTCAGGAGAGGCTCAGAAATAGGCTGAACCAGGTCTTCCCTTCAAAAGAGAAGTTGTTTTCTTAGAAACACTGACCAAGATTGGTCAGCCCCAGAACCAAGCTGGCAGAAGACCAGACTCTGTTATCGATTTGTTCAGTTACTCAGTCATTTCCAACTATTTGTGACCCCATGGACTGCAGCACACCAGATTTCCCTGTCCTTCACCATCTCCTGGAGCTTGTTCCAACTCCTGTCTATTGAGTTGGTGATGCCACGCAACCATCTCATCTTCTGTTATCCCCTTCTCCTCCTGCCTTCAAGCTTTCCCAGCATCAGGGTCTTTTCTAATTGAGTCAGCTCTTCACATCAGGTGGCCAATGTATTGGAGCTTCAGCTTCAGCGTCAGTCCTTCCAATGAACACCCAGGACTGATCTCCTTGAGGATTGACTCGTTTGATCTCCTTGCAGACCAGGGGACTCTCAAGAGTCTTCTCCAACACAGTTCAAAAGCATCAATTCTTCAGTGCTCAGCTTTCTTTATAGTCCAACTCTCACATCCATACATGACTACTGGAAAAACCCATAGCTTTGACTAGACAGACCTTTGTTGGCAAAGTAATGTCGCTGCTTCTTAATATGCTGTCTAGGTTTGTCATAGCTTTTCTTCCAAGGAGCATTCTTTTAATTTCATGGCTGTCATCTATGATTCTTGATTTATTTTTGTTTCCTCCTTTTTGTTCTTCCTCAGTATTTTAACATGGTTTTCTAAAAAATTCTAGTATGACTCCAATTTGCTAAGCGACAAAGGGAAAGATTTGTTTCTACGTTCAGCCTATGTTTTTAGGCACTCTTTGTGGGGAGAATGTGGCAGGTGTGGTAAGAGAACATTGTTTCACTTAAAATATGTATAGGAATGATTGCGAGGTTAAGTGAGAGAAACATGTACAGGAGAGATGAAACCCAAGGAAGCAAGCCAGGTCTTCCGGTTCAGCCGCCCCCAACCCCCACCCTCTCAAAGGAACTTCTCATTTCAGGGCAAAGCTAAGAGCTTTCGGTTCGGTTTTAGGAAGGAAGACAAACTTGGTTATAGATACTATCTTTTTGGCTCTGAAAACCAGAAAGCAGTAATTATTCTGTCTCAGAGTCTTCATAAAAATGGCAACCTTGGCTTTATAGGGCATTTTCCAAGTAGTTCAAATCTCATCCTTATTCTATCTATACAATTCCAGTTTAGGATACTGGAGACTTCATCTCCAGGTTCATAAATTTAACTCAGTAAGGCTTTTAACATTTCAGCGTTTCTTCTGTTGGGGAGGGGAATCAAGGGAAGTCTCTAAACCAAAGTACTGACTTGATAAAACCCAAACTAAGAATGTATTAGTTAAGACCTTAAAACACTAAAAAAAGACTGTGTGCGTGCTTAGTCTTGTCTGACTCTGTGACCCCGTGGACTGTAGCCCTCCAGGCTCCTCTGTCCATGGGGATTCTCCAGGCAAGAATACTGGAGTGGGTTCCAATTTTCTACTCTAGGGAATCTTCCCAACCCAAGAATTGTCTCCTGCATTACAGGTGGATTCTTTACCATTTACCAGAGCCACCTGGGAAGACCCCAATTTAACTGGATTTCACCAAAAACATGAAGATCTTTTACAAATGTCTTCCCATTGTCAACTACAAATTGGCACTTGCCAAGGGCATTTGCCGTCTGCCTCTGAGGAGACTGAACCCTGTGCTGCGGCTGTTGAACTTCAACACCCCTGAAGGAGTTCAGGGTGGAGTGAGGCACTCTGTGCTCCAAGGAATCTGGTGGGACAGGTCTTTAGATAGTTAGATATTTTCACAAACTGATTTCATAATCCTAATCCTTACATCTCTTCATATATAGAAAAATCACTAAATCCCTTCATGGTGACATCAGCTCCTGGTGACTGGCAGAAAACCTCTTGTAAAGAAAGCATTTGATTGCATTGAGCTCCCCCTTCACCAAAACCTTATATATTGACCTTCCCCACTGCCTCTTTGGAGCGGTCTCTCAGAGCTATCTGAGGTGCTGTCTCCCAGGCTGCAGTCCTTATTTTGCCCCTCAAAAACTTCATTAGTATCTCACATGTTGTGCATCTTTTTAGTCAACACTGTCAACACCCAAAGGCAACTTTAGAGGTGAAAATTTCAGCCTTCCAGGAAGGCTCAAATATAAAAGCCATGGCACACCTCTGGGCTCAGGACGGCTTACCTACCATCATCCATAGCTTTTGGTCTGTGCTTGTTCTTGTATCTGGAGATTTGGGGAAAGCTATTTTCTGAGAAGCTGATAAACAGTTGGATGAGAAAGAGAGAGATAAAAACTGGCAGGAGGATTTGGCTCCACGACCGCAGGCAGCACATAGCTCCTCGGACCTGGGTGCCACCAGTTGCTGGCCAGAGGGACTGTGATAGTCATCAGGTACTTATTTGGACCTGCGGGCCCACTCACGGACCATGAGCCGTCCCAGCAGTCCCTTCCGAGGCAGCTCTTTCAGAGCCTTGGACTCCAGCAAAATTCACAGAATTTTAGTACCACTAATGTTCCAGCCAGAATGCAGAATGTTTATCATGCAACACTGGCCTGCCATGGTCACCACCTACACTTTGTCACTGGTCTCGATCGAAGTCCATTACCCTCCCAAACCCACAGCATTTCCCTGCTGGGTTGTTGCTTTTGAAGAAGTCCTGAATTCTAAGCTCCACCATTCAATAGCTAGAAAGCAGTAGCAGCTTTCTTCACCTGGTTATTAGTTTTTATTTTTAAAGTGATGGGGAAAATATAACTAGTAGTTAAGATGCTGATGCTGGGAAAGATTAAAGGCAAAAGGAGAAGGGGCCAGCAGAGGATGAGATGGTTAGATAGCATCACCAACTCAATGAATACAAATCTGAGCAAACTCAGAGACAGCAGAGGACAGAGGAGCCTGTCTGGTGTGCTGCAGTCCATGGGGTAGCAAAGAGTCGGACACGACTGAGCGACTGAACAACAAAGTCTGAACAACGACAAAGTCATAATGATATACTGGCAACAATATATGCTATTCTTTTAAAATAATCTAGGTAAAAATGTCACATTTCAGAAATATAAGTAGTATGATTTAAAGGATAAGGCAAAATTTGTGAAGGTGGTTCCAGAATGACTGAAACTTAAGCAATATTGCCCCAGTGCCCAGGGGTATGGTGGGAAGGAACAGGGTATAGAGGCCTCTGCTTGATCAGGGTCTATCTTGTTGTTTCTTAAGTCTTTATTGAATTTGTTACAATACTGCATCTTTTTTTGTTTTGGTTTCATGGCCCCAAGGCATGTGGGATCTTAGGTCCTTATCCAGGGATCAAACTGAAACCCCTGCCTTGGAATGTGAAGTCTTAACTGCTGGATCACCCAGGAAGTCTCTTGTTTTTTAAAGCTGAATGATGGAGCTGTCCCATGGCCTCCTTGACACATTGATCTAGACCACGCTGAGGACGATGAATCCAGTATTGACAATACAGATGGTGAACGGGACCAGCACGGAGTCTCTTTTCCTCACCTCTTTGTAATGCAGAGGACAGATAGAGCTGTTAATATAATATGAAAAATGCACATAAACTGACAAGATAAGGACAGAAGGAAAAACAATAGTCATTTCAGAAGAAGAAATAAGTCCCTGCTGATCCTTTGGACACTGAATCAGACAATCCCTGGAATCAAATTGTTCGATCATCTGACTCAATAAGTCTCCTTTTGCTTAAGCCAATTTGAGTTATGTTTTCTGTCTTTTTGAGCATTCCTCAACAGCAACATATCAAGACTCCTCCTAGGAAGGAAAAGCGGTGGTTACAGATTTGTGACACTGTTCTTTTTTTTTTTTTTTTTTTTTTTTTTTAATTTTATTTTTAAACTGCAAAGTCCCTGTGCTCCTTCCTGGAGTTGATGTGAATATCTGCAACGAGGAAAGGGAATCTGTAACTCGACAGATCCCATGTATGAAGCTCCTTTTGTTCATAAATGAAGCTTGCGCTCTTGCTCTTTCTATCTACATACACATTTCCATATGTACATATGTATACACTCATTTGCATATGTACATACACATACAAAATTACCTATCCAAATAAGCAAAATTATCTATCCAAATACATACAAGATAAAGGTACCACTTCTATATAGTCCCACATTCAGAACAGAACATTGTGATTGTCACAGGAGACCCCTAATTTCTAGAGCAGAACCGTAGCTCCTGGTCAGGACACTCTCCCATGGTATCTCTCTCCTGTGCCTACTTAATGCCTTCCCTGTCCTGATGTGGACCTCAGCAGCTCTGAAGTCCCTGAATCTATTCAGATAACTGCAGCATCCCACTTCAGGCAGAGGGATGAGAATGTGATGTGATCACCCAGCACGCCTAAAACTCTTGGACTGACCTCAGTCTCTTGGCACTTCACGAGTTAGGTTTTATTGCCTCATCACAAGTACCATCATGCCCAGAGAGGTTGCCCCAACTCTGGCTGAACTGAAACCAGCCTCATATACTCCGACATAACAACTGCCACTTACTCATCGCCTTCCACTTGTAGCCGATGGCCTTGTTTACTACACCAGAGAAAATGGAACCAGTCCAAAGGAAATTTACCTAGATTCCACTTCCACACTTAGCCCAGCATCTGCACTCACATTCTCTGCTTTCCTGTTTGTAACCATAGAGAAATTGTTTGTGCTTCTGTTCAAAGGCAAAGCTGCTCCAGGGGGCTAGATTTCACCCTCTATGTCTCTCCCATAGCATTGCTCCACCAACTCTCCTCTTTTTATTCTGCATTATTTGTTTTTCAGTCTCTATTGGTTCATTCTCAATAGTATACAACATGCTCTTATTGATTCTGTCTTTAAAATCATATACAAACTTTGTCCTAACTCTACTTCTTTTATTAGGTATCACCTCATTTCTCAGGAGGAGCCTATACTTAGTGACTTCAATTTTCATCCATTATTGTCTCTTGTTGTTGTTATTGTTCAGTCACCAACTCATGTTTGTGACCCCATGGACTGCAGCACGTCAGGCCTCCCTGTCCCTCACCATCTCCTGGAGTTTGCCCAAGTTCATGTCCATTGAATCGGTGATGCCATTCAACCATCTCATCCTCTGTCACCCTCTTATCCTTCTGCCTTCAATCTTCCCCAGCATCAGGGTCTTTTCCCAAAAAAGTCCAAATTGTCTCCTAAACTCTCTCTAATCATATTCCCCAACCCCAACTCCACCAAAAAGCTTCTTGTCAAGGACACTAATGATCTCCATGTACTAAATCCAATGATCAGATCTCAACCTTCCTTTTCCCTGACTGATGGCCAACAACTGGCATTGTTGCTCGCACCATCTTCCTTGATACCCCCTCTCACTTCATTTCTAGGTCACCAAGCTCTCTTGAATGTTATACCCCTCAGGTTATTCCTGCTTGTTTTTTTTTTTTTTTTTTTTTTTGATGCTACTTTTCTCCAAGACCTGTTCATATTTGCATAGTCTAGAGTGAATCCTTGGTTTTCTTTTCTAAATACATTTATTCATCTAGTGATATGGTTTTAAATATCATGGCCAATATCATCCAATGTGCTGCTGACTCCTAAATTTCTATTTTCAACTTGGACCTCTCTCCTAAACTCCAGACAAATATATCAAAATGCCTATTCAACAGCTTCAAACAACATCTTATCTCTAGACAGTCAAAATTTATGATCTTCCATCCATGTTCCTATCCTTCTAATTTTTCAGTCCCCAAACCTTAAAGTCATCCTTGTTGTTTTATTTTCTGAAACTCTGCACCCAAATTCATTAGCAGATTACCTCTTGTCTTCAGATGAATAAACCTCTCCCTCCTCTTCTGTTATTCTTTGCTCACAACCTTGTCCTGCCCTACTCTCCCAGCCTGTCAGTAACACAGCAGCTTTGGAAGGACTGATGCTAAAGCTGAAACTCCAGTACTTTGGCCACCTCATGTGAAGAGTTGACTCATTGGAAAAGACTCTGATGCTGGGAGGGATTGGGGGCAGGAAGAGAAGGGGATGACAGAGGATGAGATGGCTGGATGGCATCACCGACTCGATGGACGTGAGTGTGAGTGAACTCTGGGAGATGATGATGGACAGGGAGGCCTGGCGTGCTGTGATTCATGGGGTTGCAAAGAATTGGACATGACTGAGGGACTGAACTGAACTGAACTGAACTGAGTAACTCTGTTAAGAGTCAGACCAGGTAACATCTCTACTTGGAAACTTCCATCTGAGTGTAATACTCGAGCTCCTTACAGAAAGCTGATGACTGTGTGGTCTGACACTTCCCTGCCTGGCCCCTCTGGCACCAGCTACTCTCTTTCTCTCCTCGTGTGATTAGGCTCCTGCCATGCTGGCATCTCTGCTGTTTCTAGAATATACTCACTATGCTGTCAGCACAGGGTTTTACAATGGGTGTTCCCTCTGCCTGGAGCGCACTTCCTTTAGATAGCCCCTTGGTTAACTCACTCAGCTCCTTCAAGTCTCTGATTAAATGGCATCTGCTCAGCGAGGCTTCACCTGAACCCCCTTGGAGAATATTGCAAGCCACACCCGCTTATAGCGGTCCTCCCAATCCCCTTAGCATGTTCTGTTGTCTTTAGGCTTTGTATTAACTTCTAAAATACTATAAAATTTGCTTCTTATGTTACTGCTTTTTTCCTTTCTCCTGTCCACTGGAAATACAAACTCCACAGAGTGAGGATTTCCGTCTCTTTTGTTTACCGATAACAATGCAAACATTAGAAGAATGCCTAGCACATAGTACAAGCTCAATTTTTCAAACTGAATCTATATCCCAAAGCATTCATCATCTTAGCTCTGGTCTTATACTGCAAGAAATCTCTACCTGAACATCCTTCAGATGTCTCAGTATGCCCAGTATGCCCAAGGTCAGTCTCATTTTTTCCCATCAAATTTTTCCTTCCTCCTGTCTTCCCAGTTTGATTCACAGCACCAATATCCATCCAATCACCTAAGAGGGAAACCTCAGAGTCACTCCTCAGCTTTAATTTTGGGACAAATGCCTAGCCCTTTCCAAAGGCTAACAGTCATTTGATATTAATCACAGTCCTTTAGCCACATACACAAACATTTTTTAATTGCTTTAGTCACTTGTCCTGGTCTCTTGTGGATTGTTTTCCATTGATTAGTGCATAAGTCTGCTTGGGCTGCCATAACAATATACCAGACTGGTGGCTTAAACAGTTAATTTCTCCCAGTTCTGGAGGCTGGAAGTCCAAGTTCAAGGTGCTGGCAGCATTTGTTTCTCCCGAGGCCTTCATCCTGTGTTCTCATGTGGCCTTTCCTCTGGGTGTGCGTGGGCTTCCCCGGTGGCTCAGTGGTAGAGAATCCACCTGCCAAGGCACGTTCAACCCCTGGGTCGGGAAGATCCCCAGAAGAGGGCCTGGCAACCCGCTCCAGTATTCTTGCCTGAGAAATCCCGTAGACATATAAATCTGAGGGGCATATTCTGTCCCTAACAGTCAGACATAGCACTTTCCCCTCATCCTGAGATTCACTCTTTGTCCTTCAGAATTATTCCTGTCAAAAAATTCATTCCTTGTGCACATGCAAACTTTGTTTTCCCTCGTTTACATTTTTTCCAGCTCATCTGTATTCTTGCCTTTATCAAAAGCAAATGTGCGTCTACGAAAATGGTTTTCAGTACTTTCCCTGCTTTCGTGTTTATTGGGTAGAGAGAATTGTTTGTAAAATATGGGGAAAAAAACACAACTCTTTTAGGTTTGGGGCACCAATTTCAACATGTTGGGGGATATTTCCCCCACAGTGCTCTGGACAACAGCTGGGTGCCCTACAATTCAACTAAATTCCAATGCTGTCTATCCAAAGGTGGCATCAGATTCTTCAGGGAAGGGTTCCATAACACAAGACTGCACCCCTACCCCAACACACTTTAGACACAAGTCAGAACAAGTCCATGCTATCACCTGTGCTTTTGAGGTTCCCACAACATCCTGCTCTGGTTCAGTTAATTTACTAGAGTGGCTCACAGAGCACCGAGAAACGCTGTGCTTAAAAGTCATCAGTTTATTATAAAGGGACACGACTCCGGGGCAGCTAGATGGAAGAGATATGTAAGACAAGGTATGGGGAAAGGCTGAGCAGCTTCCACGTGCTCTCCAGCCCCACCACTCTCCCATTTCCCCGTGTCACCAACTGGGAAGCTCTTCACTCCCACTCCTCTGTGGTTTTTATGGAGGCTTCATTACAGAGGTGTGTTTGATTAAGTCACTGACCATAAGCAACTGATTCAACCTCTAGCCTCTCTTGAGTGGAGGGGAGTGGCGGGGCTGGAAAAGGAGGGAAGAGGGGATGATTGGCAATCAGCTCCCATACTTAGGTGAGGCTCCAAAAGTCACTTCATTTACATTAAAAAGGCACCTTTATCAGGGTCCTGGGTCTTCCCTGGTGGCTCAGCAGTAAGGAACCATCTCCAGTATTCTTGCCTGGAGAATCTCCTGGACAGAGCAGCCTGGCAGGGTACATTCCACAGAATCGCAAAGGGCGGACACAACTGAAGTCACTGAGCATTCACGCACGCAGCCATCATGGTCCTTACTTAGAAATTCCAAGGGACTGTTTGGTTGAAGTATAGTTGATTTATAATAGTATACTAGTTTCAGGAGTACAGCATAGTGAGTCAATATTTTTACAGATTGTACTCCATTGACACTTATCACAAAATAATGGCTGAAGGAAATTCCGAGTTTTAGGAGCTCTATGCCAGAAATAGGATGAAGACCAAATATGTATATATGTATCTTATATATCACAAGCTGGAATCAAGATTGCCAGGAGAAATATCAATAACCTCAGATATACAGAATGACACCACCCTTATGGCAGAAAGTGAAGAAGAACTAAAGAGCCTCTTGATGAAAGTGAAAGAGGAGAGTGAAAAAGTTCCCTTAAAGCTCAACATTCAGAAAACTAAGATCATGGCATCTGTTCCTGTCACTTCATGGCAAATAGATGGGGAAACAGTGGAAACAGTGGCAGACTTTATTTTTGAAGGCTCCAAAATCACTGCAGATGGTGACTGCAGATGAAATTAAAAGACGCTTACTCCTTGGAAGGAAAGTTATGACTAACCTAGACAGCATATTAAAAAGCAGAGACATTACTTGGCCAACAAAGGTCCATCTAGTCAAGGCTGTGGTTTTTCCAGTAGTCATGTATGGATGTGAGAGTTAGACTATAAAGAAAGCTGAGCACCAAAGAATTGATGCTTTTAAACTGTGGTGTTGGAGAAGACTCTTGAGAGTCCCTTGGACTGCAGGAGATCCAACCAGTCCATCCTAAAGGAGATCAGTCCTGGGTGTTCATTAGAAGGACTGATGTTGAAGCTGAAACTCCAATACTTCGGCCACCTGATGCGAAGAACTGACTCATTTGAAAAGACCCTCATGCTGGGAAAGCTTGAAGGCAGGAGGAGAAGGGGACGACAGAGGATGAGATGGTTGGATGGCATCACCAACTCAATGGACGTGAGTTTGAGCAAACTCCAGGAGATGGTGAAGGACAGGAAAGCCTGGCATGCTGCAGTCCATGGGGTCACAAAGAGTAGGACATGACTGAGCGACTGAACAACAACAAGCCTCCCAAAGCCAAAGAGGCAAAGAAACTCAGGTAATAATGCAATCCAATCGATGGATGTCAGGGCAGTGCAGAGGAGGGTGGAGAATGGGTTTGAAAGTTTAGCTGGTGAATAATCTATACCTTTACTTCACAAAACAAATAGCCCTCTCCTCTGATATATACTTATACTCAAATATGTATTTGTATATAAAATCATGCTGTATTATGAATTTTCATTTTATGTGTTTGGCTCCCTCTACTAAATCAAGACTCAGTTCTTACATGCCTCATTCATGGTGTTAAGTATGCCAGTACCCATTATAGGAGAAATTAATAAATAAATAATTTTTGAATAGCTAAATGAATGAATACTTATTGTCTGTCTCCATGGCTTAAAATTTTGCTGGGGGAATAAGGGAAAATGTACACTAATTTTGTGTTACATTTTAATGACCAATGAATTCCATCTGGCTCCTAATAAAGATGTCAATAACAAAAACAGGATAATTGTTCCTGATTGCTGGCTATATGCAGACATGAGAAACACACAGCAGAATCTAAGAATTTATACCACAATTTGCTTTTAAAAATTAATTTCCCATTATTTATAAAAATAAGACTAGCTTATTTATCTTTGGTTTTGGCTTTGAAAGTCCACATTTTTGTTTCTTATTTTGAATTTAATTTTTAAATTTTATACTGGAGAAAAGTTGATTTATAATGCTGTGTTAGTTTCAGATGTACAGCAAGGTGATTCAGTCATACAAATATTTTATTTTTCAGATTTTTTTCCAATATAGGTTACTAATGGAAGTGAAAAATTGAGTTTATCGCCAAAAGAAGCACTAAAGTGAAAATTTAAAGCATTCAAATGTTGTCTAACAGCCAAACCTTGATAACTAAACTGCTTATCGAAGGCAAGCAGGTGAAAAGTCTCCAGGATACTACTGGAATAATTAGTGAATACTGTTAAAGTTGGTATCGATGTCCCTTCCCCTCCAAAGTATAGAGAAATTGTGTTTTGGTGACTGATGTTCCTTTTTCACCTGTGGGTCACTGAGCCTTGAAAGTTGCGTGAGATGACGTTTAAGGCAAACGTGCAATTGGACCCATTACTTACTGTCTAGTACTGCTGTTGGCTCAGTGACAGGGTTGCGCCAGTTTTAAGCAGTGCTTCGGTAATACAGTAGACATTTCTCTAGACTTCACATTCTTTTTACATTCCCAACCAGTGGAAAGAAAGCACAGTGGGGATTGTTTTCTTGGTATTTTGTTTTTACAGAAAAAAGGAATGTTTATGATTTGTTGGACATTTCTGAGGGCACGTATAACATGAAAAGAACATTTCAGTAGAGAATGTACATTCTGGCTGGACACTGTTGTTAAATGCATTGTTCATCAAATGTTCTGTGATACTGAGTTTCAGGCATCAGTTGGATTATATTATGGTGAAATTTGTGATTAAGGTAAGCTAACTCAAAATGACAAGCCAAGGGCTTTTAAAACCCACATTTCAATGAAACCTGGCAGCACAAAAACAGCTGCTCTAAGTCTGCTCCTCTAATATTTCAAAGGAAGACTAGCAATGGATTTCTGATACCATATGTGCCAACTGCAGAAATTCTAGAACAGTCTGAGAGACCTTGGGTGAAAGGTCACACTCTGCCTTATACAGATGGCATGTTTAATTATTAAAGAGCAATTTGAAGCATCTAATCATTTTAAGCCCTGAAATGAAAGGTTTTCTCAGATACCTCGAAACTTGTTGCAACCTAAATTCTACTGTCAAACTTCCATGGAGCCTGGAAGCAGCATATGTGATTTCATATCCTAACTTGATTTACATTCTCATGTGAGCTGAATTTGTTTTGCAGGCTCTGAAAGACATTGTTTTGGAGGGGGAGGTGGGAAACTGAAGGTCATGTCTTTGGCAGAGAATTTACCTATTCCTAACAGGAAAATTAAATCTAAATCCTTGCTTCAGTCTTAAATGAGGCTCAAATTTCTCAGGAGGATGGCTGAATTGCCCCTTCTTTCAGCAGAATGTTTGCAGTTCTGAGAGAAATGTTTGCATCTAGCTTTGAAAATCTTTTTCAGAAAAATCTTAGCTTTTGTTTGTTACCCCCCAAAAATAAATAAATAAATAAACCTAGCAAAGTATCTGACGTGCAACATTCAGTAAATATTAGAACCTCCTCATTCTCTCATTCAATGCATGCACACACATTTTCATGCTCATAGATTGGAATTCAAAGTTACGTGATCTGGCAAGCACCATGGAATAAAATCAAGGATAACTGCACCAATCTATAAAGGCGAAGTTAGTTCCTATTGTTTTCATCCAAAGAATTCTAATTGACATATAGAGTTTATTTGATAATGTCATGTTTTTATCTTCTTTCAAAACTTTATGTATTTTGATTTTGGCTCCTCTTTGTTGGTGCACATGGGCTTTCTCTAGCTTTGGTGCCTGGCTTCTCTTGTTGAGACGCACAGGCTTAGTTGACCCTCTGCATGTAGAATCTTCCCGGACCAGGGGTCGAATCCATGTCCTCTGCATTGGCAGGCAGATTCCTAACCACTGGACCACCAGGGAGGTCCAATAATGTTTTCTATTGAGCAGAATCTGGGGGAAATGTCCCTTAACAATGTCAGTTGAAAATAATAAGAAAGGACATGCAGTAAATCTGTGGCTTCAAGTTCACATGGAAACCAGACTATGCTCTCCCAGGAGACTCTTGCTTTATTAAGACTACTGATCATTTTGCCTAGCACTGACAGGTGGTCAGAATAAATGGTCACAAAGATAATGGGTCTTTGACCTTGACTTTCATTATATGACATTATGTTACTTCTCAAAGGGAACAGATGATGCTGACTTCACATCTCTCCTCCAAATTGTTTTTACCAATCAACAAAGAGAGAACTGCTTTGTATCATTCTATTTACAGAGAAATATGATTAGGAGCTACATAAATCTAAAGACTATTTCTCCACGAAGATTTCTGTTCTTTAAAAAAATCACAGGTATTGGATTTCCCTGGTGGTCCAGTGGCCAAGACTCCACAGTCCCAATGCAGGGGGCCCAAGTTCCATCCCTGGTCAGGAACAATATCCCATATGTCTCAGTTAAAAGGTTTCACATGCCACAACAAAGATCAAAGATCTTGAGTATCATAGCTAAGACCTAGTGCAGTCAAATAAATAGTTTTTTTTTTAAATCACAGATATTAAGTGGGCTACTATACTCTTCTGAGTATCACCCATTTGCTTCCAATTCTTTGGTTTTGTGCTGGTCCATTTGAAGTCACACCAAAGAATAGAGGCTTTGAGCAACAGAGCAAGAAAAGAACATGATTATAAATATTCATATGTGTGTACTGTGCGTAGTCACTCAGTTGTGTCCGACTCATTGTGACCCCATGGACGGTAATCCCCAGGATATTCTGTCCATGGGGATTCTCCAGGCAAGAATACTGGAGTGGGTTGCCGTGCCCTCCTCCAGGGGATCTTCCCAACCCAGGGATTGCACCCAGGTCTCCTGCATTGCAGGCGGCTTATTTCCCATCAGAGCCACCAGGGAAGCCCTTAATATACTTCTAGAAACATTTGGGATATCCTGAATATCGCTGGAACATATGCTTGTAGATACTGGATACTGATTTTATTTCAGAAATCGGATAACCTTCAGTTCAGTTCAGTTCAGTTGCTCAGTCGTGTCCAAGTCTTTGCGACCCCATGAATTGCAGCACGCCAGGCCTCCCTGTCCATCACCAACTCCCGGAGTTCACTCAAACTCATGTCCATCGAGTCAGTGATGCCTTCCAGCCATCTCATCCTCTGTCGTCCCCTTCTCCTGCCCCCAATCCCTTCCAGCATCAGGGTCTTTTCCAATGAGTCAACTCTTCACATGAGGTGGCCAAAGTACTGGAGTTTCAGCTTTAGCTTGCTATTCTGTAAAACAGCAGGTCACACTGAGAAATATGATCCTTCTAAAAATGCTTGCCTCTTCTTATTTTCAGATGATTGCTCACATGGGAAATCCAAGAGAATCTATAAGTTATGAGAATTAATGAGTTCAAAGAGTTTTCTTGATTTCAAATCAATGTTCTCATACGCTAGTCAAAACCAATTGGAAAATGTAATCGAAACAAAGGTCCCATCTACAATATCATAAAAGCTAAAGATATAAATATATTAGCTTTAAATATCAACATAATTTCAGAAATAACATTGAATGTAAAAAACGAACTACAGCATGGTAGATACAGGATAGATATTCATATAAATTGATAAATTTATCTTTTTATATAAGTACAAAACTGGCATTAAAAATTTACATGCTAAAGTACTATATAAACATTTATGGGTTAATATAAAAATTTTAGGTTGCTGGTTACTTCTGGAAGGTGCAAGTAAAGAATGGAATTGGAGAAACATTCACTGGGACTTTATTACTTAAAAAAAAAATCTGAAGCAAACATATGGTAAAATGATCATGTGTATTGTAGCTGTGTGGTGAATATCATTGTTTTCTTCAAGGGATCATCATTATTTTCTATAACTACTTATATTTCATAAAAATGTGTTTAAATGCCATTGTAATTGTAAGGAATGGCACAAAAAGATTTTTTTTTTATTGTTCTCTTATACCAAGTGGAGGATCTGAGTGTGAAATAAGAATCAGTCTGAATGAGTGAACAGTTCTGTTTTTCTTAGGCAATTCGCCAACAAGTTAGCCAGAGATGAAACATGCAATAAGTCGGAACCTACATGACCAGAGTTGATGCTTTAGAAAAACAACCTCCTACAGTTCCCCTAAAGGAGAAAATTATCCCTCCAGCTTTTATGAAACAGACATGGTTTCAGTGGCCCTGGACTAGGGAGGAAAATGTCCTGAGTCTGGGGGCCAGCTGTGCCACTACTTGGTGTCTTCGGAGAAGCTCCTTTCTCCTGTCCTCAGTCTCTTCATTTGTAACACGTGGGTATTCCCTGCTTCCCCTTCGCACAGGCTTGCTGTGCAGAGTAAATGGAGTGATGCAAATGTGACAGAGGATCCTATGTACATGATTTTCACTGATTTTCAGGCTGAACGTTATAAAAAGCAAGTGTAGTTAAGACGTCAGGGGAGTGCAAAGACAATCACTTTGGGGGGAAAAAGAATAAACTCTGCCTGATATCAAAGGCACAATATCAGGGGAATAATCATGCATGAACAGAATTTAATCCCAAGGATTCTCTTTAGAAGAACATGTACAGAGATGTTAATTTTCGTGCTTTTTTCCCTCTACATTACTAGAGGACATTATTTGAAGAATTTCCGTCTTCTCTTATCAGGCTGAGTTGTTTGGTAGCAATTAAGATGCCTTAGGTTATTTTTGTGGGACAAGGGCTATCCTCCAGGATTGACTTTAACTGAAAAGAGACTGTCAACTATTTTTTATCCACAGATGTAGAAACTCAGTGGTTAAAAGCACAGACTCATTAGCTCCACTGACTGAGTTTGACTCCAGACTCTGCTACTTATAATTGATGCCAACTTATTAACCTCTTTGCCTCAGTCTCTTCCTAAGAAAAACGATGATGATGATGGTACCTAACTTTAGGCTACTGGGTCTTAGAGAAGGCGATCATAGCTCTCCCCAGGGGTGGCCCTAGGTTTTATGGGGTCTGAAGCTTGTATTTTTTAGGGATCTCTTTAAGAGAAAGAATATAAACCAATACAATATTGTAAAGTAATGAGCCTCCAATTAAAATAAATCAATTTAAATTAAAAAAGAGAAAGAATATAAAATTATAAATACAAAGTTATAAGGCCAGTGAAGGGTTCAGGCATATCTGACTCTTTGCGATCCTATGTATCATAGCCTGCCAGTTTCCTCTACCTATGGGATTCTCCAGGCAAGAATACAGGAGTGGTTTGCCATGCCCTCCTCCAGGGGATCTTCCCAACCCAGGGATTGAACCTGCGTCTCTTATGTCTCCTGCATTGGCAGGTGGGTTCTTTATCATTAATGGTACCTGGGAAAAGGAAAGATATTCCCATCTGAATGCAGAGTTCCAAAGAATAGCAAGGAGATATAAGAAAGCCTTCCTCAATGATCAATGCAAAGAAATAGAGGAAAACAACAGAATGGGAAAGACTAGAGATCTCTTCAAGATTATTAGAGATACCAAGGGAACATTTCATGCAAAGATGGGCTCGATAAAGGACAGAAATGGTATGGACCTAACAGAAGCAGAGATATTAAGAAGAGGTGGCAAGAATACACAGAACTGTACAAAAAAGATCTTCATGACCAAGATAATCACGATTGTGTGATCACTCACCTAGAGCCAGACATCCTGGAATGTGAAGTCAAGTGGGCCTTAGAATGCATCACTACGAACAAAGCTAGTGGAGGTGATGGAATTCCAGTTGAGCTTTTTCAAATCCTGAAAGATAATGCTGTGAAAGTGCTGCACTCAATATGCCAGCACATTTGGAAAACTCAGCAGTGGCCACAGGACTGGAAAAGGTCAGTTTTCATTCCGATCCCAAAGAAAGGCAATGCCAAAGAAGGCTCAAACTACCACACAATTGCACTCATCTCACATGCTAGTAAAGTAATGCTCAAAATTCTCCAACCCAGGCTTCAGCAATACATGAACCGTGAACTTCCAGATGTTCAAACTGATTTTAGAAAAAGCAGAGGAACCAGAGATCAAATTGCCAACATCCGCTGGATCATGGAAAAAGCAAGAGAGTTCCAGAAAAACATCTATTTCTGCTTTACTGACTATGCCAAAGCCTTTGACTGCGTGGATCACAATAAACTGTGGGAAATTCTGAAAGAGATGGCAATACCAGACCACCTGACCTGCCTCTTGAGAAACCTGCATGCAGGTCCAGAAGCAACAGTTAGAACTGGACATGGAACAACAGACTGGTTCCAAATAGGAAAAGGAGTACATCAAGGCTATATATTGTCACCCTGCTTATTCAACTTATATGCAGAATACATCATGAGAAACGCTGCGCTGGAAGCACAAGCTGGAATCAAGATTTCCAGGAGAAATATCAATAACCTCAGATATGCAGATGACACCACCCTTATGGCAGAAAGTGAAGAGGAACTAAAAAGCCTCTTGATGAAAGTGAAAGAGGAGAGTGAAAAAGTTGGCTTAAAGCTCAACATTCAGAAAACGAAGATCAGGGCATCTGGTCCCATCACTCATGGCAGATAGATAGGGAAACAGTGGAAACAGTGTCAGACTTTATTTTGTTGGGCTCCCAAATCACTTCAGATGGTGACTGCAGCCATGAAAGTAAAAGATGCTTACTCCTTGGAAGGAAAGTTATGACCAACCTAGATAGCATTTTCAAAAGCGGAGACATTACTTTGCCAACAAAGGTCTGTCTAGTCAAGGCTATGGCTTTTCCAGTAGTCATGTATGGATGTGAGAGTTGGACGTGAAGGAAGCTGAGCGCCGAAGAGTTGATGCTTTTGAACTGTGGTGTTGGAGAAGACTCTTGAGAGTCCCTTGGACTGTAAGAAGAACCAACCAGTCCATCCTAAAGGAGATCAGTCCTGGGTGTTCTTTGGTAGGAATGATGCTAAAGCAGAAACTCCAGTACTTTGGCCACCTCATGTGAAGAGTTGACTCATTGGAAAAGACTCTGATGCTGGGAGGGATTGAGGGCAGGAGGAGAAGGGGACGACAGAGGATGAGATGGCTGGATGGCATCACTGACTCGATGGACGTGAGTCTCAGTGAACTCCGGGAGTTGGTGATGGACAGGGAGGCCTGGCGTGCTGCAATTCATGGGGTTGCAAAGAGTCGGACACGACTGAGTGACTGAACTGAATGGTACCTGTGAAGCCCTTATCTACTTCTACATTTCTCTATTCTCCAAACCAGGAACCAACTGAGAAAGTAGACACCGTTGGAGATCAAAATACAGCCAAACAATCCTTTATCTACAATTTGAAATCCAAAAAGTTTTAAAACCCAAAAGAGTTTTTGTAATTCATTTGGCAGCAAAATCCAAAATCTTTGAATTCATTTGACAATAAAATCTGGTCTGACTTAATGAGACATAGTCTCATTAATTTATCCAACTTTGTCTCATTAATTTATCCAACTGTGCATGAACATTCATACCTTTTATTGCATAAATAACAAAGTGTTTGATAATGGGGAGTTGTCTCAGAACCTGTAAGTAAGACATATAACTTTTCTGAAGTCTGAAAACTTCTCAAATTTGAAACCCACCAGGTCCCAGGAACTTCAGATAAGGAATTGTGTAGTGTCAGGTACATTACAAATAAAGCTGAATTGGGGAACACATCAGAACCCCAGAAGTACAGGGGCAGGGTTCTGAGTGTGTACAGAGGGACTGAGAATCCCCTAGGCTGGGGCACAGCCTCCCCAGGGAATAAGCTGCAGCTTCTTTCCCATCTCTTAAACCACCAACTCTCCCAAGTTCATCCTGAGGAGGAAGGAGTTACACAGGAGAAGATTATGTAGCCCAACAAGTCACTCCCAAAGTGACCTGGAGAGTGGAGAAGAAACACAGTAAATAGGGAAAAAAAAGTTCCCCACTAAGAATGGTTTTATTGTAAAGGTGAAGGAGAACCATGACTTGCAGAATGGAGCTGGAGGAATCAACCTTCCTGACTTCAGACAATACTACAAAGCTACAGTCATCAAGACAGTATGGTACTGGCATAAAAACAGGAATATAGGCCAATGGAACAAGGCAGAAAGCCCAGAGATAAACCCACACACCTACGGGCATCTTACCTTTGACAAAAGAGGCAAGACTATACAATGGAGAAAAAGATAGTCTCTTCAATAAGTGGTGCTGGGAAAATGGGACAGCTACGTGTTAAAGAATCAAATTGGAACACTTCCTAACACCATATACAAAGATAAAACTTGAAATGGATTAAAGATCTAAACGTAAGACCACAAACTATAGAACTCTTAGGGAAAAAAAAAAAAAAACATAGGCAGAACATTTGTCATAAATCACAGCAAGAACTTCTGTGACCCACAGTTCAGTTCAGTTGAGTCACTCAGTCGTGTCCGGCTCTTTGTGACCCCATGAATTGCAGCATGCCAGGCCTCCCTGTCCATCACCAACTCCCAGAATTCACTCAGACTCACGTCCATCGAGTCGGTGATACCATCCAGCCATCTCATCCTCTGTCGTCCCCTTCTCCTCCTTCCCCCAATCCCTCTCAGCATCAGAGTCTTTTCTAATGAGTCAACTCTTCACATAAGGTGGCCAAAGTACTGGAGTTTCAGATTTAGCATCATTCCTTCCAAAGAAATCCCAGGGCTGATCTCCTTCAGAATGCACTGGTTGGATCTCATGCAGCCCAAGGGACTCTCAAGAGTTCTCCAACACCACAGTTCAAAAGCATCAATTCTTTGGCACTCAGCTTTCTTCACAGTCCAACACTCACATCCATACATGACCACTGGAAAAACCATAGCCTTGACTAGACGGACCTTTGTTGGCAAAGTAATGTCTCCGCTTTTGAATATGCTATCTAGGTTGGTCATAACTTTCCTTCCAAGGAGTAAGCATCTTTTACTTTCATGGCTGCAGTCACCATCTGAAGTGATTTGGGAGCCCAACAAAATAAAGTCTGACACTGTTTCCACTGTTTCCCCATCATGAAGTGATGGGACCGGATGCCATGATCTTCGTTTTCTGAATGTTGAGCTTTAAGCCAACTTTTTCACTCTCCTCTTTCACTTTCATCAAGAGGCTTTTTAGTTCCTCTTCACTTTCTGCCATAAGGGTGGTGTCATCTGCATATCTGAAGTTATTGATATTTCTCTTGGTAATCTTGATTCCAACTTGTGCTACCAGCCCAGCGTTTCTCATGATGTATTCTGCCTATAAGTTAAATAAGCAGGGTGACAATATACAGCCTTGACGTACTCCTTTTCCTATTTGGAACCAGTCTGTTGTTCCATGTCCAGTTCTAACTGTTGCTTCCTGACCTGCATATTGGTTTCTCAAGAGGCAGGTCAGGTGGTCTGGTATTGCCATCTCTTTCAGAATTTCCCACAGTTTATTGTGATCCACACAGTCAAAGGCTTTGGCGTAGTCAATAAAGCAGAAATAGATGTTTTTCTGGAACTCTCTTGCTTTTTCCATGATCCAGTGGATGTTGGCAATTTGATCTCTGGTTCCTCTGCCTTTTCTAAAACCAGCTTGAACATCAGGAAGTTCACAGTTCACATATTGCTGAAGCCTGGGTTGGAGAATTTTGAGCATTACTTTACTAGCATGTGAGATGAGTGCAATTGTGTGGTAGTTTGAGCATTCTTTGGTATTGCCTTTCTTTGGGATTGGAATGAAAACTGACCTTTTCCAGAGTAATGGAAATAAAAACAAAAATAAACAAGTGGGACCTAATTAAACTTAAAAGTTTTTGCACAGCTAAGGAAACCATAAACAAGATGAAAAGACAACCTTCAGAATGGGAGAAAATAACTGCAAATGAAGCAACTGACAAAAGATTAATCTCCAAAATATACAAGCAGCTCATGCAGCTCAACATTAGAAAAACAAACCACCTAATCGAAACATGGGCAGAAGACCTAAACAGACATTTCTCCAAAGAAGACATCCAGATGGCTAATAAGCACAGAAAAAATTCTCAAGGTCGCTTACTATTAGAGAAATGTAAACCAAAACTACAGTGAGGTATCACCTCACAACAGTGAGAAATCACCTCACAACAGTGAGCATGACCATCATCAAAAAATCTACAAACAATAAATGCTGGAAAGGGTGCGGAGAAAAAGGAACCCTCTTGCACTGTTAGTGGGAATGTAAATTGATAGAGCCACTATGGAGGACAGTACAGACATTTCTTTAAAAACTGGAAATAAAACTGCCCGTGACCCAGCAATCCCACTACTGGGCATATACCGCTAAGGGACAGACTGAGAGAGTAGCATCGAAATATACGCATAACCATGTGTAAAAGAGAAAGCTAATGGGAAGTGCTGTATAGCACAGGGAGCTCACCCTGGTGCTCTGTGATAACCTAGAGGGGTGGGATGGGGTGGGAGATGGGAAGGAGGTTCAAGAGGGAGGGGACATGTGTTTACCTGTGGCTGATTTGTGTTGATGTATGGCACAAACCAACACATCAATTAAAAAAAAAAATGAGTTACAGAGCTTAGCCTGGTTTCTGAGCCACAGGGAGCCTGAGTAGAAGCTGTGGCCACTGTTACTGTCCTATATCAACCTCACGCACTGACTCGTTTCCCTTTGGCCTCAATCTCAGAACAGTTTGAGCCTCCCCAACTCTGATCTCCTTCTTTTAGGGTGAGGGAGCTATTTAGAAAAAATGGCTCTTAAGGGATAGATTTCAACTTGTGATTTCATTTTCTCTTTCTTTCTGTCCTGTTTTATCTTGATTTCTCCACCCACTTATTTCACATTTTCCTTTCTCTGGTTACACTTTACTTATTTTTAAAACTTGTGTATTTTTTTAGTAAGGACTTTAAATCCTTTCTGGAACGAGACTGAGTAAAATTATATAAATAATTTTAAAAGAATTCGAAGAACGTCAAAAGTATTTGCTACTTACTCCACATAAAATATAGATGAAATCAGTCAAGTGTGGAGGAGAAACCCTAGGATTAAGCAGTCTTGCATGACTGAAATTTGGGGGAAGAAATAACCTTCATGTCAGATATTTTTGTATTCAATTATCTTCTGGCTCCATGAACCAGAAACTTCTCCCTTTAAAAGTATCAAAGAGCATATCATCTTATTTTATAAGAAATGTCTGATCAAACATCAAATCAAACTTCTTAATGATAAAATAGGTTACTGGAGTGGGGAAGAAGGAGCGGACAGTGCTAGGGCTTTTGGTGAGTAAATCATGTGCTGTGTGCTCAGTCACTCGGTTGTGTCAGACGCTTCATGACCCCGTGGACTGTAGCCCACCAGGCTCCTCTGTCCATGGGATTCTCCAGGCAAGAATACTGCAGTGGGTTGCCATTTCCTTCTCCAGGGAATCTTCCGGACTCAGGGATCAAACCTGCATCTCTTGCATTAGCAGGTGGGTTCTTTACCACTATCGCAACTTGGGAAGTCCAAGTAAACCATAAGCTATGTGAAAGTACAGTTCATGTATCTTACAAGAATTAATCAATTCTAGTATATATACGTGTGTGTGTGTGTGTATATATACAAATATATATTTACTTTTTATAATCACAATGAAATGTGTGTCCACTGTAAAGTATTTGGGAAAAAGAGGTTACTACAAAAGAAAGCAATACACATGACCCAAATCTGAGATCAACTCTGAGATCATTGTTAACAGTTTGGTGTATATCCATGTAGTCTTTTCTATTGACACAGACAGTCTTCTGTTTTCTAAAATGGGATCATATTTTACTTATTGTTTATAACTTGCTTTTTCAGTTAACTACAGATCCTAAATATCTTCCCATATTATTAACTATTACTTTAAAATAATTTTTGTAACATACATAATACATGTTCTTGGTAATATATGCAAATAGTAGAGCGCCGTATGGAGACACAAGTCAAATCCCACTCATCCCACCAGCGTCTCACGGGCACTCCCTAGAAGTGCCCACTGCAATATTTCAATGTGTGCATGCGTAAAGGAGGTTGGTAAATGGAACTATAGCTCTTAAGAGAATTGAGGTAGGTCTCCATACTGATGAGAAAAGATGTCAAAAATATGTAAAGGGTAGAGTAATATTGATAATATGATTCCTTTTATGTAGAAAAATAATTTCCCTGCAAAGGCCCAGACAATATCTGAAAGGATGTACACACACATACACACACACATGCACACACTGAACTATTGCAGTGGGCACGTCCAGGGAGCGCCCGTGAGACACTGGTGGGATAAGTGGGATTTGACTTGTGTCTCCATATGGCGCTCTACTATTTGAATATAGTATCAAGAACATGTATTATGTATTTACAAAAATTATTTTATTTATTTAGTAAAAATACTAAAACACTATAAATGTAACATATATATATTTACTAAGTAAATAACACTATAAATTTAAATTATAAATTATGTAACATTTATAGTGTTAAATAAAATAATTTAAATTTATAGTGTTAAATAAAATAATTTTTGTAACATACATAATACATGTTCTTGGTAATATATGTTATATATATAGTGTTATTTATAGTAATATATTTATGTAACATAATCATGTAAATTTAAACACTATAAATGTTACATAAATAAAGATATATAACTTTTAATTTTTATCCCCTGGGAGACAGCCTTTTGAAATATGACATAAAGTAAAAATTATAAAGGAAAAATCTGATATCCCTGACTACATAAATCTCAAACATTTGCAAAGTGAAACAAACAAACAAAAATCACTAGGTATAAATAATAAATGAAAATCTGAGAATGATATTTTCAGTGCAAATTATAGATAAATGACTAATTTCCTCAGTGTGTGTTGGCATTTCAGGGATAAAGAAAAATAAGTAGCCAAACAAAATAAAAACAAAAGAAAGAAAAAGGAAAAACAGCCATAAAAAGGTGAAATGCCCATTCATAAAGAAATGAAAATCAAATAAAGATGAATGCATTTGGTAACTGTCATCGTTGGTTAGATGCAAAGAACTCTGTACTTACAGTTGCAGAAGTATAAACTGGTACAATCTTCTTTGGAGGGTGAATTGACAATACCAACATTCTAAATACATCTTTTAACTCAGAAATTCCACTCCTCAGTTTTGTTGTTGTAATTTGTCTCTAAGTGATGTCCAACTCTTTGTGACCCCATGGACTGTAGCATACCAGGCTTCCCTGTCCTTCACTATCTCCCAGAGTTTGCTCAAACCCATGTCCATTGAGTCGGTGATATCATCCAACCATCTCATCCTCTGTCACCCACTTCTCAGCTTGCCCTCAATCTTTCCCAGCATCAGGGTCTTTTCCAATCAGTCAACCCTTCCCATCAGGTGGCCAAAGTATTGGAGCTTCAGTTTCAGTACCAGACCTTCCAGTGAGTATTTAGGGTTGATTTCCTTTAGAATTGACTGGTTTGATGGTCTTGCAGTTCAAGGGACTCTTAAGAGTCTTCTGCAACACCACAGTTCGAAAGCATCTACTCTTTGGTACTCAGCCTTCTTTATGGTCCAACTCTCACATCCATACGTGATTACTGGAAAAACCATAACTTTGACTATATGGACCTTTGTCGGCAAAGTGATGTCTCTGGTTATAAATGTATTGTCTAGTTGTTATAGCTTTTCTTCCAAGGAGCAAACATCTTTCACTTTCATGGCTGCAGTCAGCATCGTTGGTGATTTTGGAGCCCAAGAAAATAAAATCTGTCACTGCTTCTGCTTTTTCTCCTATTTGCCATGAAGTGATCGAACCAGATGCCATGACCTTAGTTTTATGAACGTTGAGTTTTAAGCCAGCTTTTTCTGTCTTCTCTTTCACCCTCATCCGGAGGCTCTTTACTTTCTGACCTTAGAGTGGTATCATTTGCATATCTGAGGTTATTGATATTTCCCCTGGCAATCTTGATTACAGTTTGTGAGTCATCCAGCCTGGCATTTTGCATGATGTACTCTGTATATAAGTTTAAGAAGCAGAATGACAATATACAGCCTTGACATACTCCTTTCCCTATTTGGAATTAGTCTGTTGTTCCACATACGGTTCCAACTGTGGCTTCTTGATCCACGCGCAGGTTTCTCAGGAGACAAGTAAGGTGGTCTGGTATTCTCATCTCTTTAATAATTTTCCACAGTTTGTTGTCATCCACACAGTCGAAGGTTTTAGCATAGTCAATGAAGCACAAGTAGATGTTTTCCTGGAACTCCTTTGCTTTCTCCATGATCTAATGAATGTTGGCAATTTGATCTCTGGTTCCTCTGCTTTTCCTTAGCCCAGCCTGTACATCTGAAGTTGTCGGTTCGTGTACTGTCAAATCCTAGCTTGAAGGATTTTGAGCATAACTTAGTTAGCATGTGAGGCGATCACAACTGTATGGCACTTTGAACCTTCTTTGGCATTGCCCTTCTTTAGGATTGTAATGAAAACTGACCTTTTCCAGTCCTGTGGCCACTGCTGAGTTTTCCAAATTTGCTGACATATTGAGTGCAGCACTTTAACAGCTCCATCTTTTAGGATTTTAAATAACTCAGCTGGAATTTCGTCACCTCCACTAGGCTTCCCTCATAGCTCAGTTGGTAAAGAATCTCCCTGCAATGCAGGAGACCCAGGTTTGATTCCTGGGTCAGGAAGATCCTCTGGAGAAGGAAATGGCAACCCACTCCAGTATTCTTGCTTGGAGCATCCCATGGACAGAGGAGCCTGGTAGGCTACAGTCCGTGGGATCACAAGAGTCAGACACGACTTAGAGACTAAACCACCACCACCACTAGCTTGTTCCTTGGTCTTTATCCCATATAATTAA
The DNA here is from genome assembly GCF_019923935.1 of Bubalus bubalis. Taxonomy (NCBI): domain Eukaryota; kingdom Metazoa; phylum Chordata; class Mammalia; order Artiodactyla; family Bovidae; genus Bubalus; species Bubalus bubalis. Next base: position 7,549,416 of record NC_059164.1, on the reverse strand, counting down.
GTATGTAAAAGGGTGTCTATAAGGATATTTGTTATAGTGTTATTTAAATAGCAAATTCTCATATTTGAATGCATTTAATGAAAACACATGAAACCATTCCTTAGAATTACTTAGAATAACCACTAGATGTCACAATTGTTGCACAAAAATAAAGCTATAGCCAAAGTCAACAAATTTGAAGGTAATAAAGAACTTTGTATATACAGTCCTTCATGTGTGCGTGCTCAGTCATGTCAGACTCTGCAACACCATGGACTGTAGCCTGTCAGGCTCCTCTGTCCATGTTATTTTCCAGGCGAGAATACTGGAGTAGGTTGCCGTTTCCTCCTCCAGGGGAATCTTCCCAACCCAGGGATGGAACCAGCGTCTCCTGTGCTTCCTGCATTAGCAGGTGGACTCTTTACCACTGAGCCACCTGGGAAGCCCCCATATAGGCTTTCACTTCAAGATAACTGGTGCTTATCCAGGCCACCCAACTCTTCAACAAGGACAATTTACATCACGAAGTACTTTGTAAAACAGTATTTCACAAACTGATCTTCAAATTCTCTTTTTAAAAAATGTTTTTCTCATATCAAGGAACTTAAACCAGGGCTCTGCAGCAATCTAGAGGGGTGGGATGGGGAGGGAGGTGAGAGGGATGCTCTAGAGGGAGGGGACATATGTATACATAACTACGACTGATCCATGATGATGTGTGGCAGAAACCAACACAACATTGTAATTATCCTTCAATTAAAAATAAGAAAAAATTAAAAAAAATTTATCACAAAGAAGTCTCAGTGGGTTTTTATATGCTTTTATAAAACTTTATTCTAAAATGCACTAAAATGGAGTAGGCTTTTGTGGTGTGATTTGGGAGCTTCCAGGAGGAACTCAGGCTTCAAAGAATCTCACCACAAACATGTATAATTCCTAAAATTTCGCTATGGAAGATTAATGTTGAGGAGTTTAAGAGTTTCCAATCTTTAGAAGTGTTAACTGTAAAATATCTCTGAATGAGGTGACCCTTTGAGCACTATTACTGAATAGTTTTGAAGATTTATTGAGCTTTAAACAAGAACAAAGCCCACTGCGAAAGAAACGTAAAATGAGTGCCCAGGAGACGAGGTGGGGCGGGGTGCCAGCATGCTGGAAAGCGGCTCCGGCTGGGCTTTGCATGCCTACCTGGTCGGCCTTTACGCTAGGCGTGACACAACTCACTGAGATCTACTTCTGAGAAGTGCGAGTACTTTGGGGACCCTAAGACCCTAGATAACATGGGGCTTATCAAAACCTGTATTCTCACAACGCTTTCCTAATGTCACCCTTATTTCCCTTATATCAAGTGCATATTTGATGCTGATCTAAAGTAAATACACACAAATATATTAGGAAATACATATCATTTATTTGTTTCTGTACTCAGAAACTAATAGTCAAAGCAAATGTTGAAACCAAGCCCATATTTAGTTTTCGATTAAGAAGTTCCAAATAAAAGCAACTGCACACAGACAGAAGGCTAAATAAACGTTTGGCTTTAAAATCAGGATTTCTTCATCAAATACAGAAGCAGGAGGTGCAAACTGAATAGGAAAGCAAATCAACAGTGTTAGGTGATAACTTTTACAAATAGTTGCTCACTAGTTTTATATCAGATATAAAATACAATCGGTAATGAAAGGGCTGAGAAGGTCTCACTTTGGCAAAGCAAAACAGAATATCAAACCTGAAGATTCAGGTGCTTTTTGAAAGTTTTTCATTTGTAATGAATTACAACATTTGTTACAATATTAACAAAGTGATATATGTAAGTATATTTAGTGTTAGATATTAGTCAGCTCCATATTAATACTTTTAGTCCATGGTACTGTCTACAATTTTCAAAGCAGATTTTCATACTTTCTTTGATTTTCTCCTATAGAATGACTTTTTTGGATTGATATAAAAAGTACTATCAGCCTATAATTAATTTTCTCCATCCAACCTATAGGTCCAACTGAATTAAATATCTTTAACCTTAGGCATTTCAGAAAGAGGAAAATAAGTCTGCCTATTGCTTGTGGCCACCTCATGCGAAGAGTTGACTCATTGGAAAAGACCCTGATGCTGGGAGGGATTGGGGGCAGGAGGAGAAGGGGACGACAGAGGAGGAGATGGCTGGATGACATGACTGACTCGATGGACGTGAATCTAAGTGAACTCCGGGAGTTGGTGATGGACAGGGAGGCCTGGAGTGCTGCGATTCATGGGGTGGCAAAGAGTCAGACATGACTGAGCGACTGAACTGAACTGAACTGATTGCTTGTGGGCAAAATTTTTTAAAGCTAGAGATGACATCAGTACCCAGTCCCCTAACTACCTCCCCTGGCCTCACAGCTCTAGCTCATTCATGTCTTTTTCAAATGGACATGGTTTATGATGTCAGTTGTTCAGTCGTGTCCAACTCTACGATCCATGGACTATAGCCTGCCAGACTCCTCTGTCCATGGAATTCTCCAGGCAAGAATACTGGAGGGGGTTGCCATTTCCTTCTCCATGGTTTGTAACTGAATAAGTAGTAATACCTTTTCCTTCACCATGCCATCATCCATTTTTTCTTATCCTTGAACTAAATGGTAAGGGTTACATCTTTATCCTAACATGATGGAAGAGCAGTGTGGTAGCTCTAAACTGGTTAAGGGCTGGGTCTTTTCCCCCACCCAGTTTATCTTAGGTCATATTATTGGAGAACTGTGCAAACACACAGTTTTGTAGACCAGGGGTCTTCTAAGCATGGATGCAGCCATTATGATCCATCAGGGCAGCGATCCACAAAATCCAACCCAGCCAAACCCAGCCCACCACTTGTTTATCTTTCCTTAAAAATTTTTTTATTGAGATAAAATACACAAACATAAAATTTACTCTCTAAATCATGTTTAAGTGTGCGGTGGTATTAAATACATTCCGAATGTTGTGTAACCAGCACCAACGACTGAATCCTTTATAGTGTCTCCTCCACCCACTCAAACTCCTGTGCATAATAGCAGCATCAACTTTCCACTGGGCCCTTCCCCGAGTTAATTAGTTTCTCATTCTTGTATTCCCCCCTAAAAATCATAGCAAAAGGGGAGAGGTGGGTCTCATAACTCTTGGCTCAATTACTTTGACTTATTTAAGAAGGCTAGTTTAACGAGAAAAAGCTGAAGTGTGATACTGTGTTTCTTTAAACTTGTAATGCATTTTGGGTTTTTTTTTTATTTTGTTTTGAGGTTATTTTAAAAATTCTGTTTATTTATTTATGGCTGCGCTGGGTCTCCGTTGCTGCACGTGGGCTCTCCCTAGTTGTGGTGAGCGGGGCTATTCTCTGCTTGTGGTGCCCAGGCTTCACTGTGGTGGCTTCTCTTCTTGCAGAGCACAGGCTCTAGGCACATGGGCTCAGTGATTGTGGCACATGGGCTTCACTGCCCAAAGGCAAGTGGAAACTTCCCACACCAGGGATCAAACCCATGTTCCCTGCAAGGTGGATTCTTAACCATTGGACCAGCGGGGAAGTCCTTGTAATGCATTTTGAATAGGGTCATACTCATCTGGGCCTCTGTCATGGCTCATGGTAAAGAATTCACCTGCAATGCAGAAGACACGGATTCAATCTCTGGGTCAGGAAGAGCCCCTGGAGTAGGAAATAGCTACCCACTCCAGCATTCTTGCTGGGAAACTCCCATGGACAGAGGGGCCTGGGGGGCTGTGGGGTCACAAAGAGTTGGACATGACTGAAGTGACTGAACATGCTCGATTCTCATCATCTAAATTCAAATATCATCATGGAGCGCACTACCGTTCTTTCTGGACAAGCATCTGTAAAGGAAGATTCTGATATGCAACATGCTACCTTGCATCACCTTTTTCATCCTCAGCTCCAATATTAGGTGTGGTCACTCACCTAGAGCCAGACATCCTAGAGGTGGAGTCAAGTGGGCTTTAGGAAGCATTACTACAAACAAAGCTAGTGGAGGTGATGGAATTCCAGCTGAGCTATTTAAAATTCTAAAAGATGATGCCGTTAAAAGTTCTGCACTTAATATGTCAGCAAACCTGGAAAACTCAGTGCTGGCCACAGGACTGGGAATGGTCAATTTTCATTCCAATCCCAAAGAAGGACAATGCCAAAGAATGTTCAAACTTCTGTACAACTGCACTCATTTTACATGCTAGCAAAGTTATGATCAAAGTCCTTCTAGTTAGGCCTCAACAGTACAGGAACTGAGAACTTCTAAATGTACTATCTGAATTTAGAAAAGGTAGACGAACCAGAGATCAAATTGACAACATTCGTTGAATGATAGAAAAAACAAGAGAATTCCAGAAAAACATCTGCTTCACCGACTACACTAACATCTTTGATTGTGTGGATCACAACAAACTGTGAACAATTCTTAAAGAGATGGGAATACCAGACCACATAACCTTCCTGAGAAACTTGTATGTGGATCAGGAAGCAACAGTTAGAATCAGATATGGAACAACAGACTGGTTCAAAATTGGGAAAGGAGTAAGTCTAGGCTGTATATTGTTATCCTGTTTATTTAACTTCTATGCAGAGTACACCATGCGAAATGCTGGGCTGGATGAATCTGGAAACAAGCTGGAAACAAAATTACCAAGACAAATATCAACAACCTCAGATATGCAGATGATACCACTCTCATGGCAGGAAGTGAAGAGGAACTAAAGAGCCTCTTAATGAGGGTAAAAGAGGAGAGTGAAAAGAGCTGGCTTAAAACTCAATATTTAAAAAACTAGGATTGTGGTATCTGGTCCCATCACTTCATGGCAAATAGAAGGGGGAAAAGTGGAAGTAGTGACAGATTTTCTTGGGCTCCAAAATAACTGAAGACACTGACTGCAGCTATGAAATTAAAAGATGCTTGCTCCTTGGAAGGAAAGCTATGGCAAACCTAGACAGCACATTAAAAAACAGAGACATTACTTTGTCGACAAAGATCCATATAGTCAAGGCTATTGTTTTTCCAGTAGTCATGTACAGACAGATGTGAGAGTTGGACCATAAAGAAGGCTAAGTGCTGAGGAATGGATACTTTCAAATTATGGTGCTGAAGAAGACTCTTGAAAGTCCTTTGGATAACATGGAGATCAAACCAGTCGATTCTAAAGGAAATCAACCCAGAATATTCATTGGAAGGACTGATGCTGAAGCTGAAGCTCTGATCCTTTGGCCACCTGATGCGAAGAGCCGACTCATTGGAAAAGACACCAAAGCTAGGAAAGATTGAGGGCAAAAGCAGAGGGGGCCAGCAGAGGATGGGATGGTTGGATTAGTCGGACATGACTTAGTGACCGAACACACACACACAAACAGAACTTAAGGAAAGTCCGTTGCACCCTCACAACCATCTTTGAAAAGAAGTGTGGTGGCTATTAGCCTTCTTTGGTGGCTAGGACAATAAAGAATCTGCCTGCAATGCAGGAGACTGGGGTTTGAGCCCTGGGTCAGGAAGATTCCCTGGAGAAGGGAATGGCTACCAACTCCAGTATTCTTCTGGAGAATTCCATGGACAGAGGAGCCTGGTGGGCTATAGTCCATGGGGTTGCAAAGAGTAGTACACGATTGGATGACTAAGACTACTACTAAAGTGGTTAATACTGTGTCAAGGTGCAGATGTAGAAACTGAGAAACAGGAGCTGGGATTCTCAGACACCTGCCCATCGCCTACTTAGTGAGAGGAGACCCGGAACTACAGGGATCTCAGTGCTCTTGACTCCACACCCAGGGCTCCTCTGCTGCCTCCCACTGAAACAAATTAAGAATTTCAAGGCAAGGTTTCCCCGGTGGTCCAGTGGTTAAGAATCTGCCTTGGCGACGCAGGGGATACGGGTTCCATCCCTGGTCTGGAAAAATTCCACATGCTGCGGGGCAACTCTGCCCATGTGCCACAGCAGCCGAGCCCCTGAGCTGCAGCCACTGAAGCCTACACATCCTGGAGCCCGTGCTCCGCCACAAGAGAAGCCACGGTGATGAGAAGCATGAACACGGTGGCTGGAGAGTGTTCCCCACACCCCCCCCCGCCCCCCCCTCCACCTGCCACAACCAGAGGAAAGCCTGAGCAGCAATGAAGAGCCAGCACAGCCAGAAAAGAATACAGAAAGAGAGAATTTCCAGACGGCATCCAGACTATTAAACCAAGGGCAGAGCCCTTCTGAACCCAGGACCTCATGTGCCTGCACGGGTCCCACAAAGCCCTGCTCTCATGACACAGTGCCTTCCCAAAGCACAGATCCAGCTGGGTCTCGGGGGGCCCGGGGAGTGCTTCTTATGTGTCCATGGTACAGCTTGTGCATATGCCACAGTAAAAGAATTGCTAATTTCTCTTGGCAGGGAGAGTGACTTTACTTCCAACAAAAAATTCAGAGGCATCTGTAGAAACAAAAACAAATACATAAACACAGGAAAAAAGGCTGCCAGTCCCTTGAAGGGTGACTGTTGATAGCAGGGCTCCCAAGTAAAACATCAGGGTAAGATGATTTTCTTTTTTCTTTGCCATTTTTCTCATTGGAGCATCCTAAATTTTGATTCCTTTACTTCCTTAACAATCATACTTTTGTCCTTTGAATAAACTGAATTTCTATTCATCATCCTTTCATGGTACCACTTCTAAAAGCAAGAATTTCACTTGAGTTGAACTTTAGAACTTTAGATAATTTCCACTTTTCAGTGTTAGGTCTTCCTTAATTTTTGCTCTGTTCCTGGTCATGGTGGTTCTGCTTTAGGGGAAATTTATCAGTCTCTCCCTAACTCTAGGCTTCCCAGTAGTAAAGAATCTGCCTGCCAGTGCAGAAGATGCAAGAGACAGGGTTCCATTCCTGGGTCCGGAAGATCCCCTGAAGTAGGCAATGGCAAACTCACTCCAGTATTCTTGCCTGGAGAATTCCATGGACAGAGGAGCCTGGCGGGCTCCAGTCCATGGGGTTGAGTCAGACACAACTGAACAACTGAACACACACACACACACACACACACACACACACACACACACTGCCTAACTCCATGTTATTAGCATTAATGGCTTTTTCTCCCTCTGTGCCTGCCAAAGTTGTACCGGCTGGTGGAGAGAGAAGCAGTCTAAGAAGGGTAGGGACAGTTGGCTTTTGATGCTTTCCATTCTTTGGCTGAGCCATTCTCCCCCACCCCCACCCCCACCTCTCAGGTCACATTTTCTTTCAGTCTCTTTTATTCCCCAACAGAGGAATTCAGTGTCCTTTGGCTCCCCGCTCTGGGAGTCCTAAGCTACCTAGCTTGTGCCCTTTTCAGGCTAAGTATTAGGAAAGCAATCAGATTAACTTCACTGTACTGAAATACCAATACAATTCAGCTTCCCGCTCCTAATGCTGATCTCACAATTGCTGCCACCAAGTTTTTAATTTTTCTTTTGGCTGCACAGCATATGGATCTTAGCTCCCCAGCCAGGGATCAAACCCCCACTCCCTGCACTGGAAGTGCGAAGTCTTAACCACTGGACTGTCAGGGAAGTCTCTGCCACAGGATTTTATCTTGCCATTTGTTCTACCAAAGGAAGGTTTTGCTTGTCAACTCAACTGCCTGGTGAATCTTAGAATCAGCTATTTCCTCCTCTACCTAGGAAACTATCAGCTTTATTTTTCTTCCTGAAAGGCTGACCCCAGAAATAATTGACCATTAGATAAAAACAAACGATATATTTTTTTAAGGGATGGTTTATTTGTTCCTGATAACCATAGACCAACATAACACTATGTATGTGTGCTGTGCTAAGTCGCTTCAGTCACGTCCATGTCTTTGCAACACTATGCACTGTAGCCCACCAGGCTCCTCTGTAGCCCACCAGGCTCCTCTGTCCATGGATTCTCCAGGGAAGAATACTGGAGTGGGTTGCCATATCCTCCTCCAGGGGATCTTCCTGAAGGATAGAACCTGAGTCTCTTACTTCTCCAGTATTGGCAGGTGGGTTCTTTACTACTAGTGTGACCTGGGAAGCCCCAACCACTATGTATATGTGGACTTAAATTCACAGCCTAAAAGTTGAGAGTTACATTTTATTCGGCAGCGATTTTTAGGACTTCAAACCCAGGAGACAGTATCTCAAGAGACCCTAAGAGAACTGTTCACAAGAGGCGAGGGGAGGAGCCAGATTATATAGAAGTTTTGCAGAAAAATTTCAGGTAAGCTGAACATCAAGAGATTATTGTTAATTAGAGAAAACCAGATAACCCAAGTTAAGGAATTTAGCGCTTTTCTATGTATGGGAGGGCTTCCCTGGTAGCTCAGTCAGTAAAGAATCCTCCTGCATGCAATGCAGGAGAACAGGATTCTATCCCTGGGTTAGGAAGATCCCCTGGAGAAGGAAATAGCAACCCACTCCAGTATTCTTGCCTGGGAAATGCCATGGGCAGAGGAGTCTGGTGATCTACAGTCCACTGGGTTGCACAGAGTCAGACACAGCTTAGCAACTAAACCACCCCACCACTGACTGCTGGGCAGAGAATTAATGATACAGGAAAAGGGTGGGATCCTGGAGACCGCTGACAAGCTATTGCACCACCAGTGAGCCATGGTGGTGGTTTGCCTGGATGGCTGTATGGGTAGATGCAAGAGTCCGGGCTCACTGAAATCATTCCTTTGGTATGCACCTCAGCTGTCTGGGGCCTGTATCCTGTGTTTCCACATCCTGCGTTTCCTCAGGGCTCACCGCAGGAGGTGACTGTAGTCTGATGGCTGCTATGATAGAGGGCAGGTACTCCTTCCTTCCTGAGTTCCCTCAGGGCTCACCAGCTCTCCACTGTGATGGTTGCGATTGCTGATAACTGTGACCTCCCTTGTTTACTGATACGGCAGGAAATATTCCACTTCTTATATATCATAGTGCTGCTGCTGCTAAGTCGCTTCAGTCGTGTCCGACTCTGTGCGGCCCCATAGACGGCAGCCCACCAGGCTCCCCCGTCCCTGGGATTCTCCAGGCAAGAACACTGGAGTGGGTTGCCATTGCCTTCTCCTATATATCATAGTAGTTTGACTGTAAACGCACGATTTAACATCTATTCCAAATCCCATGAGTGTTTATTCTTCAGTTTATTTCCCTGGTAACAGAGGCAGTCACTTATAACCTAACCAGAATTAGAAAGGACTCTGCTCCCAACCTAAACCCAGGTATTTCTCACCTCCCACCCAGATTAGGCTGTTTTACCACATTTTGGTAATAAATATTCAGCATTTTCTAAGGGAATCTGGGATCATGAGAGAGATTTTTTTCTGACATGGAGCCAGGAAAGCTCACAATACCTCTTCATAGCGTAAAGACAAACATTCCTCAAGGTTACCCCCGCGTTTGCTTTATGCTCTTTGTATAGGTCATCTACTGCCATATAACAAACTGCCCCTGAGAAACGGAGTATTTCCTGCCATATCAGTAAACAAGGATGTCACAGTCATCAGTGATTCTGGCTCTCCAAACGTGAATTCCTGAGCCCTAGAGGCACTCAGGAGGCAGAACGATGCCTGCATCATTGGCAGCCACCAGGTCACAGCCACTCCCTACAGTGATCAATGAGAACTAAGGATGTGAACAAAGCAGGATACTGGCCCCAGATAGCTGAGGTGCATGTCAAAGGAATGATGCCAGTGAGCTCAGACTCTCGAATCTTCCCATATACAGAAAAGCACTAAATCCCTTAACCTGAGATGTCTGGTTTTCTTTAATTCACCACATACCTATGATGTTCAGACTACCTGCCCCTTGTTGCAAACTTCTATATAAGCTGCCTCCTCCCCGCACCGCCTCGGAGCAGTTCTCTCAGGATTACTTGAGATGCTGCCTCCTGGGCTTGAAGTCCTGAAAATTCCCACTGAATGAAACACAACCCTCAACTTTTAGGTTGTGATTATTTTTTTAAGTTGACAGCTCCACACATACCATCTTGAAACAACAGTAAGCACTATTTCACATAGGATGTGTGGGGCAGGAACTTGAGGCAGCTTAGCCAGGAGATTCTGGCTTGGGACCTTTCAGTCAGGTTGCAATTGAGAATTTTGGCCAAGGCTGCAGTAATCTGGTACCTGTTTCCAACATGGCTGGCAAATTGGTAGGGGGCCTCAGTTCTTCCTAAATTAACTCTAGGGGCTGTGTATGTCCTTACAACACGGCAGCTGGCTTCACCCCAGCAGAAGTGATCCAAGAGAGAGAGGCAGAAGCTACATCTTTTATGACCTATAACCTCAGAAGTCACAAGCTATCATTTCTGCAAAGTCTTACTGGTAACACATGTCAGCCCTGCTGCAGGGAAGAGCCAATTGTGACTCCTAGTTGGATCTGTTTCTTTGGTTTGCTTTTCGTTACTTTATTATTATAATCATACGTAATGGCCTACCTTGGGGACCCTGCCCCTCTGCCTGACTATAAGTGCCTTTGTTCAGCTCACAGAGAGACAACTTGAATGGAATGCAGAGGTGGGCATTCCAGCCCACCTGTGAATGGCTGCAGGAAAGAAATGAACACATCCCCTCCTATGTTGCAGGATAAATGGCCTTTTTACTTTACTTCCTCACCCCCTAACATCTAGATCCAGATAAGATGGTTATTTTGAGATATTAGTCTGCCACCTTCTCTGTCAGTTGGTTTTCCGAATGAAGTTGTATTCATTGTTTCAACACCTCATCTCCAAGTTTATTGGCCTGTCATGCTGCGAGCAGAGAGAGCTTGGACTCTGTATATTCAGTATGGGAGCAGGACTGCATAAGGATGTGAATCCCAGGGGGCAAGGATCACTGCAGACCATCTTAAAGGCTAGCTATCACATTCATTATGCCACTCTTTCCATCATAAAGGAATCAGAAATTCCTTGTTTCCAACGTGGCTTTCCTACATGGTTGGAAAACTGGTAGGGGGTCTCAGTTCTTCCTAAATTAACTGTAGGGCTGTGTACATCCTTACAACATGGAAGCTGGCTTTGCCCCAGAGGACATGATCCAAGAGAGAGTGAGGCCTCTCTCTCTTGTGACCAATTTGCATTGGTATGTGACCAATCCAAAGGTCCCCGAGAAGGGATAGTCGCTATTATTTATTATTGAATTTGCATTCAATAACTAACCCTAACTTTTAAGATATTGTTAGTGTCAATAATTGCCAAAAGTCTGATCAATGATGGGCACAATGAAAAAAACAACCTCTCCAGATAATGTGTGTGGCTGTGCTATGCCAGGCAGTGTGCTTTTCCTGGCTCCATGTTCCATGATGTGCTCCTCTGTTTACTGCTGCGCAAGACCTACCACTCAGTCTCAGAGCAAGAATGCAGATTCTGTTCTGAGAGGTAACTAACTGCTGAATAAAGCTGAGGAGAGACAAGGTCATGTTTGGATTTTATTAGGTTCCTTCTGTTGTCAGTATACGGGATGGGTTGGTGGTGGGGAGGAAGAAAGAGCAATACTGGAAATAGGCCCATTAAAAGTCTGTTTCAGAGCGTCCCTTTATCACAGATAAAGTGTTACACTTGTTATAATTCCCAGCTCCTTCATTAACTAAGTTGAAGCTCAGCAAATTAATCTCACCTGAGCAATGGTATGTGCTGATTTAGTGTTTAATAACAGCTGAGGAGGGTGGGGAACGAGAAGAAGGAAAGAAGGAAGGAAAGGAAGGAGGGAGGGAGGGGAGGAAAGAAGACAAAAAGGGAAAAGATAAAACTCTGTAGTATCTGCTAATTTCTGTGGCATCAATACTTTCACCATGGCCAACTGCAAACTACAAACATGATCTCACTGGACAAGGAGCTGGGAAGAGATGTGTACACCTGGCTGATACCACCAGGCTCCAGCACCCACTGCTACCTTCAAGCTCTTTAAGCAGAAGCATCCAGGAGCAGGTCAGTAGGTCAGAACATGACCCAAAGTCCTCACTCACATGGCCAGCAAGGGGGAAGACAGACTTCTTAGGCACCTGCTCACCCCAGAAGGGATCAGTCAGGAGCCAGTTTCCTCACTCTCTTCAGAAACATCCTGGTACTCAACTCCCAACCTGGACTATCCAGACCATAGAATTAGCCTAAGAGTAAGGACAAGAAAAAGGACATGGGCATAGGGGCAAAAAGTATTTTTAAATTTAAGTGAATTATCTGTATTCGTTTACTGGTAGCTCAACTGGTAAAGAATCTGCCTGCAATGCAGGAGACCCCAGTTTGATTCCTGGGTCAGGAAGATCCCCTGCAGAAGGGATAGTCTACCCACTCCAGTATTCATGGTCTTCCCTGGTGGCTCAGATGGGAAAGAATCCACCTGCAATGAAGGAGACCTGGGTTCAATCCCTAGGTTGGGAAGATCCCCTGGAGGAGGGCATGGTAACCCACTCCAGTATTCTTGCCTGGGGAATCCCCATGGACAGATTGAGCCTGGCAGGCTACAGTCCACATGGTCGCAAAGAGTCAGACATGACTGAGCAACTAAGCACAGCACACACAGCCTTTCAAACTATTAAGAATGAATTGTGGAGCAACACCACTAGATATATAATGCAGTTAAAGTATTACTATGCCTTTTCTCTTAATGAGAAGCTGTTACCTTTTTCTATAAAGCATAACCCTGGAGACATGAATCTACATATATATTTTTTTCTATAGAGGATTTAAGTGAACAAGGACCACTCAAAACTATGATTACTACATTATTACTAATAGGACCCAGTCACACTGGGTTTTTCACAATGTGAAAATAAAAAATTTCCTCATCCACCATCTCATTGTCTTCATTAAAATTTGCTGAAGCATTTGTTTCACAGAACAGCGTGGAAGGCTGGCCCATTTCCAAACAAAGTGAAAAAACCCTAAATTCCCTGTTAATCGCAGACTTGTATAAGAATAAGAAAAAGGCCCAACAATGGCCTTTTTCTTGCAGAGTTCCAGTCCTACCGTGAGGTTTTAAAGGGCTCTGGCACGCTATGGCACTGACACAGAACCTTCCTGGCTGGAGGGTGGTGAGACACCCAGCAGGGACAGGGAGAATGACTGTCTCCTAGAAAAGTTCTCCAGTGTGGGGGAGGGGAGGGGAGGGGACAGCCCTTAGGCTAACCTGTCAGTCTGCTTCAGGATTGCAGTTATTGATAATCAGTGAAATGGGACAGCTAATTCAGATCCCTTGAGTCCTGTGGTTCTGTCACTTTGATTTATATCTCTTCTGCAAGGACCTTTTTATTTTTTCCAGAGAAACCTGACGCAAGCTCTTCAAATTCTTTCCTAAACATGAAATATTTTAGAGATAATTTTGACTGTAAGTTTTTCTGCTTTTTTATAAAAATGAAGAGGTGTGAGATCAGGAGAGGTAGAGAAGGAAGCAAAAAGCAAAAGCAGAACTGACAAGCTACATGTTTCCTCAAGATGAGTCTTAAGCGATGGTCTTAGTGGAACTATCACAAAAGCCATGATTTGACCTTCTCATTGCATCATATCAAGAGGAGCATGGTGTTGGTTTAACATTGGTGATAAATTTATTCACCTGGTTAAAGCTGCGACTACCAAGTTGATCCATTGTTACTATTTTCCCTTCAGAAACTAGTAATTTGTGGAGCAGTATTTTGAGATTATGTAAATATCCTATTTTTTGTCAAACTTTCACCAGTTTTAATTCCATTGATGTTTCCCCAACTCCATCTATTTTTCTATACTGATCATTTGGTAGTTTACTGAAGAAGCAACTTTTCTTTTTTCCTATTTCTATCGGTAGGGATGCATGGCTTTTTGCTTTATTCAATAGATTCCATGTTATTTTGATGCTTAGATTGTCCCAGATTGAACCAGTGGGAACCTCTTTAAGCCGGGTCCTGTGTAATTTAAGTCCCCATCCTTCTTCGAGCATTTCTTTTTGCAGAAGACAATGTGCTGGGCTCATCTTGCACTTTTCCTACCCCAGGACTGGAATCAGTCTTTTTCTCCAAAGAGCTCTGTGTAGGGGATATTTTTAAAAATTGGTCTTGGATAGTGATTGCAAGCCATCTATATTTTTCACTTCTGGTTGGTAAATCACTTGTGAATTTGGTTAGCATGAAGAGTTTCTCCAGCATTTTGGCCACCCTCAGGGAGCTTGTGCAACTTGGGGGCAGACTCCAGACTGTAGTGTGTTAGTATAATCAGCTATGGGGATGGCCATCCTGAAATGGCTTCACACTTCTAGTGCAAGAGCTCTGGCATCCAATGTCCCATCAGAGCCATGGGTTCAGTGAGGGGTGCTTGTGAATGCTATCACTGGGAGGCCAAAAACTAAAAGCTCATTCCAGGTCCTGGAAATTTTGAGGTGCTTACCTATTAGGACCACTTTTCCTGGCAACCTTGAGTTCTGAAGAATGAAGAAAGGTCCTCCCACTTAACCATTTGTGAACTCGCAATCGCCAAGAGCACAGGTGGCTGGAAAACTACACTGATGAGGCAAGTCTGGCCTATTTGACTTTATTTGTTGTTTTTCTGTGGAATGTTGAAATAGTCCAGTGAACTCCTAAGACCATTCTTAGAAATGAAGGGTCTTGATGCTTCTGAAACAATAATGCCAAGTTTTCTGATTCCAACTGCTATTCTACAGGGGTTTAAAAGGGGTTGTGTCTTTTACAATTTGCACATATTTGAGAAACATTTCTCAAAATATTTTACCTTAAAGCACTGATGAAAATGAGGACAGAAACAGAAAATTGTAAAAATACATCTTTTAATAAACATCAAGAAGTACAGTGCAGTTTTATCGAAGTTTTACACTGCAGTTTACAGCAAACATATTATCTATTATAGTGTATACTTATTTACAAGTAAAGTAAACTCAGGCGTTTTTTCCTCCCGTGGTTGGATAAACCAAAACTGGTGCATCAGACTACATTTAAGGTCTTCCAAACTGTTTCCCAAGCTTCTGTAAAAGGCCTTTAACATGAAGAGACTTGCAACAACAAAAGAAAGATATCCCCCATCACAATGATAGCCTGATGAATGCTCAAAAGTTATTTTAAAAATTATAAATATATGGATTCCTTTGATGGCTTTGAAGAATAAGAATAGTTTCTGACAGCAAATCTGAAATATTAATGACAATAAGGGAAACACCTGTTTCTATTGCCATGTGAATCCATAATAAACACTAATTTGAGGCCACAGGTTATGAAAATAATCCAAAAAATGCTTGTAGTAAAAGTTCAACAGTTTATATATATTTATATATATGGTCCCATGGACTAAAAACTGTCTAGAATATTAATGGCTTGGTCTGCTTTTAACATTACTTATACAAAGAATGGTGGAATTCTTGACACTTCTGGACAAAGTCAGTGAAAATGGGAACAGAAATTAATTAGTAAAAGGAAAATTAATATTAATCTTAAAATTTTACCTGCTGTTGTCTTGGAATGATCAAAACTCAGCTACATCCAAGAAGAGTAAAAAGAACTGAAGGAAATCAGAAGCTATTGCTTAAAAACCAGAGTTTTGCATGCTTTTAACTGAAGGCATTTAAAAATTATACAACTGGATGTACTTGCTATTTACATAAACCAGTGTTTGGAATTAGAAACGAAAGTACTGCTTTATACACAGAAGTACCAGAAGCATACTCAGATTTGCAAAAGAGGCACAATAACGTGTCAATCATGCAACTAGTTGTATGTGAGATTTGTAACGGGTAATAGAACAAATTCCCCATGAACACAGCACTGATGTGGAGCAAATGACATCAAATAAGCAAGCAGCTCAAATTCCTAAGGGTAAAGACCCAATATCCCTGAATCTATAAGCATTCATCTCGGTGTTAACATGGTTTCCTCTAAGCATTATCTCATTAGAAGAGAGATTTAGATACTTCTCCCTCTTTGATATGCCATCATATTTTTAGAGGTGAAAAGGGAACAATTGGTGGGTTTTGTTTTGGTTGTTTTTTTTACCACTGTGGCCCATCCAGTTCTCATGAATCTGATACCCTGTTATCACAGCATCAAGACTAAAGGTAGGTGCTCTAAAGGGTCCAACAAACTGAATTTCTGGATCCAAATATTGCTGGTATTTACAATAAGCCTGACTGTCAGAAAGCCATGTCTTTGGGTGAAATGTACTCCAGGAACAATGATTGAGTGAAGACCAGCTGCCACTGAGGTCAGTTAACCGTATGATCTTCTATCTTGAAGTAAAATTTCTTAGTAGATGGGATGAGATCTCATACTTTCCATGTATTCTCTACAGCACCTAGTAACGTGCTGGGCAAAGATATACGCTCACAGAAATAATCGGTGATGGGGTGGGAACTGAATCAAGAGGGAACCTGGTCATGGGGAGGCCATGCCTCACTCCACCCATCACCCAAAAGGCAGTCACCCCGATGAATCTCTGCAGCTGTCACCGAAGAACAGATGCTTGTCCCCTGCCACTATCTGAAGCAGAACTAACCACTCGGGCCTCTTTCTTTCTCTTGGTCACTAAGAGATTACATGTGGGCCTGAGTGCCACCTGGTTGATGATATCTGGGAAAAAGAAAAGGTGTTTTTTTTTGCCTCAAAGGAAGCACCAACCCATCACATGGCACAGTTTAACTCTAATAATACAACTTATAGAACCATTAACTTTTATAATTAGGTTAAATGTTATCCATACTAATAGATATTTTAAAGGTTAGGCTTATTCTGACATCACTTAAGATACATTTTATTTTTAAACGTAGGCATGAGGTAGAAGATAAGAACTCACAAAAGAAAGTCATCTTCAAAATACCAAACTCTATTCAATACAATTAGCCCCGAGAAAGAAGTAAGAAAAGTTACAGCCTAAGCTGGTAGACTGGCTACTGATAAACTATTACCCTTACCTGAAAAAAAAAAATCTTAATTTGAAATTGTCCATTTTTTCCCACCAATTTAAGGTATTATAGAAAAAGGGCGATACACATTCTGACATTCTGAAATATTTCTAAGGATCGCATATAACAGCTCCTCTTAATAATCATTTTTTACTATGTGGCTCTAAATCACCTCAATTGAGACACAGGTCCTTTCTACCTAAATAACTGATCAGATATCAATATGGAGGTTAAAAATGCTTTGAGCACAAGAAGCAAGATAAAAGGAATGATTCACATTTAAAATATTGTACTTTTCATAAAAACTAGCAGCACTTCATCCTACCAAGACATACAGATTTGGCTTCACTGACTGATCAGGAACCGAGGAAAATGGATATAGGTCCAAAACAGCTTCTTCACGAGGGAAATGTGAGGCTAGAAGGTTTCTTGAACAACGACTTCCCCATTAGGTGGTGTGGGAAACTACTGGAATGTCGATTTCAATGGCAGAGAGGCGGGAACGGGCTGAATAGGGCTGTGAGTACGTGTGCATACCGGGAGGGTGGGAGTACAGGGGCTGCCAGAAAGGAGAGGGCAAGGACTTGCATGCACAGTACCAAATAAATAGTAGCAGGGCCGTCATAAACAAGCCCCCAGCACTAGCCACAGTGACGTACACAGCATAGTCAAACGCAAAGACTGGCTCGAACTTCCTGTTCAGGTGGATGTTGTAAAAGATGACCCAGATGGACGGGGAGAGGCTCACAGTACCCGCCAGGAAAAACAGCAGCCCAGCCACCAGATGGCAGCCCGCACTATTGACCAGGCACTTAGCCAGCTTGATGTTGGGCACGGAGGACCTGAAGGCCGTGTTACACATTCCGATCAGGCAGAGCAGCAGGGCGCCCATCGCGATCAGGATGCTGAGCGGCAGGGCAAACTGGAGGACCCGCAGGTCCAGCTGGTCCACGGAGGAGTACCAGGCAGCGTCGTACATCAGGCAGTCATTGCCCCCGTCATAGCGGGCGCACTTCACCCACAGGCCTGTGTAGACGGTCAGGTTCTTCTCGTTTCTGTTGAACGTGATCAGTCGTAACTTCCTCCAGTTGGGAAGCAGTGTGCCCGCAAAGAGGCCTGCTACCGAGGCGATTCCACACAGGAAGGACAGCACAGTGGCCGCGTGGACATCCCGACAGCCCATGGCAGGCAGGCAGGCGTGTACAGTACTGCCAGTCAGACTAGGGGGACACAGAAGAGGAGAGATCATGAGGGGACCCCGGGAGAGCAGAGCAGGAAGGATGGGGCTGTCTGCGAACACAACCAGGGATGTGGAATCAGGGGAATTCTGTCCCTTGTCTCCATATGCAATAGGAACGGATATGAGCACACGTGCCATGACCGCAGAGCACAGGCGTACATGCACACCCCTGCTCACTAATAACTGCTCATACAGCAACCAGAGTCTTCACACACGAGCATTTTTCTATCCGGTGAATCAGAGGAACAACCAACATAATTCCAAATTCACTTAACGTCACATCCAAAATTCTCTCAGTTTTCAAAAATCACTCATTCGACACCCGCGTTATCAAGCACTTAGGTGTGTCAGATACTCAAATATGCAGGGCACAGCACCATCCACAAACACAACACCATCAACTCCAAACACAAATTCGGCCTCCGATGCTCACACAGATGTAAAAGGAGACTAGCAAAACAGGCAAAGGTGTGAGAAGAGAGGGCAGCGGAGTAGCTAAAGGCAGACGCTGAGCTAGACGGCTTGAAATCAAATCCCTGCTTCCTCAGTTACTAGCCAAGTGATCCAAGTGGCTTTGGATCAGCAACACTACTTCTGTGCGCCTCACCTTCCTCATCTGCAAGATGGGGAAAGTAACAGTGCCTAACTCACAGCTTTTCTAGGTATTCAATGAATTAATATGACATCAAGTGCTTAAAATTATACCTGGCGCCTTGGAAGTGCGATGTGAGTGTCAACTATTCTAAGCACTCAGTGATCAGCTCAGTGCTTGGCATCATGGAGCAGTTCAAAGAACATTTGTGGAGTAAATGTTAAATAAGAAAAAGCAGACAGCTCATTCCTATGTACTAGGCATACCAGAAAACACAAAATGTAAATAGACTCCTCTCCAATGAGTTAGTCAAAGCAAAAAGACAGGAAAAAGGTCCCTGACATTATTCTGCGTCATCACTTCCTCGCTGATTCACTATGGCTGGCATGTTTTTCAGATTAAACTATTGGTTATTGGTTATAAAACTGACATACTACTATTGGCTAGTCTACTATTACAGCTCATATATTTCTGAGATGACAACCTATCTCTATTAATGCTAGCAAGACCCTTCATCTCAAATTAAAAGGCTAGACTCTTTATCTGTATATGACATATTATAAAAAAAAAACACAGTATGTTATTCAGCTTTATTTCTTCAGGAGTTTGAAACTCACTCTCCAAACACCACTCAAATGTATTTTTTCTACTTTCTATCATGTCTCCTGCAAGGCAACAGAACAGACTGCTTTAATTTACTATATATTTAGTCCAATCACAAAAACTGGGAATAATTTTTAGTCAAGGCTATGGTTTTTCCAGTAGTCATGTATGGATGTGAGAGTTGGACTGTGAAGAAAGCTGAGCGCTGAAGAATTGATGCTTTTGAATTGTGGTGTTGGAGAAGACTCTTGAGTCCCTTGGTCTGCAAGGAGTTTCAACCAGTCCATCCTAAAGGAGATCAGTCCTGGGTGTTCATTGGAAGGACTGATGCTGAGGCTGAAACTCCAATACTTTGGCTACCTCATGCGAAGAGTTGACTCACTGGAAAAGACCCTGATGCTGGGAGGGAGTGGGGGCAGGAGGAGAAGGGGACGACAGAGGATGAGATGGCTGGATGGCATCACTGACTCAATGGACGTGAGTCTGAGTGAACTCTGGGAGTTGGTGATGGACAAGGAGGCCTGGCGTGCTGCAATTCATGGGGTCGCAAAGAGTCAGACACGACTGAGCGACTGAACTGAACTGAACATACTTATACACACACACATATGTAAGTGTACAATATAAAAATCAGTTTAAGTGATTTTTATATTGTAAAATATAAAAGTGACCATTTTTTAAAGTCCTCAAGAATAACTAGTTGTAAGTTTTTCTGTTCTTAGTTTACTATTTGTTTATCATGTTGTCTTCTGTCAATATCACCAAAAGTAGTAATTGTTTTTAAAAAAATGTTATGGATGAAAATACTTGGAGGAATTATGGTCGTAATTTTTTTTTTTCCTGCGAATTTTAAATGCCTGATTTTAGCAACCAACCAAGCCCGAGTCCAACAATGGAAACTGGTGCAGGTGTGAGGACGTTTACACTGGAAAACGCCACTAGTTTTGTCAGTCTCCAGAACCCAGCTTCCTGTTGGTTTCTGCTCATGTATCTTCTCCCCAGTATACTGAGAGCAACTTGCACACAAGTCATTTTAGAAATATTTGAATAAATAAATACTAGGCTCTGACCCAAGACCACAGGAGCTTAAAAAGGTAGGCTCTTAATGATATAGAACTGGACAAGGAAGTAGCCATTACTAAGCATCATTCATTCAGCAGGGATTTACTACTCAGCACACGCAAAACACGCTGTTAGGTCCTTGAGGCACACCAAGGCCATAAAGATCTGGACTTTGCCCCAATATGTTAACCACCAGACTGAGGCAAAGAATATGCTGTTTTATCAAAACTCAAAGTGCTGATAATGAAAAAGGCATCTGATAACTACATATTAAGTGATCATTGTTAGGTATCAACCAAATAAGATATACAAGTTCATAAAAATGAATAATTCAGGGTTAGAGAAAAACTGAGCAATGAAAAGAAAGAAGACTTAATCAACATTGTGAAGATGTAAAAAAAGTTTCCCTCAATTCCTTTCAAAGCTTCAGAACGCCTTCAGATCACCACTGCTAAGTCCTAACCCAATCACAATTCCTTCCTGTTTTCAGAGGTAGGGGACAAATACTTGGATTATCAGTATAATTGAGTTTTTTCCATTCAAGCTCCCCTGTACCCCTGATTCCTACAAACGAAATGAGAAACAAGATCAGAATGAATTTTATTACTAAGAAATAAATTTTTGTAGTTCTTAGCCTATGGATTATCAAATGACACTAATAAACACAGCTGGATCAATACTTAAAATCTATTTCAGTTTTAAGTGTGTTCAAATTTATCACGAATCATATCAATCCAGATGTTGGATCAGTCCCCTGAATTGGCTTCTGCTCAATTATACTTGGCTCAGATCTCAGAAACTAACTAAAAGTCATATTTTTAGAGAGCCAACAAGTATACCTGGAGCAGCGGCTGCGCGGCAAGCAGCCAAGAGGAGCTACCCCACATCCAAGGTCAGGAGTGGCGGCTGCATTTTGCTGGCGCAGCCGTGAAGACATACCCCATGTCCAAAGTAAGAGAAAGCCCAGTAAGATAGTAGGTGCTGAGAGAGGGCATCAGAGGGCAGACAGACTGAAACCACAATCAGAGAAAACTAACCTACCTGATCACATGGACCACACCATGGATCACAGCCTGGTCTAACTCAATGAAACTAAGCCATGCGTGTAGGGCCACCCAAGACAGAGAGGTCATGGAGGAGAGGTCTGACAAAATGTGGTCCACTGGAGGGAATGGCAAACTACTTTAGTATTCTTGCCTTGAGAACCCCATGAACAGTATGAAAAGGCAAAAAGATAGGACACTGAAAGATGAATTCCCCAGGTTGGTAGGTGCCCAATATGCTACTGGAGATCAGTGGAGAAATAACTCCAGAAAGAAGGAAGAGATGGAGCCAAGGCAAAAACAACACCCAATTGTGAATGGGACTGGTGATGGAAGCAAGGTCTGATGCTGTGAAGAGCAATATTGCATAGGAAGCTGGAATGTTAGGTCCCTGAATCAAGGCAAATTGGAAGTGGTCAAACAGGAGATGCAAGAGTGAAGATCAATATTTTAGGAATCAGCGAACTAAAACGGACTGGAATGGGTGAATTTAACTCAGATGACCATTATATCTACTACTGTGGGCAAGAATGCCTTAGAAGAAATGGAGTAGCCATCATAGTCAACAAAAGAGTCCAAAATGCAGTATTTGGATGCAATCTCAAAAACAACAGAATGATCTCAGTTTGTTTCCAAGGCAAATCATTCAATATCATGGTAATCCAAGCCTATGCCCCTACCAGTAATGCTGAAGAAGCTGAAGTTGAATGGTTCTATGAAGACCTACAAGACCTTTTAGAACTAACACCCAAAAAAGATGTCCTTTTCATTTAGGGGACTGGAATGCAAAAGTAGGAAGTCAAGAAACACCTGGAAAAAGAGGCAAATTTGGCCTTGGAGTACAGAATGAAGCAGGGCAAAGGCTAATAAGAGTTTTGCCAAGAGAATGCACTGGTCATAGCAAACACCCTCTTCCAACAACACAAGAGAAGACTCTATACATGGACATCACCAGATGGCCAACACTGAAATCAGATTGATTATATTCTTTGCAGCCAAAGATGGAGAAGCTATATACAGTCAGCAAAAACAAGACCAGGAGCTGACTTTCGCTCAGATCATGAACTCCTTATTGCCAAATTCAGACTTAAATTGAAGAAAGTAGGGAAACCACTAGATCATTCAGGTATGACCTAAATCAAATCCTTTACGATTATAGAGTGGAAGTGAGAAATAGATTTAAGGGACTAGATCTGCCTGATGAACTATGGACAGAGGTTCATGATGTTGTACAGGAGACAAGGATCAAGACCATCCCCAAGAAAAAGAAATGTAAAATAGCAAAATGGTTGTCTGAGGCGGCCTTACAAATAGCTGTGAAAAGAGAATCGAAAAGCAAAGGAGAAAAGGAAAGATATACCCATTAGAATGCAGAGTTCCAAAGAATAACAAGGACAGATAAGAAAGCCTTCTTCAGGGATCAATGCAAAGAAATAGAGAAAACAATGGAATGGGAAGACTAGAGATTTCTTCAAGAAGATTAGAGATATCAAGGGAACATTTCATGCAAAGATGGGCTCATTGAAGGACAGAAATGGTATGGACCTAACAGAAGCAGAAGATATTAAGAAGAGGTGGCAAGAATACACAGAAGAACTGTACAAAAAAGATCTTCACGACCCAGATAATCACGATGGTGTGATCACTCACCTAGAGCAAGACATCCTGGAATGTGAAGTCAAGTGGGTCTTAGAAAGCATCACTACAAACAAAGCTAGTGGAGGTGATGGACTTCCAGTTGAGCTATTTCAAATCCTAAAAGACGATGCTGTGAAAGTGCTGCACTCAATATGCCAGCAAATTTGGAAAACTCAGCAGTGGCCACAGGACTGGAAAAGGCCAGTTTTCATTCCAATCCCAAAGAAAGGCAATGCCAAAGAAAGTTCAAACTACCACGCAATTGCACTCATCTCACAGGCTAGCAAAGTAATCCTCAAAATTCTCCAAGCCAGGCTTCTGTGAACTTTAAGATGTTCAAGTTGGTTTTAGAAAAGGCAGAGGAACCAGAGATCAAATTGCCAACATCCGCTGGATCACCAAAAAAGCAAGAGAGTTCCAGAAAAACATCTATTTCTGCTTTATTGACTATGCCAAAGCCTTTGACTGTGTGGATCACAATAAACTGGAAAATTCTGAAAGAGATGGGAATACCCGACCACCTGACCTGCCCCTTGAGAAATGTGTATGCAAGTCAAGAAGCAACAGTTAGAACTGGACATGGAACAACAGACTGGTTCCAAATAGGGAAAGGAGTATGTCGAGGCTGTAGATTGTCACCCTGCTTATTTAAGTTACATGCAGAGTACATCATGAGAAACAATGGGCTGGAGGAAGCACAAGCTGGAATCAAGATTGCCAGGAGAAATACCAATAACCTCAGATACGTAGATGACACCACTCTTATGGCAGAAAGTGAAGAAGAACTAACGAGCCTCTTGATGAAAGTGAAAGAGGAAAGTGAAAAAGTTGGCTTAAAACTCAACATTCAGAAAACTATGATCATGGCATCTGGTCCCATCACTTCATGAGAAATAGATGGGAAACAGTGGAAACACTGGCAGACTTTATTTTTGAAGGCTCCAAAATCACTGCAGATGGTGACTCCAACTGTGAAATTAAAAGACACTTACTCCTTGGAAGGAAAGTTATGACCAACGTAGACAGCACATTAAAAAGCAGAGATATTTCTTTGCCAACAAAGGTCCATCTAGTCAAGGCTATGGTTTTTCCAGTGGTCATGTATGGATGTGAGAGTTGGACTATAAAGAAAACTGAGCACCAAAGAATTGATGCTTTTGAACTGTGGTGTTGGAGAAGACTCTTGAGAGTCCCTTGGACTGCAAGGACATCCAACCAGTCCATCCTAAAGGAGATCAGTACTGAATGTTCATTGGAAGGACTGATGTTGCAGCTGAAACTCCAATATTTTGGCCACCTGATGCGAAGATCTGACTCATTTTAAAAGACCCTGATGCTGGGAAAGATTGAAGGCAGGAGGAGAAGGGGACGACAGAGGAAGAGATTGTTGGATGGCATCACTGACTCAATGGACATGAGTTTGGGTAAACTATGGGAGTTGATAATGGACAGGGAGGTCTGGTGTTTTGCAGTCCATGGGGTTGCAAAGAGTCGGACACGACTGAACAACTGAACTGAACTGAACAAGTATATGGCATTTTTCAGAAGGGAAATATTATGAACCTTAATTTAACTGAATTTCAATCTCGGTGCTGGAATTAATGTCCTCACTGTTTGTAACTTTCTTTGGCTGCTTTACATTTTATACCCTGCTCATAACTCTACATGTGTATGATTTGATACAAAGCACAGAGTTGGACACGACTGAAGTGACTTAGCAGCAGCAGCAGCACCAGTATATCCCATAGAGGGATAAAGTAACATCTTATAGGGATAGTGAGAGAAGGAATATGTTCAATGATTTAAAACTGAAAGATATGCTGACTCTTGGAGCTCTACCAATTAATTTGAAACCATGCATTATTTTTGCAATTGCAAATCTGATCATTTCAGTATATTTCACCATTCAATAGCTTTCTATTGGGAGAAGGCAGTGGCACCCCACTCCAGTACTCTTGCCTAGAAAATCCCATGGATGGAGGAGCCTGGTGGGCTGCAGTCCATGGGGTCGCGAAGAGTCGGACACAAGTGAGCGGCTTCACTTTCACGTTTCACTTTCACGTTTCACTTTCATGCACTGGAGAAGGAAATGGCAGCCCACTCCAGTGTTCTTGCCCAGAGAATCCCAGGGACGGGGAGCCTGGTGGGCTGCCGTCTATGGGGTCACACAGAGTCGGACACGACTGAAGCGACTTAGCAGCAGTAGCAGCTTTCTATTGAATAGTTTCCTCAGAATAAAGTTTCCAAAGTTTCATATCTTTCCCATAATTTCCAAAGTTTTACTTCCCACCGTCTGATTCCTGCCAGTATATTAGTCTCCTTACTGAGTCAGTTTCCTACCTTACATATTAGTCTATGTAGCCATAATGCTTTTCTTTTAACTTTTCAAATTTTTTTTTTCAATGTGGGCTTTTTCTCATGCTGTGTTTCCTCCTAAAACTTTCTTAATCACATCGTATTCTTTGCTTAGCTGACATGTACTTAACTTTCTAGTTTCCAGGGAGGCTGGACCTAAACCTCCCCTCTCCTCTCCAACCCTTCCCCCTTCCCGTATCCCTAGTTACACGCCCTGGTTGCACCTTTGTAATTTTTCTTTGATAGCAGTAAATTTGCTTATATTCTCTGTTCAGTGTTTATCCGTCTCACCAGACTGTAAATTCCAGGAGGACAGAGAGCCTTCTGTTTTATTCACTGTGTCCAACACTGGCACGTAGAAGGCACTCAATTATTTGTTTAATGAATGAACAAAAAAACAAATAGAAGGTTCATATGAGTACGGTGAGGACACAGAGAGTTATCCATTTGCTCCAGGATCAGTTCTACTCATTACAGTCATTCATACTCTGTGTTCTGAAGCCTCCAAACTGCTTCTAGAATGTGCCCCTGCTTTCCACTCTTTACTGGCCAAAGTCTCTCTCATTTTTAAAAATGAAGTTCATTTTCTTCCCCCAGAAATCTCCTAAGAAAGATGAGGCCATTCCCAGGTTATTTATATGCAGCCTCTGCTTCTAGGAACATATATAAGTTTAGCGACACTGGTTAATTCCCACCGTGGCTAGACAATCAATTACGACAGTTGATTCTCGTGTTTTCAACTTAATAGGTATGTTACATACAGGATGTGCCTTTAAGACTACTGGTTCATATACTGAATTAATGTTTGCTTATCAAAGTTAAACAATTTTTTATACTTGTATTTCTATTCCTTTTTAAAATATTTCTCCCAATGAGGAAAAAAAATAAACATCTTTTTGCCATTTGAAAGCCCCTTATTAGCAACTGCAGCAGATGTGCAAGGCTAAGAATACACTTTAACAATCTGAGGAGCACCCACGAACACTAGCTGGGCGACAGGTCTTGAGCTGAGTTGTATATACAGATGTGTGGGCCTGCTGTTTCCATCTGGGAGGCAGCGTGGTATTGTAGCCCAGGTGACCCAAGACTCAAACGCCGGTCACAAACCACCATTTGCAAACCGAGCAAGTCCTATGCCCTCTGCATCTCAAATTTCTCAAATGTCCCCCAAGATAGTTGTGAGATCATAAACAGTAAAACCCTTCGTAAAACAGAATAGGGTGGGAAATTTAAGTCTGTGACGATTATTGGTAGGTTTATTTGAGAGCATTCTCTTTGAGAATAGCTACTGACCAAATCAGATAAGGCCTCTGTTCGAAACACCCACTTCACATCTGACTGTTCCACAATGACTTGCAGAGGAGATGGTACACAATTAAAGGTTATCAAAGATATTTCAAAT
Organism: Bubalus bubalis; assembly: GCF_019923935.1. Classification (NCBI taxonomy): domain Eukaryota; kingdom Metazoa; phylum Chordata; class Mammalia; order Artiodactyla; family Bovidae; genus Bubalus; species Bubalus bubalis. Next base: position 7,522,671 of record NC_059164.1, on the reverse strand, counting down.
AAAAATATTTTTCAAAGAATATCTTTCCTGTAGGTCTGAATGAGATCAAAGAAGTTTGGAGCAGGAATAATGTCGAAGAGGTTTAAGAATTCTCAGATCCATTATTGTATTTTTTTCAGAGACAATTCTAAGGAATAGCTACATGAGAACACATCTGTAATAGCAGCTACATTAATCCTCGGTAGTAACACTAGCAGTCCCTTCTACCTTAGAAGGTACTGTCTCCCTTAGAAGGGTTTTCTTAGAAGATATAGATCATCAACATAGCACCTGGAATGGAGATCTATCCTATAACTTTATTTTGTTAAGAGAAAAAAGTGTCATATATATGGAAGTAAAAGGAAGAAATAAAATCAGGACATGTACTTACTCTTTGAGGTACTTGATAGTTCCAAAACAACTTTAATCAACTTAGAAGAAATGTATGCACATTTGAACACAGTCAAGATGGCCTGGACCTAAAGAACAGGAAAAGCACTCCAAATTAATATAGCACTTCTTTAAAAACTCAATTTGAATTCATATGGAACTAGGAAAAATAATTACCAATCATCTAAAACCAAAGAAATCTTAAGCCAAAAAAAGGTGGGCAGTAAGTTAAAAAAAAAAAAAAAAAGTAGTTTATTCTTAAATTCACACAATATCTATTTGTGAGCTACAGAAGAAAAAACTAACTCTCATTTTGTGACTTAAGAAGATAGGAAAAACAAGGATGAAAATCACTTCACTGTTTTGGAAATCTTTTCATAACTACAGTGAAAGAATAAGGAGGGCTGATGAAGCACTCTGTAATTAGTTGTCTTGGCATAAAACACATTCCTGAGGTTTCTTTTATTCCTTTTAAAAGGATACTGACAACAAAACTAGTCAAAGTTGCTTGGTTTTACCATGCCCCCTAAAATTTGCAACTAGAATTTCTCTTCAGTTTATAGTTCCACCAACAGCTCAACCCACCATTTAAATGTTTTCATATGTCTTTCTTAAGCATCAACAACTTCCTCTTCAAACACTAATTACCTCAAGTAGAAGGATGAGAAGGAAAACTTGTAATGCCTAAGAACTTCCTGGTTCAAGGCGTGTATATACAGATATATACACGTATATATATGTATATATATATACATATATACTGCTAGCCCTACAATGATCATAAAGTAGAATGATGTTCCCAACAGTCTGCAGGAAAGGGATTTCAACCAGATTTTTTTTTTTTTTTTTCTTTTCTAAATACATGTCTGGTTGGTTTCAATCACAGTTGCTTACTTACTTCAAAGTTAAGTTTTCGTAATATAAACACACAATAGGATCTCTGAGCAATCCTTTTAAAGTCAGGTCACCAAGTCTGGCCTTCTAACGTCACGACGGGCCCCTTGCAAAGCCTGTAACACAGAACTGGGGCTTCAGAGAAAAGCAAAGTGGGCTTCCAGAGAAGCCCGCCTCCCCACTACCCTCTCTGCGCTCCCTTTGAGCTGTGTCCTCAGGAGCATCAGAGTTGGTAGAAAGACAGAGGAGGTTGGAAAAAAAGAGAGAGAGAGAGAGCTTTCCTGGTTAGAGCCAGTGGAAAGAGACAGCAACAGTGACTGAACGCTGTCGGAACAAGCTCATCCCTGCACCACTAAGTGGGTTTGAACAGAGAGCAGGTCACCATTACACAACCAGCATGAGCTAGTGATTCAAAAATAGCAACCTGCACCTCCACAGCACACACCTGGCCAGCCAAGTCCCTAGTCCTGGCCAGACACGTCGACATTTTCATACTACTGGGTCCAAAGTAATTTTGAGAGCTTCATCAAACACCTCCTCATTCAGCATTCATGTCCACAAAGGTGGTCAGCACGTTCCAATGCTGAGTGACTCTCCTCGTTTAAGCAACCTTACACAAAATCCTCAACTACTTATGCAAAAGACCCAGAAACCAGAACATTCTTGCCCACACCTACCTGTTTCTCACATCCAGGGCATTTTCACTCGCCCACACTGAGGAGCCTCTCAGAGCGTCTTCCTCTCGGCGTCCCAGGAAGTGCGTTCCCAGAGAGCCGCTCCAAAGGCTTCTGGGACTCGTAGTCAGGTTCCCTAAACAGGAATGCCCTGGATGACTGGCAGACTACAATTCCCAAAATCCACTGAGCTGGCAGTCCCAGGCAATATCCTGCGACCACCTCCCGCCTTTCTGCTCTGCTTCCCACCTCCCCCATTCCTTTAACACCTTAACTTACGTTTAGATTTGGGTTATAGGTCTACAAAACAGTTAGAGGGAACAGAGCTAAAAATAATTTTGAGTTGGGTACCCAAATAAATATTTCCCAGTAAGTAATTTATTTACCACTTTTTATTTACCCCGCCCCACTGCGGAGGTGGGGTGGGGGTGGGGGGTCAGAGTGTTATTTATTTGCTTTTAAACTTTTTATTTTGGCAATATGTGAACCGTGAACTTCCTGATGTTCAAGCTGGTTTTAGAAAAGGCAGAGGAACCAGAGATCAAATTGCCAACATCCGCTGGATCATGGAAAAAGCAAGAGAGTTCCAGAAAAACATCTATTTCTGCTTTATTCACTATGCCAAAGCCTTTGACTGTGTGGATCACAATAAACTGTGGAAAATTCTGAAAGAGATGGGAATACCAGACCACCTGATCTGCCTCTTGAGAAATTTGTACGAAGGTCAGGAAGCAACAGTTAGAACTGGACATGGAACAACAGACTGGTTCCAAATAGGAAAAGGAGTACGTCAAGGCTGTATATTTTCACCCTGTTTATTTAACTTATATGTAGAGTACATCATGAGAAACACTGGGCTGGAGGAAGCACAAGCTGGAATCAAGATTGCCAGGAGAAATATCAATAACCTCAGACATGCAGATGACACCACCCTTATGGCAGAAAGTGAAGAGGAACTAAAAAGCCTCTTGATGAAAGTGAAAGTGGAGAGTGAAAAAGTTGGCTTAAAGCTCAACATTTGGAAAATGAAGATCATGGCATCCGGTCCCATCACTTCATGGGAAATAGATGGGGAAACAGTGGAAACAGTGTCAGACTATTTTTCTGGGTTCCAAAATCACTACAGATGGTGACTGCAGCCATGAAATTAAAGGACACTTACTCCTTGGAAGGAAAGTTATGATGAACCTAGATAGCATATTCAAAAGCAGAGACATTACTTTGCCAACAAAGATTCCTCTAGTCAAGGCTATGGTTTTTCCTGTGGTCGTGTATGGATGTGAGAGTTGGACTGTGAAAAAGGCTGAGCACTGAAGAATGGATGCTTTTGAACTGTGGTGTTGGAGAAGACTCTTGAGAGTCCCTTGGACTGCAAGGAGATCCAACCAGTCCATTCTAAAGGAGATCAGTCCTGGGATTTCTTTGGAAGGAATGATGCTAAAGCTGAAACTCCAATACTTTGGCCACCTCATGTGAAGAGTTGACTCATTGGAAAAGACTCTGATGCTGGGAGGGATTGGGGGCAAGAGGAGAAGGGGATGACAGAGGATGAGATGGCTGGATGGTATCACTGACTCAATGGACGTGAGTCTGAGTAAACTCTGGGAGTTGGTGATGGACAGGAGGCCTGGCGTGCTGCGATTCATGGGGTCGCAAAGAGTCAGACATGACTGACCGACTGATCTGATCTGATCTGATAGCCCATTATTGGGCTTCCCTGGTAGCTGAGATGGTAAAAAATCCACCTGTAATGCAGGAGTCTTGGGTGCGATCCCTGGGCTGGGAAGATCCCCTGGAGAAGAGAATGGCAACCCAGTCCAGTATTCTTGCCTGGGAAATCCCATGGACAGAGGATCCTGGCAGGTGGGCCACGAGTCTATGGGGTCACTGAGAGTCCCACTGGACTGAGCACTAACACTTTCACGTTCATGGCCCATTAACAATGCTGTGATAGTTTCAGGTAAACAGCAAGGGACTCAGCCATACATATATGCGGATCCATTCACCCCAAACTCCCCTCCCATCCAGGCTGCCACATAACATTGAGCAGAGTTCCATGTATTGTAGAGTAGGTTCTTGTTGATTATTCATTTTCATTATAGCAGGGTGTACATGTCCATCCCAAGTATATCATTTTTTCCCCACCTGCTGTTTCTGAAGTAAATTTACTTCAAAACAACGGGTATGCCATTGAGGCATATTTGGGGGTGACCTGCCCAGGACAGATGTTGAAGTGTCATGATCACACACATAAATGCAGATAGAGTAAGTGTGGCAAACGTTCGTAACTGTTAAATCGAGAGAGAGTTACGTATGCGGGTGTTCATTGTACTATTAAAATTCTCCATACTTTTGAAATTTTTCAAAATAAAAAGTTTGAGAAAAAGCTTCATAGTTGTAAATAAAAGTAAAGGATGGCATCCATTCCTATCCCACTTTGCCGCTGTATGACCTTGGGCAAAGTAAGGAACCTGTTTGTACCTCAGAATCTCATCTGTAATAATTATTTATATAAAAAACTGCAGTGAGGATTAAATGAGTTGCTATAACACAGAAAAGTTTGCAATAGTGTCTAGCACACAATAAGGACTGTACGTGTTTGCTATTACCATTTTTCTGTTGCTTTAGTAACAACGGGACTATTTATTAGTTATGGAAAAAGCCACTATCTGTGCACTGCTACCACTTTCTCATCTGCCACACTGCTTCAGAGAATGCAAGATGATTAAAAACCAGAAGCAATCTGACCCCAAAGCCAGGCCAAGAGATGTAGCAGTGAGAAAGAGGGCAGCATTAGATAGTAAAGAAACTCTGGGAACAGAAAGTGTCTGGGCTGCAGGCCAGCTCTGGTAATAGCAGACGGGCAAGAACAATACGACACAGGATTCTTTGCTCTGAACTTCAGTTCTCTAATGTAGACAATGGAACTGAAGCAGATAACTGTGTACAAAAATCATTTTATATATATTTTTTCTGCAATCATTGATGATTAGTTAAATCTGGTTAGCAGACTTTCGGAGAAGGCAATGGCAACCCACTCCAGTACTCTTGCCTGGAAAATCCCATGGACGGAGGAGCCTGGTGGGCTGCAGTCTATGGGGTCTCCAAGAGTCGGACACGACTGAGCAACTTCACTTTCACTTTTCACTTTCATGCATTGGAGAAGGAAATGGCAACCCACTCCAGTGTTCTTGCCTGGAGAGTCCTAGGGACAGGGGAGCCTGGTGGGCTGCTGTCTATGGGGTCGCACAGAGTCGGACACGACTGAAGCGACTTAGCAGCAGCAGCAGACTTTAGCTGGGATGTATATGTAGCTGATAGCAGTTTTTTTTTTAAGCTACAAACAGAAGCGAAGACAACTCTGTTTCTAGACTTATTAATCAAGTGCAGGTCTATGGTTAGCTTGCCTTCGGTACAGAAAAGATGAAATATTTACATGCCCTAGTGTTACGGGAACCACAGTGACTAGGCTCTGTAGTGAATGTTTGCATAAGTTATTTTACGACAGGAGGTCCTGGTAAGAAATACAGAACTAATAAGCCAACACCAACCAGAAGAATTAGGGAAAGAATGAAAGGAGATGTCATATGTCCTACTACCTTCCAGAATCCTCCTTGCTGAAATCCTTCTTGGCTGAGCAATGCGTGTAGCACAGGAAGGACCCTGAGTCAGAATCAGTGGGCAGAGACAGCCCAGAAACTCGTCCCATCACCCACTGTAAGACCCGAGACTGGGAGCCATGTGGCAGAGCAGTTCCTCTGGGTTCCCTTGCCCTGCCACTCTCCGCCCTGGCACCCCTTTCCAATAAAATCTCTTGCTTTGTCAGCACATGTATTTCCTCAGACAATTCATTTCTAAGTGTTAGACAAGAACCCACTCTCAGGCCCTGGAAGGGGCCCCCCTTCCTACAACATATTCACATTGTTTCTGGTCTATCTAATACATAGTTTTCCCGTGTAGATGATTAAATGAGCTGGGGAGCAGTGTGGACGCTACTCATTATGTTTATTTATTGTGCAAGGAAATACCCTGATCGGAAATGCAATTAGAGTGAAGCATAGAGTGATTAGAGTCATCAATTAGAGTGAAGAACAGTTTGGGTGTGGAGTTGGAAGTAAGGAACTAACCTTTTCATAATTGCAGGATAGTAAACTCTACCTGGATAACTATTTATTATGTGCGTGCTTTGCGCTCAGTTGCACCCGACTCTTTGCGACCCCTGGACTGTAGCCCACCAGGCCCCTCTGTCCATGGAATTCTCCAGGAAAGAATACTGGAGTGGGTTGTCATTCCCTTCTCCAAGGGATCTTCCCTACTCAGGGACCAAACCTGGGTCTCCTGCATTGAAGGTGGATTCTTTACCATCTGAGCCACCAGGGAAGCCCATGTATTTATTAGCTCTTACCAAAAGCTGTACCAGTGTCTGTCAGGCACCTGCTTCCTCACTTCAGTCCCCAGTCTCCTGAGGAAGGCTATTTGCAGACCTGTAGTTACCAGTTAATGTCGGAAAAATTACCCAAGGGGAAAGACTGACATAGCTGAGAGGTACTGTGGCAATCCTGATGGGCAGCATTTGTCTTTATTTTTTCCTATTACATGAGAAAACTGTAAAATGAGGGAAAGTGTACTGCAGAAGTGGCATGAGTGAACGTCTTTTGAGAATTATACTACTTTCAGTTCAGTTCAGTCGTGTCTGACTCTTTGCGACCCCATGGACTGCAGCACCCCAGGCTTCCCTATCCATCACCAACTCCCAGAGCTCGCTCAAACTCAAGTCCACCGAGTCGGTGATGCCATCCAAACAACTCATCCTCTGTCGTCCCCTTCTCCTCCTGCCTTCAATCTTTCCCAGCATCAGGGTCTTTTCCAATGAGTCAGTCACATCAGGTAGCCAAAGTATTGGAGTTTCAGCATCAGTCCTTCCAATGAATATTCAGGACTAATTTCCTTTAGGATTGACTGGTTTCATCTTGCAGTCCAAGGGACTCTCAAGAGTCTTCTCCAACACCACAGTTCAAAGGCATCAATTCTTTGCCACTCAGGTTTCTTTATAGTCCAACTCTCACATCCATACATGACTACTGGAAAAGCTATAGCTTTGGCTAGATGGACCTTTGTCGGCAAGGTAATGTCTCTGCTTTTCAATATGCTGTCTAGGTTGGTCATAGCTTTTCTTCCAAGGAGCAAGCATCTTTTAATTTCATGGCTTCAGTCACCATCTGCAGTGATTTTGGAGCCCAAAAAATTAAAGTCTGTCACTGTTTCCCCGTCTATTTGCCATGAAGTGGTGGGACCAGATGCCATGATCTTCGTTTTCTGAATGTTGAGTTTTAAGCCAAATTTTTCACTCTCCTCTTTCACTTTCATCAAGAGGCTCTTTAGTTCTTCGCTTTCTGCCATAAGGGTGGTGTCATCTGCGTATCTGAGGTTATTGATATTTCTCCCGGCAATCTTGATTCCAGCTTGTGCTTCTTCCAGCTCAGTGTTTCTCATGATGTACTCTGCATATAAGTTAAACAAGCAGGGTGACAATAGCCTTGACAGACTCCTTTCCCAATTTGGAGCCAGTCTGTTGTTGCATGTCCAGTTCTAACTGTTGCTTCTTGACCTGCATACAGATTTCTCAGAATGCAGATAAGATGGTCTGGTATTCTCATCTCTTGAAGAATTTTCCACAGTGTGTTATGATTCACACAGTCAAATGCTTTGGCATAGTCAAAAAAGCAGAAATAGATGTTTTTCTGGAACTCTCTTGCTTTTTTGATGATCCAGTGGATGTTGGAAATTTGATCTCTGGTTCCTCTGCCTTTTCTAAATCTAGCTTGAACATCTGGAACTTCATGGTTCATGTACTGTTGAAGCCTGGCTTGGAGAATTTTGAGCATTACTTTGCTAGCGTGTGAGATGAGTGCATTTGTGCAGAAAGTTGAACATTCTTTGGCATTGCCTTTCTTTGGGATTGGAATGAAAATGGAACTTTTCCAGTCCTGTGGCCACTGCTGAGTTTTCCAAATTTGCTGGCATATTGTTTACAGCACTTTCACAGCATCATCTTTTAGGATTTGAAAGAGCTCAACTAGAATTCCATCACCTCCACTAGCTTTGTTTGTAGTGATGCTTCCTAAGGCCCACTTGACTTCTCATTCCAGGATGTCTGGCTCTAGGTGAATGATTAAACCATCATGGTTATCTGGGACATGAAGATCTTTTCTGTATAGTTCTCCTGTGTATTCTTGCCACCTCTTCTTAATATCTTCTGCCTCTTTACTCTTTTACTACTTTAATGATAGATTTTGCTTAAACAACTCTTCAGAAATTCTTCTTCATCATTTAGATGTTAAAGGAAAAATACATCAATGCATTTCATAATTCTTTAGAACCTTACCATCTTTGGAGCCCATTAGAAGTGTTAGGTACAGTGCTGGGGGCTGGGGCTCTGAGGAAGGAGCCCCTCCACCCAGGAGAACTGATGTCCAGTGTTCGTTGGGTGCCTGTTGCTGTTTGGTTGGTAAGTTGTGTCTGATTCTTTGGGACCCCATGAACTGTAGCCCACCAGGCTCCTCTGTCCATGGGATTGCCCAGGCAAGAATACTAGAGTGGGTTGACATATCCTTCTCCAGGGGATCTTCCTGACCAAGGGATCAACCCCCCATCTCCTGTCTTGGCAGGCAGATTCTCTACCACTAAGCCACCAGGGAAGCCTTGTTGGGTGCCTGCTATGTTTCATTTTGATGTATTAGAACCTTTTTTCCCCTTTTGTGACTTCTGAAGTCTGAGTCATATTTACAAAGGTCTTCCTCTATCCAATGTCATACAAGAGTTCTTCCAAGTTTTCCTGTTATAATTTTATAGTATGTTTTGATTCTGTTGCACCTGTAAATTTTTTACCATATTAGGAATTCAACATGTTACCAACTGGATTCCCTGGTGGCTCAGACAGTAAAGAGTCTGCCTGCAATTTGGGAGAACTGAGTTTGATCCCTGGATCTGGAAGATCCCCTGGAGAAGGAAATGGCAACCCACTCCGGTATTCTTGCCTGGGAAATCCCATGAACAGAGAAGCATGGAGGGCTACAGTCCATAGGATCGAGAAGAGTCAGACATGACTGAGCGACTCCACTTTCATTTTCTTTCTTTTCTTTCACCAACTGAGAAGTATGAATGGAATGCTCTTTTCTTAAAGACAAGGTAATTGTTCCAAGCCATTTGTTTTTCCCTATCCTTTTAAAAGTGCCACGTTTATCATGTAAATATTACATTTTGATGTAGATATCAATCTATTTCTAAATATCAGAAATAGAATTTTTTGTTTGTTCCATTGATTTGTCAGCGTTCCAGTGCCACACAACTTAAATTATTTATATCTATGTCACTAATAATTCTGGAAAACCAGTCCAATGTGTGGATTTTTTTCCTCCCACCAGAAGAAATACTCCAACACCAGCCGGGTGTCCTATGAATCAAGTCTGACACACCCCACAGGTCCCACAAGACTGCCCCCTCATTCAGCTCCCCCCCGTCACAGTCCTATCCTTCTGATCCACGGGCTGTAAACTGGGGTACCATGATCCCCTCTTTGGATTTGAATATTTTGCCAGAGCCACTCACGGAACTCAAGAGAAACATTTTACTTACTTCCTACAAAAGGAAGTAACTCAGAAGCAGCCAAATGTAAGAGATGAATAGAGTAAGGTGTGATGAAGGGGCTCACTGCTTCCATTATCCCTCAGAACTGGCCAGCATTCCCTAATCTCCAAAGGTTCACCAGTGTGGAAGCTCTCCAAACCTCAACCTTTCGGATTTTTATGAAGGTGCCTTTACATAAGTGTGATCGGTTTGATTCAATCACTGGCCATTGGCATTCCATTCAGCCTCCATCTCCTCTCCAGTCCCCAGACATTGGGGGCTGAGATTGAAAGTCCCAATCCTCTAATCAGTGGTTGCTTCTCCTGGAAACAATCCCCCATCCTTTCCAAAGGTACCTCATTGACACAATAAAAGACACCTTGATCACTCTTATGGCTTTGGAAATTCCAAGGATTTTCGGAGCTCTGCATCGCAGTGAAGTGAAAGTGAAAGTCACTTAGTCATGTCTGACTTTTTGCAACCCCATGGACTGTACAGTCCATGGAATTCTCTAGGCCAGAATACTGGAGTGGGGAGCCTTTCCCTTCTCCAGAGGATCTTCCCAACCCAGGAATCGAACCCAGGTCTCCTGCATTGCAGGTGGATTCTTTACCAACTGAGCCACAAGGGAAGCCCATAAACTGGGAAGAAAACCAAATGCATATTTCTTACTGTAAATCACAGTATAATAGTCATACAGCTGTTTCCCTTTGTTGTCATTTTTTTCAAGGTTTATTTTTGTTGTTGTTCAGTCATTTAAGTCTGCCCAACCGTTTGTGACCCCATGGACTGCAGCATGCCAGGCTCCTCTGTCCTCCACTATCTCCTAGAGTTTGCTCAAATTCATGTCCATTGAGTCAGTGATGCTATTGATGTCTAACGGTCTCATTCTTTGGTGACACCTTCTCCAGCTTCCCACTGAGTTTATATTTCCATTGAAATTTTAGAGTCAATTTGGTTGAAAACACATCCCTTTGGTTTTCTATGTATATGTGTTTTAATCTTTTAAAAACTTGCTAAAATGGAAAATGTTAAACATATATAAATGTAGACAGAATAGTATTAACTGAAACCTTGTGAACCAGTACCTAAATTCAGTGATCATTTAATGGCCAAACCTTTTTATTGATCCTCCTGTTACATAGAAGACCCGATTCCATGTTGGATCTGCTTGGTGCTACCAAACATAAAAATAGTAAACACTCCATCTGTCCTGAAGGAGAGCCTTTTGTGGTGTATATTAGATAAATGGGCCAGACAGATCCATGAGCCTATGACTAAGAAAGACGGGATATACTATTATAATGGAATTTGTACACAATGTGTATGAGGATCAGAAGAGTGATGGCCCCTGAACGGCTCTTTCAGTTATTTTACGATCTCGCAGTTGGAAGTGTTTTGCAAAAGAGCAGGAAAAAGAGATAAGATTTCGTATGCAGAAGCATTTATGCGCTCACATCAGGAGGAAGAGGACTCACAGGACCGCCACTTTGTGGTGCAACTGCTGAAAGGAAACCAAGGGGAAACCACAACCCTGCCTGCCAAGAGGACCCACTCTGTACCACTGAACTCTTCACCTCCGTATTGGCCAGCCACCGTCCCACTTGGGAATACCAGACCACCTGACCTGCCTCTTGAGAAATCTGTATGCAGGTCAGGAAGCAACGGTTAGAACTGGACATGGAACAAGAGACTGGCTCCAAATAGGGAAAGGAGTACATCAAGGCTGTATATTGTCACCCTGATTGTTTAACGTATATGCAGAGTACATCATGAGAAACGCTGGACTAGAGGAAGCACAACTGGAATCAAGATTGCCGGGAGAAATGTCAATAACCTCAGATATGCAGATGACATCACCCTTATGGCAGAAAGTGAAGAGGAACTAAAGAGCCTCTTGAAGAAGTGAAAGAAGAGAGTGAAAAAGTTGGCTTAAAGCTCAACATTCAGAAAACGAAAATCATGGCATCCGGTCCCATCACTTCATGGCAAATAGATGGGGAAACAGTGGAAATAGTGGCTGACTTTATTTTGGGAGGCTCCAAAATCATTGCAGATGGTGACTGCAGTCACGAAATTAAAAGACGCTTACTCCTTGGAAGGAAAGTTATGACCAAACTAGACAGCACATTAAAAAGCAGAGACATTACTTTGCCAACAAAGGTTCATCTAGTCAAGGCTATGGTTTTTCCAGTGGTCATGTACGGATGTGACAGTTGGACTGTGAAGAAAGCTGAGCACTGAAGAATTGATGCTTTTGAACTGTGGTGTTGGAGAAGACTCTTGAGAGCCCCTTGGACTGCAAGGAGATCCAACCAGCCCATCCTAAAGGAAATCAGTCCTGATTATTCATTGGAAGGACTGATGTTGCAGCTGAAACTCCAATCCTTTGGCCACCTGATGCGAAGAACTGACTCATTTGAAAAGACCCTGATGCTGGGAAAGATGAAAGGCAGGAGGAGAAGGGGACAACAGAGGATGAGATGGTTGGATGGCATCACCGACTCCATGGGCATGAGTTTGAGTAAACTCCGGGAGTTGGTGATGGACAGGGAGGCCTGGCGAGCCGCAGTCCATGGGGTCGCGAAGAGTTGGACACGATTGAGCGACTGAACTGAACTGACTCCACTTGGGCAGACATTGACCCCTTTATAAATATAATGCTTACTAGGGATGAAAGGCGGAGAAGCAGCAGCAGCAGCAGCAGCAGCAGCAGTAGCAGGGATGAAAGGAGGATGGTCACTAACAAGGTTGGAGAGAAAGTGCACCAGCACCATCTAGCGGATCCAAATGGAACTCCAGAAGGAAAATCTTGCAGTCCCTATTGTGGAGCCTTGCTGCTACTGCTGCTAAGTCGCTTCAGTTGTGTCCGACTCTGTGCGACCCCAAAGATGGCAGCCCACCAGGCTCCCCCGTCCCTGGGATTCTCCAGGCAAGAACACTGGAGTGGGTTGCCATTTCCTTCTTCAATGCATGAAAGTGAAAAGTGAAAGTGAAGTCGCTCAGTTGTGTCCGACTCTTAGCGCCCCCATGGACTGCAGCCTACCAGGCTCCTCCACCCACGGATTTTCCAGGCAAGAGGACTGGAGTGGGTGCCATTGCCTTCTCCGATTGTGGAGCCTTACTGGGATCCTAATAATGGAGGCATTCCACTTTTAGAACACTGCAGGAGATGTATCTTAACGGGTCTTCAAAAGGGGATGCAATCTCAAAAACAACAGATGATCTCTGTTCGTTTCCAAGGCAAACCATTCAATATCACAGTAATCCAAGTCTATGCCCTGACCAGTAATGCTGAAGAAGCTGAAGTTGAACGGTTCTATGAAGACCTACAAGACCTTTTAGAACTAACACCCAAAAAGATGTCCTTTTCATTTTAGGGGACTGGAATGCAAAAGTAGGAAGTCAAGAAACACCTGGAGTAACAGGCAAATTTGGCCTTGGAATATGGAATGAAGCAGGGCAAAGACTAATAGAGTTTTGCCAAGAAAATGCACTGGTCATAACAAACACCATCTTCCAACAACACAAGAGAAGACTCTATACATGGACATCACCAGATGGTCAACACGGAAATCAGATTGATTCTATTCTTTGCAGCCAAAGATGGAGAAGCTCTATACAGTCAGCAAAAACAAGACCAGGAGCTGACTGTGGCTCAGACCATGAACTCCTTATTGCCAAATTCAGACTTATATTGAAGAAAGTAGGGAAAACCACTAGACCATTCAGGTATGATCTAAATCAAATCCCTTATACAGTGCAAGTGAGAAATAGATTTAAGGGCCTAGATCTGATAGATAGAGTGCCTGATGAACTATGGAATGAGGTTCATGACATTGTACAGCAGACAGGGATCAAGACCATTCCCATGAAAAAGAAATGCAAAAAAGCAAAATGGCTGTCTGGGGAGGCCTTACAAATAGCTGTGAAAAGAAGAGAAGTGAAAAGCAAAGGAGAAAAGAAAAGATATAAACATCTGAATGCAGAGTTCCAAAGAATAGCAAGAAGAGATAAGAAAGCCTTCTTCAGAGATCAATGCAAAGAAATAGAGGAAAACAACAGAATGGGAAAGACTAGGGATCTCTTCAAGAAAATCAGAGATACCAAAGGAACATTTCATGCAAAGATGGGCTCGATAAAGGACAGAAATGGTATGGACCTAACAGAAGCAGAAGATATTAAGAAGAGATGGCAAGAATACACAGAAGAACTGTACAAAAAAGATCTTCATGACCCAGATAATCACGATGGTGTGATCACTCACCTAGAGCCAGACATCCTGGAATGTGAAGTCAAGTGGGCCTTAGAAAGCATCACTATGAACAAAGCTAGTGGAGGTGATGGAATTCCAGTTGAGCTATTCCAAATCCTGAAAGATGATGCTGTGAAAGTGCTGCACTCAATATGGCAGCACATTTGGAAAACTCAGCAGTGGCCACAGGACTGGAAAAGGTCAGTTTTCATTCCAATCCCAAAGAAAGGCAATGCCAAAGAATGCTCAAACTACCACACAATTGCACTCATCTCACATGCTAGTAAAGTAATGCTCAAAATTCTCCAAGCCAGGCTTCAGCAATATGTGAACCGTGAACTTCCTGATGTTCAAGCTGGTTTTAGAAAAGGCAGAGGAACCAGAGATCAAATTGCCAATATCAGCTGGATCATCGAAAAAACAAGAGAGGTCCAGAAAAACATCTATTTCTGCTTTATTGACTATGCCAAAGCCTTTGACTGTATGGATCACCATAAACTGTGGAAAATTCTGAAAGAGATGGGAATACCAGACCACCTGATCTGCCTCTTGAGAAATTTGTATGCAGGTCAGGAAGCAACAGTTAGAACTGGACATAGAACAACAGACTGGTTCCAAATAGGAAAAGGAGTTCGTCAAGGCTGTATATTGTCACCCTGTTTATTTAACTTATATGCAGAGTACATCATGAGAAACGCTGGACTGGAAGAAACACAAACTGGAATCAAGATTGCCAGGAGAAATATCAATAACCTCAAATATGCAGATGACACCATCCTTATGGCAGAAAGTGAAGAAGAACTAAAGAGCCTCTTGATGAAGGTAAAAGAGGAGAGTGAAAAAGTTGGTTTAAAGCTCAACATTCAGAAAACGAAGATCATGGCATCCAGTCCCATCACTTCATGGGAAATAGTTGGGGAAACAGTGGAAACAGTGTCAGACTTTATTTTTCTGGGCTCCAAAATCACTACAGATGGTGACGGAAGCCATGAAATTAAAAGACGCTTACTCCTTGGAAGGAAAGTTATGACCAACCTAGATAGCATATTCAAAAGCAGAGACATTACTTTGCCAACAAAGGTTCGTCTAGTCAAGGTTATGGTTTTTCCAGTGGTCATGTATGGATGTGAGAATTGGATTGTGAATAAGGCTGAGTGCCCAAGGATTGATGCTTTTGAACCGTGGTGTTGGAGAAGACTCTTGAGAGTCCCTTGGACTGCAAGGAGATCCAACCAGTCCATTCTGAAGGAGATCATCCCTGGGATTTCTTTGGAAGGAATGATGCTAAAGCTGAAACTCCAGTACTTTGGCCACCTCATGTGAAGCGTTGACTCATTGGAAAAGTCTCTGATGCTGGGAGGGATTGGGGGCAGGAGGAGAAGGGGACGACAGAGGATGAGATGGCTGGATGGCATCACTGACTCGATGGATGCGAGTCTCAGTGAACTCCGGGAGTTGGTGATGGACAGGGAGGCCTGGTGTGCTGCAATTCATGGGGTCGCAAAGAGTCAGACATGACTGAGCGACTGATCTGATCTGAAAAGGGGATACCTGAACAAAGGAGCTTGAACAAAATCCAGAAGGTAAAACAAAAACCAAATGAAGATCCATCAGAATTTCTGGAAAGGATTCATCAAACTTATAGGCACTACTGTGTAAATGTAAGATCAGGAGAGGTAGAGAAGGAAGCAAAAACAAAAGCACAACTGATAAGCTACACGATTCTTCAAGATGAGTTTCAAGCGATGTTTTTAGTGGAAGTAGGACAAAAGCAATGATCTGACCTTCTCATTGCATCATATCAAGAGGTGCATGGTGTTGGATACAGACCCTGAGGCCCCTGAGAATGTAAGGATGGTAAATATGACCTTTATTGGGCAAAGTGCCTCAGACATAAGAAGAAAATTACAAAAATTAGATGATGTGTTTAGAATGAGCCCTTCTCAATTAGTAGATGTTGCTTTTAGAGTATTCAACCACAGCGAACAAGAGCAGAAGCAAGAAAGATGGAAACCAGAAGGCAGCTTTTCTGGCAGCAGTACTGGATTCCCAGAAGCCGAATAACCTAAATGAGGTAAGCCACCACCACTGGGGGAGGAACAGTGTGCTTACTGCAAGGAGGATGGGCACTGGAAAAATGATGGCCCTAAAGTATATCAGGAGGACAGGAGCCTCTCATATGGTAGTAGAAAGAGGGGGATATTCTGATAATGAATGAAAAGTCCCAGGGCTCCCTTAGACTTCATGCATCTGATTCTAATTTCGCCACAGGAGCCCTGGGTGACTCTGCCAGAGGGGAACAAATTGATGGGCTTTCTAATAGATACAGGTGCCACATATTCTGCAGTGAACACCACGGTGGCACAGAAAACATCCCAGTGTATCCCAGTCTTGGGAGTTCTGGACAAGTAGTAAACCATTCATTTTAACAACCTCTATAATGCCAACTAGGGGATCTCAGCCTGAAACACAACTTATGTGTCAGAGCGCCCTAGCGCCCCCTTGGGGATGAGATCTCCTTTGTAAATTAAATGCTCAAGTAACTTTTTCCACCAAGAACAGCTTGACACCAGGGTCCCACTGGAGCATGTGCTGAGCCTACAAATGATGCTCATGAAAACCCCAGAGGAGACAGAGCTCTTCCCCACCGAGGTCTGTGAAAAGGTAAGGCCAGAAGTGTGGGCTGACAGCACTGTGTGTGTGCTCGGTCTCTCAGTCATTTCTGAGTCTTTGCGACCCTTTTAGACCCCTTTTAGGCTCCTCTCTCCATGGGATTTTCAGGCAAAAATACTGGAGTGGGTTGCCATTTTCTTCTCTAGGACATCTTCCCAACTCATAGATTGAACCTGCATCTCCTGTGTCTCCTGCATTGCAGGCAGATTCTTCACCTACTGATAGCACTCTGAGGAAGGCCAAAAAAGCAAGACCAATACAAATCCCATCAAAAAGGGATTCTGGGACACCTAATCTAAAATAATATCCTCTGAGATAAGAAGCCCAAAAGGGAATACAGCCAACTCTGGAAAAGTTTCTGAAAATAGGACTGATTAAACCTTGCAGGTCTGCATATAACAAATGGCAACCCACTCCAGTGTTCTTGCCTGGAGAATCCCAGGGACGGGGGAGCCTGGTGGGCTGCCGTCTACGGGGTAGCACAGAGTCGGACACGACTGAAGCGATTTAGCAGCAGCAGCAATCCTCCTGGTCAAGAAGCCAGACTTGACAGACTATCAGTCTGTCCAGGACTCGAGGGCTGTTAATTAAGTCTTATACCCTGTGGAACCTAATCCATGGTGGTCTAGTCACTAAGTCGTGTCTGACTGGCAACCCCATGGACTATAGCCTGCTAGGCTCCTCTGTCCATGGGATTCTCCAGGCAAGAATACTGGAGTGGGTTGCCATTTTCATCTCCAAGGGATCTTCCCGACCCAGGAATCAAACCCAGATCTCCTGCATTGCAGACAGATTCTTTATCGAATGAGCTACAAGGGAAGCCCTATGTACCCTGCTTACAACTATTGCAGGAGAATATGGCTGGTTCTCAGTCCTGGACTTAAAAGATGCTTTCTTCTACATTCCAATTACAGAAAAATCACAGCCATCTATTTACTTTTTAATAGCAGGACCCAGAAACACAGGTAGTCCAACAGTATTGTTGTACAGTTCTGCCTCAAGGATTTAGGAATTTCCCTACCTTGTTTGGGGAGATGCCAGCTAGAGTCTTTAGAAATTTAAGATTGGATGAAGGACTCTTACTCCCATATGTGCATGACTTGCTCACAGCGAGTCCTACAGGTGACAAATGTGTACAAAATACCATCAGGACCCTGAACTGTTTGGCCAATTGTGGATATAAGGCCTCCCAGAAAAAGGCCCAGATATGCAAAGAGCAAGTATCCAGGCTTTGCTCTCTCGGAAGGACAGCGGGGGTCTTTGGCCTCATAGGAAGCAAGCAATTGCAGAACTGGGAACACCTGTGGGCTCGCAGAGTCAGACACGACTGAAGCGACTTAGCAGCAGCTGCAGCAAGACCCACAGCCAACTGAGAGGGTTTCTGGAAATGGCAGGGTTCTGTCGGATTTAGATCCCAAACTACAGGCTCACAGCGAAAACCCCTCTACGGGGCACTGAAGGGACGTGATCTTGAACCCCTGTTTGGGACTAAAGAGTGCCAAACGGTCTGTGAAACAATAAAAATGTTAATAAAGTTACTCTCAACCCCAGCTTTAGCACTCCCAGACTTTAAAAAGCATTTCAAACTGTATATACATGAGAGATAGGGTATAAGCCTTGGGGCGTTAATTCAAATTCATGTCCTCCTCCAGGGGATCTTCCCAACCCAGGGATCGAACTGTGATCTCCTGCATTGCAGGCTTATTCTTCACCAGCTGAGCTACCAGGGAAGCCCCTGGGTATGCAGTGGTAACACTTAAAGGGATTATTAAAGCAAAAGCCCTGCCCCCAGGGAGCTCAGCTCAGAAGGCAGAAATCAGCTCCTGGCTGATATATACACGGGCTCCCACTATGCATTCTCTGTGGGACAGGTTCACTGGGCAATCTGGAAAGAAAGGTGGCTTCTAACCTCAAACAATAAAGATACTAAACAGGCCTCTGAAATCCTGTCACTATTTGAGGCAGTCCACAAGCCCTCACATATGGCCCAAATACCAGAATTTTTTTTTTCTGGGTTTTAATTAAGATTTAACTGAATTTGTAGATCAGTTTAGACAGAATCGACTTCTTGACAGTGAAGTTTTTGTATCCACAGACAGGTTATGTCTTTCTATTTTTTTAGGTCTTTTCATTGTCCACTGCTGTTTTATTGGGTCTTCATACAGTTTAATTCTTTCATTTGATTTTTTTTAAATTTCCATTGAGGCTTTTGTAAATTATATCCTCTTACTGGTTGTGGTTTATATTTTTTATTTTGATTTATATATGATAATTTTGTATCCATCTTTGTTTATAATGTATTTTTCATTGATTTTATTGCTTTTGAAGGAATTCATCAAGTCATCTGCAAATGAATTATAGTTGGCCTTCTTAAATTTTACCTCTAATTTCTTTAGCTTCTCTAATTACAGAGTGTGTCCAGATCAGTGTTAAGTAATAGTGGTAACAGGAGATATCCATGCCTGGTATGGATGAATTAATAAATGAAAGCAAATATGCTATTACGAGAAAGAGTGTTGAGAATTACCATCTTCTTCTAAATGCAAACTCGTTTTTCAGTGCTTCAACAACATGATTCATCCTCAGAAGCCACACTAATGCAGAGATTGAATTTATTTTCATACTTTCAATAGTAAAATTCATTCACTTTTTACTGCAGGTAAGAACCACTTTAAGGTTTCTCTCCCACTTCTGATTTTTGATTCCTATGGATGTGATATAATCAAAGGGAATTGGAGTACCTGACTATTTTGGACTTGTGATCATGGCTGCCTGCACCAGTTCTTCTAGCTGTCATCTCTTGGGGTGCCATGAACCCTGAATCTATATAAACAAGTATAGTTTGGGTGTCCCCAATTGCTGAGAATTTTAAGTTTCACACATAACAAGAATTCAGGAGCTTCATGCTGAAAAAATAGAAAAGATTAAAATTAACGTCTTATCAAATGAACTATCTCAAAGAATCTCAAGTAATGCTGATATAAATGAAAAAAATTAGAACACTTTCTTTCCTTCTTAACTCACGTACTTTCAAGCACCAGTCTAATGGATGACATCCTGGTCTACCATCAGGAAAGAGCTGATAAAAAGGCAGACACGGGGAAGGTAGATAGCACGGTGGTCTGCACACCGGGGACCTCTCTGCCTTCTCCTGCCTCCGTGGTGGTCCTGACTGGCTGCCCCAGGGAGGGGCCAGGGAGCGACGTGGATGTACAGTTGACTGTAAAACTCGGTAAGGGCATTCATTTCTGACACATACATTGCTTTCAGCTTAGATTTTCTCACCACTGGCCAAGAGGCGTAACACACTTGTGTTTACATGGCTTGAGGTGCCTTCTATGTCTTTTCGCTAGTTCCTGTGACTAATGAGAACTAGTGAAATACATTTCTTATCCCTTACTGACTTTTAGGGATTTATAAGTTACCAACTGGTATTCTTTCCCCTTTGAGTTAGGCTAAGAAGTTTTTCTTATCTGGTGTGAAATATCTATTCTCTCTGAGTTCCTCTCTGCCTCCAATCATCTTGTTTTGTACCATCATCCCCACCCCCTCTACCCAAGGAAGACAATAGTGACTGTCAGATTAAATATTATCAAGGGAATCTGACAAATAAGGACTGAGGAAGAGTATGTGTGTGTGTGTGTGTGTGTGTGTATAAAAGTAATGGCAAATAATAAAAAAATTTGTCTCGGAAACAACTTTTGTATTATATTTGCCTGTTTTTTTGCTTTAAAACTTATGAACATGATTGGAGCTAAGAACTGGAATTCAGACAAGGCTTGCTTATCTCACACTTTTGTCACAGTCATTCTCACACACCACTTGACATCAAGCAACCCCACAAATCCCTCCTGGGGACGAAGCATGGATACCGCACCTTCTCCCACCACTTTACATCAAGCAACCCCACAAATCCCTCCTGGGGACGAAGCATGGATACCGCACCTTCTCCCACCACTTTACATCAAGCAACCCCACAAATCCCTCCTGGGGACGAAGCATGGATACCGCACCTTCTCCCACCACTTTACATCAAGCAACCCCACAAATCCCTCCTGGGGACGAAGCATGGATACCGCACCTTCTCCCAAGGCTCTCATTACCTGGAGTGCAAATGTTTGGATGGTGGTCCCTGTTTTGTTATATACAAACTGACCTAGAAAAATTTCTTCTCCTTCACAGTGTTTCAAGATGCCCTATAAAGAAAGCAACAGACAGGGAGGTTGTAATGAATGTGTGTTCTGTTAAAATAAACGGAGTCAACTGTCTGATAAGTAACAATTCCCCAGACATCTTTGGGTGTCCACCAGGGACACGTTGCTGCGCTGCATGTCAGTACTGGGTATGGGCCGGGGGGAGGATTGTGAGGCAAGAACCAGCCTAATCAAAGGGCTGAACAGACTAAGATGGAGAGAGACAGACAGACAGGATGAAGAGACAGATGACAGCCCATGTCAGCACTGACTTTGACCTCCTAACTGTATTTACTACGCTTTGGGTAAAATAAACCAAAAAATGAGCCCCAACATCGACCCAAAATGCGTTAAACTTCACCAGTTTGCTGAACTTTGATCACACAAATAGCTCCATCCAAAAAGTAAGCTTTTGTTGATATGTGTATGCAATTTCCCTTGTGCTTTTGACCTTTCTTCTCTACCCTTTAAAGCTGAAGATTTTTGAGCAGAGAGAGAGCACACTGGTGGACATTAATTTATCTTGCAAATCTAAAGTTTATGGTTAGAGTCTTTGAATCGCAGCACCACAACAAAAAATAAAGTTTCATGAGTTCAATCATTTTGTAATGAAAATCGTAATATTTAAACTATGAGTCAATTTTATAAAAGAATTGGGACTTCCCTGGTTATCTAGTGGTTAAGATCTCTGCCTGCCAACGCAGGGGATGCGGGTTGGACTTCTCATCTGAGAAGACCCCACACGCCACAGGGCAACTAAGCCTGTGGGCCACAACTACTGGGCCCTTGCTCCAGAGCTCGCGAGCTGAGGCTACCAAGCCTGTGCGCACAGCTACCGAGGCCCGCAAGCCCAGAGCCCACAGTCCGCAACAGAGTAGCTCCTGCTTATTGCAACTAGAGAAAGCCCACATGCAGCAGAGAAGACCCTGTGCAGCCAGAAATAAATGGATAACTAAAAGAACTGGATACATCATGATTAAATAATGCCCCACAGTTATATATACTTTTCATCTATATATTGACATATATAAACATACATATTTCATATTTGACATATATATATATATCTCATCTCATATAGTTCCTTTAGCCTGTTCAGAGAGGCATGCTAGTTTTATTTCAAACCTTCTTTATGATCCTGTTTTAATTTCACTTGGTTCATAAATGTGCTAATATTGAGAAAAACAGTGACAAGTATTTTGTCTTACTAAAAGGATTTTTTTTTTTCACTCTTTAAATATGGTCAATTTCTTAAAGGATTCTTGCCTGAAGGATTCACTCATAATTCCTCTCTAATGAGCAACTGTGTGCACTTTTTGGAGACAGGGTTTGACCTGCTCCAATCCAGTATAACTCAACTACAAGTGTCTGTAGAAACCGACTGTGAGTGCCAGCAGGCTCGCATCTAAGGACGGCAGTCTGTTTTATAACTTGAGACCCACAGCACCTAAAGGTGTTCCAACGACACACAAGGCAGGTAAGCGCCGTGTTTAACGCTGAGTCCCCTTCAGAGAGGGACCCCAAGGGGATGGAGTAAGGCATAAACCTCTGAGGGAAACATGGGCGCAGACCCGAAGAGAAAAGCACCTGGAGAGGGCCAAATGGTGGCTGGTGCGCTGGCCTAGAGGAAACTCAAGTCGCTCCGGCTGCAGGGGGCAACCAGCAGCACGCTGGAGCTGGTGCTGACTCCGAGTTCAGAAAGGGCCAGAGGTGGGGCCATGGTGTGGAAGCCAAGCATGAAGCTGGGAGTCCCCTCATCTGAGGGTGGGCTGATGATCTTTTTAAAAACTGATTAAGTTTTCATCGCACCGGGTCTTCGCTGTGTGAGAGCTTTGTCTAGTTGCAGCGAGCAGGAGCCACTCTCTAGTTTCTGCGCACGGGCTTCTCACGGCGGTGGCGTCTCTTGTTGCAGGGCATGGGCTCCAGGCACACAGGCTTCAGTAGTTGCAGTGTGCAGGTCAGTACCTGTGGTGTGTGGGCTTTAGTT